>NW_021940813.1:15968815-16568815 GCF_001715985.3 Manacus vitellinus
AAAAAAAAAAAAGCCCCGTAAAAACAACTAGCTGCCTCCCCTCCTGAAGTCATAAATAAACGCCAGCACGAGTAATAGCATGCGAGGGCTGGTGCCGCTCTCGTTTGCACCCCTGTCAATGATGAATAATTTTATTGCTGTTGTTAAAGTTGTGTGGGAATTGTCAGTTAGAGCAGGCTTTCTTCTCTGGTCCTGGGAGCCTCTATACCAGCTGCTGGAATTGCAGGGTTGGGTTGATAAGTGTATCACTTATGAGATACGCTGCGATGTGCTTTTTTCCACTCGCTTCACTTTAATTCTTTCACTATTGGACATTAAATTAAGCTTCTTTTTATGCCTTTTTTTGGTTTTTTAAACGTTGTGTGAAAAATTTGAAAGAGACTGATTTTTTTTTTTTTGGTAGGGGAGTCTAATGTTTTTCTTTGTACGTACTCTTGTACACACTCAACTGTAGTTGTTAGTGCATTCAGCTGCTGTAATGATACGACAGTTTTTAGAGGTAGTGGCGTATCGACTAAATTAATTCATAGAAGGAAACACATTTGGCATCGTGTTTGAGTAGTGATAGTGATTTCACCGGGAATCTAGTTATCATACATCACTGAATTGGAACCACTTCTTTTAATAGGGTCATTGCCCCGTTTGTATTTAGACGCGCAGGAGACCAGTGCTAGTCACGTCACATGCTAGCTCCGTGAAACGTTTATTACTTCCTGTGATTGTGCTTGTCAATCTGCCATTAACTACTAGTTGCAAACACATTATTGTTTCTGTCAGTGGGATATCAGTCAGTTTTTATGCCCGGAGCCAGCAGCAGATAGTGCATTAAGTTCAGGACAGCAGGCATGCAAGGGGACAAGCAGGTTGGCCAACCATCTTGGAGGACCATTGCTCCTGTTACAAAGTCGCTGCTCTTTGATTGCTGTACATTGCAGCAAAAGATAAATTGTGCACTTAAGAATAATACTTTAAAATACTCTTTTACTATTTTAAGACATATTTCAGTAATAAAACAGCAACACTAGGAGGTAAGTTATATTTACGGATGATGTTACTGGTTTGTTTGGAGAATAGGGATCTGGATGCTGTGCATTATCCAAGCATTGGCTTAACGTGAAGTCTATGACAAACCTAATTGAAAACAAATGTTTGTTGACCTGATGATAAACTCAGACTGTAGAGCTTTCTTGTATTGAGGTTTTAGTAATTACTGCTTAACTGTAACTTAGTACCATTCTTTTTAACTAATTGCGTGGTATAAATACAAATCAAGTTCTTGGATTGTTTTCATAACTGTGAAATCAAAATTATGCAGTGTTATAGCATTTAATAGCAATTAATTTATTGGCAGAAGAAATTATAGTGATTTATGTGATGGGCTTCTCTTCTGCTTTTCAGGACTGATAATTAAAGTTTCATGATTTTCATAAAAGTGCATAAGGAAATATCTGCTTTATCATCTTGGTTCTGATTATCAGTGTGCTTTTGAAGGAAGTCTCTCAATCTTCCCCAGTTGTGTGCCGTGCTTCATTTCTTGGGGTAGCCCTGGAGCATGGGAAACAGCACCTGTTCAGGTCATGCTGATCTGGGGGATGTGCTCGTGGTGCTTCTCAGTGCCTGGAGGGTATTTGAGCCTCAGGACCAAGCTGGAGTCAGCTTCAATGTAAACTTGGAAAATTCATATTGTTTGGGCATTGGATCTTCTATACCAGCTCCTTATCTCTGCAATGTGCTACTTCCAGTGCAACACGATAATGTAGCCATAAATCAACAGGGATGCCATTGCAATTGTGAGGCTCCATAGTGTGTTTCCAAGCATAGCTCAAAGAAACACAGACTTAATAACTTAAGACGGTTATGTCAGTGGGGATGATCACTTCTCCTATAGCGCGTTTGATCCAGCATATGTTAAGTGTGAGTGGGATGGCTGATAATTATGTCACGGTTCCACATGGAACTCGGCATTGGTGTTGACTCACCAAAAAGCTCCAGTAGGCAAAGAGGTAATTTTAATGAGCTGAAACATTGTTTTCAGTGAAAAGTAAGTTAAAAGAAACCAGCCTGTTGAAAATGAATACAAATATCTTATTAAAGGAGAGTAGGTGTAAAAAAAACAACACCCTCTTGCATTGGGTCAGAGAGCAAATATTTTCCTCATATCTTTTCACTAGTTCAAAGACCTCTCCCTTTCTCATATGTTTAAATAACACTTTTATTAAAACTTACAGAAAGGTAAATATCATCTCATTCTTGCTGTATGCTGCCTGGCAAAAATGTACCCTTTAACTTTTAGACATGGGTTAGTTTTACTTGTCCACTAATCATCCAGCTGAATTCACTCTGTTTTACAAGCTCTTTTTGATATTGTGGCTTTTGTAATTGATTCTAAGACCTCCAGATGTTCCAGGAACAGTTTTCAAATAAATTCATTGAAAGAGTGGTCACCTTCCTGACTTGGGATTTCTTCCTGTTGGTTCCTAAATTCTTCTCCCCCCTCCCCCCACTCTTAGCAGCTGTTATGGGAGAACTAAAAGCTGCTTCATGTATTTTGGCTAAAACACTGGAAGGTGATATTGTACTAACTTTAAGAGATCCATTGGTTACTTGAAATGTAGGGGTTTTGTTATGTATGTGACAAAAAGACTCAAAATAGCCTCAGCTGTTGCCCAATCAAGTGGCCCCTCAGTGGTTCAAAGCAGGAAGCCTGGAGTATGGTCTGTTTTGGATATAGCCATTTTAATCTTAGTGGAGTAGCTTTAATCTTGTTTTGTCTTGAAACATTTACCAGAAAGGATTTCCCTGAAGGGAAAGGACGTTTTACCCTGATGAGGAAACTCTGGCTGTCTTTAACCAGGGAATATGAGAAAATGGGGAGGAACTGGGATTTAGAAGTGGCTGCCATGACCTGTGGCGTACCTTGGGGGATTCATCTGAGGAGATGTGACTCTCTTGGAGCCAAAAACTGGGATTTCTGGCAGCCGGAGTGGAGGGAATGTGTGGGTCTCTAGAGGGCACAACTTAGACTTGGTTTAAGCTTCTGAATCTATTACTGATAATGAGGTCACCTCCAATTCAGACATTGAGGAGTATTTTGAGAAAAGAAGGGTTTTTTCCCTGCCTCCAGCAGTATTTGGGGCATTGTCTTGTGCATTGGCTCAGCCTGCACCCAGCTGACCCCTTGCTGGGGCAGCGGGCAGACTTGTTGTTCCCTCTTACTGTCTTAAATCTGTCAATCTGTGTGGAAGGATGGAGGAAACAAAAGAAACAGTTTGCAAGGGAAACTATGACACTGTGAACCTCAGAATGCTTTCTGGAGCACAGAGGGAATGAAAAGAGGATAATAGACATTTTCATCCAATATTCTAGTTGTAGTAATGCTAATTGTTAGTCATGACGGTGAGATACTAGAATAATTCAAGGTGAAATAGCCCAAGCAGACCACATTAGTTACTGTGATTGTAGGAAATCCTACAAGTAATTTATCTTACTGGACTAATAAGTATGCTCACTTCACCTAGACCATCTGACTGGTTTCTCTCTCTTCCCAATGGGCTTGCCAGCAAGAAACAGCTCAGGCGCAGACTGGATCAATGTATATTCAGATCAGTCATAATATATATTTGTACTCGGGTTTGGTGAGGTGGAGGGCAGGCAGTGGTCTTGAGAATAAATTCTTGCCTACCAAAAAAACCAACTTAATCATCTCTACTTCGCAGAAGGTAGCTGCTTATTTTCTCCTATTCTGAGTATCAAAGGCAGAGTTAACTTTTTCAAAGAAATTGTTCTGTAGGTGTTGTTTTCAAATTAGGAAATTGTGATGAAAGCTTTAAACTTGATCAAATAAGCGAGCTTGCCTTTACAGAAGAGGCAATTAGCAGTAGAGGAATGGTTAAATGTCAAATTTCTGGCATCTGATTCTTGGATTTTATTCATCAAGCACTTATGCTAACCTCATACATGTTGGTTGTTTTGGAAAGAGGAATATGATTTCTGATCAATGTTGAGCCCAGTGCTTCATTCTTCGTTTGGGTGAAATTCCCAGTGACAGTGATGATTCATGCTTACACTTTTGCAACATTTGAAAGTACTTTTATTGCTAATCTCTAAAGAACATATATAAATATAGGAAACGAGCACTCTTTGTCTCTCAATAGTGAACAACAAGGGCAAGCTTTGATTGGGATTGATGGAATCTGAAGTCAGTCCAGCTGTTTTTTATCTGCTGTGCAAAGTGTCTGTGAGTTAACACCGAAGAGCTGAAATCAGGGGAAGACAGGAACCGAAGAGTTCTTGTGTGTGTCACATGCTTTTAAAAAGTTGCAGGAAGTAGATTTCCATTCTGATCAGGTTCTGGTTTTTTACAGCTCTTGAACTCTTGATGTATTCCTGGAGCCGTTCACAGACATGTGGATATGAATGGTCTTCCTCTCATATGTGCAGGAGAAAGATGGGGGCAGATGCATGTTGAGTTTCCCGGGCTTACTAAGTTAGCTGCAGAGCCAAACTGATGGGGTTGTATAAGTCTGCTACCAGATACTGTGCAGGAAAAGAGGTGGCCTAAAGCATGGAGAAAGTGGCCACCCTGTGTATAAAAAGCAGGAGGTATAGCTTCCCTTTTATTCAGTTTCTCTACCTGTCTTTACATAGCATAATCTATCCCTGCAAAGCAATGACAGTTCTTGTAATAGTACTTAACAAAGATGCTGTTTAATAAAACTCTCTTAAGTGGACCTTCAAGGTTTCTCTTCAGAGGGGCATATAGTCATCAGGCTCACATGTGGTAGTATGTTTTTCTGGGACAGTTTATGCTGATGCTGCTTCTCCAGGAAAAGATTTAATCATCCAGCAGTAGTCCCTCATAAAGCTGCTGGGTGGATGAGGTTTTGGGCTCACGATGCTGAGGAGGTCTGCATGAGAAGCAAGGTCATGCATGACTAAAATCAGCAACCTGTGCCTGGAATGAAGGTTAGCCACGTAGATGAAGTGCAAGATGAGGATTTTGGTCTTTGTCATGTCCTTTTTTGGTGATTTTTGAGCAAGGCTCTTCTCCGGTCCTTTTATTATTTATTTTTTTTCTGCGGAAATACTTCTCTTCCTGAAGTGCAAGTACATGCTAACCTTTAGAGGTTGTTCAGATGTGAAGATGGTGTGAATACAGAACTACCCTAAAGTAAAAATGTTGGACTCCATGTGGTCAGTATTCCCCATGCAGGCTGACAGTTTGTATTTCAATTCTGTTTTCCAGAAGCTTTTTGGAGTTTGCAAGTGCATCTTCACACTTCTTTCAGCCTGAAGAGTGAAGTAAATGGAAGATGATTGAGGTCACAGATATATTTAGATAGTTGGTTCTACTTTGATTTATCTTCGGTTCCAAATGGGTTGCCTTTTATGCACGAGTGTCTGCATAGTAGTGTGAAGGAGATTACTTACTTGGGAGATTTGTTTCTGTACAGTTATAAAGATACAGGCCACAGCTCTTCAAGATTTCATATATACTTAGAATTTAAATCTGAAATGAAAATTACACCTAGGAAACACTGGTGTACATGTTATCATGTAAATAGGGATCTTTGAACTTCTTTGGTTTGTTTGCTAAGTACCTCTGTCATTCACCAAGGAGTGTTCCTGTGCAAGGGCTGTTTGCTGCTCTTGTTCTTGTGGAATACCTGTACCTGCAGCAGAAATACAGCTGAACTCTTAGTGACCTGTAAAAGATGTATTCAGAGTTTAAATCCCACATTATTCCTGCCTTTTTATGACATTTGAGAACACAGAAAGACGTTTCACTCCATGCAGTGAAATGGCTTTTTCTTGTCTAGGGAATAAAGGAGGTGTGCATGCATTGTGTTGCTTACAAAAAGACTCTGACAACCTTTCTGTAACAAGCCTTGGCTGACAAGTCCATATGGTTCACATTAAGTTTCCCTAAAGAGGATCAAATCTTAGTGCTCCTTTGGGAGATACCTGGATCTTATCAGGCATGACTGATTCAAAAAGAAATGTAAGTAATATTTTTTCTTTCTAATGATTGCTATCTAAGTGTTATTGATAGTGCACATTTAAAAGGATTTTCTGAATATGTCCTCTACTAAATCAAAAAATATTAGGAATTTCTGATGGAACATTGAGTATTACAACAGTACTTAAATACACTATATTTAGTGTCCAATTGTTAAGGGCAACCTAAGTTAAGTTTGGGTTTGTTCAGGCTGCAGTGCCCTCAGGTATGCAGGAGGAGTAAGTGCTGATCTTAGCTACTTGCAGGATAGTCTGCTGTTATTTCATACTTGGATGCTTTACATTTTTGAAGCAGGTGAATGAAGCTGTGTAAATTATAGTGGAGGCTGTTGATATTTCATCATACAATTGAATTGTTTGCTTTTAAATAATATCTCATACTTTTGTGCATTAGTTTATATGAATCTGATTATTGGTCACTTTTGCTATGCTACCATGAAGATAGATGGTCCTATGATTTTATAGCTACTTCTATGCTGTGTAATTATACTAGAAAAACAGTCTTAACTGTTTTTGTTTACTGTAGATGATAATTTTTTTTGAAATCGAGCATCTTGAATAGCTAAGTATGCCTATAGGTACCTGGTGTTTAACCCCCAAACTTTGTCCTGAGTGTCTTATCTCCTGAAACTTGCAATTATTTTGTTTTGGTGTTGATAAGGGTATAATATTTGCAAAGTTTTACACATTTATAAAGTCAGTTCATTGTTTGGAGTACCAGATTTGATTTAGAGACCTAACTTAGGTGGTGTTTAATGTTGACTGTTTTTTCCTTTTGCCTGTTAGTTTGTAAAAGGTCCTGTTATGCTCATCTATACGTGACTTGGCATATGGATTCAGTATCCTTGCAGGCTGAAATTCTCATTTGTGTGATTACTGTATTTTTTCCAGTCTGGTCCTATTAATAAATATCCTGAGGCTTGCAAAGCACTTTGTTTAAACACAAGCTGTGGAAAAGAATCTGAAGATCATTGCTTGATAGATGGATATTAAGCTTGCTTAAAAACTTGGAAATGTATTTCTGCTTTTCAGGTGGGGGTCTTGAATGAGCACAGTATGTAGTGCCATCTGTATGAAAACCAAACCAAACCTGTAAACAAATTGTGCAGGAAGAAAACCTTAGGTACTTGCAGCCTGATCCTCTTCTTGCTGAAATATGTCCCGGCTCTTGAAACAGATGTTGAGTCCAGCTTTGTGCATAGGCCACACCCTCCGTTTCCCTTGGCAAATTGTCTCACATTCCAACGACCCTCTGGGCAAAACATCCTTTAATTGGTACTGTGACCTTAAATGTTTATTTTTTCCCTCTGTGGTAGATTGTTCTTGTCCTGTATCACTGCAGCCTGTCATTAATATTTGCATACTGTGATTATTTTCTCCTTTAAATGTCAGCTTTTATAAATATTCCCTATTTCAATGAAAGTTATTTGAAATAAAAGTGAGTGATTTATTTTAGCGCAGAATACTGCATTGAGGAACTTGTGGTAGGATATCTGATTTTTTTTGGTTTGCAGGCAGAGATCTCTGAGTAACTGGGGAATCTCATGATTAGATGGTTGTTTCTCCTCCCAGATGCCTGTTTCTGTGGTCTTTCCTTGTGAGTACTTTCATGCTTGAGTTCACGGCCTGTTCTGGCATCTGAGCACATCTGGACAAATGGTAGGAACAGGTGGTAGGAGAGAAAGTACATGGCTTGGCTTTTTACTGGAGAGTGGATGTCTTTCAGAGTTGTAGCCACTGAATCTCTTACTTTGTGTGGTGTCTGCAGTGTCTTGGAAAGGTACAGGTAGGAGCAGTGACTGGGGGGGTTTGCTTCAGCCCATGAGAAGTCCATATGAGCCTCAGGGGCTGCCACTACAGTGAGGGTTGCAAGATGTTCAGATCTGTAGATCAGGTATGTATCTCAGTGACATATTTTCACTGGAGAGATGTCTGACATACACCTGCATAGCTTGCAGCCTGGGCTGACTGTTGGAGGAACATCGGAGACTGCTGCTGGCTAAGATACAGAACCGTGAGCAGCTGAGAATTGCATCCCTCGCTCCCAGTTGTGTGATGCTTAAGTTGTCCAGGAGCAGACAGCGATGTCGCACAAGCGCTTGAGTCAATCCTGTTCTCAGCATGCCATGGCAGTTTTGGATTTAAAGCCACGGGGCTTTCCAGAGGTGCTTCACAGTTCTTCAGCAGAAAGTGAGCTCCTGCTCAGTTTGTTGTCATTCAGGGCACACGGTTTTATCTGTTGGGCAAAGATCTTGCTGGTGCATCGTTCTGGGCTGCTTTGTTTTCTTGTGGCTGCGTGAGCCCACAGTTGGATGGTGTGGCTGGAATTACTGAAGTTGCTAGTGATGAGCTTTGTTTTCACAGTTATTGAGGAGAATCAATATGAATTCTTCTCTACATGTTTGTGGATTTTTTTGTTTTATTTTTTGCATGTCTTGCCCTGAAATGTATTCACGAGTTCTGATTTAGATCAATTTAAATCTGAAATTCAGTCGAAGGCCACAGGAAAACAGACTAATTAAATGCACAGTTGTGAAATTTATTGCCCCTCACCTGTCTTCTTCCAGAATGCATCTGCATTTCGGTCAGGATTTTCCATGCACGAATGCACAGCCCATGTGAAGCAATGTCAAATTCTGTGTTTATAGGAATTTAAGATGATAAAAATGTTGCAGCAGGACAGAATTAATCTCCGTCAGAATTACAGAGGAGAAAAGGGGTGCAAAGAGCAAACTGTGCAGTCCTTTTCCATACTTGTACATCTGTCAAATGGTTTATTTTTTTACTATATTTTAACAAGGAGAGTGTGAGTTGCTTACATTTATTTACAGAAGAGATGCTCTTGTCCTTTCTGAATGCTGATTAGCTGATGATTTACCTTCTGGCCAACTGTTTTTTTTTTTGGAGGACATTGTCCCTGCTGAGTTCTCTAACAGACAGTAGTTGTCCCACTACAGGCAATTCATGGCATTGGAAGTGTTCCTTGCAAATCTTTATTTTCTGACAGTGCTGTAGTCTTGAAAGCAGTCCTTGATATGAGAAATTTGGGAGTCTCCATTTATTGAGTCTTTCTGCATGATTTTGGACATTTGTTGTCAGTGATGCTGAACGGAATAATGTATTTTACTCCTGGAGAAGGTACATAATAGCTGGAGAGTATTTAAATCCTTCAGTGCTAGAACAGCATTTCTGGCTATAAATTAAAATTGCCATAGTGTGCCTATTAGTCTCTAAATTAGGCTGAACTCGAGTCAAGATTGTAGTCCTTGCTGCAGTGGTATGACTTTGATTTTTTTCCAGTACTGTGTCACACTATTTTATATCACTTTTCCTTTGTGCATTTTTATCATCCATTTAAAGTCTTTCTGTATTTCCACTTGTGCAGGCTTTTTCAAATCCAGGTAAGCAAGACCTATTTTTGTACCCCTAAATATGTCATAGGGGCATTTAGTCATCCTCTGTAAAGTGATGGGAAAAAATTACTTTGCTGATTATCAATTTTATTGTCTTTCAGTGACTTTTAGATTTATATAACTGGATTTGAAAAGATGCCTTGACTAGGAGCCAGCCCTGTTCACTTGGCCAGCTGAAGCCTTGAGCTGTGGCTTTTTTTTGTTATGTGCTGTTGCCAGTACAAAATACCCAGTAATTGTTGTGCAGCAAAACTCTTCCTATGCTGTTGCAACTACTTTTCTCTCAGCAAGACTGAGAAGGGTGAAAGGGACAGTATTTTTGTCTTTAGCTTAAATAGAGAGTAATTGAAAAGCATACAGAGAGCAAATCTGATGAGTAGGAAGCTGCTGGGTTGTTTTTAACCCCAAAGTGTTTGGAAGAAATATTACTGCCAGAAAGCCCTTACAGTTATTACCTATGACTGCAGAGATGATACCTGTTACCTTAACTAGAATATAATATTCAGCAGAGTTTACTTATATATTGCTATATTTTTGTACCAGTTGTATAAATCACTTGCCTTTTATGCAGAATTCATGCCTGAAAAAGGAATTCCAACTGAAGAAATACAATTGAATTATTTTCCTTTACTAATGTGTTCCTGAGGATGGTTTTTTCTTGCTTATTTTAAAGTTCTCTTAAATTCTGTCTCTTAGAAGAAAGTGAGAAGATGAACCATTATGAAATACTGATGCTATGTAGGTCATCCTCAACAATTTTTAATAAAAACAATATAAAATTTTTAATAAAAACAATAAGAGCACATTATCAGCCCAACTCATTCTGTATTGTTTCTGGTGGAATATTTACACCTTTTAATAATTTTTCTACATCTTTTTTATGTTAAATATAATGCAGTTGGCTATTGGTAATTATTTACTTTAATGTGGGAGGCTTTGCAGATTAGAATGTCCCTTTCACTAAAAGTCACAGGAAATAGCAGGGTTTTTCACTTCTTCCAAGTTATGTGTGTAATTTGCTAACACACATTCTCCCAAGATAGTGTTGTTAGAACTGTGATCTTCGTGCTGATCTCATTTGTTAATTATAGTTCCTTTAATTTTGCTGGTGTCATTTTGCAAGATGGGGCTTTGTTTTGAACCCTTCAAATTCAAATGAAAGGCTTCAGCTGCAAAGACGTAGAAGATGGTTAAAATGTCTCCCTCTTGGGTTTTCCCCCTTGTCTTGTATGGATTGTCATTGGATTGTGTGTTAGTCTTGCGTGTTTGAGGCACTTGTAGGTTTGATCTCTTGTCTAATACTATTCCTCTTTGTAAGGGTGCTAGATCAGGCTAAGTCAAGGTTTTGTTTTACATGGATGAATGTTTAGTTTACAGTATATATTAGAAACACTCTATCTGAAGTTTTCTGAAATGGTGCAGCTCTGCTCACACCAATGTCTCGAGTAAAATGAACTTCAAAACTGAAAGTAGATTTCAGTCACTGCTTCTGAAAATTCCAGCATTCTCATGGCTACTTTAGAAGGGTGAGAATGGTTTCAATGTTTAATGAAATCAAATTTATAAACTGACAATAGCAGAGTTTGTGCACAGCTTGTTCTGTGAAGTGTTTAATGTATTTAGAGGTAATAGTGTGTTATAGAGTGTGTACGTATGTCCTTGGTTTTCACAAATAACCTTGTTATGTTCTTGGTGATTCATCTCAGTGTTTTCTCACATTGGGCTTTTTTTTTTTTCCCACTAGTGGTAATACTACTCAGTTTTCTGTTAACTCCGTAGAATTTCTATTTGTCTATTAAGGATGCAAAGCAAGGGGGAAAAGAGGAGGTCACATTTATTCTGGGATAAATATCTGCAGTTGATGGAGTTGCCATGAGGAATTAATGTGTCTCAGTGGTCATATTCTTTAATTCTGCTTGAACTGGCCTCTAGCTATCTTTGTGGATCCCTTTTAAAGCAAGCTTGAATGCAGCTTTAATGGGGTGATTGGAACAAGACAACAATAAATGACTCATCACAGTGTGTATTTAGGTATTTAGACAGGGCTTTAACTGTAAGTGCAGTTTCTCAATCTGACTGCAAATAAACAGATAAAGAAACAGACCTTTTTGCATTCATCAGGTGAATGAGATTGCTTTTACATAAAATTTTTTTAAATCTCCTCAGGGCTTCTCTGCTTGAAGCAGAAGGGGGAAAATGAATGGCTCTGCATTTCCTATCACCCATTATAATTATGGCTTACGATGCAAATTCTTTGCATTTGGAATTGTCCCTTTTGTCCATGTTGTGCCACACAGAGTTCAGATGGTCCTAGCCTTATGAGTGATGCTTTTAGCCTCAGTGATGGTTATAAATAAGCAAACCTAGTGAAGATTGAAGGTCTATTCCTGGCCTGCTCTGAGATACAGGAATGTTCATATTTGTTTCAAACAGTCCTACCGATGGTGTAGCTGGATGTTTTCCTGAGCTCCATTCCTGCTGGCAGCAGCCAGTTGCTGCAAGACCACTGCCCCTTTAGCCAGCATGCACCGGTGTTTGATGCATGCTCTGTCAGAGTAACATTTTAAAGGAGTTCCTTGTATAGAAACTGTGTTGACACTCAAAAAAGGGCTGAAAAAAGCCGCTCTCTTCCTGTGTTTGGTGAATCTTGAGTCTTTTCAACTACTTACCAATGTCTTGGTTTTCATTAGTCCTGGGGGTTGTTTGCTCCCTCAGACTTCAGCTGCAGCTTTTGTTTGTTCCATGTCACTGAAGAGCAGCACTCGGAGGTTGAGTTAGACATTCACATAAATATTTTTGGCTTGTAAACAGCCCTGCTGACATACCCACTTACGTGAAGGCCAAACCATCATGTTAGTGAGGAACAATGCTCAAAAGATATTTCTTTGGGAAAAGAGACTCATGTAATCACAAGCATATCAGCTTTCTCTCTTTCTCTTTTGTATGTATATTACAATGTATTAGTTACATATGTTTCTATATACCATTCTTGTATTTCTTTGCTGCTGGAAGTATTCACCTCAGGTTATCCACAAGTTTACCCAATTACGAAATTATGCTTGGTCTTTAACAAATGCCATTGGCATCAACCACCACCACAGGAGAGAAGGAGCAAGGCTTGCTGGTTGGCCTTTTGAGACTGTAACAGAAAGCTCGTTCACTCTTGCTAAAAGATACTTAAGTTACCTTGCCAGGACCAGGTTCAGTTATCCATTTGGAAATGTTTTCTTTATGAGTGAGTACAGTCATTTCTTGTATCTTGTAAAACACAGAGCAGCCTGCCATGTTCTCATGCAAGGTTAGATTTGCTGCTCTAATCCCCAATTGTGAGTATGGAGTGTTGTGGTATTTTCAATGTTGGTGTTATTGAAACCTTACCTGCAAGTTTTGCACAATTACTTCTCAGAAATCCTTCAGTGTTAGCTTTTGTCATTCAACAAAAATAAATTCAAATAAAAAGAAGGCAGAAAAAAGAGTTGCAGTTTTGATGATAGCAGAAGTAATTGCGTTAGTTCTGAGAATGAACAATATACCAACTTGGAGAAAAGTGTAAGGGCCCAGATATATGTATTGGTAAAGCAGAGGTGAACTTAAAGTATTTACATTGATGTGCTTGACTTTTACTCGCAGCTGCCCTTGCATAAAAACAATTTCTCCAGAAGTTTTTCAGGTCATATAATAGTTTTGACAGTCTACTTTCTGGTGCCTTCTTTTGATGCTCGTGTGCATCCTCTCTAATTCGGGATCAAAACTGTGTCTGCTGTTTAGCCTTGTTCTGGGTAGAGTCTGCAGTGATCCTACTGGACACCTCTTAGTCATGGATTTGTTATATTTGTGTCAGGAGTGTTTGGTAGTTTCCTGGCTCACTTATGCTTCCCCTAGGTTTATATGTATGTAATCTTTAATATATTTAAATTACTTCCTAAATGAACTCTGAAAAATGTACTTCTAAGTCTTAGTAAATCTGTGTAGGTACAACTTTTGCACCAAGGAAAATGGGGAGGGGGGAGAAAAAAAGAACAGCTTCTTGGAGCTCTTTTAAATGTGTGCATGATCCCCATTGCTTTGGTATGAGTCTTCCTCACATTTGTGGTAGGCTTAGATTGTTTTTAGATTTTTCACTTTGCTCTATTTCCTGGAGACTGATGCGATTTAGCACTGCAGAGGGACCGGAGGAAATGATCTCTCGACTGAGTCTATTAATTATTGTTCCCCCGAGAATCACTTTCTTCTTCAGAAAGAATGGCAATAGCAACCAGAAAAAAAACACCCTGGAAACATGCTAGTGCAATTATTATTTTTGTGTTTGGCAAATTAAGGGACTGATCCTTTTCCTGAAGCTTTCACAGACGCATATTCGTTCTGTTTTAATGTAACTTTTTATAAGAAAATCAGTCTTTGAGCCTGTAACTCTTCATACTTGCTTGAAACTGGAAAGGGATTTCTTTGGAAACAAAATATTTGAAAAGTTTAGTAAAATTCCACTTGTCCAATATCTCGGAATGTAAGACATGGGGGACCTCTTGGCCTGTGGATCCCTGCACCTTTCTATTGCACTCAGCTGTGTGTAATCTCTTACATAAACACAGCAGGGTCTGTGTCTCAGTAGTAGGATGGTTTTTTCAGTTCACTCCTTCATTTGAAGGGCTCTTCCAGAGCCCTGTGACTGACAGTCATCATTGGCTTAAATTTATTCTTGGGGCAACATGGTGCATATGAGCTTTTAGCTGAAACTGCACTTTTGCTATCCAGTTCTTTGTCCATGTTTTTCTCCCTTTGTTTTGTTTTGCCTGAGGAACGGTGCCGGCTCTTTGTTGTAATGGACACCTTTATTCTGTGTCTCTGCCTGGAAACTGTCGTCTGCACTTGTTGCTTTCTTCAGGGATGAACTTCACACACAGTGGGGAAAGCAGAGTGACAGAACCTCGTATCATGGCCTGAAGTCAAAGAGAAAATGTCCTCTGTCAGAAACTCTTCCTCATCCCAACTATAAACGGAGCCCAAGCCTAGCAGCTGACATCAACATTGCAGTGTTCTTCATTTAGATGAATACCACCCTTGGCAACCTTTTCAACTGATGGTTGATTTTTTTTTTTTAAATTTCCTGTCTTTGAAATAGTTGCCTTTATCAGCTTTATTCTGCAGTTCCTCAGAAGAATCAGTTTCTCAGAGACTGAGATCTGCTGCCTCTGCAGGCGGAGAAGAGAGAAGCTGAGCACATAACCTCATCTTTCTCACTCTATGGGAGTTTCCCTTGAAATGTATTTCATAATGGTTTGGGGGACAGAAGCGGGAGAGGTGGAGTTGGGAGATAGCAAACTGTAGATAATAAAGGAGAATTGCAAACTACTGATGAGAGAGAGAAGGGCACAGATAAGGTGACCCTGCTACCCTGGTGTTTGGCAGCCAGCCCACAGCCAAAGCACTGATCTCTTGCAGCCGCTGCAGCCCCTTGCCCTTCTTCCAGCATCTGCAGCATGGCCCACAGGGTATAAAGACTCCTGGCACTTGGAGTAGCAACTGTGGAAGAAGCTCCTGGATGTGTCTCTACCACAGTAAACCACAGTAAGTGAAGCAGATGTTCATTTATAGTGGGTAAACCCTCTGCTCATATGAACAGATTTCTTTTGTTTGCACTGTTACTTCTGTGCCAGACTAATTTCTGTATGGATAGCTTAATTTGAAGGAAACTTCCAACTTCTAAATTTCCCTGTCGATGGTTATGGGTGCATTGTCAACAGGAAAAATACCCTTCTGCCTGGAACATATATATGTATTCAACAAAAATGACCACAACAACTAAAAAGAAATAATGTGAACTTCTTCAGTTCTCTTCCTTTTCCTAATTCATTTGCTTCAATGGTGCTATTCTTTCTGTTTTGCCAAACTTTTGAAAACAGAAAATATAAGATTAAAAAGTCAGAACAGTACATACTCTTTTAAAGAGAATCTATTGCAAACCTATTTGTTTTTAAAATTAATTTTAAAATTCATATTGGCTTTTTTCCCCCTCTTTTAAGTGTCTGCACTTAAGATTTAAAATCTTTGTGCTAAGCAGTAGCCCTTTGTTCATGTTGCATTTTCTGGGGGAAATGTAATTCATACTTGTAACATTTTATGGATGACATTACCCCATTCGGATTCACAACATGTAAAAAATCACCTTTACTTAATGTAAAGAGGAAAATATTTACGTATGCCTCATTGTTTAAAATGTAAGTGGGCCACCTGTCTCCTATGTCTTTTTCCCCAGGGCTGTAAAGTTTTAGTAGCACTTAGCAAAATGTTCAAAGGAAATGCATACCAATATGATTTTAAGGACAGCATAAGGCATTTGGGAGTGGTGACTCATGTGAAGTGTTAATAAATACAACTGCACTCAAGTTACTTAAAACTGCTTTTGTTACACTACATAGGTGAGAGGTGCTTCTGAAATGCCAAATAATGATTAAATTGTCTTCAGACTTGTCTGTCTGTAAACATCTGTCTAATGTAGATAAGAATATCCTGTTAGGTCAAATTGGCTAATTCTCTGACATTTTTTGGCAGAAGGGATCCACGAACTTAGAATTTGTAAAAAGCTTGTCAAAGTTTATGAATTTTTAAATTTTTCTGTCATTAGGAGTACTTAAAAAATGGATTCTGAGTGAGTTTTGTATGAAATACATGATACCTGTGCTTCCCAGCCTGTTCACACAGTGCCAGAACAGCCTGGGGGTGGTGAGAAGATTATTACAGTTGCTGGTAGCCTGGAAGGCCTCCTGGTTGATGGCATGGAGCAGACACCTGTGCACTTATTCTTTTCCTGTTTTATCTTTTCTGGGTAGGTTTAAGGTGAGAGATGCAGTGGGATGGGTCTGCTGTAGATGCCAAATTCAGCTTTCATCTAGAAGTCAATGTTGCTGGAGAAAGAAATACTACTGGGAGATCCATATCTATGGGAAACTTTTATTCCTTGGAGAAGATGCTATTAATAATGATAGGAAGGATATTTCTGGATGTAGTAGTCAACATATTTCTTCTAATAGTTATTGAATGAAAAGATCGCTCCATTTCAGGCTTGGCTTTGGTAAGTAGGAATGATCTTGTGGAAGAGCTGGCTATGAAAACAGTCCTGGAACAAGTGCTGACAATTTCACTAATTTCAAATGGAAAGTTGAACAAAATGCAGGGAATAAAATTTAAGCAATTAATTAACTTAAAGGGAAGATAGATTAATTAATTAACTTAAAGGGGAGACATTTTTTTTTTGTCAGAAATCAAAGTCCCTAAACTGTCAAAACCAAAAATAAAACGTTCAGGGACTGAAATGAAGCCATGATACATTGAGGGTATAGTAGACCTTAAAAATACTATAGAGATGATCTCAAAACTAGATATTTTCTACCTCCACTCTCAGTAATTGAGTAATAATGTTGGAGGTGCTATATTAAAACCAAGGTAATTTGTATAAGTGAGGACCTGAAAAATAGAATCTCTGTTTTAAGAATAAAATGTGTCTGATCTTCCTGGATCCTGAGAACCATATTATAGCCATCCCTAAATGACTGTAATAATGGCCAGAGGTCAAAAGCCCTGTGTATACTTTCTTTGCCCTAGCTATATTGATTGTTCCTGTAGAATGTATTATTCTCTCTGCAAGGTTTGTGTTGGCTGCCTTAGGCACCAGCTCAAAATTTTGTAGGGGTGTGACACATAAAATCTGATCTCAAGCATTTCTGATAGCTCAGTCCTTCCAGAGCTGCTCACATATGACTGGAGAATAAGAAATATATTTCTTGCTGTTAAAAAGAAGCAAAAATGTGACTCGGACACCTATAGGTTGATTATTCTGACATTTGTTGTGTGAAAGAGTTTAAAACAACAAAGTCATTACTAAAAACAAGGAATAATGATGAATGGAAGATAAGAGGAAAATGAAGCATAATTTTACTGTAGCCAGATTGTGCCAGGGTAATTTGATGGAGTTTTTTTTGGTTGTTTTTGTTGTTGTTGTTGTTGTTGTTGTTTTTTAGTTTTCTAACTTAGTTTTCTAACTAAGCCTTGTATCAGGTGGTTTTGGTAGAGAAAGTGTTTATACTGTTGCAAACATCATTGATACAGTTTCACCCAGAATAGGAGTACATTTCCAGTGCCCCATGTTCAAGAAAGATTAGTATCTGGAGAAATTGTATAAAAACATTTAAGGAAAATAGAGGTACTATCATCTTGAGGACTGGAGGAGAATAGCTTTGCTTTGCAAAGTGAAAGGGAAGATGAGAAGGGTGTGATTATTGTCAATGATTCATCAAGGGAATAAACAGAAAATAAACAATTCTTTCCATTAAAGCACAGCTATGAATCATAAGATAGACATAAATAAACTCGGGTTAGCAATTCTTCCAGGGAAGCAAGTATTTCTCGACCAACCTCTCAATCAGTTGATGCTCACCTTCCTCTTCTCATGTTCTTTCATGAAAAGTGTGGCTGGAATGGGAAATACCTCTTTTGCCCAGGATTTGTGGGGTCCACAAGATGTACTGGTTTTCACAGAAGAACTATTTCAGATTAAAAAGATTGACATTGGGGAATTTGTGGTGGGTTTTGTGTGTGAGGACTATTAGTGTTGTGTATATCTTTTCAAAAGCTCATATTCCACTCTGAATAAATGAAAAATAGAGCCTTTAGTATCCATGGAGACAAAACATGCTGGAGGACATAAAAACTGAAAAAGTTAGCATATATTTTCATCTCTAGACTTTATTATGGAATGTATTTATGGTGGGGGAGCTCACTTTATAAGACAAAGAATCCTATGCACCAATTGGTCTTCTGGGCTTTAAAGTACATTAATGTCATGAAGGCAGGAAATGCAGAACTTCAGCAAGCAAAGATCAGTAGTCAAGTGCATTAGGAAAGTGAAGATCAAGCTTTAGTGTCACTGGGGCAGAAAAACAGCTTGTAGTTTTAGTGGTTTAATCCAATTCTATTTTTCCCACTTTAATTTTTTTACCATTTGTAGTGTAATTTTAAAATATTCATATTTTTTATACTTCAAGATTTCTGCCAAGTGGAAGAAATGTCACTCGGCCATCCCTTCCCCTCTGGTGGGGAATGAGGGCGGTTTTGTCCCCGTGTGTCTGGGGACAGGGTATGATTTGATTCTCGTAAAGGGATGGAGAAGAGCCCTGGGAAGCGCTAGCAAGCCAGTCCGGCAAATATGTGAGGGTTGTGGGGTTTTTTTTTCTTTCTTTCTTTTTTTTTTTTTTTAAGACAGAAGCTATGCAGCCTTAAAAGGACTTGTTTAAATTTTTGTGTGTGTGTGCTGAGTATGACAAGTTTGTAAGGAGCCAGCGATTCTTGCATCCTTTTAAAGGGAAAATTATAGAATGCTTCACATTCTGTTTGTCACCAAAATGCAGATTTTTATCTCTCACTACGAGTAGAATCATAAAACAGAATTTAGTGAGAAAGAGCGTGAGGTCTCTTTTCATAATTTGCTATTTAAAAATGGGTCAGGAGGCCAGGATTTGCTGGCTTCTAACAACCTTGACATAGCAGGGTCAGAAGGAACCCCCTTTCCTCCTCTCCCCCTCCTCCTGCAAACTCAAACAAGTCCTTTTAAGGCTATATGGGAAGATGGCTGATAGCTAAGGCTATAGGTGCTATGTAAATCATTAAATAAGTGAATTAAATAATAGGAGAAGTAATGGAATGAAATGGAAACCAGAAACAGCAGCAGAAATGCAAAGCTCCATAAAAATTATCTGGAGGTTTGGTGCATTTCATGGCTTCTTTACCTTAAAATTGGTTCACATGGGTGAGAAGTGTTGTACAAACCTAGCTGAGAGAGGGTCTCAAAGAAGCATGTGAAGAGTGTTTTACAAGCACTCAGTAATTGGCTTCCATGAATTGCTAAAGACTGCAGCAATGGAGGCTTTTTGGATTTCAGCTTATATGGTTTGCTAATGGGAACTCAGTGGTGGAGTGCCTATTTGCCTGTTATTTTTTCAATGTGCTTCCTTAGCTTACAGTTATTTTATAAGTAGGCAAATCCTGTGAGTCTTTGAAGAAAGTGAAAAATGTGATTGCTACTTCAGGACAACTTCATTCTTTTCTACATGCCTCACATTTCTGGCTTTTCCCATTTTGAGCTGTTGTGATTAGGTTGCACACTATACCTAACTTTCCTCCCACCAGGCACTGTGCTTAACTAGGCATCACTAGATTTAGAGCTGTTCCTCTTCAGGGTGTGGCTTTATTATGAAATGTATATTGGTCTGATAGGCATGAGGTGCTTGCTTTTGCAAGCTGATAGAGCAATCTTGTTTTCTTTTTTCTATTCATATATTAATTTAGGTATTAGCATGGGTTTAATGCAGTACCACTTAGATTAGCAAAATGTTAAAATCATTCCTCTAAGTCAAACCCTTAATGCATCTTCTCATCTGTGAAACTCCTCTGGAATGGCCTTGGCTTAGACAAGGCTACTCTTAGCATGGGCAACAGGCTGTGAGCTGTGATCTGGCTAGAAATAAATGTAATGCAGTGAAATCTATCCTGATAAAATTTTTGGCATTGCTACTATTATACATGGAACTTTTAAAACATATTTGATTTCTGTGTGGCTTGTAGAGTAGTGCTGTCTGCAGGACTCATCCTAATCCCTTTAACATGAGTGGGAGTTGTTTCTTCTCTCACTGTTTCTTCCCTCTTGCCCCTGATATTGCTGGTATGTCAGACACTCCAGCACTGCTTAAGCATTCCCAAGTCTGTCTGTTTTACCTCTGGAAATAGCTTTATTACCAAACTTTGAATAGTGGCTCTTTAACTGGGCACTGACTTCATTTGTAATCATCATGACATGGAGGGCAGAACAACCTTTCCTACTTTATAGGACTCCTCAGTATTTTTATTCCTAATAAATATTAACATGCCATGGCACTGTACAGACAGTACACGATGGAGCTAAATCTAGTTGTGGATAACTGCTTGCCAACGTGACAAGTTGATCCTCTCTATGTCTGTCAGTAAAGAACACCAGGGTGGTTGAAGGCATAAGGACTCATGCTATCTTTTCATGTTGTCCTCTCCTTAACATTGAGTAAACTTCCATGGCTGATGCTGTTTTGACATCAGTGAAAGTCACATCTCCCATTTGTCATGGAGTATACCTTTAGCTAGCTCTTTGCATTTTAATCCCTCTCTGTGGGAAAATGTGGTCAGGAGGCATCAAGTTGGGACAGAGCTTTTGTGAAAAAGCTTCCTGGCGAGAAGGCAAGGCAAGAGACTGAAGTAGGGCAGTGCTGTTCCCAACTGAGTCTCAGCATCAGAGAGATGCCAGGATTTGTGCATTTTGAATTGAGCTGCCCATCAATGACCATGAGTGCAAGAGAAAGATACCACTCCTCTGTGGTGGAATTTCAAGGTAGGGAGACGAGCAAAAACTCCTCAAAGGAAGAAATGGTCTGGCTTATCTTTATGGTTTTGTGACTCTATAAACCAGCAACTTTTATTTTGAGAATTACTTTCTTTGATTTGCAGTAAAAGACCAGACTGTTTCCTTGGATTTCTTCCCTAGACACAGAGTTTTGAGCAACTTCACGTAGACTTGAATCTAAATTGAGTCAGCCTCCTCATTGGCATGAAATAGGTAAAGTAAATTCTAAGTGTGATGCATTTTTTTTTTTTATTTTTAAACTGAAAGGTTTATTAGCGTGTTAATTTCTTGGGTAGTTTGGTAATGAGTTACTCAGACAAATGTTTTTATTACATCCTTTCTTACTTATTTTTTTATTTATCCTCTAAAGGAGAACTCGATTTTGGTGTTGGTTTTCATTGACCGCATTTAGATGAAGTATAAGCATGCAACCATCATGCTTTCATATGCTGCATAGTGAAAAAGACTGTGCTATCATTTTGACTTATGAGGAAATTTGTTTTCATAAAAAACTATGAATATTCTGTGAGATGTAATTATTTATCACAATAGGTACTTTTTATTTCAACATGTACTAATTAGAATGTTAATAAGCCCTCAAATTCAAGACTGGCGGTGAAGGTTTGGGGAAAATAGCATTATGTACTAATTTGTTTTTTTAAATACTTGCCACTTATTTTCTCAGCTGATTGGTAAACTACTGTAGATAAGTTTCTGTTTATCTGACGGAAGAAGTTTTATGGGGTTAAAACAGTTTTTATTTCTTCTGTGAAGGTTGGAGAATGAAAGTGATAACTCTCTTGGGTCTACTGATAAGCTTCAATGAATGACACTGTCAGTTAAAAAAGCCATACTTCTGTATATGCATTCTTGCTAGTTTTACGAGTGCTATCTAATGTGACTTTTACCACGAAAAGATTAGAAGTTATCTGTTTTTTTCTCTTCATTTTTACAGCTATGGAGAATAGTTAAGATTGGAAGGGTACCCCTGGAGATAGACTAGTCCAACCCCTGCTCAGAGCAGGGTCAGCTGTTGCTCAGGGCTGTGTCCAGTTGTGTTATGGCTATCTTTGTGGACACAGACTACACAGCCTGTGTGGGCATCCAGTGCCAGTGTTTGACCACCCTCTCTGTAAAGTGTCTTCTTATATTTAAGTGGAATTTCAGTCTATGTCCACTGTCTCTTGTCTGGTGACTGGGCACTACAGAGAAGAGTCTTTACTTCTCCCCCCCAGTCACGTATTTCTACACATGGATAAGACTCCCCTAAGGCGTCTGCTCTCCAGCTCTTTCAGCCTTCCCTTGTAAGAGAGATGCTCCTATTCCTTAGTCATCTTTGTGGCCCTTTGCTTGAGAACCTGCTGCAGTAAGTCCCTGTCTCTTGTACTGTCTCTCCAGAGCTTGACCCTGCATTCCAAGTATGCCTCAGCCATACTGAGCAGAGGGGAAGGATCCTCTCCCTTAACCTGCTGGTGACATTTTTTCTAATGCAACTTAGTCAGCCTAGGAAGCTGATGACCTTCTTTTCTATGAGGATGCACTGCAATTTCAGAACCAGGAACTCTTCTGCAAAGTTGTTTTCCAGCTTGGTGGCCCTGCTATATTTGGCTTGTATGCTGGGCAGTTCTGGTGTTACGCCCAAATTTCCCTAGAGGTCTGGCAGGTTGGATGTGATGTGGGCCTGAGAGGTGACGTTGTCATTAGGTTTGTGTACCTCTGTGCAGCATGCCTGCCCTGTCCTGCAGGTACCACAGCCAGTCTGCATGCCCATTAACTCTGCAGCATTTGACAACTGTAGCTGGCTTGTGAACCTTATGATGGCTGCTTGACATAACTGCAGTGGTCTGCTGGGAAGCATGGTCCCGGGGGGGGAATCAATACCATGTGCTCAGTTTGTTCACACAGTGTGGACAGAAATACATGAGCTTGGTTCTGCATTAAGTTTTCCCTGTTGTTGGTAGCTCCATGTCTCTACCTTACACCAAAATGTGAGCTGGCATCTGAAAGGTTTTGGCACAGAGAGAATTGCTCTTATCCTCAAAAGCCGGTGTAGATCTGTTATTATTACATACCCACTTTCCCTGAGTGGTTTGTAGATGCAAGCCTTCTCTCTTTTTAGTGTGGATCTTTCACTCACATTAAGGAAAAATCTTGGATGTAAACCAACAAAACAGTAAGATTCAGGAGCAGACATGGTACCTGTCTTGGGTTCCTATTTTAGTTATACTAGATTGCAAGTCACCACTCCTTGAGTTTTCATGTGTATGAAATTAAAGAAGCTGGAAAGCTTTATGCATGGTTCAGGACCAAGAAGTTCTGCATGTGGACTTAATGCATCTTGCAAAATCTTTATCAAACAGGAATAATGTTTTGAAACAAAAGCAAGGAAGTCAAAGACCCCTAACGTTTTCTTCACAACTTTACACCACAATAATTTTGTAAAGGCATTAAGTATTTTTTTTGTCAGATGTAAAGATGCAATTCTATCTTTCTGAATGCATGACTGCCAAAATTATAATCCTGGTTATCCAGTTAACACTTTTCTTCCTCTAAGCAAGGAAAACTTAATATCCATATAATGCCTATACATGAAAGAATTAATTGCTTTAATAGGCGAACACTCAAAAGTACTGAAGCCTTAAAGCCCAGCCTGAAGATGTCAAAAGAACAATTAGATTTTTTCTTTTTTTTTTTTTTTCAAATTGTATGACCTTGTATCAGTGATGAAAATACCTAATATTACCTCTGTATTTGAAGCCAAGGTAAATAAATGAGTATGAAAGTCCTATGTAAAACTCCCCCTCCCTTTGACTTGCTGACTGTAGATATTTTTTTATCCCAAAGATGTACAGCATTTAAAAGGATTTATAATTTTTAGGCTCAGTGTTAGTGTCATCCTGAAAAATGCATGTTGCCTTGCAAGGATGCCTTGGAGGATGAAAATTCCAAAGCAGTTACTTGGTTTGCTCCACACGTTCACCAGAACACTGAAGAATTAAACTTGCCTTTAGGTGTTCTTCAACAAATGGTCTTACATGGTAGCTACTAAATAAGGAATAGAACAGAGAAATGCTTATTTGATAACTTCTGGAAAAATAAGTTTGACTGAAAAACCCGATAGACTTTGAAATGAGAGTTAAAAAGTATTTACATTGGTAGTAAGGTCCCATGGAAGACTGGTAGTATCTTCCAGCCACAGACTGTTGTGATGAGCCATATGTTACCTGTAGGGAAGAAGAGCGCAACTGTTGCAAGAGAATGAACCAGTTCTGAAGTCACTGAGATAAAACCAGCTGGACCAACCATCTTCAGTCCGTGAAAGGAAAGGGGGAAGAAGAGGGCTGAACTTTTTAGCAGAAAAGAGAAAATGACTTTTCTGTTATTTTGGATGCTTCTCAGAACCAGTCAGTTAGCCAAATATTTGTGTTTTTAGTGTGAGGTGATTTGTCATTGCCTTGTAGCTTTCCTTTGGACTGTGACTGTATGCTCTTGGAGGTGCGCAAGAACAAGGAACGTGCCTGGACTATGTATGCTGTTGTGGAAATGATTAATGATTTGGGAGTCTCCTTTTGTAACAGTGGCTGTTTCTACTCACTGTGAGCAGTATTCATCTTATGTGATGTGCACGAAGTTTTTGGACTGAACTGCTAATACTCCTCAGTAGAAGAATCCCTAAAAGATCTTGACTGAATTATGTACCTGTGTACCTATCTGTCCTTTAATTCTTAGGAGCTAGGATTTAATAATACTTTCTAGCTGGGAAAGAGTGAGTTTGTTTGACTGTCAGTAGCAAGAAGTGTCACATTGTTAGTGTTTGGGAGGCATTAATGTTTTGTTGTATTGCTAAACACAAACATCCCACTGGGTATTTGGAAGCTCACAGAGGTTAATTTGTTACAGTGCCAGCGTCCTCTTGGAATTTAAAATGGAAAGCTACTAGGTCTGTCCCTTTTGGGGAGCTGCTCTCTGGAGTCTGTGACTGTGTTCCCCAGTCCATCAGAGAAACTCTTCATCAGTAGGATGAAATGAATATTAGAGATGACATATTAACTCTTCCACTTTATCTTTACAGAAGACTTTATACCTTTTTTTATTCCCTACGGTTCCCTCACTGTCTCAGTCAAGGTTACCAAGCTGATTGTCATGTACACAAAATCCTCTTATCCCTGGCAGTGTATGTGATTGTAACAGGCCCAGGTTCAGTGACAGACAGGCCGTTCTAGCATACATCAGTTAAATCATCCAGATGGTAGAAGCTACTTCTTTCAGATTTTATCAGATTCTGCTTTAGGAATTGCCTTGGCTGGTACTACTGAGAAGTGAGGCGTGGGGCCTTTGAGGGACAGGAGGTAGCATGTACTTTATGTATGGTAAATGGACAAGTGTGTGCCGCTGTTCTTGCATGTCACCTGCTGTGGTACGAGTGAGAGGGGTAACTCCCTCCTGAGACATTTCTGAGGTGGGAACCTAGCAGAACAGAAACCCATTGTTGAGTGTCTGATGGCAATATAAATTTTTGTTAGTGTAACTGACTGTAGTGTTTGAGGTAGATGCTGAAAAGGTGAAATGCTCTCTTCTTGTACCTTGTTACCTTGGGTGAAGATATCAGACCCATCTGTTGTCATTTAAGGTAATCAGTACTTGTTCTTCAGAAAGTGCTGCATTTTTATCAACTGGTATTTTCATATATGCTTTTAACTCTCCATTACTTAAAATATTATTAGAAGCTACAAAATAACTCTCCTCGTGCACCTTTATTTTCTTTTGTAAAAGTATTGGAGCCCTTTGTCATCTTCACATTAGACGTTGAGAAGACTTCACTGATGACAGCCATGTTAGGGAAGAGAATGAGGTTATTTTAAAGACATATTTGAAGGATTTTTCTCGTACTAAATTTTTTCATGTAGTATGACTGTCTCTTTTTATATTGACCTGACTGAGCACCATGATGGTATCCAGCAAGGATCTGCCTTGTGATGGCCTGCCCTGCCTGTGGGCCAGGAGGGTTGATCCTCCGTGTTAAAAAGAGTGGTTGGTGCAATGGTTGTTGTGTCACACAGGGGAGATGCTCATGGAGGAAGTGTGCGTGTACATGCTGTCCCACAACGCCTTGGACTGTTGATGTAATTGGTTTATGCTGAGAGAAAAACTCTTATTATAGTCTAGTAGGATGGCAAACCACAATCAAAACAGTTGCATTCGTACGCAATGTGAAGAAGCTCATTTAATCCTTGGGCAAGTTTCAGAGGTCAAGTCCTTTCATCTCATTGCCTTGGCAGAGACCCAGTGCTGAGGGAGAGTCCTGTCCTTGCCCTGTAATTCGTCCTCCAGACGGCCTCGCCGGCCAGAGGAGACTCCATCTTCCTCAGATGTGTTATCTCCCTGGACCTGGTGAATGCACGCACAGAGCTGCTATGCTGGAAATGTGTGTTGCTTAATCGTCTTTTAGAGCAGTCCTTGATGGTTCCCCTCAGGCCCCCTGATCTGCTTCTGCCCTCAGCAGGGTTGCATACATGTAAGGGTTTAGGGAGCCAGGGCACGGTAGGTTTCCACAGATACAGTGAGATGGCACCACACGAGTGGAGGTGAAAGGGCTGATATACTGATGTATGGTGTAAAGGCACCAAGGATAGATAGCAGGCTAAGGAAAATGGCAGACAGTGGTGTGTAAGAGCAAATGTAAAGCACAACCTGAGAAGAGTGAGAAGGGCAGAAAAATATAGTTGGTCTGAAGCTGCTGCACTTTCATCCACTCAAGAGAAAAAGTGGATGACCTACTTTGGTACAGTTTGAGGGAAGCTTAGGGATGACCACAGGCTTATTAGGCTAGTGCTGTCAGAAGTGCTTGTAAACTGCTTGTCTTCTGCCTTATTTTTAGGATGTACTACACATGTGTTGCTCTGTCACCTGAAAAAATGAGAGAAAAACAGTGAAAATTTGGCTATATGCTAGCCCTGGGTTTCATGAGCAGGGAAGCTGAAAGCATTGTCTCTAATAAAACCTGCATCTTCTCAGAGTAACTTCCATACTGCTGGTGCACTCAGTTTGCCCAGTTATGTTCCTCGTGAATGCAACATTCAAAATATTTACAAGAGCTGCTGCCTTGGAATGTCCCAGTAAGCTTTGGGGTGGTGTGGACTAGCAGCTGTGGTGACCTCTGCTTTCTTGCTGCCAGGTGGGGTGCCTGCAGGGAGTCTCCATCTCATCCTGAGCTTTCCTTTCTGAGGAGTTTATTTAACACTTGTCAGTTATTTATGATGTTAAAGCCAGCTTTTACGGGAAAGTCACATTAATTCATGCAAAGTGAGCTGTAGGAGTATATGGCTAAAAAGGTATCAAGAGCTGTGCGGCTTGAAAAGGTAAAGATTTATTCAAAAACAGTACACTGCTCTCATTTCCCAGAATACACATAATCAAGGAGATAAGTTTATATTAAATGGGCGGGCACTAAAAAATAAAAAGCTCTTTAAGGCTTGGTCTCAGGAGATATGGAAAGTTCTTGTTAAGCATTAAGCATCTGGGGAACCTCTCACCTTTCACATGCTCAGGCCTATACAGGGTTGAACATCTGCAGACCTTTTTAAATTTTGTTTTATTGTGATCTAGTTGCCAAGTTGTCTAATACCTTCTCAACAGTAAGAGACAGGGACTAGTTACCACATATGAAGATGTATTAGAAAATAAATTATAGTTTTGTGGTTAAATGTTCTTTTTGGCCTTGTAGCTTTTTATTTGTTTAAAAATTACTTTCCATGTGGCAGTGGCAGATGTCTGTGTTTCTGTCAGAATATTCACATCAGTGCCTTATTTTTGCTGATGTGCTGTACGACTTTTGAAATGTCAAATTAAGGGAGAATCCTAGGAAAAAAGCGATTAAACATCCTTAGTTGCTTTACAGTGTATGCACAATGTGGTTCTATTGCATTATTTATAAGAGAAGAATATTTAATTTTTAGTCTCCTTCATATAAAAAAACCCCACCAAAATTCTGCAAGGTTAAAATAAATATCAGAAACAGGGCTTTTAGAGAGGTTTCACGGACTCTTGCTCAGATGGAGGATTTTTTTATCATGTGGATATGTTCTGCCACATTTTCTGTTACATATAGCTTAAAAGGCTTGATTGTCACTTGCAATAATGTTCCTTTACATTTCTCTGACTATGTAGAGTAGCTAGTAGTGGGAGAATATATATACTCTGAAGATACCTGATGGGACAGCAAGACTTAAAACAGCTTTCCCAAAGAGTTTACATTTTGGAAATGTGAGCAAGTTACATCAAGGTAAATGTTAGTTTGCTGCATATCACCTGTTAAGTTTCTGAGCATTACAAATGCTCTTACTCCATGATACACAAAAAAAGGCTTGTTCTTTTGCCACTAAAGGGAAAAAAGTGAGGAAGAAGATACACCGAAGGGAGTCAGGAAGTCTAAGGGGAGGAAATGGGGAAGGGACAATGTAGAGTTCATCCAGGCAGATTAGGTGGGTTAGAAGACAAGTATTGTAGGGAAAGGGACAAGATCAATGAGGGGCAGGTCAAATGACTCCTGAGGAAGATCTTTGATAATAATAAGCAGTTGAGAAAATAGGTCATGTTTTGACAGGTGACCAGAAGATTTTGTAGATCAAGAAGTAAATCTTAATTGAATGAAAGAAGTGAGTAATGGTTAAATACAATCATAAAGGATGTGTGTTATGTTTTTCTTCTTTGTCTACCATGAAGGTAGTTACATGGGCAGTTTTGGAGAATCAGCATTAAAGATTAAGATAAAATCCTGTGTGACTGAATTCAGTTTGTGTAGTCCCACTGCCTTCAGCAGGGTATTTCTACTCTTAAGCTTTCAGTATCTTACTAACCAAACTGATAGCATGAAATATACCTGAAGAGCTCTTTTAAAAATTTGTATTTTAAGATCTGAAGCTATATAGAGATTGCTTTTTTGACATTTACAATTCTCCGCATTCTAGCTTGTTGTTTAAAATAGGGATCAAAGAAATCCCAGAATTTAATTTTTTTTTACAGAGAATAATGGCATTATGACAAATCTTAAATTATAGTTGTCCTAACTTAAACTTTTTGACTTTTGTGAGGTAGAATCTTGCATTCTGAGGCCAATATAACATGTCAGTATAACTGTGTGTTCTTCCTTCTCTTTTACTGACTTTTGTGGCATGTTACTTCGCTTCTTGGTATTTTGAGTTCCCCTGTTTTTCTGTTGATTTTGAGAATGTCTGGCATTCTCCTTGTTTCAGTTATTAGAGATCAACAGCTTTCTTTATTACTGTTTTTGTAGGTGATGAATGTGAGTGACTTTGAGAGATGGCCTTTCTTATATGGTTGAGATGCTCTAAAGCATTAGAACAAAGCAGTCACTCCATACAAAACAAATATCTGCCGTTTCTGCCCTACTGTGCTAATGTTAACTAGGTTTAGGATTTCTATTGTTGGATTGTATTTTTCCAGTGAAATCTTTTAGTGAAGCTGTCAGACATTGATTAAATTAGTCAGTACATTTCTTTATGAAGTTTTTTTTATAATCCTTCCCGAAGTTTACATCAGTGTATGGTGTATGTATGAAAGGTGCTTATAACAAGTTAGTCAATATGAATATTAGCATGTATGCAGATTACGATAATTAGTGGGCTATGGATGGATGAAAAAATGAGTAAGTGTGGAGGATGGCTACTTGGTGTTCCTTTTGGTGAATTGTTAAGTGTCAGGTGACAGGAGGGGAAGGAAGTTGTTGAAGTCCATAACTTTGTTATAAGAACATAAGTACCACCTTCCTGTGTTGTATTCTGTCTTGTAATAACTGCTATAGTCTCATTTTCATGTATGTACTACAAAGTCTTTAATATATGCATTTTCTTAAAGTATTAATTTTTAAAAACACCTTGGAAACTCATCAGTCAAATGTAGTTGATATAGTATAATTCTTTATGCTGTTGCACTCTCATCTTTTTTTTGTGAGTTGTTGACAGATTAAAGTGAACACTTAGCTAGTAATAAGCTTTTATTTTATTTTTTCATATAAAATAGGTCATGACTTGGAGGCACTTCATTTTTGTCTGTGCCAAACTCAAAAGCAAACAAAAAAACCACTCCTCTAACAACAAAAAACTCAAACATGACTAAGGATGTTGTAAACCACAGTGAGATACAGGAGAGAAATGGAAAATTCTGTTAATAACTTGAATTAAATCCTTTTTTTCTTACATCCCTTACCATAGCGTGACAAGTGGAAAAACTCCTTGAGTTTCACTGAAACAGCAAAAATTTCCATGTTTTATTGTGGCATTCTTCAAATGTATTTTTCCTCAATTTTTTTATTACAGATTTTCAGCTAAGCTGTGAAGTGGGACAACTGACCTAACATGCAAGATACAGAGAGAGAGGGAAAACATTTAAAGCATATTTTATGTCCTTGTACAACATTTCTGTCTGGTAGAATATAATAAAATATTTAATAAAGAAAAGTGGAAGAGAGTTGGACATAGAATTTGTAATAGGAGGACTTGGCTTTAAAAACTTGAAATATTTGCCCTTAGTAATTTGCCTTTCTTGCTTGCCAATACAATTATTTTCAGCAGTCTCAATCCTTTTTCAGTATATTGTATTGTGAAAAAGCAATAACTGAAAGACCTAAACTGGTACAGAAAAACTATTCAGTCCAAACTGATAATTTTCAATCAGAGACACAGTAAAAAATTGCTTTGGAATCGTAAATGGTTCCCATGTGTAAATAAAAATAGAGAAAAATCATTCTGAATTGAACCTTCATGTCACACAAATACAAAACAAATCAGAAGCTCAGTTGAGTAAATGTATGGGAAATACTTTTAAGATTCGTAAATAGCAATCTGTATAAATGTTTTGTATAGTTTAATTGTTTCACATTGATTCCTTCTTGTTTTGCAAGCGGTTAAGATTTGGTGGTTTTTACCTGTTTCAACTGGAGGTATTTTTGAGTCTTCTGTCTTGCTGTCCCATGTGTTTTATCAAGACAGTAAATTAGGTTTCAGTGCTCAGCTGCTTGTTCTGCCAGTCCAGTCTTCAAATCCACCTGGAGTCTCTCTTGAGTCCTGCAGGATGTGGGTGAGAGGTGATGATGCTGAGGAACACCTCCCCCTGGGTGAGGTGGAGGATCCTGGGGCAGGCACCCTGGGCACCCACCTCTGATGCAACGGGCCTCCTGCTCACTCTTCTGTGTGTCGCAATTTCCACGCTGGCACTCGTGGCCTGAGGAGGGTGAGCAGGCCTAGAGTTGGCATGATACAGGCCTCTTCTAGGTGTTGAGTGTAGCCATTCAGCTCTCTGAAGTGATGTAAGTTGGGACATAGGCATCTGCTGCTCCTTTGGGGTCGGTCTGAGGAGCTGCTCGCTCCGCGCGCAGGCGGTTCTGGAGGTGGTCGGTTGTGACTGCCCTTCCCAGTGGGGTGCTCTGGTTTCCGTTGCAAGCTTCGAGGGTTTAAGAGCAAAATATCAAGACTGACTGTCCTTTTTGCAAACCATTTTGCAAAAATGTAGTTTTTTCCCAGTTGGTAACTGCACTGGCTTTTGTGGAGGTGCATAAGAACTGTGTGTGGTCATCAGTGCTTCTGACAGAATTGGGATTTCGCTTCTAAACGACACATGTGGCTCAGACACAAGAAGTGATGGAGGTTCAGGTGCTGGAGGTAGCTTTCTGACCTCTCTGACTTCCCCAGCTCTCCAAGGGTGTTTTTTACTCTTCATTGCTCAATGGGCTCTTTTTTATGCATGTCACCACTTAAATGTTTTTATAGCTCTTAAGTGTGTAAACAGATATTGCCATGGAGTTTATTAGCCTATCTTCTATTTTGCTGCTGATTGTCATTCTAAGATGTTTTTACCAAGGACTATTATAATAAATTATAAATAGTTAAATAATTGTTTAGAAATGCTCTGACTCAAACTTATTATACACATGAGGACTAATTTAATTTTTGTTGGTAAATGGGAACTATTTTCCTTAACAGTTTGGGACTCTGAGCAGCAGAAGGGTCTGCAAGCAAATTAATCAGGGTGAAACTAGTAAAAACAGCACTGCTTGAGCTCCTCTCCTCTCTTCCACGTGGGAAACATGACGTTTTCTAACCAGATAGTGGGAATGTTTTCTTCTGCAGGCCTGAGTCACTTGTGAGGAATGCTAAGATTAATGCACAAGATTAATTTTCTCACTGCTGCCTTCTCTGCTGCAAAAATGGAAGTTTGCTTGCCTTTGAACTTTTCTCTCATTTCCAGCAAAATTTCAGATACTCTGACCCGATTCAAACCCAGTGTTGTTCTGTAAAATCTGTAAAATTTGTTCTTGCCTTTTAGTGACCATGAGGACAGAAGTCAGTACATGTCTTTTTTGGACTTAGCTTATTTTAGAGTACAGCAATTAATCTTTCTGTTTGCTCCAGTGCACTTTGTGTGCATCTCCAATATACAGAAAACTTTCTGTTCTCACAAAACTGTGAACAGGAGTTTTTACTTTATCAGAGTTCCCTAGATGTACAGAATCAGTTTAATTCAGATTTTTTCCATTTTCAACATCATATTATACCTAATCTATAACAACAACTGTTCTGAAAAAGCATTTTTATTTATGTCAGATACATTAAAATCAAAGAAGAGATAAAAGATGCCTTCCCAGGTTGCTCCAGAGTAAGCACTACTATATATATATTGAGTCTCATGCAAGATTTGTGACTGACAGTGGGGCAGTTTTTAATGCACATTAATTTCACTAAGACATGTATTGCACAAGTATTCCCACTGAATTTGGGTAAAAAGATCTAAGGCTCAACTGAAATGAATACCTATTGAAGTATTTTAGGAAAAGCAGTAATACAAAAATGAATTAATGTTCCCCTGGGTAATGCACCTTAATTTATATAACTTTTAAGATTTAACATACGTAGTTGAAAGCCATCATAAAGGAAAGGAGTGCAACTGGATTTTTCTCTGTAGCTTGTAAATAACAACATGTTCTGTGTACTATCCCTAAAGGAGCAAGAACAAAGTTCCAGGTACCTTTCTTTGCACTTTGGGCCCGGCATTAGTTTCCAGCAGTAACTGTAGGAGTTTTGTCCTGCTCTAGGCACTGCTATTCCTTTCAAGGCTTCAGAGGAAATTCCTGGCTTTCCTCATGCCCTCCCTATGTTCCAGTGTTGATGCCTACAGAGGAGGGAAAGAAGGTGGCCTGGAAGTGGTAATGCTGGCTTTGGGCCAGGCAGTGTCTTTCCCTCTCTTATTTGATTAAAAGGAAATCAGTCTGGTAGCAGATAAAAAGAAATGCAGATGCACTTGGTATGATCATGTGCAGGTACCACTCCTGTGCATCATGTGTGCCTGCTAATGGTCATCAGCTGCCTTCTCTTTGCTGCTCATATGCTTAAGTAATTATTGCAATCAAAACTACAAAAAAAAAATTAATTTCCATTTAAGACAGGTTGCTTTCTCAGAAAGGCTTATTTGTCAAAAACACATGTAAAATAGTATTCCACTGATGTAATTGAAATATCTGCCTTGTTCTTCATTTGAGATAGATGTTTACTCGGGTTTTCTGTAGTATTAAGGGACAGAGATTGTCTTGTAGCAAATGTCCTATTCTGCTCTTTGATGGGATTCTGGTTCTTCACTGTGATGGGCAGATTATGGAGGTTGACAAAAAAGATAACATTAAAACTCTTGAAAGTTTGTCTCCTCATTGAATCAATGAGAAGACCTAATTAGTAATTGAAAAGATAATTAAAATTTGACAAGCTGCCAAGATTTGTATATCATGTTATTGTTCTTTTTCAATAGTGCATTATTTTTTGAAATTATTCATTACTCTTTTGGCCTTTTTTTTTCTTTCCTGCCTTCCTGCATCTGATTGCTCATTTCAGTTCTCCTAATTTTCTAGTAATCTGAATTTTTATTTGCCTGTTGTCAACACCCTATTTCATTCTGTGTTCTCCTTGTTTACATTTGCTGCTTTTCCTCCAAAGGTCTCTGACTCTGTTGCTTTCCTGCTCAGTCTCATATTGGGTACTCATTAACTTCCCATGAATTATTCCCTTCAGGTATTCAATGCCTGCTTCTACAATTTTTCATGACCCTGCTTTTGTTCCTTTCTCTTTATACCAGAATCAAGACTTGTCATTGTTCCTGTTTACCAGTATAATTTTCTGAGACTCTTGTATGCTTAGGTAGAAAGAAAGGCAAGCATATATTTTTGTGTGCTTAACGAGGCTAGAAATTAATTATAAGTGTAAAAGATAAAATCTCTCCCTTGACTCTGAGACTCAAATTTCATGTGAGTTCTCTATTTACATAACCTTGCGATTTCTGACTATCCATATTCAGAGTAGCCCCTTTCTATTTTGCCCATATCAATGCATTGTCAATTTAGGACTACTTCTCTGATCAGTAAAAAATTTCAGATAACATGGATGAAAACTCCAATTTAGTCTAAATTTGGGGGGGGGGAATTTGTCTTGCTAAGACTTACTGAAAATATCTGAAGCACCACACAGATTGTAACAGGCCAACACATCAGATCAAACTCAAGAGAAGACAGATTGAATCATAAACTGCAAGAGACTTTCTGAACATCTTCCTGAGGCCTTCTTGAAAGACATTTGTTTTATTTATGGTGTATGTTACCCCCGTATGTTTTTAAACAGACAAGAAAGAGGAGTCAAGAGTCATAAGAGTCCAGAAATGTACTTGAAATGTAGCACTCTTCACACTGTGTTCCAGCCTGAGTGACAACAGTTGCTGCGAAGCATCTGGAGAAGAGAAAGGATTAAGCCCTGGATCTTGAATGATGCACTCATACTTGGGCAGTGAACATCAGGGTGTGGTCCACATCTGAGACTGGTGCTGGACATCTATTCCTGCTTCTACGAAGCTGACCTTAAACAATTTCCTTGGGACTAAATTAAAATAGGGAGGGAAGTGTCAAACTGCAAAGTTGTAGCAGACCTTTGAAATGCTTGGCTTTTTCTGGAGGGGAAAATACATCCTTGAGTTCGTGCCTGAGCTCACTATGCAATGGAAAGAAGAAGCAGGTGCTGTATCATAGACCTGCTGTGCTACCAGACAGGGCTGCACAGGACCCAGAAGACATGGGTTCACTGTTCTCCAGTGTGGCCTGGCAGGAGGTTCAAACTCCAGTTTCTTGAAAGAGCTACAAGCCACTAGGTTAGAGAATAGCCTAAAATCAGGAATTCCTTTGTTTGTCTTATGTTTGCACTAGTTGATTATGTCTTTGCTTTGGTTTTTGGTTTTGGTTTGGTTTTTTGTTTGGTTTGGTTTGGTTTTGTTGTTTGGTTTGGTTTTTTTTTAATTGTGGTGGTGGCGGCTGTTTTTTGGCTTTGGTTTGAGGGTTTTGGTTTTTTTTAACTTCACTCTTTTCTTAGTTTTGTTTTGGTTTTTTTTCCCCAGAAATATATTCCCACATCTACTTAGTATTCTGGCCATGAAGCTTTTCTTTTACAGAAAAGCCTAGTTCCATGTCTCGGAATGAAAGCTGTGGTCATCACTTGTTCCTATAAACACATTGCCTTTTATATGTACCTCTGGAAGACCACCTCCTGAACTTCCTGCCTGTTCAATCACTGCTGTGTGGACCTTAGGGCAGTGTGGCAGGGCTGAGGTATGAGGATTGATTGTAAACTGACATTTCATTGACCATGCCAGAAGGGCTGTAGAAGCCTGGGCAGTTTTCCTGGGCTGACTTTAAATGCCTATGTACAGTCTCTGTTAAGCATCTAACACAAACCTTTCATTTTGATCATCTCACATGTAAATTGGAGTGATTATTGAGAGCTGGATACTTCACAGGCATATGGATTGGTCCCCTCTGCTGCTTTGGATTCAGTATGCTGTATATGTCATTATGAACATTGTAAACTTAATCATGGTAGATTTTGTTCTTACTAGTCACAAGTCTCAAACGATGTGAGGTATTACTCCCACTTGATTTTTAACACTGCTCTTTTTTGTGAGAGTAGAGATGTTCATTTTCAAAGTAAAATCAAGCAGTCATTCTTTATGCTCTCAAAATCTATCAAGAAACAAAGGCTTACCTTCTTTTGATTTTTGTCTGTGTAGGATCTTGTGTAGCAACCAATGTGTTAGTCCTTAGACTGAACTTTTCTACATTATTAATATGACTTTTCGAGGTTTTGGACTCTTGTACCCCAGACTACAATACTGATGGCATTGGGACCATCAGTAGCAATTTTAAATCACTTTATTAAAAGACTTTCTTGTTATTTATTACATAAAAGCATTACCTGGAGGGCATATTCTGGTGAACATATTCTTTGGGGATATTTGCAGCTCAGGATGTCTCTAGGCCTTTCTGTAGAGTGCTTCTTTTTGAATATGTCAAAAAAAGACTGTTAAAAATACTGTGAAAAAGCCTAGTCACCAAAAATTAGAATGTTATGCAGACATTTTCTCTAGAGGTGTATAAGTGTGGAAGGTATATCAGAACCCAATTTTTGACCATGACTCTTTTAAATACCTCTACCCAGAAGGAAATCTGATTGTTTCATGCTTACATTTGCAAACATAAGTAGGATGTACTTAAGTATTGCTATTATTTACATTGATAATTATAATTTCTGGGTTGAATATTCTCTCACATTCAGTGAGGAGCTAAATTTACAGCCTTACCTGGTTTTCTGTGTCACACATTGCTACATATTAAACCTATTTGTCAGATGAATGTTCATTTGAACAGAACAAGTCTCTTGCTCAGAGTAGCCCTGCTCATGGTAAAGTTGTGCCTTAGCTTCAGGAAATGCACTATAATTAAATGCCAATAGAAATTACTAACTTGGCAGTAGCTCAAGCACTTTATTGCAGTGAAGTCTTGATTTCTTTTATGCCAAAGTATTGTTAAAGCAGCACTTGATTTATCCTGAATTTACAAGATGGTGTCAGATTGTAATCTGGTTCCTGGGCATTAGACTACTTCCCTGAAAAATAGAAGGAGTGTAGTTCACTTTTTATAATTCTACTGTTGTTTTTTATGGTTAATAGAATATTCTTCACATACAATTCTGGGTATAGTGCTGTGAGGGCTGGATAATAGTATTAGGCAGAATTAAAAACACCAGAAAGGCAAAAAGCCTGAGTCCAGTTTACGAGGAACATAGAGCGGTATTGAGTACATATAATGAATGGGAAAATTCCCTGCTTTGTAGACTCTGTGGCATGTGTGTATTTCCAAATGTGACTTTGTTGTCTTTTTTTTAAATAAGAAAATAAATCCTCTCATTCTCAAGCTTCATTTTGGAGACAGTAGGACTTTTTCCTACCGTTTTTCTCTTTTTTTTCGTCCTCCCTCACTCCCAACATTTGTCTGTAATCTTGAGTCTAAACAGTGCTCTGTGGATTTTTGTACTTGGATTTCATATTATTGAATAAAAACTCACAATACTCTCCGAGAGAAGTAAACAGAAGATGCAATATCTCAAGCTGCAGTGTAATTTGGTTACTGAAGACTCTGATGTGCATCTGCTTGGTTAAGCAATAATGATATTCATTGTAATGCATAAACCAGGTGGTAAGTGATGTGAATGTCTTACATATGAAAATATTTTACATTGATACTTTTTCATTTCAAGATAAAGGAAGTTGCATGCTACTCAGCTGTTTGTTCTTCCAAAAGATTCAGTAGCAGTTCTCTGTAGGAATTCAGTGCTAGAAACAATAAATTTATATTAATCAGCTTCATTGTGCAAAATTGTACAGATACAGCAGTTGAAATAATGTGATAATACTGAGCAATTTGCTTCTCATTTGCTTAACTGAGGATGGGATTCAAGCTTCATGTTCTGAGTGCCTTTCAATCTGGTGTATATATGATTAATGTTGGTGAGTCACTTCTGATGGGAATTTTAGCTTTTTCTTACACTGCAAGATAGGGAGACTTTCTGCTCCTCCCACCACTGCTTTAAAAGTGCTGTTGAAGACAGAAAAGAGGTAATTTTTCATATTTTCAGAGTTAAACTGTTTTAAAGGAAGGGAGGAGATAACCAGTCCCTTGGCATTTGCTGCACAGGTGTCTGCAAACCACCTAGGACAGCTGAGATTGGGATAAAAGGGTAAGTAGATCGTTATGCACTTGAGAAACCAGCTATTCTTAACTGCTTATTTAAATTCAGAATTTACCTGGGAAGGGTAGTCTAGAAGAAGGATTTAGGAAGGAAGTAATTCTGAAGGTGCAGGAAGGGGTACATCATAGGAATTGGTGGAGCTCTGGAGACCTGTTTATGCCTGCCAGGAGTAAGCTGGGGAGAATATAGTGCTTCGTTTACATAGGTTAGCTCAAAAGCTCACTGCAACTGACTGTGAAATAATGTAGGCATGTCTACAGAACTTTCCCTGTGATTCTAGAAACTGTTTTTTATCTGTTTATGTATGTGTGCCTCTGCATAAAGAATACAATACACAGTTTGATTATGATAGTCACCACAAAATTCATCAAAAAGGGCAGAATGACTTACATAATGGGGAAGTTTAAAGGGCTTCACTGCACATGTACCTATTGGCCAGATGCTTGGAAATGCCTAAGCACACATACATGTAGGGGAAGTCTTCTGTGGCATTTTACAGTATTTAAACAAACTGATGAGTTAACAGCTGCTGAATGCAGCAAGGCTTAGGCAACTGACTTGCTTCTGTTTTAGAAAGCCCTGGTAGATCTCTGTGTAATTTTAGACCTATAAATAATGCTAAAATATATTTATATTTAAATGAATATGCTTCACCTAGAATTTGAAGTCTACCCAGTGTCACTTATGACATTGAGTACAGACCTCTTGAGCTAGTGTCTTGTGGTTTTTAGCTACTGTGTCTATATCATGTTTTGTTGAGCTGCAGCTGTAAGATTGGACAGAGCAAGATCATTTGAGGCTGACCACTGCAACTGTAGGCAACTGCATTGTGTAATTCTTCTCGTTATGGTAGTGACCTTCACTACAAATAACATTACCAACTATTTGGTGACCTCTAGGAATATAGTCTTCTATCTTCTGTCTGCTGCCTTTTGAACTGGTATTTCAAACATGACTCAGCAGGAAGCATGTGGCTACAGTGAGTATCAATACCAATTATCATGACATTAGTAATTGTGCTGCTAGTTTGGGTTCACATTATTGTTAGATATACATGTCTAATTCATTCTGTTACAGAGGGAAAATTACATTCAATTTGTATTACTAGCAGGTTGGAAAAAAAAATTAACCCTTGGGGGGAAAAAAAAATTGTCTAATGCAGTCTGCCAACACTTTAGAAAGTGACTTTATAAAAAGATTTGAGTTATTTATTGTATCAGAGATTGACATTTTCCCTTCTTCTCACCTCTGTTCCTCGCAGCTCTTGGAGCTCTGTTTGCTTTCTGGAAGTATAATGTCATGCTCTGAGTGACTAAAAAGGCTTATTTCTGCCCTAGGCTAAGAGTAGAAAGGATGAGTGCTTTGGTAGTGCAATGCTGATCTGAACACTGCGGGAGAAAACAGATCTTTATGAAGGTATAAAATGAAAAGATTTTATAACCTCTTCATTAGTTCTAATGTTTGTTTTCAGTATTCTCTGTAGTATTTTTTTCTTTTCTGAAGAAATCTGTAGCTTTTTCACAAATTGCTTTACCTTGTTGATTTTCATAATTCATTCTTCATTGAAAATCTGTTAATGCCTACAGAAGATGCTCAGGTCGAGCTCCTGGCTGCTGTAAAATGCACACTAAATACTAAGCATGAATACCATTGGGCATGTGCACTTATCCATCACTTTGATTTTACAAGTCTGGCCATGCAGCCTGCTGAAGGTCATCCACTTGACTGTTCCCTAGTGGCATTGCAAGCTCAAGATCTCCACAGTGCATTCCTGCATCCATTCTGAGTGGTACATGGAAAAATACACCTCTTTGATCACAAACTCTGACTGTAACACCTAACTACTGTGACAGGCACTTTCTTAAATACCCTGAGTAGAACATTATGTTTTTATTGTTCTGAAAAGGGATCAGAAAAATGATTTGGTACATTGCCTTCTCTGAATTCCCATTTCCCCAGGCAGTTTGTGCTTGTGCACAGACACCTTTGTTTTTAAAGTTTACCTTTTCAAATCCATGTATCATCTGAATTCACATAATTCTAGATATTATACAAGGAACATTGCAAAAGAAATTATAAAAGGAAGATGGAATAGCAGATCTAGTTTTGCAGTTCCTCACAAAGCTCAGAGCCAGGTCTCTCTTCATCCCGGCTATTATTTCCCGTGTCATGCTGTATGGGCATGAGGAGCCTTTGTGGCATTCACCACTTTTGTTAACTCTGATTTGTTGAATGGGCAACTTCTCTAATAGTGTTTTGAAATACTTCGTGATTTTGTGCCTAATGGTGCAGTGCAGCTCTAACAGCAATCCTAGTGGGGAAAAAACGAGGAAAAGTGCATGAATTCCCACTAAGCAGTAGTCAGAGCTGACAGGTTGCTGAAAGCCAGCCACTGCTCTTGCAGATAAGAATGCCTTCAACTAGGGGCACAGAAGTACCTGGTGAACCCAAAGAAGAGCAACTGCAGGTGTGGGAAATTCTGGGCTCTTTTAAGATGCTTGCATGAAGCTCAGTAAAGATCAAAACAACCAGATCGGTAAAATGGTAATATTTTTTTTTTATTTGAAATGTCACTTTTCTGTGCTGTTCATAGAACTCCATTAACTAATCTTCAGAGATGGGTTATGTACACAGTAAATGGTCAGTGTGCAACAGTTAAAAATAACTAAGTGATGCCATCTGCTGTCTTAAAATCTTATTTAATGTTATGTTTGACTGAATTGTTATCCTAAGAAGTGGAAACTGCCTACACTGAGAATAATGTCAGAGCCGTGACATGCTATCTGATGTGTATCAAAGTTATGCAATATAAATACTGATTATGACTAAATATAATAGACTATAGAGTGTCAGAAGGAAATGTGATGGTAGTGTCAATCCAATATAATTCCTCAGTGAATCTACTTTGCAAATAATTTTTTTTTCTGACTGTTAGATTTTTTATATTTCTGAGAGGAAGATGTAAAATCCTGGGAAATAGAGGGAAGCATTCATTTACTTGGAGCACAGGGGAGCATATTAATTTTCAGATGTAGTACACTAGGACTCTCCCATTCAAGCACTGTAAACAACAGAAGTTCTTAATTTGCTACCTCTCTCATATGGGAGTATATCTATAAGATTCACAAATGACCAAACTAACAGAGAATTAATTCTACAGTTAATAATCCCTAGAAATGTTTTACTTTGCAGCTGCCTTTTAAATTAGAAGGTCTGCAAATCCTAGCTGGACAGAGAGGAAACTATGCATGTATTTACATCCTTCTTGTAGCTTGCCATACTTCTTTCTTTTAAACTTCTGTAAAATGCCTTCCACTGCAGACAGACTGTCCACTCTGGAGAATACAGAGATCATGAGATGGATTGAAAAATATAGAGATGGATTTTTAAAAATATGTACTTGTTTGTTCTTTTGACTTTTCTAAACATTCACATATTTCCAAATCTGAGGGCACAAACCCTGCTTTAAGAGGTAGAATAAAATTTGAAGCAGAAATCTCCATGTGTTGGTCTTAAAAACATAGGACCTTAACTGCAGGTCACAGAGTTTATTGCAAAATGTCCAAGTGTCCATCAGCCCTGAGATTAGCTCAGTTGGTTAAAAGTTGGTGGTAATAATGCCAAGGTCACAGGTTCAATCATATCCTATATGGGCCATTCACTTAAGAGTTGGACTCCATGATCCTCGTGGGTCCCTTCCAACGGAATATTCTGTGATTCTGTAACCAAAAACTCTGACAGTATAGAATTGTGATGCATTTACATGCATGCTAATCTGCTGTTAAGATAGTCCTCAGTGGGCATGAACTGTAAACTGTGTATTAGGCTTTATTTGGGATAGTGTCCAAGCGAGTGGGGAGAAAAATTTGGATAATGTAATCTATGAGTTCCTATTATACTTCCAGGGCAAATGCTGAACTCATAATTAGAGCATCAGTAACAATGTAAGGAAATATTATGCTCTTGGCTGTAGAAAAAGTTATCTGAAGGAAACAGTACATTTAAAGGTCTTGTTGAAAAAAAGCAGGAAGAGATTTTTATTCCTCATGAAAAATCAAGGAGCTCTTGAGATGAAGTTTTAAAGAAGTTGCAAAATTGTACTCATGTTCTAATTAGTGCACCTTTCTCAGGGAATTATGACTGGCTGTTAGCAAAGGTTTTTCTGGAAATGTCTAGGCTTTTGGATAATGTGTCTTCCACCACCCCAGTCTGGCCTTATGGAAAACTGAACTTTCTGTCTACAGGATAATGCAGTATCAGGTTGTTCAGAGTGCTTCTGATTCTGTAAGGTGATGTGGACAGTAGAGTAAGGATTAAAGGTGTGGATGATGGGAAGGAATGACCAAAAGGTAGGGGAAATGGTAGAATCATAGAATAAAAGGAAAACCAGGCTGTCAGAATTGGCTTTTCTTCAGTCTGCCCACCAAGACTTTCTTATTGCTATGCAAATTTTGACGTTAACAAAGTACTTCATAAATTCCAACTGTAAATGCAAAGGATTTTTATCTCTTATTCCCTGGTGCAGTCTTTACTTTTATAATTCTTGTTCTTTTACAGCTGAGTGCTATTTCCAGGGAAGCCAGTTCATGCATTTTAGAAGTGAGCAGTGCTTTGGGAACTCTCCAGTCTGACTGAAAAAATACAAAACCTTAAGTGAAGTACCAGCATGAAGACCTAGAAATGCAAGGGACCATGCACATGATCAGTATTCATCTTCATTCCTGCCATTCCTGTTGCAGGAACAGAAACACTTCAGTAACTCATCTGGTTTTTTGGTTTGATGCTGAATTGCCAGAGCTGTCTGATTCTAAACTCCACATTATCAGAAGCCTCTCTGAGATGCTGAAGTGCCATTTTGAGCACTGTGTCATGGGAGGGGGTTGTGAATGAACCTCAGGTTTGTCTGAAAGACATCATTGTGGCTGACTTGCTGCAGTCTAACACCTGTCAGGAAGATGGAGGAATACTCATCTCTGAAACAGAAAAGATCATCTGTTATGGCCCTATGAACTAGGTGCCAAAATGCCATTTCTCTGTTAACTGGCAGCAAAAGTGCAGCAGTAGTTTTGGTGGTGATTATGATGTGCTTGGCTGAATAAATAACAGATCAGGATCATGGGGCAGATGGCTGGGTCAAAACATTTTTTTTCTTTGCTTGTTTCTCTGTTAGTGTGATACTGTATATATACCCTTTTTTTCTGCAGCCTAAGATTTGTATGATGAATACCAGCTTTTTAAGGAAGTCTGGTGCTTGTGAGATAGATTGCAAGTCTGCTGTAAGCTTTTATTGACTTGGAAAGATTTACTTTAGTCCCTTCAGAATTACCCTATTTTGTTACCTCAGGTTATTTCTATAAGCCTGCTTTGTGAAAATTGTGTTGTATTGAGTTTCCTTATATGATGTAGCAATTCAAATAAATATAGTAGTGTGACACCTTCAATCAAAGTTAGGATTCAGTCTATACTTGAGATGATTTGCAGTTTAAAAATGAAGTTCCATTCATAATGATTTGTCAGTTTAGAAAATAATTGCTATTTTCACTCACTAGGCCAAGCAAGTATGAACTTTTTATGCTTATTAGAGCAACATTCAGGCAGCTGTACTTTTTAAATGAATTTAGGTAGTCTACTAAGGAACAAGAATTCTTTTTCCAGTTCATTAATTTTCTCATTTCCTTTTCTTTTGCTTCTTGCTTGACTTTCATCACAGAGTAAAGCACTAGCATCTTTGCATTAAACAAATATATCTATAGGCACTCTTATTTCCCTACTCTCTTAAAATGGGTCTTGTAAAAAGAGTAAGATTTTCTAAGTGTACTGGTTTTCTTTCCTTCTAAGCAGTGTTGCAAAATGCATCAGCAGTTCAGCAGTGTAAACCTGGAGTTGGGGGTAATCACCTTTGGCTGCAGCATTTAATTAATCTGGTTTCTATGTGCAGTGCTTTATAGGAATCCTTAACAGTAGCTCTTTGGAGAGTGTAAATTGCAAGAAACAGTATTTATAAAACTTTAGAAAATGTCCCTTGGAGCATGTGTGTTGTAAGGTGTTTCTTAATGTGGTTAGGCAGCTGCTGTTGTTTGTTAATTTGCCAGGCCTTTAATTGTACTTTGTATCATCAAATCTGGACTCCATCCAGCATTGGTGTTTCCCACTTGTAATGCTTTTGAGTTTAGGGACTTGCATGCATGCTGTGGGAAATTAAGGCCAGAGATTAACAGTGACTTTGGTGGTGTGCCTTGGGAAAGAAGTTAAAGCTGACGTATACAATGAAGTTAAGGAAGCGGCAGCAAGGGAGAAGTAGGCACAACCCAAAACCTATTAAATTTAGACACACTTTCTCTTTTTCTAGTTGTGCTGGTGTTTTCAAGCATAATCTCTTCTTTGCCTTCTGTATAGTATGTTTTGTTTGCTATTTAGCTAGTGGCCAAGCTTACAACATGCTGGCAGAGTGGGAAAGGAGCAGTTAAACAGGATGCTGGCTATGGCAGGAGAAGCATCAAGTAGATCCAGGTAATGGCAGCTCAGCCTTTAGCAGCTTGGTAACTTCATTAGTTTTTGGCTTGCAGAACTGTTTTCATATCTACAGTGTCATAACTTAAAACTTCGTGAAGAGAAGATAAAAAGCAATTAATCTTCAATCTCTCTACAGTACTAAGTTTCTAATGGCAAATTTATAGCAGCTAGTAAGAGCAGAGTTAGTGTTTACAGGCCTGAAGTTTGGTGGTGTTAAGCACATAGTAATGTATAATTCAGTATTGTGAATTCAAATTGGTTGAGCTATGATATGATCTGATGGCCACGACCTTACTTTATTATACGATGAAATGTGTGCATGCAGCATTAGCACTCTGCTTAGAGAACTGCAGTCTTTAACATCCTAGACCATTGCGTGATAAATCTTCCTGCAGCAGCCCTTGCTGTCCCTGGGCTCTCTAGTTTCAGTCACTTCAGGTTTGTGAAGGCTCACCGGCAGAGTGGAGTTTTATAGATTCCTGCTGACCCAGGATCTTGAGGGAAATGTAGAGTTCCCAGCTGTGGGAGCAGAACCTTCAAGAATCTATAAACTTGGCCACAGAGAGAAAATGACCACATCCATTAGGACATGAGATAATATCTCCCACACACTGAAAGAAAACAAAAACTAAAGTGCAGAATCAGACTATGTGAAAGCATTATCTAGTACATTTTAAAACAGCACTGTATGTGTTTCTATTTTAAGATTATTTAATATAAATTGATGTTATCTAACTCTACATCTCCACATGTCTCCACTGAGAGAATGTCATCCTGAGTGCACAGAACATGCACATTGTCTTGAAAGAATAAGTAACTCTTTGCTATTTTCTCTGAAAAGTGAAGACAGGAAAGAGGGAATGTAATTTCCCTTACTACCTTCCTTCCCCAGGCCAAGCAAACAAGCAAAAAGAGTTTTATTGGAACAAATGGGCAAAGGATGAGCTAAAGCCCTGAAGACATCTCAGCTTTTGAAGTCTCTTGCCACTTTGCATCACAAATACTCCTAATGTTCAGGATTTTGCACTGTATGAAGGCCACCTGGAAACCTGATGATGGTTCTTAGTTAAGCCTTAGGATGAAGTGGCCTTCTTTGGGAGCTGAACCAGTATGAATCTCCTTGCTGAAATCCAGAAGATTGAGGGTGGATGAAAAATACAGTCAAAACAGCACTCTGGTTTCAGTAAGCACCATGGTTCCTGCTTTTTCAGTTTTCTGTGCACCTGGCAAGGGCACAGAGGCTATTTTTGAACTGTCTAGACTATTCTTCTAAAAGGGATCTCTTCTTTTTCCTCTTCTGGTTATTGGTCATCAGGCAGAAAGGAGTTAGCTCGTCTCTTTATGAATTTGCCCACACACTGAGCCCACATAAACATTTTACAAAGCATATTTATAGAAGTGTTGTAAGAACCCATCTCCTCAAGAGCTATGCATTTATAAAACTGACTTGCATGTAGTTTAATGAGTCCAGAAGGATGGCTACTAAAGTAAATTTTTGTATGACATTTTCTATTAAGATAAAATCCACTACCCTCCCCTACTGCTCCCCTCGTTTACCTTGAAAAGGTTTACACATGTACACAAAAATAAAATGTGAATGTGCAGCTTAGTCATTTAAATATTCAATTACTTCAATAATTGAATATATTTCTCCATATTTGAAAAGTCATAGCAGTCAGGCAAAATCGCTGGTGACTGGAAAAAAAGGAAACATTGCTCCCATTTTTAAAAAAAGGGGAGAAAGGAAGACCTGGGGAACTACAGACTGGTGAGCCTCATCTCTGTGCCGGGGAAGATCATGGAGCAGATCCTCGTGGAAGCAATGTTAAGGCACCTACAAGACAAGGAGGTGATCCAAGACAGGCAGCACAGCTTCACTAAGGGCAAATTATGCCTGAGCAATCTGATGGCCTTCTATGATGAAATGACTGCAGCAGTCAACAAGGGTACACCTACCAATGTCATCTGCTTAGACTTCTGTAAGGCCTTTGACCTGGCCCACACAACATCATCATCTCCAATTTGGAGAGATGTGGATTTGAAGGGTGGACTATTCCTGGATAAGAAATTGGCTGGATGGACACAGAGTTGTGGTCAATGACCCTGTGTCCAGGTGGAGGTTGGTGATGAGTGATGTCCCTCAGGGCTCTGTCTTGGGACTGGCACTCTGTAATATCTTCCCCAGTGACACAGACAATGGGATCGATGCACTCCCGTTGAGTTTGCAGATGACACGGTGCTGAGTGGTGCAGTTGGCACAACAAAAGGATGGGATGCCATCCAGGGGGAGCTGTACTAACTTGAGAAGTGAGCCTGTGAGAACCTCCTGAGGTTCAACAAGTCCAAGGTGCAGCACATGGCTCAGGGCAATCCCAGGCATAAGCACAGACTGGATGAAGATGTCATTGAGAGCAGCCCTGTGGAGAAGGATTTAAGAGTTCCTGTAGACGAAAAGCTGAGTATGGCCAACAGTGTGCACTCACAGCCCAGAAAGCCAACCACAGCCTAGGCTGTGTCAAAAGAAGGGTGACCAGCAGGTCAAGGGAGATGATTCACCCCTTGTGAGACCTCACCTGGAATGTTGCATCCAGGTCCGTGGTCCTCAGCACAAGAAAGATATGGACTTGTTGGAGCAGAGGAGGTTAAAAAGATGATCAGAGGCCTGAAGCACATCTCCTGTGAAGACAGACTGAGTGAGCTGGGGTCATTCAACCTGGAAAAGAGAAGGCTCCAGAGAGACCTTATTGCAGCCTTCCAGTACTTGTTACTGCTTCTCTTTCTCTTGATGATGCTTTTCCCTATTGTTTACTTTTGTTCCTTTTTTTTTTTTTTTTTTGTCTTATCGCCCCAGAGAAGAATTTAGGAGAGTTCTAGAGTTCTAATAGGAGCATATGTATGTGTTCATACCTTCAGTGTTAGGAAAGGTTGGTTATGAAATGCAATAGCCTTTCAGGCAATCTGCTGTAGCAAAAGAGAGAACCTTTCTCATGAGCGTCACCCTTTTGTAATCTGAGACCATAATAGCTTTTCATTAAATGGGGTTGCTTCATCAAAGCTAACTGGCATTGGAAATTGCTGTGGATTGATGCTTTCTGGGCACTTAGAAACCTCTTGGAGTTGTTTTTGTGCTAGCATGGAAAAACTGAATTAAAATGACAAGAATCATACAGTTTTTAACAGAACAGGTAAGCAGTGGCAGATGATGTTGGCTGGGAACCTGATAAGTAGAAGTCTTTCCTTTCTCCCCCATGCTTTGCCTCACTCATATCTTGGCCAGCTGTGCTGACCACTACAGCCTCACTCTTCCTCTGATCTTCCATCTGCTCAGCTGTGTCCAGCTGCTGGTGCTTTTCTTGTTCCTGCTCTGGTGGGGTGTTTACTGGGACCAGACTCTGCTCTGCTGCCTCTGCTGATATCTCTGTCTGACAGAACTGGTGGTATTTAGACAGGAAATTTAGCTCAAATATATTGCTAGGCTTGTGTGGCTCTGAATCTGCCTCATGGCTTCCAAGATTACTGTGTTTTGCATAGAAATTCATGGTGTGTCTCCATCCAGATGTGAAAAATGCTCTAAAATTTTATTGCTTGCAGCAGAGACTGTTATTATTACTACTATTATTGTTGTTAAGCATGTCGACTACTTACTTGTATTGACCTGATCTATGATAGTAATTCAAATGGTAACTGTAACTTGTAATAGCAATTGAAATAGCAATTGAAACACGAAAGAACAGCAGATGCCAACAACAGCTGTCAGTTGTTGTTGTCAACTGCCAACAACAGATGTCCAGTAGGGCACAGGGAATGATCAGAAAATTATTACCCCTTTAAACATGCACAGATGTATTAGATATGTATGTAAATGTGGCATGTTGTACAAGTATATGCATGCATAGTTTAACAAAAACGATTTTTTGTAAAAATCATGTGAAGTGTGAGTCAGTCTTTGGGGTGATGATTATTGACAAGGGGGGACAGTTACAGACAAACAACTGAAAAAGTAGATTTGCTTAAGTTTCAAGAATAATGTTATTTCTGGAAATTAGCCTTTGCTTGTTTCTCACAAGCAGCTATTTTTTTGGTGCTTTGGTACTTATCTGTGTGGGTGTGGGGGCAAGACAGAGCAATATACATGAATCTGACTGGTAAATTTTTGTTGAATTTGATTTGCAATATATTCCTTCTGAGGTTCCTTACAAAGAAAAAGCAGGACTTATTATGCATCATGTATCATTTTAGAGTGAATTTAAGACTGCTGGAATCATGCTTAGTAAGGGCATTTATAAAGTAAATTCTGCTCAGAATGTGTTAGGTTTTTTGAGTGCATGTATGAGTAGGCCATGTCTTGATATCGCAAGTGACATCACAGCTTGATAAGAATTATATGTTAGGATAAGGATGCTGTTGTTTCACCTTCCTTTCTCCTTTCACATTTAACAAATGCTAATCATACTTGAATATCTCAAGACTTCATGTAGTCATTCATTTTTGATTGCCTACCTGGCTCACCTGGATGTTTCCTGCATGGGTCAAGTTCTGTACTCAGATAACCAGGTAACAGTTTTAATTACTGAGTAACATTTTGTTAGCTAACTTCTGTATAAGATAGTGAAGGATTTTCCCTTTGGTTTTTTAAAGCTGTATTTTCATTTTAGTGAAACTTATCATCAGTCACGTCTCTAAGACCATTATCCCCCTTCTCTTCCAAGCCTACTGTCCTCTTTCTGCCCTTTCTCCTCATAATTGTCAGCCTCAGTACTACCAGATTCAGGCCCTGTACCTCAGTTGTGCCTGATCTTTTGTCTTTTGTCTTTCCAAGGCTTGTTATGGAGGTTTCCGTGTTTCCATCACAGTAACAAAGTGTAGGCATTTCTCCTTGGGAATGTAGCTAGTGATTCTATGGGGGACACCAACATTGTGGTCATTGAATGGGAACACACCTAACTGTAGGGTGGGATGGATGCTGAGGCAGCCCTGACTTTGAGCCAGTGGTCACAGGCACTCCTGTGCACTTAACAGATGTGCACTACAGACTTGAATGGGGGGAAGGTGGCATTTTGTCATGTAAGAGGTGTTATTCCAGACATGTGGCTGGGAGGGGACTGTAGAGCTTCTAGAAGATGGAGCAGAAGTAAAAAAAAGCCTAGTAATCCAAACATGGTTTTGGGCAGGCCAGATCCAACCTGTTGTAGCCTGAGCTTCTGGGCTTTTATGTGCAGTTACAAACATGGACAAATCCATACATAGGTGTATTTCTGTAAGCTACAGTCAGCCTTTTGTCTTCTCACCGTAGTAAATTAAATTTGACTGGGGAAATTCTCTGTTGATTAAGACTGATATTTTAGGAACTAGTATTGTAGTTATGTCCTAACCATAGCTTGGAGCTGGATTCCTTCCTCTGAAGAGAAAGAATTAACTTATTTAACTATTACTGTTCTGTAGTCCTTCAGTAAATTTTGCAGTCTCGTGGTGGTTTTCTACATCATAATGTTGAGTTTATTATTAGAATGTGATTATACTGCACTTAGTTGATGCAGGTTTTTATTTTCTTTCTTTTTTTTTTATTCTGGAGACATCTATATTCTAATGGTAGTTGATATCTGCAAAATTATTTTCTTTACTCTAAAAATGTTTAAGTTGGTAAGGGAAGTAGGGGCCTTGTGGGATTTTTTGTGGGGGGAAAAGGAGGTTTACAAACTGCGTTTGAAGGAGATTGAGTAGAAGCTCTTTGTGCAATTGCAGTGCACAAATCACTTTTAAGCAACTGTAGCTCCTCATGTAAATGGAGAGAATGAAAACTGAAAGAACGAAAGGAAAAAAAAATCCTTCTTTCTCAAGAAATTGACTTTCTTTGCTTTTTTGGTACCATCGCAGGTGGTCACATGGGAAAATCTCTCCTAGTCTAAGATTTCTTATGTTTCCTTGCACTCTCCTGAGGCTGTTTATTCCGCTATATTGGTATGAAACTTTTTGTTTAGAAACTTAAAAAACAAAAATACAAAAAAACCCCTAAGGGTTTGTGCTATAGTGTATGACTCATTATGCTTTTTTTTTAGAAGGAGGAACTTACTGTATCCTGGTACATATTCAGAAGTAGCCAAGCTACTAGACTCAGACATTTGAGGGCTTTTTTTTCCTCCTTTTATCAGGCCATATTCACTCAGACTTCCTGTCTCGGGAAATGAGTATGAGCTTCTTTCTCTCCTCCTCAGTCCCTGGTTTTTGTTGGTTTTTTGGTTTGTTTTTTTTTGGTTTGGTTTGGTTTTTTGTTGGTTGATTGGGTTTTTTTGTTGTTGTTGTTTTGGTTTGGTTTTTGTTTGATTGGTTGGTTGGTTTGGTTTGGTTTGGGGTTTTTTTTAATTGGAAGAGAGCTGGGTTTCTAGTAGTCAGCTCCAGGAGTGGGATATGTGGGATAAGAGGTCTGTTTTGGTTTGTAGCTAAAGCAGAACTCAGAAGAAAACATTATGAAATATTTGCTTGTTCTAAGGAACAGGTTCGTTTCATTATTTAGAGGCAGACTGAGATAATGTTTTAAAGTTAAAAACCTGAAGTTATAAAAAACATGAAAGTATTTTAAAATCTATGTCTGTAGCCAAGTTAGAACCTATTCCACATTTTATAATTTCTGCTTTTGAAGTGTCACCTTATTTACATGTGGGCAAAACTTGGCTTGAACGTGTGTCCCTTTGCAACAGCTTTTAGTATTTGAAGAAGCAGAGCTACTTGTCCTACATTATCATTCTAAACTAAAAGAATTCAGATTAAATAGGTATGGTACTGAAAGTGAGATCAGCTTTACAACTATTGAAGCAGTTAAAAATAGGTATTACAACTAACAAAGTAACATGTAACGTAAAGCTGTATACTAAAGGAATTATTTAAGGGAATATTAAGAAGCCTCTTGATCAATGGCTGGCTCTGTCAACCAACTGTCACATTTAAAGTGAAGAGATTTGTGTAAACTGGACAATTTTGCATAGGGATAATAGAAAAAAAAAACTCCTCAACTATGATTTGATACAGTCCAGCAATCTTAAGTACAGGAAAGAACATATTGGCTAGTTTGAGATTTATTGATAGAGCAGCCACCAATACTTATTATCAGCTACTGCTGTTGGTGGGCAGAGCTGAGAGTGAGTAAGGACATCCCTCAGTGCTTCTCACTTGCCTGCAGGGAATGATTGCTGTTTGCTTGTGGTTCAAACTGGTGGTGGTGTGTCACTGCTCCCAGTAGCGAAGTGACCTTGTTTATGCTATATAGCTGGGCCAGTGTGCAGCTGTTTCCACTGTAAAGTTGCAGAAAGCTGTTTTCAGGGTGTGCTTATGCATATTACTTTGCAATTAATTTTGTATGGACACACATGCAAACCCGTCCTCCCGTAGCTGCCTCAGAGCTTTTTGCTGCTGTAGCAGAAGTGCACTGTACATTTTCAGTTCATTTTTGCTCTGTCAGAGAAACAAGTGGGTGGGTTAGAAAGGAACGAAAGGGATACTTATGTCACTGAAGAAACAAAACTGCCAGGTGAGGTGACCGGGAAGCTCAAATCTTTCTAGAGGAACAAAAAATAATTTTATGTGGAACCATTAATGCCCTATTTTACAAGACATTTCAGAAAAATCATTATAAAGCTACTATAATAGAAAAAGGTAAGTATATCCAAGTATGAAATTTTTTTGAAAGAGTAAAATTTGTGCATGTTCCTGAATACAATCTGTGCAATACTACAATGCTCTCTTTTCTAGACAGCATTTAAAAATATAATCATCCCATTAGGTGCAAGAACAGATTTGTTTGCATTAAGAGTTCCTAAAACCAAAAAGATCTAGGCATGAAAATTTTTTAAGCAGCAAATTCTGGTTAGAAAATAATGGAGCTGCTGGGGATTGAAGGAGATAAGAAGGTGGGTAAGCCCTCTCTTTTACTGTGCAAACATCCTGCCCTAGCTAGTGTCCTTGAACATGTAAGAGCTTCCCAGGGATCCTTGCTTATCGTTAATATTGGCATGCTGCACAAAGGGGAGGAATATGTTTTCACTTTCTCATGACATTTTCTTTAGTAGTGTGTGATTTTGTCTTGTTTCTGACAGAGCTTTCTCAAGGGTTCTCTTCATGCCTTCTTTTCCTGTCTCTGGTTTGTTTTGTTTTTTTTTTTTTTGGTTTCTGTAGCCTGTTCAAATTTGTCCTGTTGAGTAGAACTTCAACCAGGGAGAAGAGGCTTGTTCTCCCTGGTGGTAGAGCAGGGATTCCCTGGTAATGACTGAGAAGTGCTAGTTGTGGAGAGGGATTGTCTCTTTAGGTGTTGGGTAGGAGACCTGTCTTTCACTTTGCAGCATCTCTAGGTCAGGAAAAGCAAGATGTGTTACGTAACATTGTCCCTATTACTTGTGCCTTTCCCATGAGGAGGGAGGGAGATCTGAGAGACTTGTAGGCATTTTGTGTAACACTGGAAGATGTAAAGGTGAATAAGCTGCGTGGACATTCTCTGTAATGCAGAGAAAGAAGGGGGGAAAAAGGAAGAGGAGGAAAAAAAGACGGTAGAGGTATGGGATAAAAGTAAGAATTGCAAGGATTTCAAGTGTCTTTAGGGAAGTGTACCTTGGAGCAAAACCCCTACAAGGGATTTGTCAGCTCATTGGAGAACGTCTGTCTTTCTAAATAATGCAAAAGTGCCAGAAAGCTGTCCTTTGGATGGTGGAGGGCTGTGTTGTGTGTGACTGTTTTGGAGAAGTTCTGTATCTTGGAGGAAGAGGAACTGGAGTGTGGTTTGACAGTTGCTACAGCAACTAACGTTTTTTTAATGGAAGGCAAGGATAAGTGATGGTATAAAGTCTTGTGTAACTGACGTACCTTCCCCCGCTTCCTGCCAATTTTCCAGTATATTAAAACAATAAGTAATTTATGACTTCGGCTGAGAAATGGCTCGATGTTTGCCCAGCTCAACCTTATTTGCAGGACTGCATGATCTTTACAGAGACAGCACAGAAGAAATTATTTACATAACAGAAAGCAGGGATTCAAGCATCTCTGAAAAGTATACTTTTCAAGGGACAAATGCACTCCTTGTTCTGCCTGAAGAAATTTTTGTTAGATGTGGATGTCACTAGGACAAGCGTTTTTCATTTCATAGCTTCCTTTCTTCTCATCCTCTCCGTTCCTCCCAACCATGATTATTTTTTTGCAAAGTTTTTTAAACTCTCTTTGGTTACCATGGAGTTCTTTCTTAATGGAGGAACGGATGATGTACTGTAGAGTAAATGAAAGATGATGCAAACTTGTGGCAGGAGGGGAATTCTGCTGACTTTCTCTGCAGCAGTGTTGCAGAAGCAACCCTGGCATAGATGTTATTCAATAATTGCTGTCCAGGGAGAGACTTTAACACTTCTAATCCTTTAGGACCCAGCTGGCTGCTAACAGCTGGGAAGAATGATACATGAGTGGAAAACACACATCACATTGCAGGCATACAGACACTCACTTTTAATATTCAAAAAGGTGTCTAACCTGAGTGTTTGTTCAGTAGTTTAAGGTTACATATTTTAATTTAGTGGTAGTTTCAGTTTTACTAGTGAAATTTGGGGGCATTTTACAGCTGAATATCAGGGGAAGAGAATTTGGCTAATACTCTTGTTGTTGGAAATCTCACTGGAAGTCTTAGGTTGCAAAGGGTCACTTATATAGCACTTTGCCTCCCTCTTGGGTTCCTTATGCAAGATCAGAATTAATTCTAAGCTAGAGCTACTGATTTTAATTAAAGAGTAGATATTAAACCATTAAGCATATTTGTAAATGAGTCATAAATATGAACAATTTTAGTACCTTAAATACAGATTTTTGCAGTTCTTACACTAGTTTTAAAGCCCCGTGAACCAAACATGTTTACCTACCTCTTTAGAACTAAGATTTATTTTACAGATGTCCTTGCTAATATTTTGAGCATTAACCACTCATACCCAGAACTCCCAGGTTTGTAGGGTTGAATCCTGTGTTTCATTTTGCAGTTTAAAAAAACATTAAATTACCTTCAATACAATTTACAACAACTTTACACTGTGCATTTACTAAAAATTATGACTGAACTAAGAGTCAGTTTTCAAGTGAATGACACTGAGGTATTTAGCTGGAATAAGTTCACTGCTCTTGAGTTGCTGAGAAGCAGAGCATGAAGCATGCACACATTTTTTTCACAGATGAGAAAGTAATAAACCTTTGCTACCAATTTTATGTATTTTAAATCTTAGTAAAGGACTAGTTACTACCTTCTTGCATTCAGTAAGTCATTTTGTGGATTCACATGAGATTAGAGATAACTGAAGTAACTGAAGTAAAGAGAAGACTGACAAAAAGATCTCTTTTTAGATATTCATGTGTTAGTGACCAGTATTTATTAGAAATTTGCAACATTTGAAATCTGTGCCATAAATGTCTTCCTCCCCATAGCATCCTGTATGTGGTTTTCTTCCTCCTACACAACACTCTCCTCCTGCATCCTTCCCCAGACCTTGAGATGACTCATTTTCCTTTCTCTCATTCACTTGCCCCAGTGACACAACCTCATCTTCAAATCTCTTTTACTCTCACTCCTTCAGGCTCCAAGATTCTCCTCTATGTCTCACCATCTTTTCCTCAGTGAGACAAACTAGCTTTCATCTCTCTCATTTTAAGAAGCCTGAGCTATTCCAACTGCTGCCCATCTTCTTCCTTGTTTTCTTGTCAAATTGATTGATTCAGATACTTGAAATACTTTTCTTCATTTCCATCGGGACTTCATCCTTTCCATGGCACCTGACTGCCCTTATCCAGCATCCTGTGCCTACCAAATAGCACAGTGTTAGTAGAGGGACACCAGCAGAACTTGCACTTGATCAGTGGGCATTGTTTCTGCTCTTTAGGTCACACGAGATGGAAGCCTTTCAGCTCCACTGAATTGTTAGTGAATTGTGGAGTGATTTTCTAGGAAACAGATAAGGATGCCTGTGTTATGAAGAACTATATGTAACAGAAAATGCTAACATTTTTATGCTTGTTTCAAAATAGGTAAAAAATTGTTGAGAAAATGTGATGGTCAGGGAGAAATTACACAGTAATTACACACAGAGTGCAAACCTCCCATACCTTTTAAGTTAAGGGTTTCTCCTCTCAGCTGTATTTAACTGTGTTGCAGATAAGCCTCCCACTTAATTATGCTCTGGCGTGGAAGAACATGCAGGTATTTACTCCATTTTTTTTTCCCTTTTTCCCAAAACTAGGTATGCTACTGCTTTTTTATACAATTTTTGGGTCTCTGATTCATGGGCACTCAGCTGGAGTGTGCCAGTGCTGCCGGCAGCTGTAGGCATGCAGCACACTTTTATAAATGGTCTGAACAACTAAACTTTGAGATTTACTGAGTAACTGCAATATGTTAGTGTCTCATTTAGCCAATCACTTCAGACTTTTCTGTAGATAAACTGAATTTTCTCACCTGAAGAAATTATATAATCTGAAAGCAAAAGCAGATTACTTAGTTCGTAAGACTAATCGGTCATCACTGGCATCAGTAAAAAATTTAGGAAGCTTGAGACAAATGTATGAGGATATTGAGAAAAATCTTATCCAGTTTAATTTAGTAACCTAAACGAGTGTTATTTAAAAGCCTTTCAGGCATGGATTTTACACATGCATTTTTTTTCCTATAAAACTTAAAGGAAAAGCACTATTCTCTTTTTATTTATTTTTTCCCCGGATCAAAAATGACAGGAAGTTATTCACAGTTGTCTTGAAAGTGAATTTTTGCTGAATGGTTAGAAATAGCTACTATAAAGTATTCAAAAGTAGCATTAAACCAAAGAATTTTCTGCCTTCATATTGATGGAATTACAGACCATAGGAGTTGAACTGAAGCCCAGTTTATGCAAATGATGATAGTATTTTATTCTCAAAAAGCAGCATTTTTTAAAGATAGAAAACTCTTATTTGGGAAATTGAACAGTATAGTTCCGTGTTTTCCAGCAAATGGTTCTCTGTGATTCTTTAATGAAAATGGGTGCTCGACTGTTAATAGTGGGAGGCTCCACATGCAAAATTATCCACAAAAATTTAGCAAGCAAAATTCTGTGTCTTTGAAATGAAAACTGACCTGGCTCAGATTCACATTGCTATGATAGGATTTTTTTTCCCAATGCCTTTGCCTTTCTCTAAGGTAGATGCACAAGCTCACCTGAGGCACCACTGCATTTGATAAGGTAGAAGGAAAATCTGATTTAGGTTCTACTGATTTTACTCAATTAACAAGGTCATTTAATTCCTGTGGAGCTGTGTATAAAAGTTGTAGATATGACTGAGTTTCCATGCTGTAGTTTTGTTCTAGTACATCCCTAAAGGCACAGATTTAAATTGAGAGGTAAATAGCTTGTTATATTCAAAACAAAACAAAAGCAAAAGCAGGGAGATTGTGCAATCTGTAGGATTTGTAGCAGTGAACGTAAGAGATGTCTCCTGGCTGGCTCCATGCAGGCTATCCTGTCCAAGTCTGAGCCTAACATCAAAGAGAGATGCTAAACCCTCCGCGGGCAGGAGGGAGGCGATGCTCGAGGTGTCAGTGCAAATGCTGCCAGGCTGGGACGGCTCAGGGACACGGTGAGGAAATCCTCTGCAGACCTTGGGCGGGGCTTCTCCCGGGCAGACACTGCTGAGTACAACCCCTTCCTAACTGGTTCCCTTACCTAAGAAGCGTGGCATCTTGCAGTGGTCCCCTTATCTTGTGGCTAACACAGAGGTTGCACTGTGAGGCTGCTGCAAGGAGGATGTGCATTTTCCAAGGACTCCCTTGAGCATCCCTTGATCTCATCCTGTGAAGAAACACCCCCTTGGCAACATTGGGGTTGCACTGTGGCCATCCTCCTACATGGGGGCTCCTGACAGAGATATCCAGGGGGCACCTGGTACATGGGCATCCAGCTTGGGATGCCAGAGCATGGCAGTGTATCACCGGAGCCTCTAGAGATAGCTCTTCTGTGAAACCTGGCGAGTCAATGAGAAAGCTGTAGCCTTACGTAAGAGTCTAGTTAGAGAGTTAGCTGCAGATAAGGGGTGACTGAGATACTTGACTTTTGTTCTTGAATAATTGATGCTCTGCTAAAAAGAGTTGGGTTTGAATTTATTGAATCAGCTGTGGTCATAGTCTGAGAGTGATACTTCTGACAGCTCCAGCCTTGTTTGGACCGGTTGCAGTAGATCTTGTTACCTAGGACGTGGTCCAGTATATGGAGAGTTATGAAGTGTTATTTCTGTTGCCTAATGTCTGCATATGATAACTTTTGGTCATGTGAGACTGCCAAAAAAAGAAGGAAAGTAGTTCTGGTAGCTTTCTAAGACAGGCCCTTGGCTCTTTGAAGGAAGAAGCTTTCTTTGATATATGATATCCCTGAGTGTTAAATGCGAGTACAACCTTGCAGCACAAAGGGCTGCAGTATTTCTTAACCCAAAGACATTTGGAGAGCTTTCAGTGAGGCCTGGCCTTTGTTTCTAAGTATTTATTTAATCTACATTGCCAGGAATATTGATAGTTACATGCAGTTTTACAAGGAGGTGTGTTTAACATCTAATGTAACAGCAGCACTTGTAGGGGCTGTCACTTCTTTACAGCTGTGCTTGTTTACCTTCCCGGGTTTGACAAGCCTTTCATCCTATTTTGTATTTCTGCTGTTTCCCATGTATCCTGGGCAAGCAGTGGGTTTATCACTGCCACCTTGCCTGTGTGGTGGTGGTGAGGGGTCTTAACTGTGCACACATGAAGTCTCAGAGTGAAAGAATTTCCATAGCTCTCGCTGCTGTGTGTGCAGCCCGGGTGGCTATATAGATGGATATACCATCTATTTAAGAATATATAACACCTCTTTTAGGAGAAGCTGGTGTTGACACTCATTCATTGGGAATTGTATTAGCAAAACCAGATAGGCCAAAATAAGGATAGGAGCAGCAACAACTGTACTTTTAAAGCTCAAACCCAGTTCTGCCACCTAAATTTGAAAGTGCAAACTTATAACACAAGTTACAGAAGAATAGCAGCCATTTGTTCACCCATTCCTACATGGATGTGCCATGGGCCATCTGTGTTAGAAAAGCCAAATTCTGACACATTGTCAAAATACTATCTTTTCCCCCAAAATAACTATTAATTTATCATACTGTTATGAACTCATGATTGATTTGGGTGGTAACTTCTTCAGAGGTAAAAATCAAGCAGACTGCAGCAGAGTGTAGCAGCCCTCAACTTTTGAGGCCTTCCATACTTCCAAGGCATTATTTTTTCTGCAGAAGCAAAGGTAGGCATGGAAATGCCTATGCTACTTGCAGTGAGATTCCTCTTCTGGTGTGTGTGGGTCAAAGCTGCCCTGTTTCTGTACTATTTGTTTGTTGCTAAACCTTGCTAATAGGCATGTTATATAGGAGGTGATCAACTGAAAACAGGAAGTGGAGAGGTTTTTTTTCTGGAAGTAAAAGTGAAGGACCTTTCACCGACTAAGGTTTTACATCTAGATAATAATCCTGTGCACTTACCTTGCTGTTACGAAACAGCTGCTTGGCAGTGGAGTGGCTATCTGCTCAGATTGGACCTCAAAAATCGGTAAGCAAGCTGTGGTTGGAAAGAGGGATATGGCTGTGGCAGGTTGGGGAAAGATAAACTGGAAAGCTCTCAGTTAATGGGATTACAAAGAAAATCTTGATTTGCTCTGCATGGTGTCAAATCTAGAGGTTTATTAACATGGTCTTATTGTGGTTTAAGACTGGCCACTCATGAATCATCCATCTCAGGCTGTAGTTGTGCTCATAGGGATGTAATGCCTGGAGCTGCTTATCCATAGAGAGATAGTGCTGCATTGCCTGTATTTGTTGCCTTTCAGGATTTTATCAGCCAGATTATCAGGTTCTCAAGATGATAATAAATCTGGCACATTGGCTGAGGTGGTGCCATGGCTAATGGATTTCTTTGGCTCTGACAGCCTGAACACATGGAATAATGTATGGCTTGAGAGGGGAACACTTGGGTGCTCTCCTGCCTATCTCCTTCCTCTGGGTGCTTGCAAGATGCTGTAGTGCAAAATAAAATTTTAGCACAACTGTCACAGAGTTGCCTCAGATCTGCTTTGTGTCCCAAGGTTTACTTTTCCAATTTAGTATGCTATTGTTTGAAATGTCAGCCACCTCCGGCGTTAACCCGCCTAAGTTGTAAAGTTTTCTCTTCCTCTCTTCACTTGGCTCGGGAGGCGGGGAGGCTTTGGGACCTTTCCAGGCTTTTCTGAAGCTGCTTTTTCCACTGTCAGGCGGGGTCTGGCGCCGAGTCAGCAGCTGCTTCCTGGTTCTCACCCTTCCCTTGCAGGCAGACAGATGACCTGCCTTAAGGGAGCAACCTTTCTTGGAAGGTGAAATCAGGCACACAGATTAAACACTGACCATACACATTAGCTGTCTATGTACCCATGAACACAGTAATCCCATGTTAGCACTCCCCAATACAGTGTTCATTGATCAGTTAATTATTATTTGCGTGGTGCTTTGAAGACGACAGCGATATGTACATTTCTCTTATCATTACAGATTAGCATTTTAAAAAATGTTACTGAGATAATTTACCCATATTCTGATGAGAGAGGTGTCTGTTTATTAGGAGAGCTCAGTGAAGCACAGAACATATTTGTTCCAGTTCCAAAGAGGAAACATTTGATAACTGAGTGGGAGTCTTATTAGCCACATCTTGCCCTGTACTGAGGAGGAATGAAGATATTAATTTACCTGTCTGCCTTTGTTTGTGAGTTGTAACGTGAACTAACTTTTCTTCCTGCCCCATTTCTTCTCTGGAAGGCTCCTCTCTCATTTTATGGATGCTTGAACGACACCAGTTTTATCTTGCCAAAGCATCTGTGGAAGAAGATAAAGGAAGACACTATTTAAGTGGCTGGGGTGCATCCTGGGCTGCTGGGGAAAGAAAGAAGTACCTTACATGTCTCTGCAAAATATGATCAAGGGGAGCTTGATTCACACCCCTTGACATTCACAAGGGCCAGAGGAATTCCGCCTAGAGGTGTGAATTTCCTGTTCCTTCCTCAACCTTGCTCTTCCTGCTTCTGGTCTCTTCTGCCCCTTCCATTTACCCTTTACTATTAAAATCATTTTCCCAGGTGCCGTGTTTAACTTTGATCTAAGTTTATACTTTGCATAACTAGATGTGAGAGAAAATATGATCCGATAATAATAGCAGGCATGCTCTTTGATCACAGTGTGTTCATAACCATTAACTTAAGGAGAAGCTCACTTGGGTCTAAACTAACACCTATTGTACAGACACAGAAGACTAAGTGGTGAAAGAAGAGCCTGCGTGTAGCAATCTCCATGTTCCTAATCTTACCAATCATTCTCTTTGTAGAGATACTGCAGATACATGGACCACTGCTGTCTTCTGGGCTTCCCATGTGGTTGGGAAGGTTTGGAAGGGGAACCTTTATGGTGGGAGGAATCAAGAGGGTGGCTGACCTTGCAGTCAGGGTCTGTTAATTGCCTCTTTCAAAGCCGTAGTTTCCAATTTGGCTCTTCACTGTTTGCTCTAACTGTGGACTGCTGTCTTTCTCAGCTGCAGGGGAGTGTTTTGTACCTTAGAGGCCTTCAAAATCATTCCTCTCTCTTCATTAATCAAGGCCCTAATCACTTTACAGGGTTGGAAATGGACTATAAGCACTAGGTTTTTAAGTTCTGTGGAAACTTTCCACTCTTTAACATATGATAACATGCAGACTCATTCAAGTTAATGGCAGAATACTTCTCTCGGGAGATCATTTTCTGATTGGTTTTAATGCTGGTAACGTTATCTATGGACAATTAGTATCCGATGGAATCCCTTTGCTCCTGCTTGGCTAAGAGATTGAAGCCTCCCAGGGTGGCTGCATTCCACAAACAGCTCTGAGCTGCTGGGAATCCCTGTGGGCCCCCCAAAAAATTCTTAACTCTGTTGTTTTTCAGAGAGTGTTTTTCAGTCATTTTACATGGCTTTGATGGTAGAATGGAAGTGATGAAAAAAAATACCTGAGACACTTCATGCTGTTCTTTTTCGTCATGTTATGATATTTGAAACTACCAATTTGGTTGGTTTAGCTGTCAAGAAGAGAAATTTCCCATGGATGCTTTGGACTTGAGAATAATTTACTTTGCTGGAATTTTTAGGCAACAATAATAAATAGTCTTTGCATGTGAACTTGTATGAAGAGAAATATCCCTTAGGGAAAACAACTGTTTTGCTTTCTAGATGAATTTCAATTAATTTCATGTGGTCTCACATTGATTTTTATCTTCATTTTGTAAGTTCTCCTTCTCTGTTTTATTCTTTGCTTTACACCAGTTTGCCTTTGCTTTCCCCAAAGTTTCATCTACTTTTTCCACTTGTTTCTAATGGGATATTCAATACATCTCACACTCTCAGCCCAACTTTAATCTGTATGTTAGAAAACTCCTCCATCTTCTCTCAGGTTGCAAGTTGGTAATGTGATGTTCCCTGCAATCTGTGGAGGTTTCCACTAATTCTTTTCTTGTCATTCTTTTCCCTCTTGGTTTTCTTTCCCAGTCTGTCCCTTTAAGTCTCTTATGGGATTTTTTTTCCCAGTTAATTGGCTTGCAAAAGTCAGTTGGCTGTGGCTAAAGAAAATGAGGCATTGCTTATCTCTTCCTTGATTTCCAGCAGTGCCCTATGCCAAATATGTTGTGTATTTATAGAGGTTACACTTTTTCCCCAGCAGTAAGTCAGTAGCAGTGGGAAGAAAAAGGATCTCAGCAAGTTGCAGGTGATTTTCCTCAAGTTGTCTTTTCCATGTTATACCTGTGTGCTTTATTCCTCTATGAAAGGCTGTATAGCAAAGGTAAAGGTGAGGGAATAGGACTTAAATCCAGGTCTGTAACTTTCTGTCTGAGAAGGGAATGCAAAGCTAGTGGGTATGTTGCATTATGGTCAGTTGAACTTATCTTTTGTTTTTCCTTATTTATATGTGAGGAAATGAGGGAATAATTCTCTGTCAGGTGTGAGCTAGTGAATTGGGTAATGCCGCTTTTAAAATTTAAAAGTGGTAAATACATGGGGGAAGAATTCTGGAACAAGTGACATCAGAATGGTGGGCTGTGTTTTTATAGAAGTGGACTATTTGTGAAGGGAAAAGATTGTTTGCTCCTATCATTCTCTTGTTGCTTCATGTCTTTTGTCAGGGTAATCAAAAAAATGGACCTTTATGAAATGATAAATGACAGCTATAAGTCACTGCAAGATGGTAGTACGTGGGCATCTAGCTGACAGTGGACTTGCTCTTACAAAATCATCTTAAGAAAAAGGTTTTCAGAAGCATGGAGTCAAAGATACGCATTTCTTGTGTTTGCAAATGGTTAATGTGCCAATGTGCTTCCCAGTGGACTGTGGCTCTGAGTTATCATTTGCGGCCTTGAAAGTCTGCTCATGGTAATACAACAGGTAAGAAGGTGTAGAGGTCCCTCAAAATGTTGATATGCAAGGTTTTGTGTGCCCTTCAGATCTACTGGCCTACATGCCGAGGGCTGTTGCCTTAGGGTTTTTTTCTAGGTTTTCAAATGAACTGGTTTTGTATCTTCCTTTTTCTGATGCCGCTTCCTGATTCTCGTTTCTCTAAAAGTCTCACTTTGGTTCTCAAAAACAAATGAAGGCAATCACTGTGGTCTTAATTTGCAAATTAGCTTTAAGAACAGATTAAGCTGAGTATTTTCCACTTGAATTCAGTGTTCTTTCTTCTGCTTGTGCTGAAAGGTTAGTAACTTTTTAATCAGTATGCAAAGTTTTGTCTGTCAAATGCTGCTTATTGTTCCCATTTCCCCCACCAACACTGTTCTTCCTTTTTTTTTTTTTTGTCTTCCTCTATCTTTGCTTTCTTTAATTTTTTACAGAGTAATCTCTTGTGGAAAGGAGATTTTTCTTCCCCCACCCATTGCTGCTGCTGCATTTTTCTTCTTGTGAACTGTGTTTCCTGTGTTTTGTGTGCAAACATTAGTTGCTGTAAGCGATTCTTTGAGATCCAGAGGCAGCTACAGGATGACTCCAAGGGAGGCAGCTTGAGATTTAAACTCTTCTGTTCATGTGCTGGGGCAGTCCTGCACAGTGGTTAGAGATGAACTGAAGTGCATGATGCCATGTGCTGCAGTAGCTCCTTTCCAGTTGTCTGTATTTCTTCTCTGAGGTACTTTGTGATGAGCTGGTGTAGCGTCCTAGGGCTGGAGTGGACACTAAGGAGTTACCTCATAATGGGGCTCTGCAAAGCATCCAGTGTAGTGTACAAAATCCTTTCTTTTTAAACAACAACACTTGCCATACAGGTTTTTTTGTGATGTGCAATACCATTTACACTTTTCTAGAGCAAACATCCATGCAGAGGGACATTGCCAATATGTAGAAGAAAAATCTCAGTGTATGGGCAGCACAGTCTAGAGGTTGACTTTTGCTTTGGTTAGAAAAGCAAACAATAAGTTGTTTTAGAGGCAACTAACGCTTTTTTCTCCCTTCTCTTTTTAAGTGATTACTATTAAATTTAATACTAAATTAATTTTCTTTGGCCTTTAAAACAGAAAAAAGAGTAAAATTATTTTTTTTTAATTGGCTGTGCATTCTAAAAATACAGACTATTTTGGATGAAGAGTGGGTTTGCTAGTAGAATTCTGACTTTCTGTTGGCTTTAGGAGATGGTGCCCTGATGACTAAGCCAATAAGAGCTAATTTTCAGCAGGTGTAGCATTGTGCTTAAAGGAGAAGAGATTATGCCTGGAAGAGTGGTTTTGTCCGTGATGCTGAAGAGGACTGGGGTTTGATGCCTGGACCTAAAGCCAGGCAGTGTAGGCAGCTGGTGTTGATGCTGCAGCCGGCAATGCCTCTGTAGCGAGTTCGACATGGAGACGGATAGTTCAGGTGAAGCCTCTTCACTTCTGTGTGGTTTTGTTCCTGTTGAATAAAGCAAAATGAAAGCATAGAGATGTTTAAGTACAGTGTCTGCAAGTCTCAGTGGACATCTGTGGAGGCGTGAGTGCCCAGTGAGCACAACCCTGGCCAGCAGCAGAGCCGGGAGCCATGTGCTTGGGGTGTACCTCACCCAGGCTCAGACTGCTCTCACTGTTGGGACACGTTTTGGGGATGTCCTAGCAGCCACTGCTTACTGCTGGTGGCTGAATCATTGCTTTCTCATCGCAAGCTCTTTTCCCTTTCTCCAAGGGAGCTCCAGCAGCGCTCCTGCTGTCAAATGAGGCTGACAGGGAGCGTAGTGCTGGCTTCCATGAGTCAGGCCAGGGAGGAGATCTTTTTTTTTTTTACTAAAAAAACCAAAGCCTATTTCTGTGTTTTTGTGGCTCTTTGGGAAAGTGAATTCTGACAAGTGTGGTGTAAATCCTCCCCCAGAATGCCAGCTCATGGCATTGATAGCAAATACCTCTCTCATGCTTTTCTCTTACGTATGGCTGTTGAGGTTGCTTATATAGCCTGTGAACTGGCACTGTGCCTTTAATAGTGCTAACTTTTATGGTACAAGCCTGTCAAACTTAATTTAAGGATATTATAGCTAATAACTCCCTGCATGTGTGCCTATTAACAGAAGTATAAATGGTTTAGACCCTATTGTAAAATGAAGCTAGTTAAGCCACTGATTTTAATAAAATGTTTTTTAATAAGTTCAGTTCTCTCAGAACAAAAAAAAAATACTCTTTCTTTTCTCATTAATAAGGGAAGGAGTAAGATATGGCCTTGTGTTCTCAGATAATTTGCAAAAACAAAACTAGAAACAGTCCATGGAGATTTAATTCTCTATGTTTTTACTAGAAGTGCAAAGTACTTTGCAACAGGGTCGTGTTCTCACTGTCTAAGGTCAAGTTCAATTACAATAAGAATTCATGGTGTGGATTAAGTATGTCTGTATTTTTAAGTACTTTTTTCAGATTAAAATTATCAGATAGTCTTTATAATTTGGTATATTGTAGCTTTTCAAACCACAGTGTGATCATTTTTTAGGATAGTGTGTTTATTCTGTGCAGTCACTGAGCTGTTTTCGGTACAAAGTGTAACACTTCAAGCTCATCTTCTAAATCCCACGTTCAACAAAAGAATTGTTGGGGGTTTTTTGTTTGTTTGTTTGGGGTTTTGTTTTGTTTTTCTGAAAGTATTTTTATTCTCTGCTAGTTACACTCTTGTTTTTCCAGTTAGAGTGCTCACTGAGGAGAAGAGTTAATGGAGGTATGCACTGCTGACTACAGGAGATGGATTGATTTTTGAAAGCAAGTGAAAATGCCTAACATGCATTAGATTTTTTTTCTGATTCCTGGTCTTTAATCCTGAAGGAGAAGGAAAAAAATGAAATTAAAACCAGCCTTACAAAGAGCTCTCGTGCAGCAGTGATGAAGTTTGTGTTTTGTCTCTTTTCCAGTGGTGATAAGAAATTAGTTCAAAGATACTGAAAGAATGAGATTTGCAGCTTTTACATGAGTAAAAGCATTAGTGAGCTTAAAGTATAAAATGGGGAGAAGAGCAGCAAGCTAAAAATTGTGTAAGATAGTTGCACTGTTAGAAGAAGCTCTTATAATCTTCATGCCTTCTGAATCACTTAGTGAGCATGTATTATATTGCATGCTTATTTTCTTCTAAACATAAAAGGACATGTTATTAACTATCTTTTGCAAAGGCCACAATTTTAGTTTTTTTATGTTTTCCTAGGATGCAAGGTCCTGCTAAGTGTAGTCTTCCCCTTGTACAGATTCCCCTTCTCCATTTTCCAGATGCCTTGACACAGCACTTTTAAATGCTTGGCATTTGGGGTTTTGTGTAACAAATGTAAGAGCTAGTGCTGCAGTAATATGCCTCTGTACACATACTCATAGGCAGTTGGTGTCGATACCAGTCTGTCTGTGATGGAGATTTTGCATATACAGACAAAATCAGAAGAAAATGGAAATGTGTTGCCTCAGGTCTTGAGGCCAAGGTGTTGCTATGCCCCAAAGAAGGTATTCCTTCATCCAGTGAAGAAAAGGAGTCAATGATAATCCATAGGTATGCTATCTTAGCATATTTCCTTGCCTGAGAACAGATGGCAGAGCCAAGCATTGTATTGATGGTGCCGTTAAGCTCTGAGTCAGTTGTAATACCTATGATGGCACCATTTTCTAGAAAAGGTTTTCAGTATCCTCTGAGTGCTGAATAGCAGTATAAGAAGATAGAACAATTTGAGGAAAATAATTCCATGAAAAAAAGACTCAAACTTTGTGTGACAAAACTTACAGAGTTTTATTAATTTCTGGCAATTCAAAGATGAAAATTTTTGATGCAGACCACAGGGTCTACTATGGTGTTTTTTTCAGGTGAGTCTGGAAGTGCTGAAGTTTCTGGTCTAGAGTTGCCTCCTGCATGGAGACACTGGCCCAAAGTCATAAAATTTGAGAAGTCCCAAATTTGCTAGGTGAAAAGGCAGACAGAGACCTTCTGGTAAACTTTTCTCAGTCTTCTTCCCCAATGCAGAGCCTCCTGCTGTAACACATTTTCAAAGTTTTCTTATGTACCTCGTGAGCTGAAACTAAATTTTTAGAACCATTACTGTTTCATGAGAATGAAAACCTCTGTGTTTCCAGTTCTGTTTCAACTTTGCCGCTGCAGTCCACAATGTTAAAACTTTAAGCCATCTGGTCTTAGAGGAATGGGAAATATCTTTGTACTAGCTAAAATACTAAAGCAGGGGAAAAGCAGATATCATAGTTTCCAAAATCTGCAATTCTCTTTTCCTAATGTAATGATCACGTTTTCTCTTACGCAGATAACCTTTTCCAAATACTAAACACTTCTGAACTTTTCTGATTAGGCAAAAAAAAAAGCTCCCTGAAACTGGACAAGATTTTTGTTTTCTATTTTTCCCCCTCCATTTTAAGAATATAATGGGCTTTTATGATTGTGGAGTTGCCTGAATTCATATGCATGAACACCTCCCATTTTTAGGCAAATTCCTTTGTCATAAACTCAGAATTTAATTTGCTGCATGAACTTCCATGTTCAAAACAACTTTCTGGACTGATAAACCAGGACTGACACTTGAAGATATTCCTTATAGTTGTGTGTTTTCATCTTCTGAACTTGTTTTGAGATGGATCCTCTCTGTCTGAAGATCCAGTGAGTCAGGTTCCCTTTGCAGTTCTCTGATTTTGCATCACTGGGAGCTGGTTGACACTAATGTAACTTAATAATGAATCACTGTCTTCCTGCTGTCAGGTATTTTAAAGTGAATGAGTGTGTCAGAAGGATGAAAATATTTTACCTTTTAGCTGAAGTTGATAAAACCAGGTCGTGTTGGATGGAGGTAGCTAGAAAAGGAAACTGTAAGATGTATTTTGTTTGCCTTGGTGTTATGAAGTAAAATTACTCAGAAGTACCATAGGTCTTGGCCTGGGTCTTGCTGGCAGGCTTTGACTTCGTGTAATGAATATAGTGGTGATGGATTTGTCTCGCTGAGTTACTGGTAATTCACTAAGGGCAGGATTTTTCAAGCATGAGCTTTCTCATCCACCAGTTAAACATATAAGGCAATTGTCTTGTACCTCACTGTAGCTGACAGAAAGATTGAGCTCCTCTTTCAGTCGAGGGATGCCAGGATGGGTGAGATGATTTGCTAAATAGCTCAAGTTCACCCATACAAAACTGAGCCCACATCTGTGATCCAAGAGAGTAGTTGCACACAATAGATGACAAAACTTCTTAAACTAAGCATGTACTTCAATGTTTTGCTGACTGGCAAATTTGCCTTCTGTCTGAAGTCATTAGGAGCTTATTTTTACATGAAGCATTATCGGTCAAAACAGTGTTGCTATCTCTACTTCATTCCTATGGAAAGGTTAATAAGATTGAAGGAGTTTGGAAAAGAAATCCTGCCCTTTGGCCTGGAACAGCTGCCAATTGTGTAACATTACGCCATGGCACACCAAATAGTATTCCAGATGTCAGGTGAGCGAGTTTTCGTTTGCTGTACTAATCTTTTCCCTTTGCTGTTCATGGAAGTAGTTTAGTCTTCTGAAAGCAGTAATGGAATAGAGCTACCAAATGCCATGTGTTACCTCTAAGACCAAGGTGGGTGTCTCTTTGTTAACACTCCCCTATGCATGCTGGGCATGTCTGTGTGGGGCTGTGCTGAGGCTCTTCATCTCCCTGCCCACTGACTGAACCAGCCACCTGAACTTGATGCCATGAGGAACTGTGGGGGTTTAGGAGGGTCCTTGATCTGAAGGGATCCCACCTGGCACGAGGACAGCTCTCAGCACCAAGACTTCTAACTTCCCCAGACAATGGCACTCTCTCATGGATCAGACAAAGCATTCCCAAGAGGTCTGCTAAAATTAATTCCAGTCAGAGTGTTTAGTATACAGACCAGCTTTACAATCTGTAGATATAAGGGACAGATCTTCTGCAGTCAACTTGGAAAGTTGGTTCATTTATTATTAAGTGTTTAGTGGAACAGCAAACTGGAGATAAAATTCTTTTGGACTTTGGAATTTATCTTAAGACAGAATGCAAATGTTTGAGGTTTTTTTTGGTTTTGATCTCCATTGTTTCTGCAGTTTCTGAGAGCAGTTCCCTTTAATTTTGAAGCCCTGTTCATGAGTACCAAGAGCAAAAGGACTAAATGTCATTTAAAAGTAATGTAGCAATACTTGCCAACAGCACAGCTTTAGTAGATCCTGAGAGAGGAATGTGGGAGCAGTCATAGCCTTAAAAAAACAACAATAAGCTTTAGCAACTGGAGAATCTGCAAAAATATTTGAGAGCTGTGCATGATCCCTTCTTGCTGTGTTGAGTTTTTGCTCTCATGATTTTTTGGGGATTGATGTTTGCATTTTTTTCTTTGAGAAACCTCACAGAAGACTTTAAAAAAATTGATAAAAATATTTACTTAAGAGCTGCCTTGAAGACCACTCCCTTGGTAGAATTACAGTTTTTTTCTCCTTTTCCTGGCCGTTTTATCTATCTTAATGTAACTTTGTTCACAAAATACAGAATTTTGTGCCAAATTCTCATAACGTTTATTATTATAACGGTGTGGTGCGTTTGTCTTGCTCAAAGTATTAGCTGAAGTGACCTCTCTTCAGAGAGGTGCATCAAAGTTAAGGAGGTCATGCCTTCAACATGCTGTCATGAGCAGAGCTAAGAATCTGGGAGGAGTTGATATTTCCACTGCAGGAATTTGTCCCATTCTCATAGAATTAAGAAATAACAGGTTTTCAGTGAAAAGATTTCACAGCTTCAAGATTCAGTATTGGAGAAGGAGGATTAGTATCTATTTGCACATAGTTTTGCACATGGTTTTAAGCAATCACAGAACTGTCACCCATGTGTTACCCAGGGAGTGAGCAACCAGATCTTCCTACAGGGAATATCCTTGCTCACCCTAGTGAAGAGGAGGAACAGAGTAGATGGGTGAATTCCTGCATTTGGATAACATTCTGAAAGGTTTTCCAGTTCTTAGCCCCTAATGACTTTATGCCTTTACAAATAAGGCTTTGAGGTCTTCCATCATTCACATCATCACAACTGGGAGTTGAAGAGAAGTAAAGTATTTTCCTTTTCTTGTAATAAGCCAATTTAGTTCATATTCTGTGTTAGTAGTGCTGTGTCAGGTTATGAAAATAAACTTAACTGTGTTGTTTGATAATCTTCAGAAATAATTTCAGAAAACAAAATTGTATTACTAAAATTTCAATTTTCATGTATAGAGCTCCTGGCTCCTCAAGTATTTAGGTATGTATTTTGTGAGCCAGACATGGTGTTTCTTCTGTCCTGGTGTGAAGTTTCAGAACAAAAGGATTCAGAGTTTTCATGGTGATAGAAGTTAGGCTAATACACTAATTTTTAAGTGATGTTTTAATTTTTATTTCCATTAACGTTATTGAAGTCTCACTAAGGAAGAACATTGTGGAAATGCTGAGTAAGGCTCAATAAATTACAATTGTTTTTTCATACCATGAAAAAAATGCAATAATGGCGTAAATCCACCCAAAACTTTTCTGTGGCTTACAATTTCTATGTTCTGTGACAATTCTTTAATTAGAAACTAATGTTAATATTCTTCATTAAGTGGGAGAAGAAAGATGAACAGTAGTTTGGTTGGATAGTCATTAGCTGAAGTAAAATGGAGTGAAAAATGCTCAGACAGGGAAATGACAAGTACCTCTTTAGCTGGAACAACTAAAATCTAAAGAAAATCCTTGTGCTGCCTGAACTTCCTGCTCTACTCTGCTCAATTTGCACAGAGCCTGTTAGTGTTTTATTATGGAGGGGAGAATATCCTTTCTGCTATTACTTCTCAAGGAGTAATGGGATCACCTGCTATCCTGCCAAAGAGTGGAGGGAATAGCTCCTTTCCTTTGGAAAGATCATTTTCTCTGGACTAAAAGGAAAAGATTAATAGGCTGCAACAGCTTAGGCTTCTCAAAGTAGGAAAATAAATCTGATAGATCATAGGTCTCCTTATTTCATTTGCCTTTCCAAAGCTGAGGAAAATGTCAAACTGTTCTCTTGTCCCAGGAGAACGGGAAAGGGGGGCTTGGAGACAGTGGGATCTCTTCTTAGGAACTGGGAAACTGCAGCCATCGGGGAACCCACTGTGTCAGAACTAATTAGTCCTTCGTGGGTTTGTTTTGTTTTGTTTTTGTTCTGCAATCTGAAGAATTGTGCAGGAGTGAAAATAGGAAAAAAATACACTGAACTGACAAATCTGGTTTAAAATGTGCAATGAAGACAGCACTGTTACTAAGCTCTTGCAGAGCTAAAGACTGCCAGCAGTCAAATTTGTTGCAAGTCAAATAAAACAGGGTGGCCAAAGGAAAAATATTGTTTGTATTTTCAAAGATTTGCTGATTTGGCTGTCATCGAACAGGACACATCATCTTGTGCTTAACTGCTTGTATACAAGGTCCCACTGAATGTGGTGTGGGTTGGCAAGTAGGTGAAAGTACTTACTACTGTCTGAAAATAACACTAATAGCTTCAGCTGTCTTTGTTAACTGGAGTGTACAACTTCCTGTGTAATTTCAGAGAAGCGATTCCAGTGTCCACTTTGTAGAAAACAGCATCAAATGATAACAAACGTATGAATCGGCCTGACTGGGGGTACACTGAATTTTCTGTCACTTGATCTGAATCTAGTTGAGGCTCAGGTGAAGCTTGGTGCTGCTTTAAGAGTAGTGTAATCCTGTCGGTAGGACTGAGAGTACCTTGGAAAGACTATCCTAATGTGGGCAAAGTGTTAATTAATGTATAGCACTGATGTTAATGATAATGTTGGTTATTTCTTGTAGTTAGTTAAAACTTCTTAGTATACACACAAGGTCACTCTTACAACAAATATTTCATATAGCTTGGGCAGGAAAAATAAATCACAAAATGTAGTATTACTTTTTTGTGCATGTTTGAAGAACTGACCTGCTCAATCATGGACCGGAATCTCTTTATCATTTGCATTCTGAAGGTGAGGCAGTAGGCAGCACAGGTCTAGCACAACCATGAAAGGAGAAGTAAACCAAGGATATGCTTCTCTCTCTCTCCCCTCTTGCCCTACTCTTGACAGTACAGCTTCATATCTTCTCTTGCTTAGGGCATATTGCAGAGCATGAGTAACTTTCTTAGAGATACCTCAGTGCCCTGACTGCAGGTGCTGCCTTTCTGCCTCCTGCTCTGATTTCTTGGGCTATGTCTACACAGCCATGTGAGCCATGTCAGGGAGCATCCTCTGGTGCTGGGATTTAATCATCTGTGCTGTTGGCATATAGTTACCACAGGCCGGGAGTTATTTCTGACAGACCATTTCGACGTGGCCGCTCTGCAGGGGGAGGCAGTTTAATAGTGTGGATTAAGGCTGTTCCCTGCCAGCTGGGTCACTGCCAGCGCACGAGCCCAGACACGTGTAGTTTGCCAGTATACATTTCAGCCTTTGGTTATGGGTTTGTGGTTTTCTCCATCCTAAATTGAAATCACACGACAACACAGCTCTTCAGGCTAAGCCCTGAGCAAGAGAACCGTTTGGTCAACTGTCTGTGTCAGCAGTGATAAGCCACGGTATGGGGAGCATCCCGGGGCTGCTGAAGCTTAGCAGATGGCAGAGCTAAGTTAGCTAACCACATGTGCACTCTTTGACTGGAAAAACGCTTTGTAAATATATTCATTTTAACTTCCATCGTGTTCATAAGCTAGCACATGGTGTCTTTCCTTAGCTGCAAGTTAGCAGTGCTAACACAGGTAGTAATTGCATTGCTGTTGATGTGTTGTCACTTGTTTAACTGCATAAGGTTGGTCACGAACAAGCTCCTTGGCCATAGGGTTCTGTGTCTTTCCCCTGTGCATGCATAGCTGCTGAAGGCTGCAGCTGTACTAGCAGACCAAGGGCACATCTTGACTCCCTCATGTGGGTTCTGGGGCATGGTTTGACCATGCACCAGCCCCCTCCCTGCAGAGAAACCTGGGTGGATGGATCAGATGGGAGCCTAGGTAAGACCCTGCAGCTTCTCTGTCAGCACTATCTGAGTGGGGCAGGCACCATGGAGTGTCCCCCCAAGTGTAGGGACAAAGTAACACACTTTCTGATAAATATTTATAAAATATAAGCATCTGTCATTGATGTACATGAAGCTGTGCTTGCTTTCCAGTCAGGGCTGGCTCCTCTGTGACCACTGCAATCCACCCCGTGACTAAAGCCAGCTTCTCTGGGCCTCTACAACCTCCTCTGGGGACAGTGGGGTCTGTCTCAACCAACACTGAGAAACCTTCATAAAAATCTTCAGAGCGTAGTGCCATACAAACAAGAACAGTCAGGAATATTCGCTATCACAGTAGAATTAGCAAGGTGAGGTTTACTCTTAGCCCACTGGCAAGCACTCCACCTTATAAAAGGCCGTGTAACTGTATCCTGCATGGCTTTCTTTATGCTTAGGCCCTTTTGGTAGGTTACATACCTTTATATGGAAACTTGTTAAATATATAGCAGATTAAAACATGTTACAGCATGTTACAAGTTTCAGTAGGTGGAGTTTTTTGTTAGTTTTTTTTTGTTTACTTGTTTTAGTTTTGTTTGCTAATTCATCAGCTGGACAAAGTGGGAATTTTGTGGGCTGCTCAAGCACATAGAGGCATAAAGGAACTCAGCCTGAGTGGGAAATGGGGGGCACAGGAGAAAGCTACAAAGTCCTCATTCTTCTAATAGCTTTTTTTTTTCCTACCTCTTAACCCAGAACAACTGAGTGCTCTCATTCTGTTATTACTGTTTTGTTAATAAATTGTTCTTAATATGTGGTATTTTTCTCTTAAACTGCCAACACATGCATACCCGTATCTGCAATGCAAACACACAAGTATCTTCTTCCATGTTTTGTGTCGATATCCTTACAGCTTCTGTGGGGCTCCAGCTGTATCTGTGTGCTGCACTGGTTTCCCCTGGGTTGTTTTACTGGTGAGGCAGACTCCAAGATTTAGAAAACAGGTCTAAATTCAACACAACACAAAACCCACAAGATGACTTAGATGAATGTTTCTTGGCTTGTGGAGTTTTAAAATCTATGGTGACTGTCAGCAGAGCCAATAAATTCTCCCATCCTTGGCTTTAGATAGTAACACAGTACTACTGGCAAGGTAAATGTCTGCTGTTTGGAGTTTATCTTCTGTGCAGAATGCATCTCTTTATACAGAGAATACCTCATATACAAAGAAAAGTCTGTGAGGTGTGTTATGTGACTGAGAGTGGAGGACCAGATTCTGGCTGTTTACATGAAGACAAATGCTAAGTGATTTAATGGCCTTATTAATTCAAACTGGAATGTGCAAATCTGGTGGTAAGGTCAGCAGGAAACAAACAGTATAATTTTTTGCATTCAAAATGTGGATCCTAAATTATGAAACGATACTCAAATAAAAACACGAGGTAACATCCTGATTAATAATGTTTTCTTCAACAGCACTGTACTACAAGCTGACCTTTCAAGCATTTTGTTAAGAAAAAAGGGTCCTGTATTTATTTCATGCATAATTGCACTGATTTTATGCCAGCATAATGTAAATCTAAGCAGCTGTAGGTACACAGATCAAATGCTATCAAATGCTTTTTGTGCATCGTATTTCAGTAAGGGCAAATGAATTTTTGTTTTTAATATAATTTTTTTTTATTCTAGGCATTGCAAAGGCAAGCCATGGTGTTGTCTAGAAGAGGGACTACATTAGACAGCAAAACAGTTGTCTGCTGAGAGGCTGTGGTATTCGATGACAGAAGTGTTAGGGAGCAGGACAGAGTCATCCCTCGGGGCACAGCCTGGCCAGTGGGATGTAACTTGGGCTGTCATTCTCTAGTTGGCCTCAAATAATTCATCACAAGTGGGTAAACAGGGAACACAGTTTACAAAGGGTAGTTGTCTTTAAAATCATACTGCTTCTGAAATACTGTAGGTGCAGAAGAGGCATTAAGCAGAAGATAAATGATAGTCCTTTTCCCTCCTCATCCCTCTGATTTGTTGTTGTATTCTTTTGTGATGTTAATAGCTGTTTAGTTTGTCTTTTGCCTCTGTATTGTACAGCAGTTGTTTTCCTTTTCTGGTAGTCTTGCAGGGCTGAAGGGCAGGAGGAGGAGTAGTTACCACAAAGCAATAGGACTAGAGAAAAGCTCTGAAGAAGAATAGGCGAACATGTTAGAAACCTAAACTGGTGCCAACTGAAGTTGACTGTATGTCTTCAGGCCTTTCCCCTCAGCTCACGGCTGAGTCACAGCGGTGGAGGTGAGCGCTTCTAGGGGGAAGGACACTGAGCTGAAGGCTGTGGCTGCAGATCCACCTCTGTCAGCTCTCCCCTCTGGAGAGGAGCCCTGTGTCTCTTGCAGGGACAGTGACAATGTGGTGGGAGGGATGGCTCATGGCTGAGTTCAGTAACACTTATCACATGTTAGTTCCTATGTCAAAAGGCAAGGCAAACTTAAATTCGTTGTTGAGGTGATAGGATTGAAATGATTACCTCCTTTGGAAGTGAGATGAATGAGCTGGGTCAGTTCCTCTTCCCTCTTCTTTCTACCCTATCCTGCCCTCTTTCTCTCCTACGTTTCTGAGAAAGTTTTTGTCTGGGTAATCTAAAGTTTAAAAAAACAGTTCATCTTGCACATTCTGCAATGCTTCTTATCCTCTCACCCATGGTACAGTGAAAAAAACAAGTAGGCTCCTTCATCAGGAGGATGTGATGGATGACTCTATGAAATTACTTCTGTAACTACCAGAAGAATTGAAAATAAATGAGAACTTGAGACGGGCAGACATGCTTGAATAGTTGGCATCTTACCTTAGAGCTCAAGGTTTAGACACGAAAGTTCAGTCCTGTCTTTGTTATGCACCTATTTATGTAAAATAACTAATCCAAATAGAACTTACTGATTCTCATCAGGTGCAAAGGCAGGAAACAGTATTTAAAAAAGACTTTCTAGATTGGTAGAAAATCTTTATCGAGTTGTAATACTGTATAATAAACTCACAGCTAGACATTTCAGATATCAGAAATTAATATTTCAATGTGTTTTTAAAGGCTGTGTATTGTTTTATTGTGTGCTTTTCAGCACATCCATAAAAGACTATATGGGAAGGAAAGAGTGAAATTAATTTCCAGAGAGAAGTGTTTCAGGATACTGGGCATTTTTCCACTGAACATCTCTGTGGAAATCTGGAAAAAATGTTATTTCGGTTCTCTACAAGAAAATAACATTCTAACTGCACTTCTCTTTCCCACCATCAATAAATTTGAGAAAATTCTTTTGTAATTATTAACTAGTAGAAAAAAAAAGGATCTTTTTTTGGAAAGCCGTTTAGGAGATTATTTGATTTTAAACAGAGTGTGAACCACTCTTGCAAGTGTGAACCATGGATGGTATTTGTACTATTGTCTTCTGGTTTGCTTTCAGATAGAAGGCAGTTTTAGCCTTTTGGAAAAGACGAGAGAGGAAGACAGTATTAACTATATCATTGCAATCTGTGGATGCTCTTTGTGTTTCTCTGTTGCATGCTACCTTGTGTAGTCCCTGGTAACCTGAATGCCTCCTGTGCAGAACAGACTGGCAATAGCAAGTCCCTAATGGACTTGAAAGAGTTTTCACTCTTTTCCTGTTGTAAGCTACAGATTTTTTTTTTGACTGAAGACAATAAAGGGCAGAGTAGTTTAAGGCATTATTAATTTGTATTGGTTTATAATACTTTTTATTAGTTATATTACACCACTATGCATCAGAATTCATGATGAGTACATTATTGCTTCGTCTGATATTTAATTATCTGTACTATAGTTCATTTTTGTTAAGAGTTCACATCCTCCGTAACAGAACTCACTGGGCTGATTTTCAGGATGAATTTTTGTACTGCTGGAAGTTGTTCTTTTGGAGGTTGCCACCAAATCAGTTGAAAACCAGTAGTAGTAGTGTAACTGAAAACTGTGCCCGACTGTTGTTTTTTTCATAATAGCACAGTGTATGCCCAGTTCCTAGGGGAAAAGACTCTTGCAGCAGCTGAAGAATGCAGCCTGTGATCTCCTTCTTCCCAGGGATGCTCCACCCAGCCCCATAGCTATAAATGCCAATTGGACTTCGGGGAATTACAGCAGGCAACGAGCTAAGCAATGTCAGGTTCATCTGCAGCTTCCATTTTCACTGTTGGACATGAAAGTAATAAAATGAACTATAGCCTCGAGCTGTTTTCTGGACACTGCAAGGTCTGCAGCTTCGTGTCCATAGTCTGGACTCTGTAAGGTGCCTTGAAGGCTGTGGTTGTCTAACTTCTTTTAGCAGACTGCAGGAGGGGCTGTAGCTGAACAAATGGTCAGCCTTGGGAAACTCGTTGGCAAGTTTGCCACAAAATCCCATGTTTTATCAAGCAGCTGTGGAGATGGCCATGGATAAGCATCTTCATCTGCTGCCTTACTAGCAAAGGTCAGAACTTGGAGGAAACTTAGTGCTCAGCAACAAGGGAAAATGGTATGTAAGAAGGGAATTCAGTTCGTTTACTGTATGTTTGCTGTTTAGCCACAGTGTAGGCATATACTTCTGGGCACTGTGCACTCCCTCCCTGCATGGGAGGAGTGGGGAAGAAGGTATTTCTGGAGTTTCATTCTTATCTGTGTAAACCAAATGAAATTAATTGCTTCCCCAAAAGTTCCTGTTTCTCACTGCTGTTTCGAAGTGATACTTAAAATGTCTAGTTAGATAGAGATGGCAGTATTTCAAAAGCCATCCCACTGTAGGTCTGGTCTGCCCCACAGCTGATGTGTCAGCAGTTGAAACATCCATAATTAGCCTTCACTTTTGTCATTACCAGCTTTAATTTCTCTGTCAAATGGAAAGGGTGAAATTTCAAAAGTCTGAGGGATTCCTCAAGGATAAGCCAGTTCATTCTGTAATGAATTATGTATGGGTAATAATAATGATGATAAAAGTAATAACACTAGTAATACATTCTTTCATTTATTCTGTGCTGTGTGAAAAGTCATAGAGGAAAAATGTTTAATGTTTATTCAGTGGAGGGTTTGAATGGAGAAGTGTAAGGGAAATAGCCTTCTGTGGAATAATAAACACAAAGTTATACATTTAACAGATGCTTTGTTCTTTATTATTCCTTCAGTTTCCATCTGCAAGCATTATTGGTTAGTTGTATCCATCTTTACCAAAACATCTCTTGTATATAGTGTATATAATTTCATCAGCTAGGTTCACATATTTCATCAGTTCTCAGTCCGGTGAGATACCAAATGCTTCTGTATGACTCAGAGCTCTACTAGGAGGAAATACAATTTGCATTGTGTGGATAACTGGGAACTCAAATGCAGAAGTTCAGACAGGGGTGAGAGCAGTCAGGACGTGTTACCCTAGATGTCTGCCACCAGCAGAAATGTGCCACAGCCCATTTACCCCTTTGGAAGGAGCAGCTCAGGCAGCTGCCAGTGGTTTTCCTAATGCCAGGAATTGTAGCTGCACGTTTCAAAGGAAGAATCACCTGGATCCTGAGAAAAGCAGAATAATGAAAATGGCTTTAAAATCATCAGACAGAATTAAAAAATACATTTGAGTTTCTTTTCTCAGGTTCTCACTGTGCAAAAGTACAGAGAGCATACCTGCAGGCTTCTCTCTACAACAACTCAAGTTTTATGTATTCCTTATGTAAATACATACGGTGAGATGTGCCTGGACTTCCACGTACCTCCTGGAGATAAGGCTTTAAAGCAAATACCAAAATACCACAAAGTTAACTTGTAAAAATGCCATGAAAGTGTTGCAAATGCCTTTAAAATCAACGTTGTCTTTTAGAAATGTACCCGATTTTCAGCTTGGCCCCTGGAAGTCATTCTTGTAGCTGAGGATATTTATTCTGTTCCATTTTTTGAATGGGATGCAGCTGTTGAATTCTTCAGACCTGAGTAAAGGCTCTTAAAAAGCCTTATTTATATCAGTTTTTTTCTGTCCTGCTCTGGTTCTGAACAAATAGCAACAACTTCAGCTATTGGAAACTGTCACAGTGCAGCTAAGCTGTTGAAGTCCTGCTGCTTTGCCAGGACATCTCTGAATGACATCTCTGAAGAGCTGGACTCTTACGTGAGTAGTTATGTGTAATTACATTAAAGTGAGTGTAACTTCTGAAAGAGGTTGGCATGTGGTAGACTCTCCCCCTTAGTGCAGCAGCTCCTGTAGGGGATCCCTGGGGATCTGATGAACAAAGAGCATGTCTAAGGCGATCAACTAAAGCACATCCGCAGCCTGTTAGAAGCAAGTTGCAATGATACTTAAGTGTATAATTCCTCTTGTTTCAAAATATGGGTTTATGGCTTGAGTTTCCCTTGAATACTCTTTGTGATTATTAATGACCTGTATCAAATAATCTTATTTAGGTCATTGAAAGGCATAATGTAGAAAAGAACTCTTTAAACCTCGTAAACCTCAAAACTAATCAATTAATCTGCTCTGTAGACCTGTATGTTACTGGAAATCTTTAATAATAAGCTGAAATGCTGTGATATTTTGATGTTAGTGGAGTTTGATAAAAGTTCAAAAGTAATATACATGTCTGAAACCAAGGATATTGCAGTGAAAGCTCTTTAACTTCCTGTGCCTACATGCCTTTTTTTAGCAAGAGCAAAGCCCACACTCTTGGTTCCTTCTTTTTTCACTAAGCACTTTACTCAATCAATAATGAAAAGTAAAATTTAAAGAGGTTTATGTGGATCTTTCAACTGACTAACATATATTTTAATTACAGTATTAATAATGTCAATAAGAGGAGGTGAACAGCTGCTCTGGCCACTTAACACAGACAGATTAAAATAATTGGATTGGGGATGTCTGCTAGATTGCCACTGAAAATTTTAAATAGGAGCAGAGAGCATTTGGCAGTCACCAGCCAAAGCATACAGGGGATAAGGGGAGGAGAAGAAATAGAAGAGGGGATAAGGAGAGAACATTGGAAAGCTTTTGTGCTCTTCATTCATCTAAAAATAGGTTTCCAGTCTGCCTCTGAGTTTGTTTATGTTTATCTTTCCTTTGGAGACTGTGGATAAAGACATGTCTTTTCAAATGTTTTGAGTGTAGGGCTTCTGCTCTTTAAGATTTTAGTTTCAGGAACAGGACTTGGAGCTTTGGTTGCACATTTGAGGAGCTGCTACAAGCTTCTCCCTGGCCATGCTGCTGCCTCTGAAGGCTGGGCGACAACCTTGGTGCACCCTCTTCTCACTGAATATGCTTAAAATCTAGAGCAGCATTTTCCAAAATATCAGTTGAATCCATAGTTCTGCAGGCGAGAAATCTGAACACTCCTAAAGACAGGAGTTTGTCCTTGTGATTCAAGCACCAGTGAGGTGTGGGCTGTACCTAATGTTGCTTGTTGCACCTGGATTTTTGAACTACAATAAAGATAAAATCTGCTTTGTGGCTTTATAAAAGTAAAGCTGTAAAGTGGGGTTTTCAGGATATTGCAATGACTGAGAATGTTTGAATGCTTTTAAGAGTCTTTGAGAAAATATAGGGCATACTCTTCTTGGAGATTACAGCAGCAGCACCACCAGCATGTCTGAGCAAACCCGGTTTTGGTTCCTCCAGCATTGCCTTTTTACTCTTCATCAGCTAACCAAAGTCTCTGCAAATCCCTCTGATATTTTCCTTTTCTAGAAACAGGAATGATGCTGCATGTTCTTTCCTTATCTGTCTCAATGTATGGGCTTTTATTAAAGTCTAATATAACGTCTCAGAGTACTTACATCATCTCGTTTGGAGTCATCAGTTTCTGGTAGTGGATAGCAGTTAAAATTATGAGATAAAAAAGCCCAAGTTAAATATATTTAATTGTGTTTTGTTTGCTTTCTGCTTTTTAGAAATTGTGAGGCACAGGCAGACAATCTCTGGAGCAGATGGGTGTTTTGTGGTTACTGGACCAGACAGCTCAGATATGATTAAAGTGCCTTTTTTGCATATGCAACCTGCAACCACTTCTGTATTTTCAGCATAGAATCATAGGTCTTAGGATCATATGAAGCGTAAATTTAATAGATCTTGTTGTACTTCTCTTACTTATTTTTATTTCTCAGTGAGCTGTTTCAGCTGAGCCTAATGTATATAACCTTGTATGACTGTCATTCTCAGTCTGTCTCTCAGGCTCCCTGGTAGAGTTCAAAAAGACTACAGAAAGTCTAAACTAGTCAGTGTTTTTCAATTACTATTCATGGCAATGCAAAGATTGAATGTGTTTGTATTCAAAATAGCTCTGCCATGTCTCCTGGAAGCTATTGTGCAGGGGGTTTTATACTCCAGATTCTTTTTAATGAGCCTGAAGGGGCTTTGGTGGTGCAGTGCCATCCCTGGAGAGGATGGGAGGAGTCTGTCACAGGAACTCCTGCTCGCAAGGGGAAAGGTAGCTCCTGTGAGGCATACCAGCATATTTTGGACTGAAAACATCTTTCTAAGCTGCAAACATTTTTTAACTTTTTGACCAAACCATCATTTTTTTCCCCATAGGAAACATATCTTTTGTGAGTGTTCTTTTAAGACAAAATACTGAGGGGTTTTTTTGGGTTTTGGTTTTTGGTTTTGGTTTTGTTTTTTTTTTTTTTTTTGGTCCACTGCAGAAATGAGATTTTAGGTCAGTTCTGTTTCTGAAGCTATTTTTGACAGTCCTGTGACAGATTTGTGTCTAGAATTGGTCATTGATAAAACAAGAGAGCAACCAGAGGAATTCTCAGCTGCCTGCTAATTTGGTTCTCCTAATCCTGCGCCTCTCCAGAGTGAGAATGAGTCCTTGGAATTTTGCATAATTAAGAAACAAATTAAAAGTCCCATACTACTTATCTGTGAATAGAAAGTTACAGTGTCAGATGGGCTTAACCAATTTCTTTATGAGACTTTTAGGCCTAGCTCAGTTCAAAGTTTGAAGATTAATATTTTTGAGTGCTCTGGGAAGAAATTAATCCAAAGTAGACAACTGAAGTTCATTTTTTTCCTTTTTGTTGCTGATAAGGTACATTTTGTATAACCTCTCTATAAGCCATGAACACTTTGTGTTATAACTTTTCATCCTGGTAGCATATTTTTAAATATAAAGCTGTGCATTACTGAAAAAAATGGTTTGAAATGGGGAAAAAATAAATCCCTAGATGTGCTGGTATGTAATAGAAATTATGTACAAATAATTTTGACTAGACAGTGTAGACAGTGTGCCCAAAACATCCCTGGTTTTTTTGGTGGTGGGTTTTTTTTGGTTGTTGGGTTTTTTTCTTTGGTTTGGTTTGGTTTGTTTGTTTTGCTTTGGGGTTTTTTGTTTGTTTTTTTGTTTTTGGTTGGTTGGTTTTTTGTTTAGTTTGGTTTGGTTTCTTTCCTTTTTTTTAACTGAACAACCTAAAGAACCCTGGTTCAAAGCAGAATTCAATTTCTGAGACGGAAGCTCTGTCAACCTGCATTGGAGTCTATAGTTCCAATGTCATTCTAGTTTTTGGTGATTTTTAGATACTTTACTTGCAGGGCAGCTGCTGTGCAGAGCTTGGAAATGGCAGTTCCTTCATGAACCCTTTATGTGATGAAGGAACTGCCATTTCCAAGCACAGCCCCATTTCCAGTTATATAAATAGCAGAGTTTTTCTCATTAGAGGAAACTCAAAAAATATTGGTACGAGGGATATATGAGCTGAAGAAACTTATTTTTAAAGAAAGATTGCATATGTACAGCATAATTACAAGATGACTAGCAAGACACTGATCTTTGGCTGCAGCATCTTGACAAGCAGTGACAGTACTTCTGAGGTTATTCAGCTATCTTTGCAGATAAGACAGGTTTTTTGCCTTATAAACCTTGTGTGGTTTGATGCCTAGTGTGCAACATGATGGCTGGCCTTAGCACCTCTCGACCCTGTGCAGTGATTGGAAAAAGACTGGAAATGGAGGTGAGGAGCTGCATGATTTGAGGATTTGGTGTCTGATTTAAGAGGCACTGAAAATGCTGAGGCCTCTGCATCGGTTTCCCTGGGCTCCAAAGCATCTGACATTGGATGTCTGAGTTTGGTGCTACCAGGAACCAGGCTGATGGCCAAGATGTCAAGTCAGGAAGGGCTGTATGTGTTTCAGAGCCGTGAGCGGGGGCTCTTATACCCTGGCAGGTGGAAGGCTCTTCGGTCTGCTGATTTAGAGGTGGATGAAGTGTCTGCATAGATATTTGAAAAGAAAAAAAAAATAAAAAAAAAATTACACTACATAATCTCCCTTGCCATTGCCATGAATTGTAGCCCATGGTTTTTCTCCTGTTCTGAGCAATCTGATGAAGCACTAAGTCGTGCCAGCTGACAAACAAACTTGTCACTGAAGAATGACTTGGTGAAATGCCACGTAGGGCAGAGCTGCCATCAAAATAATTGGTGATTCACTGTTTGTTTCTCACAAATTTCCTACGCTCCCTACCCACGCATTATAGATGACAGCATTTCTGTATGGGGACTGTGAACATGACAGACATCATTTATGAAGCAGAGCCTTTATCAAGGATTTTTTTTTCCCTAGCAAACTGTGTAAATTGCTCAGTTTCTAAGTTGCTATTGTCAAAATCATGTTGTAAATTTAGCTGGCCTGCCTGCTTGAGTAAGTTTTCAAAGGTGTTTTAAAAAGCTCTAAACTGCGTGAGAAGGTCAGGCAGAAGCTGCTGAGTGCTCCTCGCTGTCCTCCGAGTGCCATGGCAGTTGCGTCCAGCACTCTTTAGGCTAGTTCTGGTAGAGGGAGAGTTGGGTAGTTGGTTCTCAGCTTGCACAGCCCCAGGCTGAAGGATTTTTGGGCATTTTTGCCCCTTCCTCACTACCACTTGCGCTGCCTCAGGACATCTCTGGAGTCAGAAGCTGGGAACCCAGTCACAACCTGTCTTTGTGCCTGGGCTTTTCCTTAGGCCTGGCTCTGAGCTCACTTCAAAGCGGAGAAAGGAAATGATAATTTTTCCTCTTTAAGATTCATGACGTCTGGCAGCAAAAGGTGTCCTGGGAGTCGCAGCTGCTCCAGCTGGGCTCACTCTCAGCTGTTTAGTATGCAACTTCAGGTCAATGACATTCTTAACTTGTTCCTGTTTTACGAAACGGCGTATCTGGACCTGGGTCCTTAATTCAAGTCCAGTTTGGTCAAATACTAAAGGACACTGAAGACACAAGAGAGCTCAGTTAATGGGTAAAGAAATTGAATATCTTATATGTCATAGGATGGAGGTAAGTGTAATAGACAACATGGGCTGAATGTGGGGCTCACGGTGCCACGGGGTTTAACTTTTTTGGACTTTAGCTGAATTTGAAGAAAAGTGAACAGCTTTGATTCACTGGGAAAAAAAGCTGGCATTACCAACTACTTACCGTGCTCTGGAAATTCATCAACAAACTGAGAGCCCTCATATACTGTTTGTTTTCAGACCAGTTTCATGACCTTCCCTGTTTTCATAGCTGGACTGAGAGGAATGAAACTGTGGAATGAGAAGTGGCATTAACATTTTCCATCCAAACTGTGTAATTAGACCGATTTGTATTTGAGTGGCTTCGTCAGGTGCTTTCCTTTGAAGTCTGTGGTGACATGTTTATCCTTTTTTGTATGCTCTTTGCATAAAGGGCAAGTAACCCAGGCAGTTGTGAGCAAAATATGCTGAGGATAAAGGGTTTTTGAAAACTGACAGCTGCAGTTGCATAGGTTTGGTTTGGCAAATATGTGGCAAATTTGGCAAAAAAATTTGGCAAATAACAGTTTCTGTAAGCATCAGGGTTTATGGCCATGACTTTTATTGTTGCATTTTTAAATTCAAGTTAACTGCATACAAGAAAGTAGAGACCAAGAGCTGTTCATCTTCTGGCTTTGTCTGTGAGGAGCTTGTAACTCTAGCAATTGTTTCTGTTTTTCATAACAGTGGGAACTTTATGGCTATTTTCCCCCTTTTCCATCCAAAGTAAATGTGCTGCTTAAAAAAAAAGATGTGGTGGACTGTCTGGCAGGCACACAGTTTGCACTTGGGGTCCTTCAGGTTGGAGGGGCAGTTTAGAAAATACACCTTTCTCCCGAAAACTGATGTTGCAGCACAGTGCACTGTGTTGCAGCACAGTGTTTTTAGTTGTGTGCATCCATTTTACATTTCTTACTTTGGAAGTCACATTTTTAACAAGCCTCCATGTTAATAGACAATGATGAGCTTCAAGCTACTCTTTAGAGATCTTTCCAGGTATATACACTGATCCATCAGTCTAACCTATAGCTATATATACATTCAGAGCTGTTTGTATATTTTCAGTGTAGCTGAGGTGATTTCTTGAAAAATATTCAGACTCTTGTTTGGTATTTGGTATAACTTAATGGCAAATCAGCAGATTTGTGTGTACAAACAGTAATTTGTTTTATAAGAAATGATAAAATAGTGCTTTGCAATAAGGTGAGGTATTGTCCTGTGCTGTGCTTTGCAAGAAGGGAGCACGTGCTGTTTCAGTGAATAGAGAGAAGAGAAAAAGTAATTGCATGGATGAAAAGTATTCGTGATGCTAGTGAGTGCAAAGCCACCTCTTTGTGCTTGCAGTATTTTTCCTTATTATTAGACTTTCTTTATTTTCTTATCTTTTCCATAGAGGATTGTCTTTGCAGGGTCTTCTGGAAAGAAAGAGTCATCCAAACAGCTGCTAGTATGGGTGGAATTTGATATCCCAGATCTTATAAAAACGCCATCAAAACAAAGCAAGAAATACCATCCCAATAAACTGGAGTAGATTGACAGAGCACTGCAACTGACTCAGTGGTACAGACTTGTCCCAGGCTGCATGACATAAGTGTGTAGGACAGGGTAGTGTTTGCACCTGTGAACATAGTGCGAGAGTGATAAAACCGAAGTGGAAGTGTAGAGTGATTATGTAGCAAAAGAAATGAAAAATCCTATCCTCTAAAAGCTAATTGCTTACTTTTTGCATGTTTGAAATGTACCCGTCCCTTCCTCCTAGAGGCATCTGTTGAATTCTTGTGTCACTGACACTGCAGCACTGCTGACTGGTGATATAAATTCGTGACTCAAAGAAAACTTCCTTAAATAAGAAAATGGCTCCTTCAACCTTTTTTTTCTGCCTTTATTTCGACTAATTTATGAAAGAGAGAATGTGTGTGAGAGAGTGCACATGGTCACACTACAGAGTGAGTGGGTAGTCACTGTTGGAGGTGTTCAAGTCAGCTCTGAGAGTAGCCATTCATGTAATGAGTCTGCAGGTTGCTCTGGAAGGGGGATGATAATCTTTAGGAAGGTTCAGTATAGTAGTCAGGGTAGATGTTAGAGCAGTTGGTACCCTCCTGATTGGGGCATTTGCCTGGGATGGGATAAAGCTGGATCAATGGGCCAAGGCCAACAGCATGAGGTTCAAGACTAAGTGCCAGGTCCTGCACTTTGGTCACAACAACCCCATGTATCGCTCCAGGCATGGGGAAGAGTGGCTGGAAAGAGACCCAGTGGAAAAGGGCCTGGGGGTGCTGGTCAAGAGTGACTGAACATGAGCCAGAAGTGTGGTCAGGTGGCCAAGAAGGCCAGTGGAATCCTGGCTTGTATAAAATATAGTGTGGCCAGCAGGACCAGGGAAGTTTCCTTCTGTACTTGGCACTGGAGAGGACATACCTCGAGTACTGTGTTCAGTTCTGTGCTCCTCACTGCAAGAAAGACATTGACGTGCTAGAGCGAGTCCAGAGAAGGGCAATGAAGCTTCTGAAGGGTCTGGAGCACAAGTCCTATGATGAGGAGCAGATGAGGGAGCTGAGGTTGTTTAGTCTGGAGAAGAGGAGGCTCAGGAGTGACCTTATCGCTCTCTACAGCTACCTGAAAGGAGATTGTAGCCAGGTGGGGGTCAGCCTTTTCTACCTTTTCTACCAGGCAACCAGTGATAGGACAAGAGGACATAGCCTCAAGTTGCAACTGGGGAGGTTCAAGTTGGACATCAGGAGGAGTATTTTCACTGAAAGGGTTAAGCATTGGAACAGACTGCCCAGGGAGGTGGTGGAGTCACCATCCCTGGAGTTATTCCCTTAGGGCTGTGATCTAGTTTACATGGTGGTGTTTGGTCAAAGGTTGGACTTGATCTTGGAGATCTCTTCCAACCCAAATGATTCTGTGATTGTATGAAAGCTTGGTTCAAGGTTTTGCTCTAAGCCATGTAGTACAGACTTCTTCCCAAGTCCTCTGTCTTAGCTGAGTAACTGAGAGCTCTCACTCTACTTCCAAATGTAAATATTTAGAGATGTCTTACATTTTGTTCCTGTCAACTAGATCACACCCACCCTCACTCTCCCCCGCAAAAGAAGTGAAAAAAACCCTAGAATTGTTTTCCAGCCAGACCTGTTATGTAGTTAATTGGATGGTTGTTTTCATATGTGCAACAGATCTCATTTTCCTTTCTGTGAGTTTTACAGGTATAAAGAAAATACTGGCATGAACCACTTGAAACAATAAGAATAGGGGTTTGTATTGAATTAAAGACTTCACTATTAGTCAAATCCTAGTTCTTGGAGTAACATAATTATTTGACTTTACCTTCATTACGAGATTCTGACAGTATGCTAGTCAGACCATACAATCTACGTGAGTCTTAGAAGCTCAAAATCCAGGAAGTAAACTAAAGTACTCAAATATGTATTTCTAGCCTTGTATACAATACTCAGGCTGATATGGTTTTTGCATGCTTGGAAATGACAGTGTGTCCTCATACATGCCTTCTCTCTTTCAAATAGTAGATAATTTACTTCTCTAAAATGTTTCACTTTTTTTTTATAAGGAACATAATATAAATAGATGCCACTCCTAACGGTTCAAACCGTTGGCTCTGGTCACATTGATACTTATTGGGTGCAGAAACTGTTAACTTTTGTGCTGTGCTAGCAGAGATCTTTATTGTTTCACCAGGAGATTTTGTACTACTTCAGGACCATATATCCAAATAGGATATGTGATTATATTTGTTTCCTCCAAATTGTTTAAATACACTTCACATATAGTTTCAACCTTACTATTTTATTTGCTTAACATTAATCTCATTAGGCTTAGGAGAAAGAGCACTATTTCATATTCAAAATCTAATTGGAAGTCTTTACATTTAGTAAGAGTGTAGCTTGAATAGATGGCATTCGTGGGTACTGTAAAACCTGCATATTGTGTAAAAGTTGTCCTCAGGATGGAGTCCACCTTTTCCATGACTTGGGGCACAGGACAACTCAGAGAGGACATGACAGTCTTCAGTATATCGTGAGTTGTGGTTCCTTGTTCAGCTTCACAAGCACCTGAAAACTGAGGACTATTGGAAGCACACTCGATAATCCTGCAGCTGTAGTGTTGGATTTTGGGTCAGCTACCATTAGCTTGCAGAGTTCCTGTTACTCTTGATGAAGCAGGAATCTGTTTTAACACTTGAGAAAAACACAGCACCAGCCTCTCAAAATGTACACTATATGAACTGATAAAAGGGATAAGAATTCTCCTCTTAATGAACCCAGGCTACCCCGATCTTTTGTCTTGAGATTGATGAAACCTCTGTAGCCCATTAGTGTGCTCTCAGATGGTTTAATTACTGCAGTTCAGCTTGTTACTGCATGCATTCGGGGTTGTGGCAGCACTGCTTGTACCCTCAACCTGCAGCAAAATTTAGAGTATTGCAGTATGGCTTCATTCTCTTTTACTCACAAAAATATCTTTACGTGAACACTGACAAAATTTCAACTGTAATTTTAAAGTTGGATCTAGGCTTTTTAAGGTGTTCTGTCTTCATTTTGCCACCTCCAGAAAAGCACTCACACCTTCTGGTTCTAATTGTGGTGCTCCTTGATAAATCCCTTAAGAAATACTGATATCCGCTGAAGTAAGAAAATCTGACCATGTATTTTGATGCATTTTAATGGAGTTTTCTAGCTTCTGGAGGTTGGTTTTCTGGACCTATTGAAAAAGTTCGGTACAGAGTGGGTATGCTAGGGATGAATATTTTGCTAGGCAATACCTTCAACATAATTAATGTTTAATAATGTCAGAAAAGAAATTAAATACATCTCCGTTATGCATCAGTCTTTTTAAGAGAATGCTTTTTAAATACTCTAAACATGAAATAGTATCCTGAGGCATTTGGAAAACTTGGAGAGGTTGCTCCGGAAATATTTTTCTCTTTATTTTAACAATTTTAATACTGCTGTGAAAGCATGCTCATTGTTCTGCTCTCTGTTTATCCTTAGACTAAAGTTAGAAGGACTATTTTTCCCCCCGGTAAATGGAAATCACCACTGTAATATTCTGAAATATGTATCTTTGCCTGGGCACGGGTTCATGCCATCTTGCTAAGTGAAGTATTTCTGTTGTCAATGTGAATTCTGTCTTCCCTGAGTGGAATACCAGCTTTCCAGTGTTCCCACAGTGATTGCCTTGCAGTATTGATCCTGGGTACATGGATTTCCAGCCTTGGGAATGAGAGAGGATGTTTGCTAGGAGTAAGGAAGTGTCTGTCTTCGGCAACACTAAACTGCCATTAAATAGTTTTGATATCTAAACCTAAACAAAATCTTTTTTTGTAAAGTGTGATCTTTCTGACAAAACTACACCTAAGTGCAATATAGCATGAGATAAGGCCACTAGTGCAAGGCTTCAAACTGTAACACAGGATCATCTGGACTGTACATTCTTTTCCTAGTGGAGACATTATATTAATAATTTTGCCACTGACGTCAAGGGGAACAGGATGTCACCCTAGATAACAACCTTACTGAAGTCAGTCTTTCTTAATGAAGATTAATTGTGCATCCATACTTGGTGCATACATGTTCAGACATCTTCCTCTGAATGCTTTGGTGTCACACAGCAAGTCTTGTGCTTCTTTTTATAGTGTTTAGGTGCTATGTGCTACTAGTAGATCCTTGGGAACAACTGTGTGATCTCAGAGCATCCTAGGTTGCAGTAGTTTGTAATGCCAACTGCAAACCAGTGCACTGCCCATAATACCCTGAACTGACTATGGAAGAGCAGCTGGAAATGGGATGGCAGGCTGTAGCACACTTGTACCATCCTGTTTCTTCTTAACTATTCATTAATCTACAGGTGGTTATCTAGGGTGGCAATAGCAAAGAAGTTTCCATGCAGTCCTTAACCTGTGTGTAATGCTAAAAAGGCAACTTTATTTAGCTTATTTCTCCCTTCTCCTTAATTCTCATCCTGTCCAGGAACAATGTTCTGTACGTTGATTCAATAGGACAGAGTACTTAGCTGTACTGAAGTGACTAGCTTTCATTTCAGAACTGGTTTTGGTTCTTCCTAACAGCAACACCAGGGAAATGAAGAAGAGAGGGATTACTTGTACCAACAGCCAAATGTGAGAGTTTATGCCTGAGGAATCTGGAAATAATTTTAGAGAGAGTTGAAATAAATGACCAGGGTAAGCAAGAGGTTGTAAAGTGGCAATTATATGTTGTTTCATGAAGCTTAAAAAAGTAATTAAGCAAACAGAATTAAGACACTGTAATGCTATATTTGCCATGTTATTTGCAGTTTAATCTTTTAGTGTGCAAAATCACTAAATTCTTTTACAGTGGACACCCATCTAAATACAAGCACATAGCTGAGTTGCTAGAATAGGATAAGAACAAGTAAGCATAATTGGTTTTGATCTTAGTGATTTCAAATGGATTTGAGCAAAAGACTAATGAAAAGTAGACAACTAATGAGTAAAGACCAAAGTCATTAACAGTAACAATAAGTCAGTAAGATAAAAATTGTTTTCTCTATCTTGCAATAAAATCTGTGTTTTCTAAAACTATGATGTGTGGGGGTTCTTATTTCCCACCCTATGCACCATCCACATTACTCCCAAAACCTTAAAACTCCACAGAAATCAGCAGAGGTTGGTCATTGCCCATAGTTTCACATTTAGCATTCTGTGCAGTAGTTGTCAGCTGCTTTCTGTATTGTACAAAGGACAGGAGAACAAGACTTTATTAAAAGACATCTGAAAGACTCTGTGTTGGAGTCTCAGGAGAAAGAGGTCAGGTACACAAGAATAGCTTAGACATGCTTAAGAGTAATTTAAGCACACAGTGTTACTTAAGTCAGGATGTACCACTTAATGTTTATTTTGGAGCCACCAAACATCCAACCTATTAAAAAAAATGCCTGAAGATATATTAGTAAAACTACAGTCTGCATCCTATTAAAAATATGCTTATGACTGTGGACGAGAAGTACGGGGAAAATTGATAGATTCTTCAGAGGCAAAAGATGCAGTTTTTCAGTCATCTCCTTTGCTGAGTCATCTGCTCTGGTATTTTAGTTAGTTACCTGGTACGTGAACTGCTCGGTTGAGTGGAGGAAAGATGTTAGATGTTAGTGGGAGTGCCAGAGAGAAAATGCAGCTGAAGCTGGAGGCTTGAGAGGAAAAATACGTGACTGATTGATGTAAGAAACCAGAGAAGGCTTTTAGTCTGGATTAAGGTTTCGTAAAATTCATTTATGAAAACAGCTTTGCAGTTAGCAGTTCGTGTCCTATCAGGCTGATCACTTTATCCCAGAGCAGTATTTCTGTTTGCACTCTTCTTTCTGTGTGTTGTCTTTTTTATCTTCTTGGTTATGAAGAAGTCATTTGCAGGTCATATTTAGACCTACAGTCCTACAATCTAAATAATAAGATGTGTACCTGTGTCTGAACACATATGCTGGGCATGAACTTCAAAAAAAATAAGTCACTCTGACTTGTTGCTTGAAGATAATCTGCTCCTTTTAAGCTTGCCCAAGGAGCTATATCAGGTTGATGTTGAAATAAGCTGGTGAAGTGTTGCCCCTCATATGGAGAGAGAAACAGAAAATATTCTTCATGTCTGTGCTGCCCTTATCGTCCTTTGGTTGCCCCACAGTGTGGAGAATAGCTTCAGGCAGATGAATTACACCGGCACCCATTCTTCAATGGAGCTTGACTTTTCTGGACCTCTCCCAAGCTTGTTTGATTTTGCAGTAATTTACAGTCTGTTTGTAAAACTCAGCAGTGCTTTGGGAGGAAGATGAGGCCTTTAATTTACTTTGTGTTATATAAAGCATAGGAGTATTTTAATAGCTTAAATTATGAAATACTGTGTTTTGACTCATAGAACACATTGATTTTTATTTGCAAAATGAAACAGACTTCTTTGAGGAAATGTTTCTTGAGCCTCTAGCTTCTTTAAAGATTAAGAGATTCCACTGGCCCTACCTACCATATGATTTTCCAAAAATATTTTAATTTATTAGTCATGTGTTCCATTAGCATAATAAAAGCCTGTGTTAATGTGACCTAGCACAGCTGTTATCAAACCCATCAAGTGTTGAAGAGTAATGTCTTCTTCAGTGCACTGCAACTGGACTGTGATTCCACATTCTTTATCGATGCTCGGCAACCTGTCATGCCATTGTAAGGTGCAGAAGTTGCATGCCACAGTTTTCAGCTAAACTGTGAACACCAGGAGCATGCTGGCAAACTGCCAGAATAAAAACCTGGTTGAAAGGAACAACCCTCAGTCTTGTTTGGTGCTTTCACCTTTCTGTTGGTTTTAAGCCCTTGAACTCCTACCAAAAAAAGGAATAGAAATAATTTTTTAAAAAATCATAGAATCATTTATGTTGGAAAAGACCTCTTAAGATCATTGAGTCCAAACATTAACCCTACACTGCCAAGTCTACAACTAAACCATATCCGTAAGTGCCACCTCTGCGTGGCTTTTAAATACCTCCAGGAATTGTGACTCCTCCCCCTCACTTCCCTGGGCAGAAGGATGGGTTATTCCCATATGAAGATGAAATTAGCCTGGTAGTGCTGAGTTGGGTGCTCTGCTCGTAAAATAACAGCACAGCTCTGTGCAGGGGTTACTGGAGTCCTCAAAGCAGAATCTTAGTGCAGAGCTGTACCACAGCTTGCAAGCCTCATCTCTCCAAGGTCAGCTGTTTTAGCAGAGCTAATGTTAGAACTGGGCATTGCAGTGATACAGCTCACTGCTTGCAGTTACAGAGCTAACTCAGAGGATGTGGAGTTACCTCCAGAGTTAAAAATTGCCAAGGGCAAATCTGTCTGAAAAAGAGGAATAATTTATGTGTCCGTGCAAAATTCAGTTAAGGACCATTTGTTTAATTTGTGGTAATTTCTAAAAGTCCCATGCAGCCTTTGGTTTTTTGTGGTCTACAGGAAACAGGACATGTTCTAAATAGTATAAGTATTCTATTAGCTCAGCTTCTTCTAAGGAGCGTCATTTTTGCTTCCCATTCCTCTTTTAAGTGTTTCAGTTTGAAATTTTTTATGGTAGACATATCAGTGATATTTTTGTTTATGAAAATGCTCATGTCAGAGAAATAACTCAGATAAAATAGCCTTAAACTCCGCCATAAAGATGTATATTTGTCTCTCTGTACCATTTTGACTGTAGAATATTTTATATATTATATGTTCAGAGGACTGTATTGCATTTTCTGTACTTGTAAAATTTCTTTTGCATTATCAGGGTTGGAAAGGAATTAGTTTCATAGTATACATTATTTGGTTGTGGATTCTGTTCTTGATGACTTTTATCTATAAATGACAACAGCTTTTTAAAAAATGTAAATGTTTACTTGCAATTTTGCAAATAGGGTTTGTGTGACTTGCTGCTTTGGTTTTGCTTGAGTTAAACTGATCAGCTGGGCTTGTGACACCGTGCAAACCTTTAGTTTGAGATTACTAAATCTGGTTAGTCAACAGTAAGGCTCTAGAAGAGCAAGAAGAGGTGAAGAGGCAAAAAATGAAGGAACAAATTCCGGTAGTCAAATAAATACTGGGCTAACACAGAAGTTTGCATATGTGGCCCATGTGTATATAAATGTCATAAAGACATTGAGCATAGTACATCCACTGAGTATACAGAGGTGCAGCTGTTCATGTTGAGGTAACATCTATATCTATTATGGTTGCACGATGACTTAAAATAAAACTACTGTGGCAAAAAAATCTTCCTAGATGAACTCAGATGTACTTCATGAATCATAAATGTTGTTTATTGTGTAATTCTATATTGCTAAATGATGCTAAATCTATATTGCTAGATGATGCTGCACATTTGTGAATAATTTTTGTCTTGTACCTATATGAGAATACACACAGGCAGTCATAAGTGTGCATATATATGTTTGTATACAAAAATGTATATACAGGTTGTGTGAATGCATATAAATAACATGCACATATATAGGCAAAATATGTAGACTGTTAATGAAGATGTTTACATGCAACAGGATGCATAACTCTTAAGTAAAGTCAAAATTTACTGATTTTCATATTAAGGAGTTTCAGCCAATATCTTTTAAAGTCAATGGACATCCTTTGCAGGTATATGTGCAGAACAGTGTTCAGTGAAAAAAATGAATATGCAGTGAATGTACAGATGTTGAAATGTAAGCTGAAAATGAGAGTGAAGTTTGTTCATTGTAAATCTGCCATGTTGTGATGAAAGGCAGGTTGGTGAGTTTGTTGTTACAGCCCAGCAGATGTACATCAGAGCTTTTCATTATCTGCAGGTGCATCAGGTTATACCTACTGACAAGACTAATGCTTATTTTTTAACATGGATAGAATGAAAAACAAATTTTTCTTTCTTTCCCTGTAGTGCTAATGTGTGCTCTTTGATGGTGCTTTGATGAATTCTGAAAGCCTTGCTTGAAGTTAATTGTCATCCTTTAAGCTTGTTTTGTGCTTGCTCTTCTCTTTGAGTAATGATTACTTCTCTGACCCAAGCTAAGTACTCAGAGAATAGTTTCTTGTATATTTTTTCGCAGGTGGGAGATAGAAAAGCTAAAGCTTTTTGTTTGCTTTCCGAGAATAATTGGTACCTTGCAGAGATGTAACATATCTTAACGCTGTTTTCCTCTTTAAATGTTAACACATACGTTGTTATTACAGCTCTTCAAAAACATGTCCTTTAGTCAATCGTATTCTAAACACAGTATCCTCATAAGGAGGGGATGGGATGTGCCAGAAAAGAGGCTCTACCAGGGTACTCTCTGAACAGTCTGGTGGAATGGGATTAGCAAATTGAGGGAGATAAAATCTGTGTTGTCCATGGACCTGTGGAGATCTGACAGTGCAAGAAAAGGAATTAAGTGATGATCAAGTACTGTACAAAGAAAGCAAACTGGGAAAAGCAGATAAAGGTTGTTTGGGCTGTTTTTTACTTTTTTATTTTCCCCTACTTTGTGCTTTTTTTCCACTGGAGTCCTAATGTTTTTGCAACAATACTTGATTAAATGGTTTCAGATAGAATTGACTTCTTGTTTCGCATGTCTGTACCCCTTTTAAGGAATGCTACTCTAGGGAAAACAAAGATATTTGAAAAGTTAGAAGTGTCCAAGAAAATTGCATTTTAGTACGAAGAACCTGTGTTGTTTTTTTCTAGCAGTAAAAGAGATGGTTCTGTTTATTAAACTGTGCATACCATATGATGCTTGATATTTTTCCATTTGATTTCCTGTAGGGTGATTTCACTTGGAACAGCATGTCAGGGCGCAGTGTTCGGCTGAAGTCAGTTCCCGTTCAAAGCCTCTCGGAGCTGGAGCGTGCTCGGCTGCAGGAAGTGGCTTTTTATCAGTTGCAGCAGGACTGTGACCTGGGCTGTCAGATTACTATCCCCAAAGGTAAGGGCCTGATAAACTGTCTCTATTTAGATTGCTAAGCCACTGATTTCATATCACAGCAATAAACATTAGATTTTTTTTTATTCCACAGATATTGTCTTCTATTTCAGTTTTGCTTAAACATAGTCACTGTGTAAAAGTGACGAGAAAAGTTGTTTGTCTGCTGTGTCCAATTCGGGCCACCTGGGGATGGGATCATCTGATCAAGGACAGATGTCTACAGGGTAGATAATCTAAATCAGACCTATTCATCCTAGGATGTCTTGATACTCAGTTGAGGCAGAAAGGTTTTTCTCACATTTCCTGACATCCTAAAGTAAAACTCTATGTAGGTCAGATAGATCATACCCTAGAAGTGGCATTTTCACTCTGTATTGCATTGTCTATGAAGAAAGCCAAGTATCATTAGTTCAGACAGACAGTGAAGATATTTACATCAAATAAGATGAATCCTACCCAAGTTTTCCTAAAGACAGTGGTGTTTATTTCCTAAAAAACAAGTTAATCTTCAGCATAAAACATTGAACTCTTAGGAAACAGGAGGTTAACTGAAAAGGAGAAACTCAGCTCTTAGAATCCTGATGCAGGATGTGTGCTTAGTTTACTATGGAAGAGATCTAAAACTAATGAGAAAGTTTCTGTTGTTTCCTGTAGGCTGGAGATCAAGGATAGCATAGACAACTGTTGTGCAGTCATCTGCAAATTTGGCTTTCCTGTTGTTTCTTTGCAGTTGTATACTTATGTAAGGAATATCAAGGGATCACTGAATTCTCACCTTTGGCTATGAGCAGAGGTGCTGTGTGCCACAAGACCAATTTTCTAATGAGTCAAAGTTAAGCAGGAAAAAAGTCATCCAGTCCATGAAAATAATGATGTGGGAAAGAAAAAATGTGACAGAGACAGGCTTGTGTATTCATCAGCTTTTCAGCATCTGCAGAAAAGTCCTGCCAAAACCAACAAAGTCCAACTTACCAATTACAGGAAGGCATCAGTTTGTAGTGAGATGGATTCAATCAACTTCTTCAAGTCCCACCAGCTCCCCTGGTGCCTCAAAAAACATTTGATCAATAGGACAACAATTTTACAGGATATTCATAGGAGGAACTGGATCACTAAGGGCACTGCAATAACTTTTGACAGTCTGAACTGCCACAGGCAGTTCCAGTGGGAGATAAAGATACACAAATGGAGCTGATACCATCAAAGACAATAGAGTATACATATTCATAGAATAATAGATTAGCTTCGTTTGGAAGGTACCTTAAAGGTCATCTAGTCTAACTCCCCTGTATACATACATATATATATATATATATATACACATACCTGGTCTAAATACCTAGTCTAAATCTACCTAGTCTAAATCTACCCTCTTTTGGGTTAAAACCGTTATCCGTTGTCCTGTTGCAACAGACCCTACTAAAAAGTCTGCCCCCATCTTTCTTATAAGCCCCCCTTTCATTACTAAAAGGCTGCAGAGTTTTCTCTCTCTGAGCTGAACAACCCCAACTCTGTCAGCCTGTCTCTGTAGAAGTGCTCCAGCTCACTGATCATTTTTGTGACCCTCCTCTGGACCTGCTCTAACAGGTCCATGTCTTTCCTGTGCTGGGGACCCCAGGACTGGATACAGCACTCCAGGTGGGGTCTCACCAGAGCAGAGTAGCGGGATAGAACCACGTCCCTCAACCTACTGTCCACACTACTTTTGATGCAGCCTAGGATGTGGTTGGCTTCCTGGGCTGGGAGCACACGTTGTTAGCTCATGTCCAACCTCTCATCCACCAGCATCCCCAAGTCCTTCTCTTCTCAGTAGGGCTACTTCGAATTCATTCAGCTCCAGCCTGTATGGATGCTGGTGGCCGTCCAGGTCCAGGTGCAGGACCTCATTGGGTTCCCATGGGCACACTTCTCAAGCTTGTCCAGGTCCCTCCTGATGGCAACGCATCCCTCAGGTGTGTCAGCTGCAAATTTTTGGAGGGTGCACTTGGTATCACTGTCTGTGTCACTGATGAAGATGTCGGGCAGTGTTGGTACCAATATGGTGCCCTGAGGGACACCACTTGTCACCCGTGTCCATCTGGGCATTGAACCATGTTCAGAAACTTTGAGCTGTGAAGAGTGAGTACTACTTTTGTGTTCTTCTTGCTGTTTCCTCCTGGGACTGCCATGAAAGGCCAACCATCTGGGGAATCTTTCAGGTTTGAATCACACACAAGAACAGTTTTTGTTTTCACCACACATCTATACATGGATAAGTGTATAACATGAAGTTAATTTTAGATATATGGAGTCTGAAAAGTGTAATTTTAGGCATAAAAACTAAATAAGAATATAAATTCTTGTTAAACATCTTAAAACAAAAGGTATTTCACAAAGTCAGGAGCTCTGGGCTCCTGTTTTATCTCTGCTGCTGGCCCCATCATTTCATGTATCTTTTGGAGCAGTTTGAATGGGAAATATTCAGTTCTGCTCTTCAGGTTAGAGGTACCGGTGAGATTATTGATAAGAGGTAAATCATTTCACATTTGCATTCTTACCTTGAATGACCAGATTATGAATTTTTCTGTATTCTAAGGTATGGAGGAATAGTTGTTACAATTGAATTTTAAAATGTTTTAGTACCATCTATTGAAGGCAATGAAGGTACATCTAGTTTTTAACTGTCCATCCTGTTTCTGAGTCTGTCACCAATTTTGACAATAGGTATAAATAATATTTTGCAGTAGGTATTACAATAATCATACTATCAGTCCATCATGCTACATGTGTGCTGGTACTTTGGTAGGAGAATAAGAATCTGCTATATTCTTGAATTATTACAGATTGACTTAGGCCCTCTGCAGAGACACTCTGAAGTCCACCTCATGTACCCATCATTTTTGAATGGTGGGGAATGAAAACGTATGGTAAGAGATTACAGGTGACCATCCAGTTGATCTGCTAACATCACAGGACTGTGTAAATGGAGAATTCAAGTTTTATCAGTGTGAAACTGGCTTGGGCACTTTGGACATGTGGGAATACAAATAAAATAAAACTCTGTCACAGGCATTTGTGCCTCAAGTTAAAAACACACTGAAGGCTGTTGAACATTTTCTATTTAAAAATCCAAACCCACAGCAGTGAGATGTAGAGCTATTACTGTCTGCTTGAGTGAGTTGGAGGAGAGATCCAGAGAGATCCAGAAAAATGAAAGGTGTACTCTACAACTCTCTTCTACGTCAGAAAATGCCATATGAAAACATTCATGAGTAGAGGTTAATGGAACAATTTATGTATTGGAAAATTTAGAAAGCTGTTTTAAAAGTTGAACTTCTTTGACTATTCTTCAAAACTTGCTGGAAAATGACATTACAACATACATGTGCCTGCTAGGCATTTGCTTCCCACAGGCATTTGAGTATTTGCATTTACTGGCATAAGTACTGTAAAAAGTAAAAATTTATTGTTCTTGGGTAACAAGTGTTTGCTCCAAACATGCTTGTGTGGAACATTAGTCAGAGTACAGAAGCATCTGCCTTATTGTTACAACCACAGTGATGTTGTTACTGGTTGCTTCTTCATAATGTTTTGATCTTCCCATGCTCAGAAGGCCCCTTTGTCACAGCAAGTGCAATTAACACTTCCAGGACACATCTGGCTATTCCCACACTTGTAGAGGAACTCATAGGTAATCCCTCTCCTTCACGGTATTGCAGCCATTACCATTAATGAAGAACATTACTAACATCTCCTAGTAAAAAATCCTGTGGTTGCAGAGAAGGGACCACCTCCCACAAGAATTTCTTTAACCAGTATGTCATTTCAAATATACTACAGTTACACTGCAGTAGGTAATTAGAATAAATTCAAGTTAAAGGTTAGTATTTTTATATGTATGATAGAGATACTTCAGATTTGTTTCTTGTTCTCTTGTTTTCCTGTCTCATATATTCAGATTCTGTAATCATCATCTTTTTCGCTCCCGTGTCACTCCTTCATTTGCCACCAGAAACTAGACCAAGAATCATTTATCCTCTCTGGGTTAATGTGTTAAGTTGCAAGGTGCTACAGGCTGGGGACAGAGTGGCTGGAGAGCAGCCAGGCAGAGAGGGACCTGGGAGTTTGGATTGACAAGAAGCTGAACATGAGCCAGCAGTGTGCCCAGGTGGCCAAGAAGGCCAATGGCATCCTGGCCTGGATCAGGAACAGTGTGGCCAGCAGGACCAGGGAAGTGATCCTTCCTCTGTACTCAGTGCTGGTGAGGCCTCACCTTGAGTGCTGTGTCCAGGTCTGGGCCCCTCAGTTCAGGAAGGATACTGAGGTGCTGGAGCAGGTCCAGAGGAGAACAACGAGGCTGGTGAAGGGACTCGAGCAAAAGTCCTATGAGGAGAGGCTGAGGGAACTGGGGCTGTTCAGCCTGGAGAAGAGGAGGCTCAGGGGAGACCTCATCACTCTCTACAACTCCCTGAAAGGAGGTTGTAGCCAGGTGGGGGTTGGTCTCTTTTCCCAGGCAACTATCAGCAAGACAAGAGGGCATGGTCTTAAGCTGTGCCAGGGGAGGTTTAGGTTAGATATTAGGAAGAATTTCTTTACAGAGAGGGTAATCAGCCATTGGAATGGGCTGCCCGGGGAAGTGGTGGATTCTCCGTCCCTGGAGGTTTTTAAGATAAGACTGGATGTGGCACTTAGTGCCATGGTCTAGTAACCGCAGTGGTAGTGGATCAAGGGTTGGACTTGATGATCTTGGAGGTCCCTTCCAACCCAGCTGATTCTATGATTCTATGATTCTAGGATGGTGGCATTTCCAGGCAGAGTATTACACGGTTTCTTTACCAATATAATTACTCTGTGCATGATTTTTAATTTAGTGTCTGATATTTTGAATGGCACAACAGTACCATTCTGGTGATGCTCCTTTACAGTTCCTGTTTAGAACATACTGTGTTTTTTCTCATTTTAGGGAAGTAAATCTTCTCTTTGTAATGGGAGAAAACAAAGGTGATGGAATTCACTTTAGGTATGCTTACATTTTGGTGACATTTCAATTCTTTGTGTGTCATGGTACACAAGTAGTGAGAAAAGCTAAGCTTTTAGAGCAGGTCTTCACAAAAAGTGGTAAGTCAGATGGCTTTTATGGGGTAAAACTGGGATCAGAGCTAGAGAGGAGCTCATTTTCTTTTGTTCATTGGCTCCAGGTATCTCTTGAGTAGAGGAGTGATTGAATGAAGTTTATTTATCTCTTTCACAGTCCTGTCCTACTTCACTACACCTGCATTTGGAAGCACTGGTAGGCAGTACTAGGACTTTTATGAGTTAGAGCAAATGAGGAATTAGGGCCTCAACCCTAATTCAGCTCCTCAAGCATCTGGCTGGGTTTTAAGGTATAGGGTCTTGATTGGGATTTGGGGGTCACAGTTGCAGTTTTCACTTCTCTTTACACAAGAAGAGAGAGTGACTGCTCATGTTGTTGACAGTTTCCAACAGGATATGCTGCTGTCATCTCAGCTGTGCAGTGTCGTAGGGAGAGAGGGAATAAAGGAGGGGAAGGGGGGAAATACTTGTTATTAATTCTGAATATTGCCTAGGTAGGTGTCTGTTTACCAGTAAGACATGCAACCATACGTGGCTGAGCTGCTTTTTGTGGTCACTTGTTAAGAAGATAAATAAGGGGGATACACACATAATTAGGAATAATGAAGCATTTATAAATACTACCATAGAAAAAGAGAAGATGAATGGGAATCACTATAAGTACTGTCTGCAAATGGTTCAGTCTACATGGCCTGTGTTCTGAGGCATCAGCAGACACTGAAATTTCATATTTGTTGTGAAAATCTACTAGGGAAGTAGGAAAAATACGTAGGTACTACCAGTGTTCAGACAAGTAGATACACTGTAGCTGAATTGTTACTGAAAGCTTGACCATCCCATGAAAGTCCCCAAAAGTACTATATGAAATTGTTTTAGGGATGATTTAGCACGTGATTAAGTTCATCGGACCGTAAGGTGACCAATGACTTGTAAATAGTGGCTCTTGCTAAATGGCAGGGTATTGCAGTGAAAATAAAGGTCAAATGGGATACTCAGCAGATATTTAGAAGTCTGTGTGTTTTCTTCTTTCTTGTACAGATTGAACTATTGGACCTGGGTTTCTCATATACTGATTTCTCATTTGTTTGAAAACTCATATATTGGAAGTGAAAGACAATACAGGGGGTGTGGATGCAGGAGGAAGAGGTAGGAGCTGGGCATTTTTCAGGTCCAGTTCCCTACAGCTGTGTGTCCTGTGGCTACTATGTGCCACAGACCCAGCCCCTCCTCCTCTCTGCTGACATTAAAATGGTGTGATAACCACTTTCTGCTGAGCCCGGTTGTCTTTGTTATTCCTATACTTTGGGTGAAGTCCTGACTTCTCATCATAATTTTGGGATTGCTGATTGATAGCCAGCTTTATATGAGCCAGCAGTGTGCCCAGCTGGCCAATGAGGCCAATGGCATTTTGGCCTGTATCAAGAATAGTGTGGCCAGCAGGACAAGGAAAGTGTTTGTCCCTCTGTACTCGGCACTGGTGAGGCCGCATGTCAAGTCCTGCGTCCAGTTCTGGGCCCCTCACTTCAACCATTGAAGTTCTGGAGCATATCCAGAGTAGAGCAACAAAGCTGGCTAAGGGCCTGGGTAAGTCCTATGATGAGCGGCTGATGGGGCTGGGGTTGTTTAGTCTGGAGAAGAGGAGTCTTAGGGGAGACCTCACTGCTCTCTGCAACTATCGGAGTTTGTAGTGAGGTTGTAGTGATGTGGTGCCACGGTCTGAGGGGGGATGGGGCCGTGACACAGCACGGACAGGTCCAGAGTCGAGGTAGAGGTGCAACTGGAATACTTTATTGAGGTTTCCAGAGGTTTTAAGGGTTCAGGCAGGGAAAGGACTAGAACATGGGGTGGAGCGTGAGACAGACAAACGGGGGAACAAACTGGGGTAGGGACACAGGCAAAGGGGGAGGAACGTGGGAGGAACCAGGGAAGGAAAGAGCAAATGGTAACTGTCTCCTCTCTGCAGCTTCTTCAGCCTATCAGAGGGGGGAGCAAGGAAGCAGAGAGCAGGCAAACTCGTGGCAAACCCGGGCATGGCCAGGCTGTGCACTGTGTAGTGTGGGTACAATGCGATACACATATCTGAAACCACATAATAACGGTAAAGTCCATATAATAAAGTCCTGTCAATTGCTGGATGTCTTTCTCCACACCTGGAACCGTTCCCATCCTGAATCTTGCTCCTTCACAAGGTGGAGGTTGGTCTCTTCTGCCATGTCTCAAGTGAAGGGCAAGAGGAAATGGCCTCAAGCTGCATCAGGGAAGATTCAGATTAGATGTTAGGGGAAAAAAAATCGCTGACAGAGTAGTTAGGTATTGCAATAGGTTGCCTAGGAATGTGGTGGAGTCACCATCTCTGGAGATGTTCAAGAAGCATCTGGATGTGGCACTTGTGTTTAGAGGTGCTTATGGTGGTGCTGGGTTTACAGATGGACTAGATGACCTTGAAGGTCTCTTCCAACCTTGATGATTCTGTGACATGTGGGTAGAGAGAAGGTAATCTTTAACTTTACTGCCAAATCTCATTTCATTCATTTAGTTTTAATGAATATGATCTAAGGTTGGGTTTAGAAGCCCAAATGCAGTCCCAGTCATTTAAGAGAAGGTATTACTGATGCTACTTGAACATATGCTGGTGTACATTTTTCCATGCAAGATTTGTAGCTCATTCCACCAGGCATATGACACTGTGCATCTGCTCAAATGAAGCGAACCATTGTCTCCTGTACAATTTGTAAGGTAAATTTGAAGGAGCAGGGCTGGATAAGTGTGTGATTACAGCCTGAGAGCTGAGACAACCCCATCTCTGAAATGAGAGAAAAACGCAGTTGGGCTTTCTGAATTTTTACTCTTCATTTGTGCACTTTGCCCCCAGTACATTCCAGTTAAACTCTGAATAAAAATGGAAATTCAGAGTTACACATTCTCTCCTTCTTATTTATTTTGGCAGGGAGTAGCTCTTTGGATCTGTTTTTTGCTTACATTACTCGCCATTGTATTTCTTGATTCATTTTCCTTAACACTGAGATTGACTGTGATTTTTATCTGGGCTTGCATTTTTGTGAGGGCTCCAAACTGCTCATTGTTTTTAATCACTGACCATGTTATATACTTTATAGGCTGTTGCAGCAGTGGAAAACATCTAAGTAAACTGTAGCATATACATTGTGGAGCTATGGGCTTATAGTGATGCCAAATCAAAAGCATCCAGTCTGTATCTTTTAAGGGAAGAGGCTTATTACCACATCTCTTAATGCCAACTTCTACTGATTGTTCTCATATAAATACTGTCTCTAACATGGTCCTTTACGCTGAATTAGTAAGTCTTGGATATGCTGTATCAGACTGGTCAGAGATAAAAACTGTTTATCTTTCTGATTTTCAGATTGAAACTTCCCTCCTGTGCCCTCCAATTCAAATTTTTCATGGAAACGTATTTTTCTGAGGATTTTTTTTTCCTCCCAGGAAAACAAAACCCAATATCACTCAGTCTGGAAAAAAAAAAAAAGAAATAAAATTGACTTAATGTTTTAAGCTAGGAGAAGTCCCAGCTGCTGCAGGGTAGAGGTTGTAAGACACAGCCTTGCACTCTGCTACACAGGCATTTGTCAAAGTGAATGTGACAGGAGCTTTTACAGGCAGAGAGATAAGAAAGCAAATAAAAAACTTCTATTTTTTTTTCTCCCAGTAAGGAAATTTGCTGAAATTTTTCATTTTTTTTTTTTTTTTCCCAAATTCAACTTTGTGCCACTGTTGAGACAAGAACTAAATGGAAATACATGAAGCTTGCAAGAACGTGGTTTTTCCCACATTGGAACAGGGAAATTAATTTACTATCTTCAAAACTTAAAAAGTTTGTAGAGCCCTGTTTCTTTTTTAATTTTTGCTATGAGGCATTTTTTTAATAGAAGACTGCGCAGTGCTCAGCAAATTGATTTCCAAGATTTTCTTGTGTCACATAGCAGGTTTTTCTTGTCTGTTTACATCAGGAAAACTTTATTCAACATATCTATTTCGTCAGTTAAAGACAAGCTAATATGTTTAAAAGGAAATGTTTTTGCTGATTACAAAACTCACTACAAACAAAAAAAGTTTATCTTTTTACTAAACAGTATTTTGGTAAATAGCTAAGAGCTTTGGTTGAAAAGCAGCATGCGTTTTCTTCAGTGCTATATGAACACAGAACAGAAGGAGAAAATGCTATAGGCTTCTTGGGGAAATCAGTGCCACTGCTAAATGTAAACATGGAAAAATGAGTGTATAACTCAGCACGTTTAAAAGAAAGATTTGTGTAACTTCTGAAAATCTACCTGTTGTGTAGGCATATTTTGTGAAGGGGGAGAAAGGGAATGGAGGTAGGGATGGATGTTGAAGGAATGCTTTGCTGTAGAGCTTGTTGGGCAGGATAGGCAGGAGTCTTTCAGTTTCCTTCACAATGAAGGGAAGAGGTCTTGCTGAAATTCCTAAGATAAATAGGGCAATACTACAATCCACATTTTCATTTACAAATGTTGTGAGACATAGTTACTGGAGATGGAGTCATGACCAGAGTTCTTCACTATTAGGGCAGTTGCTTATTTAGATGCTGACTCTGGTGGATTTGGGGTACTGCTCTTAAAAATTCAGATCCAGAGACTGCTGCATGTATATATTTGATGATAAGTCCCATTGAACTTAGAAATTATTTCTGAGACAAAAAAAAAATCCTATCTAATGTCATTTTCTTATTAGTACACTTGAAATAGCTATTGATTTTAAGTACATATAAATATATTTGGTATTTTGTCTGTGTTAGTGTTACACATGGAAATCTCAACTTTCATTTAAAAACATTGCTCATGACCATTGGCTCTATTGCAAGGTTGAGACACATGGTTGAGAGAACCAGTGTTGGGAAGCAAAATACACATACAGAGGCTCTAAAACATCTTGCACAATTAGGTATATTTGATTTTTTTTTTCCTAAATCTTTGTGAGAACAGTGGTGTAACAGAGGTATTCTTGATTGTGTCCTGCCAAATTTGTCTTTAGTACTTGATGTAGTACCGACCCTTTGATTCATAACTAGGCTGTTCTGTACTTTGCAAATAATCCACGTAACTGTCTGGTGATTCTATAGTGACTTAAGAATTTGTGCTTTATTATGGTTCAAAGCCAAAGAATAAATACCAATAAATATATCCCATGTGAAAAGCTTTTGAACCTTTATAGAGAGTACTGAATTGCAGCCTACCAGTTTCCGTGTTCTACTTGCCTTTGGCAGAGCTTTGCTAGTATGTAACAGGAATATAATGTGTATTCTTCTGGTATACTTCTTTAAAAATTTCATTTGAAAATCGACCTTATTTCTGTTATCTTATGTGTTTTGCTCCTTTCAAAAATGCATTAGGGAAGTATTCCTGGTGATTTCTTCTTGCCTTAGGTAGAAAAGTTTTCTATAGTTTTTTCAAAGGCGTTGTTTAAGTGGAGTTGTTGTGGTTGGTGCCAGAAGTGTAATGTCTCTAAATACTGATTAGAAAAGATAAAGTGACTCCAAGTAGATTTATTATATCAGAGCTTTGGTACTATATATGTCTCTGTATTAGGCTTTTACACTGAAAAGGCTACCTTGAGATTTAATGAAGACCTAATCTCTTGCTGAAGGTTTTTAAGAATAGATTAGACAAACGTCCATGTGACTCTATTTCTGTGCAGGAAGTTGACCTAAGTGTTCTCTGCAGAGCTCCTCATGTCTTTTATCTGTATGGTTTACATTTTCAACACCTGTTCCTGTTTATTAATAAAAAAGTATGTAAGCTAGATGATTGATGATACAAAGGACAAGTAACTATTACAAAGAGACATCGTTAGAAAGAAGCTCCGTTGATTGTGGTTTTCATCTCAGTTATTGGGACCACCAGCCTGTCCAGAGAGAGACCTACTGCACCATGATTTCACTTCCTTGTGCTGAGGGCTTCTCTCTCATTTAATTTCTTCATCAATGCTCTGAGCAGGAGTATTGTAATGGACTAGTTTAATTAGACCTGGATGCTGTGAACCATCTCTGTGACCACTGGTGGGACTCCTGAATTCCTGCATGAGGGGAATTTCCTCTTCATTTGAAGAGCTCAACCAATGTTCACACTGAGAGCAACCTGGGGGGAAAGATCTGAGTGAGATGTAAAGAAACTTGGTTGCTGCTTCACCTGCCTGTACAGGCATGCAGACCACTTTATTGGTACGCAGTAAGTCCAATGCCAGTTCCATGGTGGCAATTGTGTGTCTGTTCTGCCCCAGCCCACCCTGTACTATGGGGATTAAAGCTAATTTTCCTTCTTATCAAACAAAAATAAGATGATATTTTGACTACCAACAGCATCAAACTACTCTGTTCCCTCCATATTATAAGATTACTTTTTATTTAGGTTATTGATGCCAGGAGACAGTCAATTTTCCCCTGCCCACAGTGGGCTGAATGCAGTTTTAGAGCTGTTATTTGTAGTTTTCCTATCTCAAATTATAGCATCAAGGCTTCTGTTTGGTGTTCTGAATTTTTTTTCAGCACATCTAAAATATTTTCATTGACTGTAGTTGTTTTCATGTATTAGTGTAGACAGTTTTTGACCTGTTTTACTGTTGACAGTTTATTCATCAGTTATGAAAGCACTCCAAGAAGGAAATGTTGTTCAATCCTTCTCAAAGCTTTTAAGCCTCTGCCCGTCATTGTGGTTTCTGAGCGTCTTCCACTTAGAGAGAAGGGCGGCAGCAAGGTCCCTGACATACCACAGTCTGTTTGAGTCTGGAACTTGCCTACCTTTTGAGTTTAGAGAAACTCTTGTCACACTGTGGATACTGCTATAGTATGAAAAAGTAGTGTCTGTATTTTGTCTTGCACCTGCTACTTGACATTACTATTTCATGAATCCTGTCATCAGTGTCAATATAGCAAATATGCCCTGAAGCATAGAAGGAGTGGTTCCCTCTAATTTCAGTATGCCTAGACACATTTTTTTCTTCCAGTATTGACACAAGGCATGTGCTCCATCAAAAGGCCTGGCCCACTCTCTCAGGGGGTTTTTTTAAGGATTTTGTTGGGGGGTGGGGTTGGGGTTTTGGTTAGGTTGTTTGTTTGGGGGTTTTATTATTATTTTATTAGGTTACTATGGCTTGGGATTTCTTATGACACAGAAAATCCTACACCAATGTAGGTACTGAAGCAAGCAGAGCTTTTTATGAATTGAGAATCTGAGTCTGTCTATGCACAGGGAAGTCAGACCTGACATCCTGCATCTTTATCTGTTCTCCCTGTCCAGGCATTTACCTGCTTTTTGCTGCTCTCCACTGACAGCTGCAAAAGGGAATGCAAAGGCATTTGACCCTTCCTTTGTAATCCTCTAAAGGCTGCCAGGTAGCTTTGTGTGCTTGTTTTGAGTTATTTCCATTGTCCCTTCTATGTATGGCAGCAGCAGCCGTTTTCCTCATTCTACCATAAAAAGAGGTTTAAGCAACTATTTATTTTCATGTCAAAATGAGTTGTTTTCCTTAGATCCAGCTGAAGATTTAGCAAGTGCAAATCAGCTTCTAAACAATTATAATTTAGTGTTATGATTTTTCATTTATTCTAAAACTCACTAATTATCTTGTTCCTCAGAGTAATGCAGCCATTTTAAATGTATTGTTAGTTTAAAAATATTTAAATTATGTAAACTACGTATGCTTTCATTCGGTAACGTCAAAATAACTGAAGAGATTTTTTTTTCCCCCAACTTTTCCAACACAGTTATCTCTACTCAAGAGTCCAAATGCAAAATTGTTAAAGAATACATTAAACAAAAAAAAATCAAATTTAAAAGGAAAACAGGGAAATTTATTCTTAGTTTTGGTGTGGTGGTTTGAAGAATTATGAAACTATATTAAAGATTCTGTTATTTTAAGGATATTTATGCACCGCATGCACAAACTGAAGGCAGGCATCCTCTCTGTACTCCCTTAAGTGTTTCTTCTGGTGCAGTTGTGCCATGTTCATCTGTTAGACCTGCAGTTTCCTGCACAGCAGGGATGCATGGCCTGGGGCAGGCCTGGAAAGCTGCTCCTTCCTGGTTCTTCTCCTCACAGGGGTGGGCTCTGATGACATCCCCTCCCTCCAGCTGTGGCTTCTGCAGCCCTGACCTCTCTCCAGAGCCCAAATCCCTTATTCCCTCTCTCCTAAGGTTTGGTTCTCACTTTTAGGGTACGTTGCACCTGCAACATTGTTTTGGTTTGATTTTTTGTGGGGTGTTTTTCAGGTTTGTTTTTTGACTTTGTTTTTTCTGGTGTTTGTTTGTTTGTTTGTTTGTTTAAGAAGAGTTCATACCTATGTGGTTACAGTTACAGTCTAAATCTGTATCCTGCTGTTTTCTAACATGCAACACTTTTTGTTCAGCAAGTTGGGACATGGCTCTTTCTGATAGAAATAGACATTGAGAGTAAGTTTCAATAGAAATGGTGCATTTTTCTAGATTTCATCTTAGTTTGGAACTACACTTCTTAGATTTGTTTTCCTAAAAGACATGACAGTCTACTAATAATACGTTCAGCTAGTATAAATTGATATATCACCTTTGCCTTCAGAATAGCTGTGCAGTATCAACAAATGTGCATCAAAAAGTCTATTAATACCTGGCAAGCAAATTATGAAGGATTGCTTTTTTGTTTTTTAAATTTATACCAGAACTATTGGAGGTTATTGTAAAGTGTTATTTCATTAACAAAGCTGAGGTTCCTGTGGGAAAACAGCTCTCTTTTGTAGTAGGTGAGGTTTCCAGCAGTTTTACCTTCTAGGCAGGTTCCACGGCAACTTATGAATACTTCATAGATAAATAATTTAATTCATATACCAGTATGACTTAATTCTTACTGTTCTGCACTTAAAATTTGTGTATAATGAAGGTTTTAAACTTCTAGCATCTGCATCACTTAAACCTGTGCAACTGGACTTTGTAATTCCTCTGGGTTTAATTTTAACAATCAGAAATGCCTTAGCCCAAAGGGACTGAAGCCTAGGTCTGAAGAAGATGCACTGACTGCAGATTACCAGAGAGTCTGCTGGAATGTAGAAAAAGAAAATGAAAAGCACATTTTTGTCTGATGGTTGTGGGTTTTCTCAAGTAGTGGTATTGTATACATTGTGTGTTGCTGAGAATGTTGTTTCCTGCACAGTCAGCTTTCTCCAGACCTCACCTGGTTTCTCACTGTTACCCTGAAAAGAGTTGGATCAGGCAGTGCTCTGGCTCTGGTCCTGCCTGTGCACAGCTCATGGAGAGCTACAGCCCTTCTCCTGAGGAACCAGCTTTGACTTCAGCTTTGCCCCTTTCACACTGTTTCTTTTGCCATAAGCACATTCATCAGGAACTTCCCAGAAAGGGGAATGCTGAAACTTGTTTCCTGCATCAGAGGAAGCATTTAAGGGGAAAGCTGCCTCCATTGTGTTTGTGGTGCTCGTGACAAACAGTCTGAACCTGACTCTGTGGGCTGAGGCCAACATACATGACTAGCTGCCATCATCATACCTTCCAGCTGCCATCTGGAAGGTCATGGCTGCAGCTGAGATATACTCTTGAATGAATATGGCTTTTCTTCCATCAGCTGCTAGCTGACAAGCACGAAGAAGTGCTGATATAAGTCAGTGTGAAATAAAGAGAGCAACACAGACCATAAGGAAAAACAGGATGATAGTCCAAGGCTTCTGAATTAATATAATAATCTGCATCACTGATGGAGATCCTGTATGTGTATGGCTGAGATCAGGTGAAAGAGAGAAAGACAGTGATGAGAAATACCTGTATGCTCAGCCTTTCCTGTTTCATATTGCTTTATGTGCCAAAATCTGTAACTCCTGTTTCTCTCACTGAAATTTTTTATCTTCTGTCTTCGTTGCAGCTTGCAGTGCTTTGGAAGTTACTGCATGGGGACAGGGCATTTCAACAAGTTTATTTAAATATTTCAAGATGGACATCTATAGTCACAGAAAAGACTAAGTAAAACCAGCACACTCTTCTTCAACAGAGCACTCCAAGTGTCTTCAGAAGTAAATTTGCTTTGTATAGTGACCCAAAGAAGCTACTTCAACCACAAACACAGTGCAGCTGTCAGTGAATGAAGTGCAGTCTTGTCTTTATTGTGCTCTGTCAACAGAATTTAGAAGTTTTCTATATGAGATCTCGATTCCTTGCAGTATTGCACAGGTCAGGGAGACTGCACACAGTGTTGTGCAGCTTGACAGGGAGCGCACAGGCTGGCTGTGAGAGGCTGGCACTTGGGAAATACATTGCTCTCTGTGAGTGAAGTGAACCAACAACTGCTCAAGAAGGGTCACACTTGCTGCTTTGTGGTGCCACTGGTAGTAATTTCCAAGACAAAATTGATTGCACTTTTAGAAGATACGTTCTTTTTTCTTTAAGTGCAGTTAGATCCAATTACTAGTGGCTATTAATGGAAAATGACCATGAATAGAATTACTATGAAAGTGTATTTTAGAAATCTCACCGTATCAACTTTTTTATTGGTTTCTGTTTTGATAGTTGAGCTATGGGTCTGATAATAATCTCTCACACAACTCCTCTCTTTATACTGTGTGAAAATCACCTTTCATTGTAGAACAAGACAACTTTCTTCCCTAAATGGACAAGAAACACATTTCTCTTAAGCAAAGGAAGTTGCCAATAGATGGGGAGGGGAGTTCTCTTTGCTCTACAACCCTGTAAGCAGCAGATCATCTCTTATGTCAAAACTCCATTGAATTAAAATAGTTTAAAGGATCTGTGATAATTTATGAATTATTTTTTTGATTAATAAAAAGTGTGCTTGCATGTAAGTAACATAAAAGGAACATCGATTCTTACAGATAATCTACCAGCCCATGTGTAAGTAAAGAAAGTGCTGAAGAATCCTATTTTTTTGCATGTTCACTTCATTTTTTGATGATCTGAAGCCTAATACTATAATAGTGTCCCAAAAATTACATATAAAGCTCAGATGCTGTTGTACTTTTTTACTGTATATTATATTAATTATGAAAAACATTGGATTATGATTTCACAGTATATTGACTATTAAGTGACATAATATGAAACTGGTGGCCAGTTCCTGAATGTTAACTTTAGGTATGCCACTTAATGTATCATTTTGAGCTAATTCCCTATACCTAATTAGTGATGCTTTAGCTGATGCTGAGCAACACCTCTACCTACCAAACAGATCTGTTGATTTCCTTAAATATAAATTGAATAAAGAATTACTGGAAGTAAATAGTAACAGGATTCAGCTTGCACTCTCTCTCTCTTTGAGTCATATGAGGTAGTGGTAGGTGGTCTTGTGCAAAGCAACAGAACAATCTGTCATTAAAAAAATTTACAAAGTTCTTTATGTTCTTTTTCTTTTTTTTTTTAACTGTTAAAGCTGAAATTTATATATGCTCATCATGAAAATGACTTCTTGTTACCTCATTTGTAGAACCATAGTCTCACATAGAGAGAGATTTAGGCCTTGAAATGGTCTGTAGAAAATCTGGGATTTGATAGTGTAACTGCTAATGAAATGGTGTTAGTGATGACACTGCAGGTGAATGTCAGCCTTAACTCAAAATATCAAAACTTAAATAATCTCAGAAGTCAAACTGCTCAGTTTTTGTCAAAAGTCAGTAGATCAGTACAAATACTCTTGTATTCTGTAGGCTGTGTGGTTCACTGACAAAGTCCTAAAAAGATGACCTAATTTTTTAAATAGAAAAGTCTTTTTGGCATTAACTGAACCTGGAAGTGCTCACCACTTTGGAAAAACAGGTCACATAGCAATTTAATGTGCACTCAGGAGTTCAATTATAGACTCTTGGTCTTTTAAATATTCATTGTGCTAGTCTTAATACATAGATGCCCAGGGAGTGATGTATGCCTTGCAGTGAAAAATGCAGCAAACATATAAATTAGTAAGTATTGAATGGATCAAGTCCATTTCTGAAAAACAAACTGATCTGCACAGCTGCCTTGGCAGGTGTCCTTCAGGAAAAACAGAATGGGTTAGCAAAGAAAAAAGGTGAAGCTTCCTTCACTTTGACAGTTGTTGTCTTTTGAGTGTTTCTTTTGTCTTGCTAATATTCTTGAGTGGAATCTGTTGGAGGAGTAGTATATCATTGATCTACAGAAAGAAGACATAAAGTGATAATTATATACACAAAAGGCTGGATAAAACCCCTACAGCTTTTATCACTTTGTGGTTTAAACATTTCCAAACTGGAAATGAAAATAGCAGTTGATATCTAATAGTACTTTGGACTGATACAATACTATTTTGCACAAATATTTGCTAGTTAATTAAAAAATGTACAGTTGGTATTAGGTGTGGGTTATAATGCTTCAAGAATGCTTTGGATATTAAATATATTCTCAAAACACACTGCAGTTAATAAGTACTAAGCATTCTTATTGTGAATTGGGTTCATTTAATATGTAAAACTGCTAGAATTGCATGTCTTTAAGCATGTTATGAATATTTCAGCAGTGTTCATGCCTGATGTACTTTGATTCAACAGTCATTTCAAAACATATTTATTTTTACAGAATATAGACTCTAATTTATCATATCTTTTTCTGGGGAGGAGGAGAGTTTGAACTGGCCTCAGACCTCTTGGCAGATCTCCTAAGTTTCAACTTTTCACTGAGATACCTCTCAGTCTTATTTTCATATGCAACTCTTTTTCTCTTGCCATGGGGTAAACTGTGAATGTAAATGATTGTAGCAAAACACTGTATTTTACATCAAATTTTGACTTTTTTTCTCATTTTTTATGTCTCAGTAGACTTCAGTGGGGTGTCAGAATATCAATAAGTTGGTCTTTGGAGAATAAGGCTCTATGACTCCAAAGAAATGTAAGTCATTTATCAAAATGCTACTGTGAAGCAGTAATTTGAATTTATAACATGAAAAAGAATTTGAAGATTATTTTATAGCTATAAAACCAGAACACAATGGTAGTAGGGAACCTTATGAAAACAGGCTGTACTTTCAGGTGTTTGTAAGCAGGCTACTGACTGTTCATGTTGCCAAGAGGTGAAAGAATTTCTCTTATAAACTCAATCTTAGCAACAGGAAATGTCAGAAGGTGTGAAAAGACTGGGCATATTAATCAATCAAAGTATGACTTTGAGTTGTAACCTTGTCGTGTGGCTAAGAAAAAGGAAAATGTAATCATAGACCTAATGATATCAGGCAATGAATTACTACCATTATACTGCTGAACTCTTATCTGGAATACCTTATCCATCTAATCAGCCTTATTTCAGAGAGATGAATTCTCACTGGAGCAGGTGCAAAAAAAGGGAATTAACTTAACCAGCACACGACAATTCTACCTCGAGTATCATGGTTGAGTGAGTGCTGGGAGCCCTTGCAGCCAGCAGGGCCCGTGGTATCCTGGGGTCCATCAGGAAGAGTGTGGCCAGGTGGTTGAGGATAGTGATCCTCCCCCTCTACCTGGCCCTAGTAAGGCCACATCTGGAATACTGGGTCCAGTCCTGGGCTTCTCAGTGCAAGAAAGACAAGGAGCTACTGGAGAGGGTCCAGTGGAGGCCACAGAGATGATTTGGGGTCTGGAGCATCTCTTATGAGGAGAGACTGTGGGAGCTGGGCCTATTTAGTCCTCAGAAGAGAAAAAGGGGATCTCATCAATATATACAATTATCTCAAAGGTGGGTGCCAAGAGGATGGTGCCAGACTCTTTTCAGTGGTGCCCAAAAACAGGACAAGATGTAAAAGCCATAAACTAAACCACAGAAGTTCCACCTCAACATGAGGGAAGAATTTATGTACATTGAGGATGGCAGAGTCTGGAACAGGCTGCCCAGGGAGGTCATGGAGTCTCCTTCTCTGGAGAAATTAAAAAATTCAGAAATTCGTACCTGAACATGTTCCTGTGTTACCTGCTATAGGTGACCCTGCCTTGGCAGGGGGGTTGGACTAGATTATCTCCAGATGTCCCTTCCAACCCTAATGATTCTGTGATTCTGTGGTATGGTGTAAATAAATGCAGATTGCAAGTGTGCAAGTGGAATTGATCAAGCCACTGTTACAAAAAGTAAAAAGAAATGATAATTTTAAATTAAAAGGATATTAACTGGCTATAAAAAGTGTCATAATTTGTTGAGCTGTCTGTTGAGTAGTGTTCTGGATTTGGTTTTCAGAAGAAGCTGAGGGAAAAGTATGGGGAAATGGCTTGTGTTCTCTCATGACCCCTAATTGCAAAGATGAGAGTTCATGAACAAAGATCCACTTCACTCCTCTGTGGTATGTTCCTTACTGTAAAAGACCATTTAAGACACTGGCTTATATAACCAGAAAAACCTGTTGAGACAGATTATTTGGTGACTTTCTTGCCCTTAAAATGAAATAGATACGGTATGTTTGTTTTTGAGTTTTTGCCATGTTACAAAACTGGTAAGGAAAAGGTACGTGTTCATTAACCTTTATCTGGAGTGGTGTCTATGTTAAAGTATTAGTCCCTGTGTTAGACCCTTTATATTGCTTTGGAACTTAAAAAGTTCAAAAGGTACAAGTTAAAGCAGGCTCATGTCTTAATCCCTGGTATATGTTGATAGCTAATAAATAAAATGCTTTTTTGTTGACTTTTCATTATAAAAGATGCTGCTGAAGGAAATAATGATAGCCAGCCTTTTGATATAATCATTTCAAGAACCAACTTGCCTCCACTATTGCTTGAAAACTTTGGTCCTTAATACCTTAGTGAAAACTTGGATGATAGATAGGTTATTAGAACAATCATTTCTCTGAGACTCTAATCCACGTGAACCAATCTGGACATGCTGTACCAAACTGCAAACTCCCAGAGTGAGTTCAGATCAGATGGGTCATGTGAAGGTGGTCAACGGGTATGACTGGTATGCAGAACTTTATCCTAGAGGCTTAGTAATCCTCTCTTTCCAAATACTACCTTCAGCTGCACACCTGAATCACAGTCTTGTGCCCATGGATGAAGGCTAACCAATACTTTTTAGGTTTATGGTACCTTGCTATCAAGAGCATCCAGCAACGAAACTCCATTATTAAGTCTTCAAAATTAGATGACCACACATGGGTAGATGTGGTCAGCATGCAGGGGGATACATTTGGTTCCCCTGTGCAGCCTCAGCATTTGGGTGAACAAAGCCAAATGCTTTGTTCTCCACTGAGGAACTGCGGCAGTCTCTAGCCTTTGTGCAATATATCCCCACACCCTTCCTGATTCCAAATGCTGTGACCTTCTCACTCCATGTTCCTATAGCTTGTGCAGCAGATTGTTCAGTGTTATTTCACTTCATTTACTTCCTTTTTTTATTTTCTTTTCTTGCCTTTTACAGATGGACAAAAGAGGAAGAAATCATTAAGAAAGAAACTGGACTCTTTAGGAAAGGAGAAGAACAGAGACAAAGGTAAAATAAAATGAGTACATACTTAGTGATCAGATCTTAGTTTTCCCTACGAGATTTCTTTAGTCTTAAACATATACTTTTTGGAGTAGGAGAATGTTGCTGAGCTGAAAAATATGTTTTATCCTTTCTGCTTGACTTTAGTATAACCCATTTCTCTTCAACTGAAAGATTTTTTTTTCTGGGAGAAAGGGAAGTGTTAAAGCACTGTGTCTTTTCTCCATTTTTTTTCTCCCTGTTTTCACCATCCAGTGCAGACTGTGGTCTGGATAACATGATCCAGTTATTTACCTGCAGTTGCACTCTCCTCTTTCAATTTACAAAGCACGTGAACCCATGAACCCAGCACTACCCAAGCAAGCCAGTTCATTTGCTTTTCTTTCTTTAACCTTAGGAAAATAGCCATTGTTTAAAATACATAAATGCTTTGGTGCTACTGATCAGTTGGATTTTAATAAACTCCATGTGACATGGATTTACAGATATGGTTGTACTCTTTTGTTTGGACACTAATCAGCTTTATGGGCTGGGTCCTAATCCAAGACTTGAACTTGACCTGTAATTTGGAGCCATTTGAACTAAATCTAAATACTGAGACACTGAAAAATGTCTGTGAAATTGCAGTTTTCTGCATTGTGCATCTAATTTTGTGTTCCCTTCTGGAAAAACATTCTCGAAAAATGGTAGTAAGACACAGTATTGACACCCCAGTTTCACAAACACACACAGAAATGCAGAAATTTATGACAGGGGTCTGGTTACTCTGATGTTATCGCTTTTAGTCTAGTTTTGCAGAAGGATGGAACTTAAATATTCCATTGAAAAAATTAACATCCCCATTTCAAAGTTACTTTAGATATTTGTCAAGAAGAAAGTATTTTTCTTTTAATTTTTATTTGTTTCATGACTTCAAATATGTGATTAGTCTTTTCTTGATTTAAAACTGGTTATGGAAAATATTTGCATTAATCTTTCTAACATTGAATGTCCCCTGACACATTTGTTTGGATAAATCCAGTGACCTCCTACGTTACGTTGGAAGTGCAAACTTTTTATTTGTTACAAGATCACCTGATGTAGGACTGAACCAACAGGCAGAAGGAGTCTTTAAGGAAAAGGTTCAATAATTTTATAGTCCCCTTTGGGGAAAATCAATTTTTTTAGTGCTCCTGTTAATGCACTACATTTGGCTACACTCTAATTAAGCAGTTATTATGTTGCTATATTTCTTCCTTAGTCATCCATGAAGTTAAAAGTGCAAAGCAACATAGTTCTGTTCAAAACCTTCCTTGCTTTTCAGTGCATTTGCCAGATATTGATCTTCATAGCAGTCTATGGGGTGCTCTTCTGCATCAGAAAAGGCTAACCACATCCTGCTCTTTTTTTGAGCTTTTATCTTTCCTCTCTTATGGGCAGCATGACTTTGGCAGTCTCCTTTGAAACTTTCTCTTTAGAAACTCTTTTGAGACTTTAAATACATTTTGACTTTTTATTCTCATATTTTTGATTGCTGTAGCAGATTTTAACAATGATAAATTGCTTTGATAATTCACCAAAGCCAGAATTTTGCTGTGTCACCCAAAGCTGGAGGATCTTTGCAATTGCACTTTTGGAGTTCCACCAATACCTCTTTGGTGTGGTGCTCTGAGAAGTGATAGCATCCTTTTGGTAATGGATACAGATGCTTAACTCAGAATTGGTCTTTATTCCTCTAAATCCTCTGTTGTCAGAGATCTTTAAAACAGTAATTTTTCTTACATTGCCTTGTATTCTTTTGTAGTTTCCTTACAACCACACTGACTTCTGTTTCTAATAGTTTAGATGCATTGATTGAGCACTTCCAGATAATATTATTTGCTGCTATTACACTTCTGGTCAGGGATTTTCTTTTCTGTCTATTTGCATGGGAGCATTTATAAGCTATTCAGTTAGTAGCTTTGGGGATATACTTTCTGGTTTTATTCCAAAGGGTTTTCTGAGTGCACTTTGCCTTTTAGGACTCACTAGTTGCCCATAGTGAAGGTCAGCACTTTATACTTATCCTTGTTTATATTTATCTTTATACTTATATTCCTATATATTTATATTTATATTCCTTATTTTCAGCATTGCTCATACCTTCTGGTTAACTATACCAAGCATTTTTAGAAATCACTATGTTGATTCTCCTAATTTTAATTCCTTTTTTCCTTCTTATTTGAAATTCAGGTCTTTCAAGTATATACCACGCTGCTTTTATCCTTATTTTCAGTTATAGAAATGTTTAACATGTTCTCTCAATTTATAAAATATTATAGGAGCACCCTCTGAAAGGAAAATACCCCAGGTCTTCTCAAACAGCTGAATCTATATTTCTCTCCTTCCTTCAGGAAGAACTTGGGTTAGTCAGTAAGGGTCCAGGAAATTGGAAGGAGTCAGGTTCTGAACAGGTTATGTTAGCAGAGTGAAAAGAAAGCCATATTCACTCTTATTTGTTGCCAACAGCAAATGTTAGGCAAAAATAGCCTGAATAGCAGTATATGGCATCCATCTTCTAAGGTTTTCTGGCCATTGTTGGTTCTGGTGTACTTTTCTCTGTCCTTCTGAGTTATTAAAGATCATCTGCCACTCAGGTACTTGCTGAGCAGACTCTTAATGTATGACAGCAGAGGGGATGAATAACCAGGGTGGTGCTGGATTGTGCCGTGTTGACCGTAAGCCTGGCACAGTGGTTGAAAGGTCACCATTTTCCCGTGGGAATCATCAGAACCAGCATCTCTCCCAGCCTCAGGAGTAAGGAGGGACAGCGTCACCCAGCTTTCAGGTGCTCTGGAAAGAAAAATGTAAGGCCTTGTGCTGCTGGTCCTCCATAAGGATGAGCCTACCATGCTCACAATTGAGCCCCACCACCTTCCCTAAGCAATTGTCTCCATGTCACCTAAAGTCCGAGTAAACATTCCTCTGCATGTGTGTCACAGCAAGCTGGAAGTGTTATCCTGGGCTGTTCTATGCTGGGTTTTCTAATAAACATTTCTACTGCTTGTTTTATGAAGAAAGTACCTTCCATTTCTGGACAACCAGTCCAAAACAAACACTCCCCACTGTGGACGTGGATGTGCTCACAAAAAAGACTGGGAGCACACATTTACCCACCTGGGCAGGTCCCTAGTTCTCATGTGTGAAAGAAATGCCTTCATTCTCTTTCTTTTTGGGGTTTTGTGGTGTTTTTTTTTAGTAACTAGTCCAACTGCACTGCTGTAAGAAGAAAACAAGACCAGGCCATAGGATGTCAGAGGGGAAGCAAGGAAGCTGATTTCCAGATACTTCATACAGAGGAGATGTAGCTGCTTTAATGCAGACTTCATTTCCATCCATTCAGCATCACTTTTGTAAGCACAGTTGCAGTTGAAAGAGTATTTAATTAATTCCAAACATTTTGAGTTTTCTGTATCCCACCCTGGGAGCCCCCACATACCAGGACAAGTAACAGCTGGGGCGGCCATGTGTTTAGTCCTGCCTTGAGTATGTGCCACCTGAAAAGTCTGTTGTAAACATAGACTCCTGAAGGTTAATCCTGACAATCATGCAGCACCATGGGATTGTGGGGGGGGGGTTGCAGCCAAAGATAACAGAGATGTGCCTGGCACAGGAAGCCACAGAGATGGAAAAAAAGGGCCACTTGTGCTGATTACCAGGGATGCACAATGGAGGTCTCGCTGCAGGTCTTCCCTGACAAAACCTCTCCTTTAGCACTGACATGCACTGAACCCAAGACTGTTCTTCCTCACCCCACATTGCCAGGTGTCTATACTTAGAAGGTATAACCAAAAGGAATGGTACTCATTTTCTCTAGCACTGTTTGGAGATTTAATCACTTGTATTTTAGGACTCAGTCTATTCTATGGGGTTTTTACTCTCTAAACTTCATGTTTTATTTGGATGGATGTCAGTCAACCTGTCTATCTGTTAAGTGAGAGTTTCAGCAAATTATTAGATTTCTGAAGGCCAATAAAGATACTAAAGTAGAATTGAATGCACTTTAAATGAGTTTCATATCTTTATTTTCTCCTTTTTGTCATCTGTCATTGTATCATTAAAAGGGGAGAAATACTAAAACAAGTGGGTTTTTTCAGTTGTTTTTACATCTCTGAGTGACTCACCGAAGCAGGATATAGCAAAACTTACCGGATGTAAACAGACTAAACAGGAGAACAGCACTCCACCCAGACATTTAAACAATATTTTCAGCTTCCATCATTCAAGTGTTTTGGCTTTACTCTACCCAGCCTCCTTGTTAATAATGGCCATGACTCTCAATCCTACTGTCTACATATGTTTCCAAACAATTGCTTTAGCTGCTGACAGACAGTACTCAGAGTCGAGGAGCAGTAACATGTCCATGCTGCTTAGAATAAGAAATTCTCAGGATGCTATGCATGCTGTCAGCTGGATACTGTTCCCTTACAAATTCACTGCTAATTTTGGCGGCAGCAGAAGCAGTCTTTTGTCTGTCTCCTGCCAGTGATATGGGTATCAGTGTAGGCATGCCCACTTTTAAAGTACACACAGGCATTCCAGAGTGAGATGCTTCCCAGAAATTGTTCGTCCTAGAAGATTTTATCAGTAAAACAGGTCCATTTTGCCTGGGTTCCAGTAAATACTACAGGTGAAAGAAGAGACCTGCTGAGAAATAATAATCACTTGTTACATGATTGGTTGAGCAGCTGAGAATCATCCCTTTTACTGATGTTTCTGTGTGGAATGTAAATATTCAGCAAGTTCATCTGTGGCGCCTTAGCGGAGCTGCTGTGTGTGCTGGATTTCCTGAGAAAAGGCCTTCATGGTAACTCAGTGGTATATACAAATCCAGCAGTAGACATTTGATTTTTCTTTAGTTCAAAATTCTTGAAAATGTCTTCTGTGTTTACTTCCCATCCATGCTCAATAAATTAAGATGTATTTCTTAATGTTTGCATTTGTTCTTCAGCCTGTCATGATGTCCATGTGCCTTGGCACAACCTAAGGAGAGAGCTGAATGAATGAAGTTTGTTTTTTACTATGGTTTGTCAGAAATGTTTCTTTTTCCAAGCCTTTCCAGCACCCCACCACGCTTTTAAAAAAACTTTGAAAATGTTTCTCATGCTCTCTAGACATACAAAAGGTTTTTTTTAAGCACCATATGTCATGTTTTGTAATGAGGTCAACTGAAGGACCAAAGAATCTCTAAACTTTTCTTAAAGAAATCCAGACTGACACAGAGAAATAGCATAAGTAGTTGGGAGGGCCTTATATCAGTCCTTGCAGGTCAGTGAGCTCCGCGTAGCTAGAGAAGAGATTTTCAGCCACAGAAGTGAGTAGCTGGAGAATAGACTTTTAGCCACAGAACTGATGCTGAGAACATTGTCTTATCTCAAGTCTCCTGGAGTCACTGCAAGTTTTGATGAACCTTGAGATGGAAGGAGTTTTGCTGTTTCCATTGTAGACTGAGGTTTCTGTTTTCCGTGTTTTCTGCTTCCATCACTGTCTCTACAGATCTGAAGTAATGAATTTCTGTTAGCAAAACAGTTACCCAGTCTGGCTAGCTGGGGAGATTGACTTAAAGACCCCATCTAAATATCTCTTTTAAAGTATTTTTTTCTCTGATCTCTCTCCCTCTCTATTCCTATCATTTAAATATAGGTGGTACAACACCTTAGTACATCTTGGTAACAGGATTTTAGCAGCCCAAAACTAGCACTTAAGGTGTACTTAAGAAAAAACTCAAAATGCTAAGGAGACTAATAGAAGTTGCTGTTTACTGTATTAGCATTGAAAGAGTCTAGAATATAGACCTCTTTGGTTCTTAATAGACTGATATGTTTTGTGGGATGGAAACCACAGTTTTCACCATCTGAAACTTCAGAGAGGTCTTTTAAGCTGTACTTGGATAGGGTAACATGAGGTCAAGTAAGCTATAGCTGTGTAGGTCAACATCCTGGATATTATAATTTGGTTAGCAAAGAGAAGGATGTGGGATCACTGAAACTCTTATTTGATCTGGCTAGGAGTTTTTTCTGTGACTTGCTGCTTTTTATTAGAAAATCCTGATTTACCAGTTACAGGACATACTAGATTCGATCAAAATTTTGTTAAGAAACTGGCCTCAGCTGCGAGATTGACTTTCTGGTAAGAGAAATTATGCATTTCTCCAAAATAGTAAATTGTCTCCTTTGCCAGTAAACACTAAAAACCAAAGTGTATCAAAATTGCTGCTGGCTAAGGATATGAATCTGCATTTCCAAGCTAATTGCCCTGTCTGCCAGGTTGTTTCACATTTTATATGGTACTTTCTGCAAAATTTATTTTTAAGCTGTACAGTCTCCTAATTGAATAAGTGATCAAATTTTTGTTGGGTTTACAGAAAGTGACTGACTTAGTAGCTTTGGCCCTCACCTAGTGTATATACAACAGATCAAAGTTTGAGCCACTGCTCTAAGGAACATTTCTTCATACAAATGAAACCTCTCCAGCAGTGGGGATCCCCAGCCTACAGCTGTAAAGAGGCAGTTGATACATCGATGGTGAGACCAGAGTCTCAAACCTATGCCTCTTCTGTCTGAGTTAGTGCCCTTTCTCCCCCATCAATGGGTTGCTAATTACTTTGCATGACTACAACTCTTCTTTTTTAATGAGTCTGAAACGTCAGAAGGGCTGACATTGACTCTAATTGCCTGTCCAACAAGGAAGTTGTTGGGATTGAATGCTTGTGAAGAGTAGTGGGTAGGACATGCTCCCCACCACCACCGCGCACGCACACACACACATTTTGGTGGGAACTTGGGGGTGTAGCCAGTCTGTGGAAGAACCAACTGATTCTCTCAATTTCAACAAATGAGCAAAAAGTTAATGGGTTTGCCAACTCTTTAATGTAATTACCACTGCCAGCCAGCACCACTTCCATCTGTATTTAGTCTGAAAAATCAGCCAGTTGGTTTTCATCCAGTTCCCCATCTCTGCCAGGCATTGAGAAATCAGGGGAGCAGTTCATGTCCTCTGAGGAGGCCTACAGCAGAGTGTCCTGAAGTAGAGGTTCAGTGTCCTTTCTCTGGGCTACATTGAGCAAGGGCAATTAAAAACCTGGAATCCCACATCTGAGAATTTCCAAGGAGGGGCAACACCTACCTCAAAATATCAATCTTCACATAATGAAGTAGGGAAAGGGTCATTATAATGAAATTCTTTTAATGAGGCAGCGTTGAGATCTCATCTCCTGCTGATCTTGCCCCAGTTGATGCTAGTGCTGTAGGATCAATGGCACCAGCATGGGTATCACATGAGCTAAATATTGCTGTCCTCTCCCAATTTGAAGCCCAAGTGGCTCTGACCCAAACCAGAGAAGTATTTTGTGTTCAGGTTTTCATTTGGCTCAGTGGCTTTTCTCAGGAAATGTTGTGGAAGGACAAATAAAAAGGGGTACTGGGAGTATAACAAAGCACCACGGTTAGACAGCTTAGAGGGGAGACATGTTACATATGTGTGTTTCAAACTTGTCATCTTAAATATTTACTGGGCAGATAATTCAGAACAGTAATTTAATACTAGTACTCTCAAAATTTTTCAGACACACTCTGCTGGGTACAGGAGGGACTCCTGGAACTGACAATCCTCACGTTGCTTGATATCTGTGTGATGATGTTCTTTCTTGTCCTAAATTAAATGCAGATGGTTTTGGATGTCATTATACTCACAGGTCACCTCCAGACTTGCTTGATATATGAGGCTCTGCTTCCTGATTTAGTTTTGTCTGGCCACCAAAGTTAGTTGGTGTTTTAACATTTCATAGTTCTAAAGAGCAGGAATGTTTCTCACTGAATTGGAACAACGGACTCTTGTTTCTTTAGTGTGATAAACTAGTAGTGAACTCAGTCAAGATTCATAAAATAACCTCTTCTTTTCAATACCTTAATGATATTGCAAATCTATATAAAATTTGAAAATATCATCAAAGACATAGTCAGACTTAAAATTCTAGGAGGAACTTTGGCCTTTAATTATTTACATGATTGTGGCAAAAGAGAAGCAGAGCATATAAGAATTTTTCTGTTTCTGGTTTTTTTTGGTTTGGGATTTTTTATGGGTTTTTTTGGGGGTTTTTTATGGTTTCTTTTTTCATACTTAAAAAAAAGGGGTTGATCTCTGCTGCTATATTTATTCCTGATACAAGCAGTTCTGAAACTGGAACCTAGTAGAAGTTGCACCCATTTTCATTAGGATGAATAGCATCAATAGCTATTTTTTTCATTCCATTTGAGCACAAACCAGTTCTAGTTGGAAGTCTGTCCCAATGGTTTTGGTTCTGCTAATGTCAGATAGGTCTGATTTGAAACTTAATGATGAGCATTTTATTGCTAGTTGTTGGCTGATTCACTGTAAAACATTTTTCTATTTTGTAAAATATTTAAGCATTTTAGAGACCTGAAGTATATGCTGGTTTTGTACATTACAGTTATATTGATGTGGGATGGGATTATGTCTTTTTGTTAATTGAGAGAAACATTTCTTCTCCTGTATTTCTATACATCATGTATATTTTTATACTGTTACAAAGGACCTATATACTGATACACCACTATTAAACAGGGTTAGTCTTATTTAACTTATTTAACACAGTATAGTTCTTGTGTATATTTAAAACTATATCCTTGAAGGCTTAGTCTGTATAGTGAATGTACTTACAAGCTCTCTGTACAGGTAGATGCATGCTCTCCTGAACTGTAATGAAAACCCTGCACGTACTGGTACCCCTTGACTCTGGTGCCTTACAACACTTATGAGAAAGAAGCCTGGTGAAGGGCTCTGAAAAATGAGAGGGAGTTGTGGCACAGTCCAGCTACGCTCCCCAGTCTCAGGATGAGGTTACCAGAGTTTCTGATGCCCCTCTGCACCATCTGGATATAACCAGAAGTGCCTGACTTCACTCACTTTCAGTGGAAGTGAAGATCTTAATTAGTTCTGCTCCCAAGTGATTTTCCAAGATTCTGCATGGTGTATCTTTCATGATGCATCTAGAGACGGGATTCAGATACCATGGGCTACAATTACCTGGCACTGTTGTTATTATTATGCAGTGTAGTACTTAATTGGACTTACTATATATTTAAAGGGACTTCAGATTGTTTTTCTTTTTAACAGCTTAACTGTTAATTCTTTTTGTAATAAATAAATAGCAGATGTTTGGTAAATATTAGGGTTTTGTTGTTATTGTTGCAGAATTTATTCCCCAGGCTTTTGGAATGCCTTTGTCCCAAGTGATTGCTAATGACCGGGCCTACAAGCTCAAGCAAGACTCTCAGAGAGAAGAGCAAAAAGATGTTTCAGATTTTGTGGCCTTTCTTTTGCCATTTGGAACTAAAAGACAGAACAAAGAACTTTCAAGCAGTAACTCATCTCTTAGCTCAACCTCAGAAACACCAAACGAATCCACTTCTCCTAACACACCTGAGCCAGCGCCACGAGCAAGGAGGCGTGTAAGTAGACCCATCACAAGGGGGTGCATGACAGTAGGTCCAGAGGGTCTAGCTGGACCAGGAAAACACCTGTTGTGTCTATGAATTGTGGAATACCTCTTTTGTTGTGTTTCAAATAGTGGGAGTTTTTTTCATGTGGAAGTCAACCTGGTCAACACCAGAAGATTCTTAACTGTAGTGGGAATCTTCTTTCTGTGATGCTGGTGGGAGAAGATTTTATAGATTGTGTAAGTTTGTTACAGATCACAAAGCAGTAGAGAGATTATCTAGAAATCTTCCTGTTTGCTCCCTTTATCAACTTCCTTCTATCTAAGTCTTTCAGATTTAACAAATTCCATCTGTCTTCAACCAAGAATACTAGAGAAGACTAAACCTATGTGATTGATACTTATAGATACAGTTCTGTTAAACTAGCTCTACAAACTTGGTAATAAGTCTTAACTATTAATCCCTATCCTAATAGTAATAAAAATCCTCATGTTCTAATTCTGATCATGTCCTTAGTGGTAAGTAAGAAGTTGTCAGAGTAGATTTGTACCAGGCTCTTTGAAGGATGTTTCTGCATACAGGCTATGAAGATGCCTTTGGTAGCAGAACACAGTGTGGTGGTTTTGGGCAGAATGTTAATCTACATGTAAGATAGGTACCTAGTTGACCATTTGTTAGCATGATTCTGTTCCTTGTAAGTAAATTTTACTCTCTGAACTTTACAGTAGTACAGTAACAGCAGTAAATCTTCTTCCTTTGCTACCATGGAATGGAGGTTCTAACATTTACTGCTTTTTGATTTCATTTGCAATGGAGGGAGGGAAAAAAAGCATAATAAAATACTTTAAATTAAACCCCTTTTAAGAAATCTAAGCAAGAATTTGGGGTATAAGAACAGACTCTGGAAAATAAAATATTTTCTTAGGAACCTCACCTTCTTTCATCGTTAGGATAAAACCTGATTCAGGGAAATGCCATGTAGGGCTCTTCAGAGTATTAAGAGGGATAGAACTGGAGTAAATTGCAAATTAAGAGAAGATAGAAGACAGATCATAAGGCTCTTTGTTCACTCTAGCTGCCAGCTGAAGCTAGAAGTGTCTATATTCTGTCTGCAAATAGCTGAAAACATGATGTTTGCACTCTAATATACGCATTAATGCACATCTCTTGATCTGTGCAAACCACATGAACAGGCAGTTGTGTTCACACAAAAGGGCAAAGCACATTTGAACTAAGTGTGAAGGGAATCCCATGAACTTCTTTCAGAATTTGTTGTAGTCACTGACAAAAAATAGAAGTTCACCGTATACACCCCTTGGCTTCAGAACCTGAGTAAAAAATAATTCATATGTCCGGATATGGGTCGTCTGCTGTTCTTTTCAAGTGTAATAAGATCTCTGACATGCATTTGACCAGCCAGGAAGCAGAAGGAACGTGATCCTTTGGTACATCTAAAGGATAGAGATCCATCAGGACCAAGTTCCTAGAAGCAAAGGCAGAGTTTTGCTTTTTTTTGTTTGGAGTTTTTTTTTGGAGAGGGGCGGGGGGGGCTTTATCTGTTTGATTTTGGGGGTTTTTTTGTTTGTTAATGCCAGGATTGCAGCTTTCACAGTGTTGAAACGGAGCCTTTAGTCCATAGCCATGAGAATGCAGTAGCACATGGTTCACCTACAGAGAAGTAAGGTAGACTAAGGTGGACAGTGTGACAGGAGGGAGCTGGCATTTTCTGTTGGGAATGCAGGTAATGTACGTTGTGAATTGTCAATTATTTAACATTAATATCAACTCATGTGCCATATCTTGCCTGTCTTTAGCCTTTAGAATTCTGCTTATCAGTGTACTTACTCCTCTCTCTTGAGTTTTTTTAGGGGATGGTAAGGAAGCCTGCACTTACCTTTTATCTCTTGAGCGCTATTGCACTGTTTATTTTCAAGTGTAGGAAGACAAATGCTTACAAAAAAATTTAAAAATGATTCATTAGTACATGCAACTGTTACAACTGGTTTATCACACAAATGCTGCACAGACACCTGGAGTGCAGTTCTCTCTGACTTAAATGTGAGGGATTGCTTATCACCGTACCATTCACTTGTTTGCTACTGTGTCATTCACTTTGTGTATTCCAGTGAGTCTTCAAACACTCAGCTGAGACTTTCAATAAGAGATATAAAGTAATGCTGGCTGCAGAGCTCATGGTATGAGTGCTGTGGTTCTGTCTCCTCCAAGAGCTTGACAGAAATCACTGTTGCTGCATTTTCTGTGTATAATTTTTGTCCAGCGGTTGGAAGTTCAGGCCCTGGTTATCATCAAAGCACTTTCTGTGTGCCTATTGTAGAGAATTCTGACTCCCTGTTAATACTTTATATATATAATACAACCAGAATTTATTTAAGTATGAGGAGTTCAGTCATACTGCTTTACTACTGAAATAGCATAATGTATGGAATTGAAATGTTGCTCGTCTTTTCAAAAGAGAAAAAACCTTCTAAAACCCTAAAAAAGTAAAATGGTAAAGAAAAGCTTCATCTGACCTTCATTGAACACCTATTCCTCTGGCCTTGATTTTGTTTTTGCTCTTTCCATCTTCTCTTTAAATTTCACTTTCCTTTGTGTTTCTGTGTGTTTAGCATACGACTTGCCCAGCTTATTTAGATTTTGAGCTTGTCATGGGGGAGCAGGGACTGGTATCCATTATGTACACAGGTAATGCCTAGCAGATGGAACTTGTTTTTCTTCTGTTGTTGGGCACTGCAGTCCAAGTATCACTGTGTATGTGTTACTAGTCCTGGAGTAGTGGGCAGCAGTGAGCACAGTCTCCTCCGTTGTTCCTCAGCTGTCCTATAGATCTGTCTGAGCCTGAACTAATAGGTCTAGATGAGTTTGAGCTGGATCCATGGAATATGTTGGTAGTGTTTTCCTGTACACTTTGAAGTTTAACATCAGAGCTGACCTGGACTTGGTATTGCCAAGCAGTGCTGTACTTCAGTCACTGAACTTAAGGTCACCCTTCTTAAAGCTAACTCCAGTTAATCCACAAGTTTGATAAAATGCCCAAGGACAACGGTGAACTGACTGCATTTACATCTATTTTAGGGATCTGAATCCGACTTAAGTGACTCTGTGATAATAATGATTCATGAGATGAGGATGCTTTGCAGACAGGAGAGGACCAGTTAAGGCAGGGTATAAAGGAGGGCATGTGTCGTATAGGATCTGCTTGGGAGCTGCAGCGGTCAGGGCGTTGTTAGGATTTTCAGTGTCAATCAATTAACTTGATGTCTGGAATGCCAAACTATTAAAAACAAAATCAAAAAATCGTTCAGTTGGAATTTAACACACATGGATCCTAGCCAGAGTTTCTTGTTTGGTTTCAGGTTTTTGTTTGCTTGTTTGTTTGTTTTTGTTTCCATTTGGCAGGAAATGGTAAAGGGAATCAAGCAGATGTACTTTTGAGAGACATCAGAAATAAACGTCAAAAGTTGCATTCTAAAGGGTCTAGTAATTGCATATAAAAATGTGGGTAAAAAAAAATAAAAACTTCACTGTGCTTTATTTATATGTCTTCCATGAGTTATAAGAAACAATTATACCTGGTAAGTTAAATGTTTTTTTTTGAAAAGACATTACAAACTAGAAATTTTTAATGAATTTGAAATCTCATTGGACTTTTTATGAGTTGGAAATATTTGTAAAGTTTGGTTGGCTGGGCTGATGGAAGAAAATACTTCTAGAGCTTGAAATTCCCTTGCAGGCTGCAAGGGAATGTTCTCATATAATACACATTGAGATCTAACTAGCAGTCTATAAAATACCTGTCATCAGAACAGTGTGCTTTTAAGAAACTATAGTTTTCAGCAAAGTTTTGAGTAGGAATTTATATTTTCTTCTTTACATGACACACTGGATCCCTGTACAGTACTTTTTATGTTACTGTAAAATTTGTGCTGTGTTTTGGAAAGAAAGAAAAAACTTTACAACATATTTTTAATAGGAATAAACCCCAAAAATTTTCTTTTTGTTTTATTATTATTTGTAAGCCTATATGTCCTCTAAAATGTTTCTGCCTGATAAGTTTAATAACAGTTGAGGAAATTGGTAATTTTGAATTGACAGTAATCTTGTGGTTTGAAAAAAAACCCACTTATTTTTCAAGTGTGAACATTGAAACATACCATAAACCTCCTGCTGCTTGTACTGCTTTTTCCTTTACAGACTGCTTGAACTTCTGTGCCTTGCTGTAATCCAAACATAGCTTTCAAAGCTTTCATTGGAATTTTAATGATTTTGAAATATGAAGATACATGAAGTAGAATTATCTAAAGAATATTACCCCTCTGCTTCTCTGGTGTGTCTTTGTTCTGTGATAATGTGGGATTAATTCAAACTCCACAGCTGTATGTATTTGTGATATTAACTCTTGACTATATAGTGTATAGTTTTAAATCTGTTTGCATGAGTTTCACTGATACAATGGTCCAAGCTACAGAAGAAGTAGGGAATCAGGTTTAAAAATGTGTATTTGTCTCCATGCACATAAATATGGTACTGCTGATGTACACACACAGACAGTGATTCACCCTTGTCCTACAGTATGTGCAGGTTTATAACAGTAAAAAGATGTGGCGAATGAGTGGAAAGCTCTTAGGTTTTCCAATATCTTAATTTGTATTTCTTGTAATATGTTAAGAATAGCATTGGTACCATTGTGATTTTCCCATCCATTACACTGGTATTATAACTTCATTAATTTATAAAAACTTTGTAGCAAATTATATTTTCATATTAGTTTGTTTAAAATGCAGGTAGGCAAATTCTTTGTTAGATGAGGTCCTATGACGTTTATATTTCTCCAGCCATACTGATTATTCATATGTGTGTATTTTACAGGGTGCGATGTCTGTGGACTCTATTACAGATCTTGATGACAATCAGTCACGATTGTTGGAGGCTCTACAGCTGTCTTTGCCAGCAGAAGCCCAGAGCAAGAAAGAAAAGGCAAGAGATAAGAAACTAAGCCTGAACCCTATCTACAGGCAGGTTCCCCGGCTTGTGGATAGTTGCTGCCAGCACTTGGAAAAGCATGGTAAGAATATTTTGTTTTCCCAGGAGGGGCAGATGTATTTTTACTATAATATAAATAAATGCACATTTTAAGAAGAAACTATATGCTTCCAATTGCAAGGTCATCTTTGAAAGTTAGACACTTTCCCTCCTATTTTGCCTCTTGCTAAAGATAGTCTCACAGTATGAGACTTACTTGTCTCGTACTTAGATGATAAATTCCCTAACTAGGGCTCTGTGCTACAAGCTTGGAAACTGGCCCATAGAGTGTGGGGATGGAGATTTTCTTGGAGGTCACTCATCTTTTATTGGGGTGCTCAGCTCTGCAGGAACGACTCTTCACACTCCACAGGTTTACCTATACCTTGAGAATAAAAGTTTGAAATGTGCCAGTCAGTCTTTCTTCACAACCAGTGGATCTTATGGTGTGAGAGCTAAATGAACTGTTTATACTACAGTGCAAGACTTCTGATATTTGAAGACAGAAAAAGAAAAAATCCCATGCTAAATATATATTAAGCTTCGAGAAGCTTTTTCCTGTTCTCTACAAGGCTTGAAGTCTGACTACTCAGTTTGTCTCTGACTTGATTCCTCCTGACCAGCCTAAGGCTCAGGGCTGCTCTCTCCAAAGGGAGTTACAGACTCCTGCCAATATTCTTCTCATGTCTTCATGGTTGTCCAGACACGAACCTCCCACAGCTTTATGTAATGCAGAAACAATAGTCAGTCAAGGTATCTGTTCAGCATCTCTGCCAAACTGTCTTAGTCTTGTAAAGTTTTTTAATGAGAATTGAAATAACTTGGCTGCAGCAAGACAGAGTTATCACATGGTCAGATAATAAACCATAAAATAATGGTGACTGCAACACCAAATGATGCATTTGATGCCTAATTTCACCAGAAAGAAATAATTTACTGACTCTGAATGAAAGGCTTTTGCAGATGAGGCACTGCAATTTAAACAACAATGCTGAGCTTTTACAATTTGTAATTGAAAACTATGTTGCTTACAAATATATCAAGGAACACTGCAAAAGATAGTCACTGTTAGTCTTTTACAGAGATTAGATACCATGGCTGATGAATAAGTGTTGGATGATTAAGGTTGAGATGAATGACTTGCATCCCTTTAAGCAAGGATAGCTGAGTCTGGAGAACATAAAAGTATCTGAGTCAGCCAAAAAAACCATTCAGCTGAGTATCATTTGGATATTGTGATTTTATGTCACTTGATCATCTGTGATAATTTTTTTGATCCCCTTAACCCACTGTCATAACAATGATTCTTTTCTGTACAACACTCTTTACTAAAATATTTGCTTTACATGGAAGTTTTCTCTTAAAGGAAATTTATGATGAGTTCATTGTCTAAGAGTGCACTATAGTACCCCACAACACAATAATATGATATAATTTGGGGCAAATAGTGATGTTCTTCATTTTTCAATTTAATCTGCTGTCCACAAGACAGTCATTGCGACTGAACGACTTAGGGAAATTTAAAGATTGCAAAAGATGGACATCACTGTTTGCTCACTGGGATCATAGAGGACTTCCAGTTCTAGCAAGAATCCTGTAGGAACATTATTCAAGGCTACATGATGGACCAAGTTTCTGATTCTTAAGCCTTTCTGATTTCTAAAGCCTTTAGGCTGATTTTTCAGCAACAAATCATCAGCATTTTCTGATAAATGCTTTAAATGATAATTTTGAACATTATATGACAAAAAATGGTTATGTTTTTAGCCATAAAAGCTCCTGTCCTTGTTCACCTTACCTGTCTTTCCTGGTATCATGTCTCAGAGATGTAAAGCTTGACTCCCTGTAAGAGTCAAGTGTAGAACAAATACTGTATGTCTTTCCAGGGACTGATAACCAGCTTGTGGGTTTTGCCCAATGTGTGTATCTCCATCTAGGATGATTCCCTGCTAATGTCTCTAGGTTTACTAAATGGTATTCCATCAGTGTAATATTCTGTTAATCAAAGACAGAAGATCTGAAGTGATATGTCAGGTTGAGACTAAAAACAAGAAAGCAGAATCCTGTCTGAATTTCTCTGATGAAAATCTGCAATTCCAAACACCATTGCAAAGTGACACATCCCTTCGTTATAAGTGTAGCTTGTAGATAATTCCATCCTTTTTGCAAAAATGTATAACTCTGTAAAATTATATTAAGTATACAGCTCCTTAAGGCTCTAAAATTTCCACTCACATTACCATTGCTAAAGGCCACGTCACCTCTAGGGTAGCATTTACTCTCAGATTTGTCTGGTCCTGTTAGTCTGCAAAGTATGTCCATTTGATAACCATGTTATTGTTTGTTTGATACTCTGGTGGTATCTACAGAGCTAGATGAAGGTTTGAACTAATTTCTTATGGAATAGCAGGCAACACCCATTTCCAAATCACTTTAAGTCTAAATGACACACTTCTGCACTTTGCTTCTTTATAGCTTTCCCTCTGTATAAAAACTGTTCCTACCCTATAAACTGTACAACTCCCATGTAGAGTTCTTGCCTCTCATGGTCTGCCTGAGTGCCCTATTTATGTCCCTTTGAAGGAAACTCAACTTTGTCTTGAGAGGCACTATAGAGCCAGTGAGTAACCCCAAACACCAACTGCTTCCTGTATCCAAAGACACAGCTCAATGCTCACACATTTAGTTATTTTATAACCTGTTCCCTTGGATGACAGTCCTGGAAGTGCCACCTCCAAACCCTGAGCAGTGCCTCACTCTCTGCATACCTCTGTTCCTCATGCAGCAGCAGTGGCACTACCAAAATGGCATCACAAGAAATGTCACAGAGATACCATTTTGCAGATTAGGTGAGGTCCTTAAAAACCACAGTGGATGGCTTCTTAATCACAACTGAGTCTTGCCTCAGCCTGGTAAGTACAAGTTTGTAGAGAAATATGTTACTAGTTTTTTTATTATTCTTTTAAGTACACATATAGCTCAGATTGCTTGGGTTGAATGCAATTGTCAGGAGAAAATTTAATGATAAAACAGTTCTATGATGTGCTACACTTGCAGGTCTCCAGACAGTAGGAATATTCAGAGTTGGAAGCTCAAAAAAGAGAGTACGACAGGTGAGTGGATATGGATATGGTTTTCCTTCTATGATATGATTTTCCTTCCAGCTACAATACAAACAAATCCGATTCCATTTGTTGTGATTTCCTCCCTTTCCATCACCTGGTGAAATTCAGGGTTTCTGGATCAGTGTCTTGTTTTTCTGATGGCTCATAACAGGCCATTTCCAGTATCTTTTACATCTGGTGAAATCCTTGTCAGGTTCTCAGCAGGTTAACAGTCTGTTATGTTTTACTCTGCAAAAGTATCACAGGGTTGGAGATCCAAACAGACCACAGTGATGAAATTTTCCAAAGGTTACACTGTAGGGAAAAAAAAAACAACTTGGCTGTTCATTTCATCTCGGAAACAGCTGAAGCTCCCAAAGTAAACTCAAACTGTAAATCTTTTTTGGAAAACTCACGGTATGAGAAAACATGCAAGTACAGAACAATTTCTTTGACCCTCAGATTGCTGCTCCTAAATGTCACCTCTCTTTTACCCGTGCTAAACTTGAAGGTCAGAGCAGGTCCTTCCAAGTCTTATTTTCAGCCAAATGATGAAAAATCAAAGGTGGTGTAAAATTAGGTTTCAGAGACAAAGTCAGAAGTGGGTGTTACCTCACCCCTAGATATTGCATTGTTATTTCCAGAAGTTGGGAATACATTGAGTTAGAGCAGTAAGAAATAGTAATTAATGTTTGTGTGATGTTTAAGGAGGGGATAAAACATTACAGAAAAATACCCCTCCCAGGAAGTATAAGACAAAAAGCATCAAACAGAAAAAAAAGCAAAAGAAAGCTTGACTGCATCTGATCCCAGAAGTACTTTGTTGCAAAAACAGTGTAATGTTTTGTCGCTCTGTCAAGTTACCTTGAGTAGCTAAACTGAATTGATTTTGGCTGGTAGGACAGTATAGCCTGCTGGTTTGTAGCTTATTCTCTAGCAGTTTCTGTTGTTGAGTGGCTGGTGTAACACCAAGCTAAAAACATTCATGGTCTGCAGAGGCAGTTGTTAGGTCAGCACTGAACTAGATAAAGTATTGAAGTTGCCTTGCAAGCTTTAATGTCAAAACATACATTATCATTTAGGGGTGAGTACAATTGCATCATACCTCTGGAAGCAGAGAGCTTCTATCATTTACTTGTGAACTAAGCTTTACTTTGAACATCAATGACTTTCACCGATTTTTCTTGTGTTTTCAAAAGGTGAGGAAATAAAAAGATTTGGGTATCTATGTGTTCTATTACACTGACTAATTTATTGAACTACATAAACTGATATATTTCATTAAACAACAAGGAAGCATCAACTTGGCCCTTGCAGTTACAATAATAAATGCTGTCAACATGAACACATGGGAAAGTCTGGATTCAATTAAAATTCCACTCATTTTCTGAACCATGGAAAGCCAAACCCAGGACTCAGATTTTGGTGTGCTTTTGCAGCTGTTCATTAGTTTTCCTTGTCTAGAAAGTAAGCATATTTTTGTTTTCCTTCCTTTCCCAGTTAGAAAATGTAATGTTTCCACTGTAGTTTATTGCAATAAATACATAAGGAAGAGAAAATCCAGAACAAGTGCACCTATTACAAACCTCCTCCTTCACGCTCAGTGGGGTGTAGGACAAAGATGCCTGAGCTCGTGTTGACTCAAGGTGGTAGGTCTGGTGCATTGGGATGCCAGGTACCATGTTGTGCCCAGAAACAATACAGACGCTTGAGCAGAGTGTTCTTGCCAAGGTTAGGGTGGGCAGCCCTCGATGCTGGGCCTGGTGACTTGGTGGCAGCTTCAACCCTGAGGTTGCAGAGTGACATGGCTGGAGCTCTGCTCTCCCATCCCCTCTCCCAGTATGGATGTCCTCATCTCTCATATCATAAGCTCCAGTGGATGCTGTAGTTCAACATAAGTATCTTCCAAAAGTCTGAAAGTATTCCCTCTGAGTGGAGTCTGAGAGACCTAAAGTTTAAACTTAAAAATACACACTTTAAACAACCGTGGTACCTGGGCCTGAAATGTGACCATGTCTCACCAAAGCTTATCTGATATGGTGCTGCATAGGACATCTCTATAGACCTCATTAGATATCAGAAATGCCATATTCAAGGCTGTAACAGCAGTTTATGATTTAGACAGCTATTTGGGAAGTCTCAATTCCTGATGCAGTGCTAAGCTGTTTCCTCAGCTACTTTTGGGCAGTAAATGCAGAAGAAATCTTCTGGATTGAGGTAATTCATGGTGCTCCATGGAGATGTTCTGCATTTGCCACCAGTCTGGAGAGTAGAATCGAGCCGGGAATGAAGTCCTCAAGTTGGCACTGAAAAATCTTTGACCACAAATCAGCAGGGGGAAGCATAATACTAGATAAAGAACATATTCTGGTCTTAGTAGAATAATTATTCATTATTAGTAATGACTGATATGAATAATGTTAAAAGTAATCCTAATAAATTAGAATGGAGGCTGTGGTTTTCAGACAATACCTTTCACAGTCATTATGAAAGACAATTTCAACTGAAAACACAGGATTTTCATGCTGTACACACTCAAGATAGATTTGCACATGGTCAGGATTTGCCACAAATTATCACAGGCACATAGTTTGCTTGTGACTTAGCTTCTTTCCTCTTTTTGTTACGTCTGTAATATTCCTGGTAAAGAAATCTGATACCTCAAATTTCCTTTTTTAGTAAGGTTTAGCTGTAATTACTCTCTGAGAAGATAGATTGTGATACCTCATAATGTTAGCAAAGGTATGAATTTTCTCTAGGAAATAGTTTTAAAACATCTTGACTCTTTTCAAACTGAAAAGAGAGTAAAAAGTGGAGCTGTCAACCTGAGGAAAGCATTCTGCTCTTGGTGCTGGGAAATCTCTCCAGAAGGGCAGGCTTTTATCTCTTCATAAGGTATCTTGGATGTGGGAGAGGAATTTCTTCTGCCTTTTGGAAGCATGATGCCTTTGAATTATACGGAATTTGTCTGAGGACCATAGCTGGAAAAAAAGTAGCAATACCTTGTAATGTTAACTCCGTAATGATGATCACTTAGTGAATATAACTAAATTAAAAGGCAGAACAAGGTGTATGTGGACGAGTGCCGTGCTGTTTGAGTAAACCTGTCTCTTTGCTGCTATCCTTACGTAGAGTCTTAAATCACAAGAGAAATGTGAGTTTGGTGGATATTAACATTATCTTATTATTAACGTTTTTGTACAAAATTGTAAATGTTATGAAATGCAATTTTAGTTTTTCTAGTTCTAGGGATAATGCAGTAAGGTGGTATAAGAAAGCCTTTCTTTCAATTTTCCTTATTCTCCCTGGTTTCTGCCTTTGATATGAATCTTACATTTCTGCAAAAATTATACTTGGGCACATTTTTTCATGTAAGAGTGTCATTTATTAGCTGGAAAGAAAAAACTATATTTTATTACAGTCTAGTACAAACCTTAAGTCATGTATCATGAAATAAACAACAATTGGACATGAATTATATCTTTTACCTTACCAAAAACTAGTCATGCCCAAGCTCAAAAGTGAAAATTAGTAAATCTACTTCTTAAAAGATTTTCTATGTTGGGATGTATTAATTGGGACAGTAAGTGACTGTGGTTTTCTGTCATGTTCTTTTCCAGTTACGCGAAGAGTTTGACCGAGGCATAGATGTTGTATTAGATGAAGAGCACAGCATTCATGATGTTGCTGCTTTGTTAAAGGAATTTCTGCGTGACATGCCTGACCCGCTTCTCACCAGAGAACTTTATACACCTTTCATCAATACTGTCTGTGAGCTCTGCAGCATCTTTATTTACCAATTTTGAAAAACTAACCTGACTGAATTCTTTTATCTCTACTAATCATCTTCTTTTATTCTGTGCATTTAAGGCTTTAGCCTTGATTTGCTCCAAATATTTGTATAATGTATTATAAACAATATAGTATATTCTAATATACTATACTATATATAATATACTATACTATAATAATATAATATTGTATATAATATAAATAATATAGTATATCCTTTAGTATAAATTTACTGAGGTTTTTCCTTTGTGTTCATACCGTGTAAGTGTAATCCAGAAAACTAGAACACCAATTATTTCACTCATACATATTTTTGCATTTGTATATAGGATGTGATTCATGTTATCTATTAAAATCTGACCCTGTCATTGGTTCAGCAGTACCTGATCACAGACTCCAGTTTGAATCCCAGTATCTTAAAATTTTTAGAGCTGTTCACTGACCAAAATTCCATCCTAGCTTAAAATATTCAAGTTTCTTCATAGTTAATGGTCCTCAAAGGCATCATATTAAGTACAATGTGTTGCCTGAGTGCAGACTCTCACAAATTTAGGAAAAAGTAAAGTTGGACCCTTCAAGCTTCAGCTGCTGCCCGGTTTGTGTTCTTCAGAATCTTTCTAGCTCCCATGTGTGAGATCCTGCCTCTGTCTTGTCTTACTGGCTACCATTGAGGTTCAAGTGGTGGTGTTTGCAGAATATCCTTTATATCTCTACTTGTTTTTCCAATCTCCCAGGACCTCTGTAAGAGGCAAAATTGTAAGAAAACTGATTAAAAATGGCTATACTGAAACCTGACTTGCCAGCTACTGTATATACCAGGAGCTGTACTTAAATGAATGGAGTAAATAGAAAAGTAAGCAGAATTTTGGAGTCCAGTTGCAGCAATGGAGTGTGCAACATGGATTTTGCTCTCTTATAGAATGAGAAAAGTTCCTATGAATTTGTGAGTGAAATGTTTATCAACCAAGGCAAAAATCTCATAATAGTAGTTGTTGCACTTTTGATATTTCCTTCAAGTTTTCTCTTTTTCTTCTGACGTTCTAAGGGAAATGATCCTTAAACAAAGCTATTCTTATGCCTTCCCTTGGGCTTGGAACAGTCTATTTGTTCTTCTTTTAGGTTAGTTGGAGTGATTTTCTTAGAATATATTTTTTCCCCTCTTAGTATTAGAGCCAGATGAACAGCTAAGCACCTTACAGCTTCTCATTTATCTTCTACCTCCTTGTAACTGCGATACCCTACACCGGCTGCTGCAGTTCCTCTCCACAGTAGCTGGCCATGCAGAAGACACCAGAGACAAAGATGGCCAAGAGGTAAGTCCTGATCACTTGTATCCTTTGACTTTGCTTAATTGATGGTCTGAAAAGAGATCTTGAAAGCCTTGAAACATTCACAGTGGTGGTATACCTGTGAAAGATGGGAGGCATTTAATCTACTTGCCTACACTTTTGCCATTTGGTTGTTTACTATGTTCTTAGGGCTGTGAAAGTTTAATTTTTGTATGACTTAGTCAGTAAAGCATCTACAACCTCCTTTGGTTGATTCACAGCGTAACCAACCTTGTTCTTAATGTTATTCATCTAACCTTCTTTTATCCTATTATGTTCTATGGAAAAAGTACTCAGAAGAGGTCAGGCATGCAAGAATATGCTTTTTCATTCTCTTTTTGTTCTCTGTTGTTACTTTCTTATATGACCTTTGGACACAGCAGTTCACTTCTTAGTTCCTTTAGCTTCCTAAGTAGTGAAAAATAAAAAACAAAGGACAGGAACTCCAGCTGTATCCTTTCAACTGACAGACCTCATCACTAGTTGGAGTCAGGGTGTTCATCTTTGCCTGTTTTCCTTCTGGCCTCCTTACTGTTGCAGTCCGGACCAAATTCAGTGGAGAGGTTGGTGTGCACTAACCCCACAGATACAAGAATACCTGTAGCAGTGGGGCTGAGCTGCACTTCAGAGCTTCACACGTCTGCATCTGTGCCCCTTCACACTAGAGAAGACCTGAAAATCCAGGCTTCCCATTTTCTACCAGGAAAAGACTTGGACTAGTAGACTGCTCTGCAAAAGGTGACAACTCTGTTAACTTTGAGTGGAATGGATACAGTCTGTCACTGCTTAACAGAACTGAACTGGTTTATCTGTGGGATGGACTTCTCTGTCCTCTGAACTGCAGCAGAATCTACTTCTGAGGTTACTTCTAAGACTCTTCTGAAACTCCTGGAGAATTTTGTCTTCCTAATGGAAAATCCTACTGATTTCATCAAATTTGGACACCTTTTGCAGTTGTCTGGTTTTAACAATTGGCCCTTTGAGACTAAGTTTTTCCTAATTTCTGCCTCAAGTCCTAACTTCCAGTGTGCTGCATGTGACTTCTAGGCCTATTTCACTTTTAAATTCACTTTAAATAGTATTATTTTTGTTCTTAGCAAGGAGTTGGTGAAAAACTACACCACTATGATGGAAAGCACTTAGAAAGAGCAGCTTGTAACAGTTTTACTGTGCTTGAAAACATGTATAAGCCAGCTAAGGTCATGGTCCCCTTGGTCCTGCAAAAAGTTCTTTGTTGGTTCAGGAATGTACCCAAGAGGATCTTATTGCAGGGCTAGGAGGTCCTGCTTAAGAGAGTTGAGTTGGCCCAACAGTTGTATTAAAGGCATTTTCATTCCACTTAACAGTACATCAGCTCTGCCACAGGTATTTTGGCAAGGCAGATTTATGTAAGCTCTCTTGACAGTATTGTAAGCATCAGGAATATTATGTGCAAATGGATACCTTTTATAGATAATACAGTATTCTGCTCACAGTTATTTAAGCCATTTATGAATAATTAAAAAATTAAGTGAATAAAGGCATACAGGGCAAGAGAGAGTATTTTATCAGACTGTTTGCTATCACTGGAAGGAAAACAGCCAAGCATTGGCACACAGGACCTTGTCATGATTTCTTTCAAAAGCCCTTCTCTCACAAAGATGAAGATGGATGACTAACTGTATTAAAATTACTCATTCAGTTCATTTCAGTGGATATGTTTACAACATTTTTAAGGGATGCCCTGAGGCTGCCCCTAAGAAAAGACTCACTATTTGTATCAACAGCCTGCACATGCAGATCCAGGCACAGCCAGAGGCTACCCCTGGCACACGGAGGCACCACATGCCTCTGCATCCTTGGTGACTTGAAACTCAGAGAGAGTTTAGAAAGCAGGTCACCCGAAAAACAGCTGGGTGCATGGTGGTGTGCAAATAAGGGAGTGTGCTGTTCTCACAGTCATGCTGGAATGAGTCTCTGAACAAAGAGCCAACATGTTTGCTACGACTGCCCATCCACCTACTTAGTGCAGATGTCTCTCCAACATTACACAGTGGTCTCACCAGTAAAAGGAAAAACTGTTTTTTACCGTCAGCTCTGTGCTGTCTAGTTGAGCTCTGTAAAAGATAAACCAGGTATAGTCAGTGCACAGTTGTAAGTTTAACTGGAGTATTCAGTAAATGACCAACTACAAAAAAAATTTTAAAATACTGCTTCGAGAAGATCCATTTTGTATCACTCATTCCTTGGAATTCCATTACTGCCTCTTTTTGGTGCCTCTTCATATCCTTTTGTAAAATTGTTCGTTCAAGTGTAATTGGAACAAATGAAAAATAACTCTCATGATTTTTTTTTTTTTATAATCCTGCAAGAAGTACTGGTACAATGGCCGAAATTCACTTACAGTCTTCACTGTTGGCATTTTCTTCTGCATTCAAAGAGTAGCAACCAAGGGGAGGGGTAGACAGAGAGAAGAACATGATCCCAACTTTTTGCTCTGTTGAAAGAAGAGAAGGGAAAAAAAGTAGTGTAATTACAAATATAACAATGAAATTTTTGATATAATAATGTATGCCATATTTTTCAATCATTCTTGTCTAGTGTAGTATATATTCCTAGCCTTCTGCTTCCTCAAAATTCAGGTTACTATTGCTTTTTTGAGCACAGATCTATAAAAGCAGGAAGAAAGGTAAAAATAGAACAAACCAAAAAATTCACCCAACAAGTAAACATTTGTCATGTTCTAACAAACAAGCAAAAATGCAGGCAAATACTAGTAAAAATAACGAACCTGTTCCTTAGTTATCTAAAGTGTTTAAACATGGAAGAGTATCACTGTATAGGTTTCAAATCATGAGTGCTATTTGAGAAAGGTAGGAGTTTTCAGTATTTGGTCCTAAGAGATGATAACGTGTTGGGATGGTGAAGTAGGAGGGAGGTTTCTCTGAGTTCAGAAGTATGCCACTGTCGAGCTTCCAGGGAACTAAGGGCAGGAAGTACTTCCACCTTCTACTCCTCCAGTTAATTTAAAAATATATCCTGAATACCCACAGTACTTGTTGCAGAGATGTTCAAACAAGGTGTTTCAAGATTTCTAAAAGTTGTTCATTTTTTATTTGACTTAGTGCTAGGTTTTGGTTTTGATGAGTGAAACGTCTGTGAAAATAAGGAAGAGAGTGTGTGTGGTTTTATGTGGGTGTGTAGGGGTTCGAGTGTGTGTAGATATGTGTATATACATGTCTGTATACATCACACCCTGTGAGACTCCACCTCATCTATATTCTGTTTTCTAGATTACTGGGAACAAAATGACATCACTTAACCTGGCTACCATCTTTGGCCCTAACCTGTTGCACAAGCAGAAATCTACAGACAAGGAATTCTCCGTTCAGAGCTCAGCTCGAGCTGAAGAGAGTACTGCTATCATAGCTGTCGTACAAAAGATGATTGAAAACTATGAAGCCCTTTTCATGGTAGGTGGATATTTTTTCATATTACTCCTATACATTTTTAAGATAAGAGAGAGAATACCTGGTTGGTCTTAAAGTAGACGAGATGAAATAAACTGTAGAAACTGCATTACATTAGGATCAATTAGTATTGGTAAAAAAAAAAGTAGTCTTCTATCAAGGAGAATGATTTGCAGTAAGTAAAAGTATTAAAAATGTGTACTTACATCTTGCCCAGAATGATTTCTGTGTAATTAAGGGTATATTCCTTAGATTTCTGTCTGTGGAAATGATGGGGTTGGCTATTCAGCTGTATACTAAGCAATGCATGGACAAGACTGAAAATGACCTTTCACATATCAGCTTTGGAAGTCAGGAAACCAGTTTTTCTGCAGGGATTAAGAGATCCTCGGTTAATTTAAGAAACAGAGACTTTTTTTGTTGCTTGGATGAAGAGGAAGGACAAAGCTTTCTCATTTTTCAGTTGGATAAGAGGAGTAAAACATAAATCTGTGTAGTTCCTGAGTTCCCTTCTGTTCTCTTGCTGAAGCAAGGAAGTTCTTCATAAGAAGGCTAATGGCCTTGGATTTGGACATGTTGTTTACTTAAGATGCAGCTTAGTTAAATCACATTCCTAATGCCTAGCAGTTACCTGGACAGTTAATTCTGTGGCTTTACCTTGTGCTCTTTTTGTGTACAAAATTATAGGCTACCTCAGTATGACTTGTGCCTGAGAGGGCCCTGCTCTGGGGTAGCAAAGGCCAGTCAGACCTGTGTGCACTATCCCGTCTTCATTTTAATAAACATACACATCCTAACACAACCAGTAGTCTTGAAAAAGTGGAAATAGCTTTGGTTGTTATGTCCTGAAACTAAGCAGCACAGTATGTTACACTGAGGAGATAAGTTCCCAAAGCAGAAAGAACACTCTGAAAACCTCCTTTAGTGCTTCAGCAAAGCTGAGTGCTGGAGAGCTTGTTGGAAGAAGATGGAGAAGCCTGAACTGTGGGCTGATGGCCATGTAAGGGGAAGGTGTCTATCAGATTTCAACAGGAAGAAGAGCATGAGAAGCCGTCATGAGCCCTGCCTATCAATCTTAGCCTCAGATGAACTTCTTTGTGGTTTTCCTTGCATATATTTTTATTCTTGTATCATTGAGGCATAGTCTTTTTTTCTTTTCTTTTTTTAATGCTTTTCACAGTTTAGGGAAATGTTAGGTGCTATTTTTCCTTCAACATCAGGAAAAGAAAGTGACAGAACTGCACTCATGGATGAAGGTCTGCTGGCCCAGAATGGGGATGACACTATCAAGTTTAAAATAATACTTGAATAAGAATACTTGCAATACTTGAAGATTTCTTCAAGTTTCTCTTCAAGAACTTCTTACAGCACAGACACATCTCAGTACATAATACTTAGGCACACATTCCAACTTTCACTCTGGAAAGGGTGGGGCTAAGGACTAACCTACATATGGGCTCTTTTAATTCTGACAGATTTTTTCCTCTATCTCTTCAGCACTTGCACTTTCATCTGAAGGTTAAACAAAGTGTGGGAAAAAAGTTTTCTTTTGTTTTCCAGAACAACTTTTACTGTTTATACTTGACATTTATGCTACTAAAAAAAGAAAAACATCTGGACTTAAACATTCAGCTACAGCTGTAACATAGTGTATTTCTACTAAGGTGCTTTTGTGTTTGGTTTTCTTTTTTTCTTTTTTTTTTTTCTTCTTTCTGTTACTGTTATATATGGGGAGGTTATAAAACTGTGATTGGCTTCAGCATTGAAATTGGAACAACATTTGTGAACCAAAACCTAGGAAACCGGGATGTGTTGGGGTACCCAGACCACAATATCAGATATTCTAACATACTAGTGGTCAGGGAGGTTCTGTTTGTCAGAACAACCCATGATACTGAGGACTGTTTTTACTAAGCCACTATCAGTAACATCAATATGGAATAAGAAATGTGGATTTCTTATAGAAGATGGAATCTAACCTTTCTTCAGATGTCAGTGATGATAAGATCTTTCATATCCAATTCTTCCATTTCAGTGAAACTTAGGGATACATTAAAATGTTTTATGGAAATGTATAAAGGACTGTTCTTTGCCAGTCTCTGAACTATGTCCAGCAGCTCAATGCAAGGAGGCACAACTCAACCACCCTTCATCTTTTTGGCTTTGACTCAGCATGGAGGATAGAGAACAGCAGCTTGGTCATGCATTTTCATCTCCTGGCACCCAAACCCAGCCCTGCTGCAAAGAAGCACTACATAATGATGAAATTTCTTATTTTTACTGTTAGGGGCTACTGTGGCCTCCCCACTGCGGAGAAAGGCACACACTGCCTTTCTGTGCCCCATCAGTAGGAGGGAACAACACAAAGGAGACACTTCAAGGGTCTCTCCACCTTTTGTGTCTCAACAGCTATGACTCTCATAATAGCACCCAGCACCAAACATCAGAATATCTACTGTACTGGAGTCCTGACAACTCTGATACATCCTTGTATGTTCTCAAGAGCTGTTATTTCAGCAGTGCCTTGGCTTCTCTTCTGTCCCCAAATTTCAGGTTCTCATCCATCTACTCAGACACAACTGCCAGTTAAACAATTAATTTAGTAATAGTTATTGTGACATCTTCCTGAGATACCAGTATTGTAGTTCTCTATAACTGTAAATTTATAATTACATGCATATCATGTCTACACTTACCAAATTACTTAAGTAAACTGAAGAAAATTGCTGCACAGGAGCAATAAAACCCAGTAGAAAGCTAGCAAAGAGACCATCAGTACAAATCCAGTTGAAGATTCATTCATTAATGTGTCCTCATTCATTCAGATGGAAGCCCTATAACTCAATAGAACTGTTAAGTTTGGGTTTCTGTCGGAACTGAAATTCTAGCTGGAACTGTTTCAGAATCATTTCGATGGAATGAAAGATTGATTTTTTTTTTAATAATGAAAAACATATTTTTATTTTACTGACAAAATCTTCTCAGTAGATTCTTGCAAGTTACTTGATATATAACTGAATAGGAAGTTTCAGACAGAAAGATGTAGATTCTGTTTTACCCTTAAACTTTATCTGGAGTTTATTCTACAGTATAGAAGGGCTGTCTAAATGAAGGAGTTACAGCACACTAGGTTTCCAAAAATATATTCCTATAAAGATAAAATAATTTATTTAAAGACTAGTATATCAGAGACCATCAGTAAGATATTTTTCCAGGTTAGAGACTGAATACAAATTTTAAAAAATGAGTGTGTGGTTACACAAGTTTCTCATAGAGATTGTGGATCAATTTGAATTAAATTACGCATATCTTCATTTGTTTTCTAATTATTTCCTTATTTAAAGAAGTAGGCCTTTTCTGTAACTTGATTCCCTAAATACCTCCCAAACTGAGGTATTCCTCTGGGCAATCTGTTAGTAATTCCTGTTTCCCAGGAAATGTCAGGGAGAACAAGTGGCCCATGCAGTGTGACTTGAAGGTCAAGATATTCAGGCCCTGACAAGTTGCATCCAAAAACAGTTGATGACCTCTTGCTGGGATTGTCTTGTCTCCAGTTCTATCTGTCATGAGTGAACCTGGGCTGTTAGTTCAAGTTTTTTGGATGGTTTCATCTGTTTCATTGTTTTGAAGTTCAAGTTGAATGTTCCACTGTGATGTAGACATACTCACTTAAGGATTGATAAGACTCCTGAAAAGTGCAGTTGGAAGCACAAAGTTTACTTGTGCAGATTTTGGGGTGCCATTTCTGCTACGTGCCCAGGAGACATTGCTGTATCCTGCATGTGCTGAAACTATCAAGGATTTTGAAGGTTCACCTCCATACAAAGTGCAAAGAGAAGGTTAACAAATCAGAAGGTCAGACTCAAAGAAGGTGACACAAATTCCAGCTGAGCCTGTTGCTCAGAGTGGCTGGAGATCTAGCAGGACCCACTTGTAAGCCTGAGTTATGGACAGGTGAACTCTGTAATTATTCAAGGTCTTATTGAGCATAAGCAGGAATTTAAATACTTCTAAGATCTCAGGATTTGGCTATATGGATACCTGAACATTAAATATTTGTAAGGCTTCATTTAGAAAAATACTGACCTTTGGCAGCCCTCATTGAAATGAAGCAACTGAAGATCTACATAGATAGAACAATTACCGTGAAATTTCCGTAAGAGAAGGACATTAATAAGTCAAATGCGATGGAATATATGAAGAAACATTCTCCTTCTGTTGTAATTACATTTCACATTGTTTCTAGAAGAAGAGAAGTACAGTTCCTTGGAATGGAGATTTGTAAATGTCAGTGTCCACAGATCTTTCAATAGGGATGTAAGGTGAGGACCTTCAACTGAAGCTTTTGAGATTGTGATACATGAGTAATCCCACTGTTATTACCAGGTGTAAAAGCCAACTGGATACCAACTGTATTCAACAGTAATCAGCATTTAACATTGTGCAAAGTGATCCTTAGCCTTACTTTATCTTTTGTTACATGAGATTTCTCTTTTAAGTGGAGGCTTCTGAATATTTTATGTACTCTCTGTAAACATATTGTGCTTGGTCTTTTAGATTAAGCATAGTACCAAAATTGCTGGTGAAAGGATATTAATCTCCAGCTGAGTATTTTTTGATGTCTTCATAGGTTTCCCCTGATCTACAGAATGAAGTGCTTATCAGCTTATTAGAGACTGACCCAGATGTTGTGGACTATTTGTTGAGGAGGAAAGCTTCCCAGTCATCGTGAGTAATCTGTTTTTTCATCATCCCTGTTTCTGCTGGGAATTTCTATCTCCCACTGGAAGTGTTCAAAAGGTTCCAGTTTTCCACAGCTCTTCTACACTGTCTACAGTGGTGTAGAACTACTCTCCCCGTTACACAGACTCTGCCAAAGAAATTATGACTCTTGTACAGTGTTTTCTAAAGACAAACCTGTTTCCCAGTTCTGAGGAAAGATTGTGTTCTGCTGCAGAGAACAGAGTGACATGTACATAAGAATATTCAGTGGACTATTACCTGACAGGATGTATTTTAGTGATCTGCTGGTTTATGTCTTGGGTTTGTTGTAGTCTTCAGTAACAGGAGGCGTTATTCCACTATCCTTGAAACACACTCTGGAGTGCCTTAATACCATCCTGGTGAGCTGCTTGACCGGTTTGTCGTTCTTTTCCTATCGTATACACATAGGACATTGTAAACAAATCAACTGCCACAACAGCACGTTTATGGAGACTCTTTGGATATTATTTAATTGTATTCTTTGTGAAAGATCTGAAGAGAAAAATCCCACACCGATCACTCTTGCAGTTATGATATATATCATATTGTGACTTTGTGTATGGTGTATATATGCCTGCACCCTTGTGCCTTAATGCTATGAGTTTGTACATTCATTTTAACAGGATTCCTGGCTTCCTCATGGGACCACACAGTCATTGTCTTTATTCTAGTGAATACCAATATGTCAGACCCAAAAATCACAAAATTTGACAGACTTGCTGTAAGGGATTTTTAAGAGGTTTCCTAGACTCTAAACTCTCTAGGACAGATTGGACTTTGTCTTCCTGTATTTGTGGAAAGTGCCTAGTGCATTTAGAATATAATTAAATCGAATTTGTACAGTCAGTTAGCGATAATTTTTTTTTCTCTCCCTCTGAACATTGTATAGTTGGAGGTAATATAATAGTGTGCCTGGATTTAAAGGAAGAGGTATACAAGAAATAGTTAAGTTTTAAACACCTAGGGGGAAAAGCTTTCTTCAGTTATAAAATTTGGAAATAAAAATCTATGGGGAATGTATTGTGTTATAAAGGATTTTATTAGTTTGCTAACTTAACCACATGAACAGATAACATACAGTAGGAAATTTTCTCTATGTGAAATAATTTCAGCTAGTTTGTCTAACCGACAAGTAAACATGTGTGTATTTAGATCACGATAAGTACAAGATAGTTTACAAGTACATTAACTGTCTTTTACACTTGTTTCACATTTGCCACGAGCCAGGATTACAATTAGGAGAGACTGCAAATCACATGATATAAGGTAAAGTCTGTAGAGACTTCTTTTTTTAAGCCCTCAGTTTGGAATGATCATATTATTTCTAACTCAAGCTAATGCAAACCTTCATGCTGGATTTCAATGTCTATATAATAAAAAGACATAAAATTGTGTCTCACGTGTGACTACACATATCAATTGAGCATAAATTAGTCACAAATCATTGTGGATGTAACAGGTTACTGTTAGATCCTGTTTCCTTAATTGACCTTTCCTTGAGCTTCCTTACCTTTAGCCAGCATGCACAGTTACAGGATAAAATGGATTTATTGTCGAAAGGTGGTCACAACTGACAAAAGGCATTTTGTAAGGAAAGGTTCTGAAACCAAATAGGAACGTATAGCTTCATTGGTACTAATTTATTGTGTTTTCAGTAATGGGCAGATAAATATCACTGAGATAGGAAAAACTTACTATCTGTCATTTTTCTTCTACTCTGCTATCATGTAAGTGATTTATTTTTAATGTTAATGAGATATGTTTTCACTGTGATTGCAACTTCTTGGTTAAGATATTCCAGGCAATTAGAGGGAATGTTGCTTAAGTGTTATTGCTAGGAGTGTGATGCTCTTAAGAGATGAATCTATTTCAGAGTATAATCTCAATTTTGAAGCTACATATTTGTTGCTTATTTTTCCAATAAGAAATGTGAGGCAGTAGACAACAAGGAGATGTTTGTCTTGATTTCATAAAAATGAGACTTCAAAATGCATCCTTACTGCTCTTGGAAATTGCCTGGCCACTTACTCAAGATCCAAATGTGGATCTGTGGAACAGAAAAGTTTGCATATTTTTGAGACAGTCTTCCTCAGAAGAGCTAGTTGGCTGCATATAGTAGAGTATAGAATGAGCTTCAAGACTTTAATGTCACGTTAATTGCTTTGACAGTCCTGCTTCTGCACTTGCCCTCACATTTCTGCTTTTGCTGTCATTATAAATACTTTCTTGGCTCTGGTCTAACAGAGAAGACACAGTCTCTTTTCCTCCCCAGAGAGGACAAATCAGATATTTCTCATCTTTTAGTTCTCTTAAGAGCTGAGCATTGTGAACCGTGTGTCAGGGAATTTTTGAGAGTTGTTCATGGTAAAGTGCTAATTACAAATGGCAGCAATTGTGAAGTGTGCTTTTGTGGATGACTCCCCAATTTTTTGTATATTGGCTTGATGACAATGGAATTTGGGGTTTACAGCTGTAAGATGAAACATCTTTAAACTAAAGAAAAATAAAATCTATTTCTTATGATTATTTATTGCTTATAATGGTTAGTAGTCCTTTTAGAGTAAATGAGTTTCAAAGTTACAGAATTTTTTTATGTTTTTGGATTATGATGATGGGTTTTAATCCATCTTGACCTGTGGCACAAAGATGAAGCCATAGGTCATACAGTATGTGTAAATGCAGTTTTCAAAACTGCAGAGGCTCTGTGAATCATGGAGTCCTTTACCCTGTTACAGTAGCGACCACATCATAATCCCATAGTAATCTGTTTTGTTGGTGGCACCTGTGTTGCTCAAATATGTGTGGAAATTACTGTGTGCTGCCAAGCACACAAGCAAATCCATATGATTTGCCTCTTGAAGGCATAATTGTTTTCCCACTCAGAAGCTTTAAGGTATAGCAGAAAAGGGGTTCTGCCAGAAACAGAAAGGGATTTCTGTTTTGATAACTTTGATGCTAGTAGAAAAGTAGGAATATCCCCAGTAGAAGTAAGTATTACTATTAACATTTTGCCAGTTTATCCATACAAGTAGACTCTGGTGACTAGCATAAATTCATAGAAGGATGCCTGTTGGTTTGGAATCTGAAATCATATTTTTGAACTTATGTGGCATAGGTTGATTTTGCAGCTTTCAAACCTTTCCATTTGTACTTAACCACTTTTTAAATATTTTCCTTAACATAGTTCATAACCACTGGAAAATACTTTACATGCCTTCCCGTTTCTCACATTTGATTGCACAGAATCATCTATTTATTCTCTGTGGGGGCCATAATCTGCCCTTCTTCACAAACTGCATATAAACAAGTGGGTATCTTGCTAAGTTTGCTTCCTAATTTAGTTTTTCCCTGGTGTGTGGGTAAAGAATCTCACTATCCAAGGGAAGAAGAATTTTGAATTTTAGTAAACATCTGTTTGCTAATGAACTCAAACAATAAAGCAAACAGATGCAAAAGTTTTGTTTTATGGAATTCGTGAGAATTTGTTCTTTGCAAAGATACAAACTGAAGTCTTTTGCAAGTTGTGTTTTATTTTGTTCATGAAGAGCATAGCAAATGTATGACTTCAATTTCCAGCTTTAAAGTACTCAATCCATTTTGATGATTTTTTTGTAGTAAGATTGACAGAATCCACAGGCACATCCTTTGATTTTTAAAGCTATTTTTTCTAAACAAATTTGAAAGTTATTATATATATATATATGATATATATATACACATGCATATATATATATATATATACACACACACACATATATAAAATAGCATGGTCTTACCAGCAGAAACTTTAAATCAGTTTAGAAACTTGAACGTTTGAATCTTTTGAAAGACTTGAAAGTTTCCATTCAGGTAAATTTTTAGCAGGAACTCTGTCTTGAGAAGAGATAGACTATAACAGATCATTCAAGGTAAGACATGAAATCAGTGTTTCACAAAGCTCAAATTTATGTTCCCACATTCTTTCATTTCCATTTCTGTTTCCTTTCTTCCTTGTGTTACCTTGCCATGGCTGAGTGGTGGCTTACCTCTGTCTTTGCCCTATGCAGTACAGTTAGGTTTTGGTGCTGCAAAGATTTAGATGTGATAAGCCTTTTTGGTGTCACCAGTAGTGTCACCAGTTAGTGCTAAGTATGTCTGTAAGCTGGCAGGGTGAGCTTTAGATGACATTCGGTCTAGAAAGCTGGAGAGAAAGACATTTGGTCATAGGAAACCTATAGATTCTAACAGTTCTCCCCTTTTCTAAGAGGTCTTTCTAGTTCTTAAGTTCCCAAGACTTAAATCTCATATCACTGTGCAAGAGTTTTTTAGAACTTAGGAGGGCAAAAAAAGGGAAAAAAGGTTTGTAATAGAATTATACATACTTAAAATACAATAATTCCTCAGTGTGTGGTTGTTTATCAATTAATTTGTGTTGGACTCATCTTCAGAGGAGAAGTTGAGATGGGAGGTTACCTAATTGAGGCTTTTTTTCTTTCTTCTTTTTTTCTTTTTTTTTTTTTAAATTAAATTAATGACTCCTCAACATTAACACACTGGGAAGCCTGGAACAGAGCTACTTAGCCAAATGGCAGTTCTATTTGTTTGAGTAAGCCCCAGTTAAAGTTCAGGATAGGATCAGTTCAGTGATGGTTTTCTCACTGAGAGTTAGTGAGGAGTAACCTTATTTAATTAATTCCCAACGCTTTATGGTTTGTTTTATACTGAAAAAAATGAATATTGACTAACATAATAATCATGCTGTTGAGTGTATATATTTTATTTTTTGGGACATACAATGTGTAAATTGGCCAGGTGAAAAAAAACCAGCTTGAAAGTTAAGTTTTGTCATTATTTCTGTATTAATATTTAATGTTTTGTGGCTAGCTGTGTGTTTTCTTTATTTCTGCAGTTTTATTTCATTTGTCTGGAAACAGGGTTATTGTTCCATAACGAGAAATGAGTTTTGGCTGCTCACACAGTTAAAGCTGTCTTTGGATTTGACTCTGAGAAGGGCTGAGCATTTTCAGACATTTACAAGAATGAGCCTCTGTTGTATCACATTTAATTAGAACAGATACTAACAAGAGGTCACAGAGAAGTGTTTGACTCAAGAGAAGGAAAAGATGATAAAAAACAAAGGTTCAGAGAAATTAAAAATGAGTAAGAGAAATATTAATTAGAGAATTAGGGAAAAATAGGGAAAAAAGTTATGTTTGTTTACAGAGTATTTCTACATATTCTTTGTGATGTTCAGTGACTCACAGTGACTCACAGCTTGCCTCCTGTTCTGTGTAGTAAACTGTGACAGTTCAAGAAATCTCCCTCAATGTTCCCAACACATTTCAAAAATTAGTTGTCTCTCTGAGCCTTGGCTGTACTTTGTCAGGGGCTTTGTTTGCCTTTCTTTGTCCAAATTAAATGCAGTTGCTGATGTAAAGGTGAAAAGGTAAAATAAATTGTAGAAGGTATCAGGAGAGCCAGTTGCTTGTTGCTGCAGTCATAAGTACGGTAGATACATCTATTTGTCCCCTGTAGAATATTTACCTTCTGATGTGTCTAGAAGAAAGTCATTCTCATACATGAGAGGTGAGCTGAGTGCTTGATTTCACTGACTATGCAAAACTTCACAACAGAAGAAATTATTTTAGCATACTGCTTAGCATCAAATTAATCTTCCCTATCGTGCCCTCAGCTTTACTGCTATAACAAGCTAAATTGTCAAGGTAACATAAGGAATTGATTCACTGCTTAGTTTCCTGTGGTTTACTGTACAGTTGTGTGGGGTTTTTTTTGTTCTCAACGGCAACATCCTTTGAGTTTGAGTGGCCTCTGCTGGCCATTTCATGACAAAAGTTTTACTCATGGAAAATCCACCTCTGTAACTGCTTCTGAAGGGTTTTCATTTCAGCAGCTGTGACCATTCTCATGTATTTGATTTTATCTGTATCATCATAGAATGTTTTGCGTTGGAAGGGATCTTAAACATCACCTATTTCCAAACCCCTTGCCTTGGGCAGGGACACCTTTTGCTAGACCAGGTTGCTCAGAGCCCCATTCAACCTGGTCTTGATGTTAAACTGCGCTTCTAGCTGTGAACATAAAGCATTTTTTATTAATAGTAGTTTGTTTATCAAAATTTATCAGGAGCCCTGAGATGATGCGGTCAGAAGGTTCCTACTCCGCAGGAGAAAGACATTCTTCCACAGACTCCAACAAAGCTTCAAGTGGCGATGTCTCCCCATATGACAACAACTCCCCAGTACTGTCTGAGCGCTCGCTGCTGGCATCGCAAGAAGAAGTTGCTCGCAGCCCAGATAAGCTGTACAAGGTACCTGAGCAGTGCATGCTGGTTGGACACTTGCAGCCTAAGCCAAAGGAGAATTCTTCTGCATCACAGGCTGGAAAAGGTATAGTGCCTCCTGCTCATGTTCCTCCTCCTCAGTGACTGATGGGGATTTCTGAAGTAATTGAAAAGTGCTGGGTTTGGATTATCAGCTACCATGATTGGAGGAGCCATCATGTAAATAGCCTTACAAAAAAATGGCAGATCAACATCCTTTTTTTTTGTGTTGAGCCCAAAGGGTCTGTGCTGAGTCCTCCCCATTAACTCAGCCAAGTGTCAGGGATGCTCTTGGTATAGCACTTCTCAAAACTTGGAGCTGTTTTTAGGAAAGTAGAACTATGTATGTCCTGCTTTTCAGCCTGTGACAGCATGGCAAAGTCTATTCCTGATCTGTGGGACTGTAATGCCTGCAAGGTTATGGTCCAGACTGGAAAAATCTGAGACTTCAAGCTACAGATTTTCTCCAACTGTAAAGATTTACCTCAACACCCTCTCACTGGAGACCATAGCCGAGCTGCACAGCTTTACATCTGCAGCCAATTACACACCAAGCAATACTAGTGCAGGGATCCATAATTTCTGTAGCTACTTAGGGAGTGCATACCTGAATGATTTCTTTGGTAAAGAACTGGGGTTTAGTCTAATAGCTCACCAGCACTTCAAGATGCTTTTCCTATAAAAATATGTATTAAAAAAATTGTCATCCATGAAATTCATGCTTAGTGAGCCAGACATAAAGAACTTTCAATGCTTAGGGATGCACATAACTGTTTGGTGGTATTTTTGAAACGGTTTCATTTCAGAGGTACTAGTTAGGCACTTCCCTTGGGAATTAATGGGATTTACACTAATATCTCAATTATATGCTTTATAAATGCCAGTGGGCATTTATCTTTCATATTCAGCATCTAAATCTCTGAATAGGTTTAAACATTTGTTCAGATTTCTATTAAGCTATGAAAAGGAAATCACATTAAGTTTTATCGTATTAACCATCTTTTGGACTTTAATATTCATCACAACGGTAGTGGGCCATGACAAATTAGGGAATTCCTCTACTGATAGATGGAACCAGAAGAAGGCATGAAACTGTTTATAATCCAGCCCAATGCCTGATATGTCCATTTCATTAAATCTCTATTTTGTGGCTGCACTTCCATGTAAGACCAGCAGCATCTTTGGGTTGATAGAGCATGCCTTACAGTGAACCCTGGGGCTGGGGCTACCTGAGGGAGCTTTGCCAGAAACTACCTTCTGTGGACCAAATCTTCCTGTTCCTGTGGCAAATTCTCTGGCTTCAATAATTCAGAGGACTTAAGGACTCAGCCCACTCAGGCGCCCTCCCCACACAAAGCTCGCTGAATCCATTGCAGGATCTGAGCCTGAAACAAAAAATAGCTGTGAACAAATACATAGAATACTCAGGGTTTGGAATGGACTTTCTCAGCCTGCCTTTGTAGGAGAGGTGCTCCAGTCCTCTTATCAACTTATAGCCCTCTTTTGGACTTGCTCCAGCTGTTCCATGTCGTTATGCTGGGGACACCAGAACTGTATGAAGTACTCTGGGTGGGGTCTCACATTTGAGATGTTTGTGTTAGGTGCACAGTAAAGATGCTAACAGATGTTAAGGACTCTGATAACATATACAAGGTTTTAGCATTCCACTGGTATATTTCTAAATAATGTCTTTAAGATTGATTCATCATCTTTCCCCTGCTTTTACTGCTGTTTAGATGTTTCTGAAGATCATTTTGATATCTGGGGCACTTGGCATTCAACGCTGAAAAGTGGCTGCAAAGATCCAGCAATGACAGGTCAGTTACTTCTCAAGTTTTAAGCCCAAATCTGGCAAAGACAAAAACAATTTCTTGGTTTCAAGAAATCGCAGTGAAACCAGCAGGAGAATTCATATTGTCCAGGGTTGGGCTTTTGAAAGGTGACTCTTCAGTAGAATACAGAGAAGCACCGTGGTTATACTTCTTGGTATTTAGTGGAATACAGGGAAGCAGCAACAATTCAAACTATCAAAGATAATATAAAAAGTAATTTTAAAGTTACTTCAATAAATAGTTTTATATTCTTTTAAAATTCATAGAGTCATAGAACTATAGAATGTTAAGGGTTGGAAGGGACTTTAAAGATTATCTAAGTCCAACCTCCTACCATGGGCAGGGGCACCTTCAACTAGACCAGGTTGCTCAAGGCCTTATCCAACCTGACCTTGAACACTGCTGGGGTTGGGGCATCCCCAGCCTCCCCAGGCAACCTGTTCCAGTGTTTCACCACCCTCATGGTAAAAAATTTCTTCCTAATATCTAAAATTTCCTAAATTTTCCTAAATTTCCCCTCTTTCAATTTGTGCCCATCACTCCTTGTCCTATCGCTACTGTTTCTGATGAAGAGTCCCTCTCTGGCTTCCCTGTAGGCCCCCTTCAGATACTGAAAGGTTGCTAGGAGGTCTCCATGCAACCTTCTCTTCCCCAGGCTGAACAGCCCAAACTTTCTCAGCTTGTCTTCATAGGGGAGGTGCTCTAGTCCCCTTATCAACTCATGGCCCTCCTCTGGACTTGCTTTGTTGGAAGGTGGACATCCAGTGGAGATTTGAGAGGAGCTGCCACAGTGGCACAAGCACAGGCTGTGAGTTTGGCAACTCCAGTGCTGACCCTGCTGCTAGTCAGTGTGTTCCCAGCCAGTTCCTGACCTGTCCTGCCTTTGTTTTTCTCCCATCTGCACTCACCTCACAGGGGAACTGTGAGACTAAAACACTCCCCAACCCCCTCCACTCTTCATTTGAAAAATGTTAAGTACTGTAAGGCTTTATGACAGAGCAAAGTATTAGAGTCAACAGGTAACATATTAGATGTGGTTCAGATCCACGTAGGGCTGCTGCTCCGTGTCCCCAGGTTCAGCTGGAGGTGGGGCTGATATACCTGCAGTGGCACAGCCTGATGGTAAAAGCCCCCATCCACCTTCTACAGTGTGGTGAGGGGGAAAAGCATTAACTTGTTTAGTGCCACGTAAATGGTTCTGCAGACTCATGTTGTCTTTCTGACTCTGTCCCCCAGGTTCTTACGGCAATATTTATGAAAGCACCTTGCTGCGACCCGGACAGTGCTCTCTTTCCCAGGGGAACCTCACCATGTGTTCTCCTCGGTGGCAGGGCAGCTCCTCGGAATTGGACAGCGGCAGGCAGGTCATGCGAAGGAGCCAGACGACAGCTGCCATTCCCGAGTGTCAGCTCCATCCCATGGTGTCCCGCGTGTGCAGTAACGCACAAATTGAAGTTGGCAGCAGGAGTCCAGACCTGTCACACTCAAAGTCGGAGCAGCACTTGACTTTAAGCAGTGTGGAGGACCTCAGTGAGCGTGACTCGAACGCGGGTTGTTTGCAAAGCACAGCCAAGCCATCCTACAGAAAAGAGCGCCCACCACCCCCCTACCCAGGCCCAGCAAAACCAAGCCCTTCTTCGTCACAGCAGTCAAGTATTTCTTCAACATTGCACTCTTTGTGGAGGCTTCAACGCCCAGAAAAAGGTTCAGGGCCGAGAGCAGCTGGAGGGCCACCAACCAGAGCCCCTGACCAGGCCACCTCCAGGCAGGAGCGTCCGGCCCCGCACACACAAGCGGGTCACAGCTGTTCCACAGCCCCTCACAGTCAGAACAGTAAAAGTGTTTCAGAGGCGGACTGGAATGAGTGGCAAAGGGAGAGGTGGCAAATTTGGGAGCTCTTATCAACCGATAACCCTGATGCTCTCCCAGAAACCCTTGTATGATCTGACTCTGCAGAGCTGCCACTCATACCTGTGCCTCCGTTTCATAGGAAAACAGCGGTGACATTGGAAAACAGGGAGGGCTTGTTTGTTTTATATCAACTGAATTGCATATACTTTTTTAAAACTTTGTTCACTTTAATTTTGTAACAGCACTGTCAAGCAGTTACTTTACAAATACAGTATGTTCCTGTTTTTCAGCAAACTTTTGAAAAAAAACAAGATGAAAATTTTAGTGTAATAACTGTATGCATATGCTGTGTATAAGATAAAACTGTTGCTTTGATGTTGCTAAAAATGTATTTATATATCTGCAGTTTTGATGATTGTATATTCTGTAATGGGTATTGTATGATAATCATATATTATGTTTTCATATACAGATGTCAATCAATCATGACTGCTTTTTTTTTAAAATCACTGCACTTACATTACCGTGATATGCATTGGAATTCTATAGAAAGTGCACAAGCTGGTTTCTGTGCTTATATATATATATATATATATAAAAAGCTGTTAAAGGGGAAAGTTGTCCTTCTTTTCACTGCCTATTGAAAAACACTAAAATAGAGTGGAACATGAAAAGCCATATATTTTATAAGGGTAGTAGTGAACTTAGAGGGGAAAATACCAAATATTTTTTTCTTATAAATATGTTTTCAAAAAAATGTAAAATTCGGTACAAGATTGTAAAAGTATTTTTTTAGATTCTGGTAGAAAGCAACTCAGAGAATCAGCTAAGAGCAACATCATGCCTAAACCAACTAAGGATGTAGTGCAAAGGTCTGCCCTCCCATTCTAAAGGAAACCCAATTTTATATATACAGGATATAATATATATATTTATACATGTATGATGTTATGTATTGTTCTAAAACAATAAACTGGAATCCAAATTTTAGAAAACCAAACCCCATAAATTCAGATGCGTAACAACTGAGAAGGAATATGGCTTTTCCTTTGAAATAACAAAGCTCCAGCATTAAGAAAGTTAGAGAAGGGAAAAAAATGCAGGCAGACATACGAAAGGGAGTCAAACAGAGTTTCAGAAATGAAGATGTGGTTTGGAGAAGCTCACAACTGCGTTTCTATAAATATTGTGCCAAAGTCTGGGTCAGTAATACTTCCTCAGTACCTATATGTTGCGTTGTTAATGTTGCTGTTTTATACACGTTGCGGCGTTTTTAAGTTGCAGAATGGTTTGTGACCAGCAGGTGGCAATGTGCCGCAGTATTTTAGAGAAAATCCTTATTAACACTCGATAAGGGAAAATGTATCATATAAAAGAATTTTATAAAACATATTAGTCTTAATTTTAATGAAGTTGAAGACATATACAGTAATGTTGTCTTTAAGTTCTATCTTGTGCCATAATGATGGAATAAAAAGCTAAGTAAAACAACGAGCATATTTTTTGCTCCTTTTTTTGAAGTAAGGTTTATGGGGAAAATAATGTGGTTTTGTTACATTCTTGAGTATCTCTGTCAAAAACATGTAAAAGGCTTAGGAGCTTAAGGACCACCTTCAAATGCTACTTAAATATACAAGATCCAAGGTTTTACTTCAGTTTGAGGCTTAAAATCCATCTTATAAAGAGTCTGCCCATCATATCTCCATTTCCTCTTATATCTCCATTTCCCAAATAAAGTTACAAGATAAAAACAAGAAGCCAAGTAGAAAGGGGCAGGATTTGGCCTTTGACTATTGTGGTTCTTTATGAATGCTGCGTGCAGAAAAAATCTCACTCCTTTCTGCTGGTTGCAAGGCTTTTCTAAATACCATCTTGATATGAGACTTTATAGGAAAAGGTTCTTGTGTCTACCTTGTTGCAGCAGCGCTGTGTCAATTTATTCCAAAAAAGGCAGTCCACCCCAAATTAAAATGATTGTAATATATAAGGAAGGAAAAAAGTGAGCTCTCACAAGCAATCTTTACTATTTGATCTTGTCTCAGTATTATGCCAGGCTTGATACAGATTTGCTACAGGGAATTAGCTCCCAAATAATCCTCAAAAACAGGCATAGTGTAAATCCTGCTGCAGAAGATACTATGTTCACTAGATATCTATCTCTTAATTTTAAAACCCTTTCTACATACAGAAGCACATGCATATTTTTAGTGAAAGCTGTCTAAGGATATCTCAGCTTCATAAAGAGATTGCTCTCTGCCAGTACCTTTCTCTGTATGTGTTTGTAAATATCTGTATATTATCATCTACATGGAGTTTAAACAAAAGACAAAACCAAAATACAAGACCACTGCTGGAGGACAGCCTTGTCTGCACAAATTTCAATAAACTGTTATTTGGAAAAAAAGAAGGTATAGTATAAATTCCAGTGGATTAAAGTGACACTAGCCAAGATTACATTATTTGTATTATTTTCACTTGAACAGGACAGAGCAGAATTATCAGAAGTAGATTAAGAATGTAATTTTTATTTGTACTGCTTTCCAAGCTCAAGTCAGTGACATAATTTTTATGTCTTTTTCTTACATTTCACAAGAAAAGTAGCCATGAAAGGTTGTTTCTAGTTTTTTGTTGGCTGATAGATCTGTGTGTGGTATCCCATTGTAGATCTCTGCAGTGTTTTTCTTCCTATGACACATGCTTTTGTATAACCATAACGCTCCTCTTACAAGGAAAGTCTGTAGTGTGGGGATATCAAAGCTTTTTCTCTGTTTCTCTGGGGAGGAGGATTCCTGCCTTAGCAAAAGGGTCATGGGCCTGTGCTTCAGTGAAGAGTGTGATAGAGAAGGTCTTCTCTGGAGGTCTTGAGGCCTCACAGCAAGATCCTGTGGTTCTGTTCTCTCCTGTCATTTCCTGTTGCACCATGCTGGTTCATACCTAGGATTGTAAATAAACTGCTTCCCCCTGATGGGCTGAATTACTTCCTCTCAGGGGTTGTCTTCCAGGTGCACTCACAGGTGAGCCCAGGGGAGGTGGGTGCTCAAGAACAAGATGCCTGCGAGTTTCCCGCAGAGCAGGGGTTGCCCTTCTCTCTTCTGCTGCAGAAAGAAAAAAATTCAAGGATTCAGTACAGCTCTAGGTACAAGCCAGATGTGGTGGGGAATTTCTCAGACAAGGGAAAAAGGGAAAAGCACAGACTTCAAAATATTACTTTGAAAATTGCTGTTGCCACTGTCTTTTAAAACAAGATGTGGTTGCACTGTTGAGCAACCCATTCTGAGACTGTGCTCCTCTGCTGAGGGAGAACCTTCTCCCTTTTCCCCAGCCTCCTATCCCATCAGTTACACCAGCTCTTGGAGTGGTGGGAGGAATTCCGGGGCTTGTTGACCTGGCTAAAACTTGCCCTGTGCAAAAGACACATAAAATCAAGCAGCTTAGTGGCTTTCACAAGTTGTAGGCCCAGAGGAGGAGGAGGGACAGGGTCAGAGAAGGGGAGAGGAGGAGAGTGGGACTGGCTGCCCCCTCTGACAACTGCCTCCAGTGAGCCCTGCTCAGCTGCTTGTGCAGCCTCAGGGCTTGGTGCTGCAACCTGCAGGCAGGAGCCCGGCCAAGCACTTGAGAGTGACTGAGGTACAAACCTGAGCCAATCCAACTGTTGGCTTGGGTACTTGAAATCTCAAGCACTCTGCTGTCTCCGTTTGGAGCCCAGGCTGCCACCATGGCATGGATTAATGCTGCTCAGAATTTCTGTGCTGTTGAAATGATGTGGTTCAATGAACTGAAATTTGTGCTTGTATGGTCTGAGGAGGGGGGTGTTTCCTGGTCTTTTACTGGTTTTGTTGTTTCACATGCACTGGTCAAGGTCAAGACCCTCAATTCCAGCCTTTCTGGAGCATCAGCTTGTTCTGTGTTGCTGGTCTGGCAGAGGGTCAAGGACTGCTTTCTCCTCTGGGAAACACAGGATGTCTGAGCCTCACCTTGCTCCCTCTCTCTGTCTCTCTCTTCTTTTTGCATTAATTAAAAGAAAATAAAAAAGAAAGTAGTATCTCCATTGTGCAATGCTGTAGCCTCACAGAGCTGCAGAGTGGTGATGGTTCTCAGCCTCATTAAAGAGTATTTTGACATCAGTAAGTCCTTTTACAACATCACTGGGAACAGGGAACCACTGCTGTGCTCCAGTTGCTATTGGGGAAAGCGTCTCGGCGTCCAGACACTGTTGCAGAGACCACAGAACTATTCAAGGCATGTAGACACCCACCCAGGCAACTGGGTCATAAAATGCACTGTCTCTGAAAATAGCATTCATCTAATTTTTCTGAAGTGTAAAGCATCTCAAAAGGTGGTGTCTGCATTTGGAAAAGTTACAGGCTCCCATTTGATTCAGTGGAAAGAGTTGGGTATTTCTGTGCCACCATCGATACAGCCCACATGAGCCTTTCTGTGAAGGATGGTGTCTTTTGAAGGGCTGGTCACAAGAAGGGCCCATTTCTTTCCCCTGCCTGTAGAAAGGAAGCCTAAATAAGTTGCCCAAATATGGTAGCCCTCCAAGTCTGATGGAATGAATCCCACCCTAAGGGTCTGGTAAAATAGGAAATGGATGGTGAATGTTCAGCACACCTTTCCAGCTCCTAGGAAGAGTGAAACTTATCCAGAGGCCTCAACAATGTTGTGTTATTCCCTGGGTTCCTGGGATAACCTAGGGCTACTGGGGCTGGCAGAGTCAGTGCTGCTTCTGGGGTCCTGGGGAGCTGGCCAGCAGAAGGAGATGGCACAGTAAGAAACCCAGGCTTTTTGGAAAGTGAGGGAGAGTCTGGAATTACACTTCTTGTTTGTTTGTTTGTTTTTAATATGGATTTATTTATTTATTCACTGAAACCTCTGTTTCCAGATGATCTAAAAGTGTTCATGAACAGGGTTGTAATTTAATTAATTTGTTCGGTGACTTAAAAAATGAATGTAGGATTTATGAAAGCAACCTGATTTGGGCATTTTAGACATATAAAGGGAAGGGGACTTATACTGATTCCCAAGTAGCACTGGCAAATGGAGGCAGGCAGATAAAATCTTCCTTTTGAAAGATGGGGGTTAATCCTCTTTCCTCTGCTTCTGAGTAAGCAAATATCTTCACCACTGGAGTTTTAGGGTCAAAGAGCAAGGGAGAGAGGGAAGAGGAGAGCTGTCTTGATGCACTTCTCTCCTGAATTGCATTTGGGAAAGGATGAAAGAGCATATTAGAGCAGGTGAGAGGAACATCTCTGGCTGGGTTGTTGCCACACTCTCTGGGTGAGGACTTCAGCCCCAGACTCCAGACACTCTTCTAATGATTATTCAGACTTTTAAATAAAACCGAATAATTTTTAACAGTGTCTCTGTTAAACAAAGGGGACATGAGTGGACACTTCAGTCACCATTTCGTTTTGCTGGGTTCACTCTATTCCATTTCCCTATGTCTGCTTCCAACCGTAGCTATGAGCTTTAATTAAAAGAAAATAAATTTAAAGGGCCCTGAGAAAAAAAAAGCATTTGCTTCTGGTGTGTAAAGAAAAATATATGGGAAAAAATATGGGAAAAATATATGGGAAAAAGATCAACAAATATCTTACCCCATCCAACCAAACAACGAGCAGCCCCTTCCTCTTTCCTTGGCACGTGTGTAGGGGGCACTGACAGCAGGGAGCGCGGGTGTGCTCAGGGCCACAGCCCCTGGGCAAGGTGCCGACACCAGCCCCAGCTCTCTCTGCCTGGCAGATGAAGCCCTCCTTGAAGTCGGGGCCATCCCTGCTGCCCTGGCCAGATGGGACCCTGCCAAGCCGAGCCACCTCTGCCCAGACCAGCCAGGTTATAGACACAGAAACCACAATTCCCAACACGGAATCACTGGCAGACGGCTCCCTGCTTGAGTGCTTTGCCTCCCTGGTCAGGAAGGAAGATTACTTACTGCATCATCTCAATAGACATTCAAATTTAGTCTGCTTTGAAAAAGAGCTACCAACTAATCAAGGCACCCTTTAGAGTTTAAAAACTCTTCAGTCATTAAGAGAAAAGATCACCTGAGCCCTGGTTACTACCTTCAACCTCACAAAGGTGAGTTAGATATAAGGGAATATATAAATATAACGGAAAGAAACAGAAAGAAAGGAAAGGAAGGAAGGAAGGAGGAAGGGAGGGAGGGAGGGAGGGAGGGAGGAAGGAAGGAAGGAAGGAAGGAAGGAAGGAAGAAAAAGAAAGAAAGGAAGGAAGAAAGAAAAAGAAAGAAAGATAGAAAAAAAAGAAAAAAGAAAGAGATAAATAGAAAGAGAATGAGAGAGAAAGAAAGCAAGGAGAAAAGAAAGAATGGAAGAAGTTTGAACTGAAAAGCACTTTGTCATGCAGAAAATAAAAAATGCATGTGGTAGCCTGCCAAACAGGGTTATGGAAGTAAAAACACACTGTTCACTCGAGGACAAGAACCATATGATCACTTTGGGGAGACTGAGTGTTGAATATGGAAGCAGCATCTGGCTCTTCTCCTATAAAAAGGTTTAAAAGGGTGAAATGCTGAACAAACTCTTCCTTACACCCATAGGCTATTTCTGTAGCTCCCAATAGCAGCTAAAGGTTACTAGCTGTGCTTTTGTGTAGTTGTGGCCTTATTTCTGATCTCAGGGAGAGCTGGAACACTGGAAGAGCTCTGAGCTGCAAGAAGGTTCTTCTGAAATATTCCTAAAAAAATTCCCTAACCCCCTGGCTTCAGTATTATCAGCCACTTTGAAGTCTGTGAAAAAAGCAGTAAGGTTCAAAAAAAGAGCTCTGGAGTAGCAACGCCATCCCACTGGGGCTGTCAGTGAGTGATCATTATTTGGGAGGAACCTATTGCTAACTCTGTGAGCTGACAGTGGTAAATGAGTGGTAGGACCTTGAGAGCTGGAAGGCTGGAGTTGTAGAAAGACAGAAAGACAGACAAGGAAGGAAGGACAGAAGGAAGGAAGGAAGGAAGAAAAAAAGAAAGAAAGAAAAAGAAAGAAAGCAAGAAAGTTAGTTTGCAGTGGAGAATGAATGCTGTTTTCCTGTGTCAACCATTGACAGACCAGCTTCCAAACCTTCACATTTCCCATCCTTGAAGAGTGAAGATTTGCAACTAGGAATATCCAGAATTGATGTGGTGGAGCCTGGGACCACGAGCACCAGAGAAGGTGTGAGGAGATCTTGCTGGCTGGTGTGTTTTGCCCTCTGTGCCCTGGAAGTACCTGATCCTAGTGCTAGTGAAAAGATAGGTGTGAGAATACGTGTGAGCTTCAAGCTTTGCTGCAATGGCATTGCTACACAAGTGGTGGGACAGAGTCATAGTGCCTTTTGTTCTGCTTTTCTTCTGGTTTTATGGCTCCTGCATACTTCCTTGTGCACTGGCCAAATCAAAAGAAGTGACCTTCAATATGTCCCTCCTTTATGGTATCTTCCTATCATTTGGTGATTTGAACAGTACTCCTGGGATATATCAGGCATATTTAAGTTCTGAGTATCTGTCCTCTAGTTCTCCCATTCCCCTGTTTAGTGAAGGGGACGAAGGGCAGACCAGCAGCTGCACTTCACTCGTCAATGGACCACACACAGATTTCAGGTCCTGCCTTCCTCAAACCTCTCCCATTTTTCTTTTATCCATCCACCTGGGAAGGGGATGCTCAGCTGGATCATGCAGTGCTGAGGCATGTGCTGGTAGACTGTATCTGCCCAGAGGTTGGAGCATGGGGCTGCAAGGTTGTGCTGTTGGTAATGGTTTTGTTCTATCTTCTCTGCCTGTAGTGCAAGTCCTGTTTGTGGTTGTTGTGGGGGTCTTGGTTTTATTTAATATTTCTCTGCTCTGCCCCTCAGTCCCACTGATCTTCATGAACTGTAGTATCTGCCTTGTGCACAAAAGGAGCAGCAGAAGTCTGTACTCCTCTTCAAGGAGAGCTATCCAGAAGCTTTTCGGTTTAATATTCATACCAGCCTCGGGCAATTTTCTACTCTGTGTTTTAAGGGAGTGGGGAGGGAGTCCATGTAGTTTTCCTTTCCTCTGGTATCAAGGGATTAGCTTAAACCCATGGATAAGGAACATCGGGGATGCAGATGGCAATGGAAGTACAAAAGTAACCAAAAGAGACTGGAAGACAGAAAGCCACACTGTCCCTTTTCATAGAAAAGACTTTTAAAAAATTTTTCTATAACCATTCTTCCTTCAAGCAAGTGAGCATGTCAAATTGGATGAGTCCCCACCCAATGGACTGAGACAGAACTGAGTGCAAGAAAAGAAATTTGGGCACCAAATACAATAAAACCATGCTATTAAGGTTTGTTTGCCATGCTCTGCTGCACTTGAGCTCATATACTAATTGTAAAATATGGATAACTTCTGCCTAGTTGCAGAGGTTCATCACAGCATGCACAGTAAACCACTGTGAACCCCTCAAAACGAAAAGGAGTTAGCTTAGAGTTTTCAGGTCATGATTTTTGTTTCCAGCTTATTAACAAGTACTGTCCCCTTCTTTTTTTTTTTTTAACCTTAATACCTAGTGTTACTATAAACTTGTCTAGGCACAGCAAGAAGGGTATTTCTCTGCAATGCTGTGTATTAGAAAAGGGTAGCGAAGACTACTGTGCGTCCATTGTAGGGCTTGGCTTGGACTTGGTGTCAAAAGCCAAAAACTGACTCCTGCTGACTCTCAGGTTTACATTTACCTCTGAACAAAACTTAGGCGGTTTCTTTGGTGGGAGGGAGAAAGAAAAAGAAAACATGAACCGCAATCATGATGCTTTTGCCACTTGGTGCATGTCCACAGCTTTGTAGGCAGTTTGGTGGATTTGGCATAGTCTCCTTGACTGCTGTGGAGACAGCCCTCACTTGCAGCAAGCACCTCTCCACCGTAACTGCTGCTGTGAGGGGCACACTGAACTTTCACCATCAGTGTCAGCCATGCACAGCTGTGTGTGGCTGCAGCAGGAGTGATGCTGACTCTCCCACGGGGCCCTGGGACTATTTGCTATGTCTGTGCCCTGGATTTCCATCTCTCCATGGCTGTGATACCCCTCTATAGCACATCTCTTACTGCCTGGAAGTTTTGTGCAGGTCAGGACTCTGTGTGAGAAGGCAGGTAGGCAGGGCATGAGCTCCAGGCAGGATCTCAAGGTGGCCACGCACCCAGCTCTCACTGCCAACCCACAGGCTTTGCTGTGTAACCCTGTCAGATCTGGTGGTCAGAGAAGTCTTTGTAGAGCAGAGATGAGATTATACCAGAAGGATTAGCATCCTATACTCAGAATTTCTTACACTTGTTTCCAATCACCCAGCAGGAGACGTTGTTTATTTGGCAGGTGCATGCAAACACACTAGCAGGGCAACTGAAGTAGACCTTTTCCCTTAGAAACTTTATGCTCACTGCACGATTGTGTTAATATAAATCCATTTTATGGCAAGAGCCATGCTGAATGACCCGATTCTTCCACCTAGCAAACAGGCTGCTGGACTGAGTTCCTCGTGGCTGGATCCCAAACTCTGCCAATCTTGTCCACTGTGAAACAGACGTTCAGTGAGGGGGGAAACAGAGAAAAAAGGCTTTTCTTAGAATGTATGCATACAGGCCTTGCCTTTCCACTTTTTAATTTTATTCAGTAAACTAAGACACAAGTTGCATAGCTATGTCAGTGGAAAATTCAAATATCTGTTGCATGTCAGAGCTTGTGGACCTTTTCTTTAAAGTATGAGAGTTTTGGGCCATGTTCCCACAAAGGGATTAACCAGAGAAAGAGCCTCATTGCCCAGCTCTCCATGCCAGTCAGGGTGCTAAGCTATCTTTCATGTTTTCTGAACATTACACTCTTGTAAATACAGCACGACAGACACAAAATTAGCTTTGTTTGTGGGATCTTTTCTAAGGGCATTAAGTTCTGCTTCAGTTTTTTCACTTGTTGTCACATGTTTAACACCAGGGCCACTCTGGAGTAAACACTGAATGATTAGGCTGCCAAAGAAAGTCTGTTTAGGGATTCATGTTAATAGGATGGTATTACAAGCCAGACCAGACTTATGCAATACTGACCATTTCATTTGAGTGAATTCAAGAAACTGTCATTTGGAGAACTGAGATCCCAGCTGCCAGGAGAACAAATATAAAGCAAGCATGTGTGCTGTGAGAGACGCAGTAACAAGACCTTTGTGTACTCTTCAGGCAGTGTCTGAGGCATTTGAGGACATTATAAGTGCAATGTCCCAAGAAAGGCCCTCATGGCTCACGTCTAAGGTAACCTGTGCCCATTAGAATGACTCTCCTTTATTTTAAGCATCAGTTCCTGAACATTATAGGGGGCATGTAAGGATACTGCCTGTACTATTACAAAGCTAATCCTTGCATGGCCCCAAGTGTAGATGGGATGCTTTCCCTGAGCTTTGAGAGAGCAGCTGAGGAAAAGCAGCACTGAAACCCTCCTTTCCACTCTTCTTCCATCCCAAGCACAAGGCTGGTTGCCTCCTAATGCCTGTTCTCAGAGGCAGGGGCAATACTGAAACATTTCTTGGTATTTACCTCAGTATTGCATGATAGATGCTCAGCAAAGTAAATGATGTGGGCTCAGATGAACATCCTGTGGTGTGATGAGGTAGTTTAGAAAGGACTTCTTATACCATAAACTTTCAGGCAGCTTGAAACAAAAATTCACAAAACCCCCTTTCAGAATTATTATTAACTGACATTACTGCACTAGCTATCCAAAATGTTTGGGGTTTACCTTATTTTCCTCTCAAGACAAACCATTTTATAAACAAAATTCCAATCTTGGGTAGCACCCCAGCTCTGCTGCTATCACTAACTGCACTTTGATGTCTTGGGCATGACCTGGGATAGCTAAGTTGCACACTGGCAACTTGTTATCTCATGGTCTGGGGAGGCCACCATATACAGAGCACTGGGATGATGAAAGCATCCACATAGTTCCCCAGATCTCTCCTTTTGGAAGGCTCTGTAGGGAAAGGCAGACTGGGTTGCTATTATTCGTTAATGGTTTCTGAGACCTCCACTATCATGGGAGACAAGAATATATATGAGAGTGCATGTGGTAGAGGAGGAGGTTCTGTTTCAGCCTTGCATGAGTGATCCTATCACCTTCTGTCTCACCTAAGTGGGATGTTACCCTGTCTGTTTTGCAATGTAAAACATCAGGATGAATATTCCAAAGCAGCTCATTACTATGTCATGAAGCTCTAGGATTTTAGAGGATGATGTGCTATGGCTTTCAGTCAGGCTTTAATTTCATCCAGGTTTTGTATTGGCCAGCAAATGCAATAAAGCCTTGAAGGCTTTTGAGCAGTCTGTTAGTACTGCTAAGAGAAAATGCAGCAGAAAATGTGAATATTAATCATAGCTAGGTTTCAGCAGGGATAAAGGAAGGAAAAGAGAGTGCCAGTAAGCAGCTCAAATCCTGGCATTTTCAAGGGGTCTGGTAAGACAAGGTGCAGCCTCTGCTGCTTCAGCTGTGCCTTGGAGGCAAGCAGGTGTCCAAGCAGGAGTTTTAGGACTTCTACTTGCAAGTTATTAGTTGCCTTGCACATGTGGAAGTCTCCACCCAGACTGGTGGGGATCTGTCCACACGCAGTTGCTGTGGGACTGAGATGGTGACATGACAGACACAATCAGTCTAATGGACAAGGAATACAACATGACCTTGAGGGACAGGTCATAGCTTCAGGTCCCTCACTTTGTGCAGACCTGTGAGGGGGACTGAGGCCTTGGACTTTCATGGATGGTGCTTCAGATGCAGCAAACTAAGCTTTGTCTCTCACAGGCTGACTGGGAGTTATGTGCTAAATTATTACTGGCTGTATGAGAGGTCAGTATTTAGCTGGGTGAGCAATGCACTGTCCTGTTCCACCCAGGATCACCTGCACTTGGTGCAGACAGAGGGGAGAGCTGGGAGTGGTCTCACAGCACAGTTGAGTGGGAAGGGACCTCCAGGATAATCTGGTCCAAGCCCCCACTCAAAGGAGGACCAACTTCACAGAGCAGCTTACTCTGTGTCCCATGAAGTTTTGAGACAGGGATGTCCAAACTTCTCTGGGCAACCTGTTTCAGTGCTTGACCACTGTCATGATGGAAAAGCTTTTCCTTGTATCTTATCAGAATTTCCCTTGCTACAGCTTGTGACCATTCTCATTCTCTTACTGTGCATCTATGAGAAGAATCTGGGTGTATGGGAATGTCTGTCCTTCTGTAGTGCCAGGGAATAGAAGGGAATCACAGCTGAGCATTCGACCCCTGGCTGCACTGTGTTGGGGCTGGGGAAATGAAGGGGTCCTACTACTGCACAGAAGAACCACTGTAAAAACAAAGGTACGAGCAAGTCCCAGCAATTCTATGTCATGAGCCATCACTGCTTATTCAGACTTTTGTAACCGTGTGAGCAAAAATGACCACTCTCCTTTTCTTTGTAAATGCTCAATACCAATCCTCATACTGCACTGTATATATACTTTTTTTTTTCTATCATAGTTGTCTGTGTCTTGTGACACTATCTAGATCTCCAAGCGTTGTCTGAGTTGATCACCACAAACTGTGGTCAAGGGACACTGAGAACACAGGAGAAATCTCCTTGGTCAGCTGTTGCCCACCTTTCTTCTTTTACTCAGAATTTTTCCACATAGCACTCAATTAGTGGTACTCCCTAAGAATGTATTTTTTTAATGGTGGGTTTCTAGGGCTCATAAAAAAAGGAGATGCTTCCAGGAGACATCATTAGGGATACTTGGGGTGTATTTAGATTGTGAAATTGGAGAATTGGGGAATTGGGAAAAAACCTCACTCTTGTAGACCTACAAGACAGAGTACAGCTCTATGTGGAAACACTAGATCAATTCCAGCTGGTAACAATTCTGGTATACTGTCAGGCACAATGTAAGAAGATTTGCCTTTTTAATCAGTTGATTAAAATGTACTGTGCTCATACAATACTCTAATGGGGTAACTATACCACTACTACATCGACAGCCAGCTACAGCAGTTTAGAGATTTTTATATTGCACACCCTTTTGTGCCATGGGAGTATCTATGCTTAACCTACCTGGGCAAATTACATTTTATTTTTGCAGAGCCTATACCTATCAAAGGAATCCTTGCATGTGCTCTTTCGTCATGTGAACTTTTTCTCTCCACAAAGTCTCTGTGACTCCCACCCAAAATCTAGGTACCAGTGCTTAACATCCTGCAGCAACTGAAAGCTTTCTGTATTGTGTTTTCTGTCTTAATCTGTCATGGCTAAAGGACAAACTAGTAACTTTTTGCTGCTCTGACTGACAGTGGAACATATGTTCATGATAGGGAGCCCCAGCAGCCATCACTGATGTAGCCAGACATAGGAATGATAACCAAATACTTTGCTACTGAAGTCCATTCCTTCCAGAAGATCACTCATTTCAGTACTGAGTTGCACAGAAAGTTGCTGGGCAAGGAGTTAAGTCCTTTGCTCTCATCCTATCTATTCACCACCAAACTGGTTTTGTGTAAAACACATTCTCTTGGTATTGAAGTTATAGGCAATTGCCTTCCTTCCTCCAACTCGTCCCATTTTACCAAGGACAGTTTCTGCAGCCTTTGTTTAGTGTTTCTGTTCATCTGTTCTCACAAAATTGTTTCTGAAAAATCCCTTGTTTTCTCTGTTCTCTGTGTTCTGTACATCTTTGTTTTCCTGTTCTGTCCTGTTGTATACTTCATGCTTTCCATACCTCTACACTTCTTGACCATGAATTCCCCAGAAACGTTTACACTGTTTAGTGTGGAGTTGTCCTTTGGGCCCTTCTGTGCTCTGTGGAGTGAAATAAGGATGGTGAGTTGGAAGGTAAAGGATTTATCTGAGGCAGGATCTACAGTTCCTTTAGATGCACTGTTATAAGGGACAGGAATGGAATATGAATATGCTTTTCTACTCAGGGACCGACCAGAGAATAAAAGGGGTAGCTTCCCTCCTATCTATCTGCCTCTAGAACTGCTCTCCTCTGAGCCTATTGTAAGAAATCCCAGCCAGAGGGTCTATACTATGTTCCTTACTCTCAAAGCAATGCACTAGATTGCCTTGGCAAGATCAGCAACATTCTCAGTTTCAGGATATTAGTTGCAGGTTTACTTTCTGGAACTGTATAACAAGTTCTTGTTAAAGATATTAACTATGAATTGTTGTTCTTTATTAGAACCAAGAAATATTTTATTTACTAGATGGAAAAACTATTCTGACTCAAGAGATAAATGCTCTTATAGAGGCCTGCTTTTGTATAGGCAAGCCTGGAGGGATGGGCTGGCAGATTCTTTTTAATCCCTTTGGAAATGGGGTTGGGGAGAGGGATTATTTCCTTCAAGGAAAAATGCAGATTTGGCATCCTAAAGCTATTTGTCTGAACTTGCTTGGTAGTGTACATTCTGTTGTTTTATGCTAGATGAATAGAAGGGGGTCGGGCATCTCTGTAATTTGCTCAATAGCCAATTCCCCTCCTCCTTCCCTCCCAGTTTTCCTAAGGACAGGGTATGAACTTCAAGGCTAAAGTGTGTTTGCAGCGGATCTTCCTCAGGGTCACATGGTAGTGGTATGCCATCCATTACCAATGTGCAGATATTAACTGGAAAAGAAGTATGTGACAGGACACGCACTGAGAGGTGAGACGTGCTGGGAGTGGAAGATGCAATCCAACTCCTTCTCCGGGTAGTAGCCCAGTGTTTTCCACAAAGCTCTGTGGTGTGAACAAGAGAGTGAGGGAACTGTGCCCAGACAACCCTTATCGCAGGAAGACCAAGGCTTGTAGAAAGCATATGATAAAAATTAAGTAACTTTACATAGAGGATGGGATTGAACCTAAATTTTCCACGCCTCATGTAAAAAGTGCTCACTATTTGGCTGAAAGAGTGGGAGTGCACCAGTACTGACTGAAATGTTTGGTTTAGGTCCTGCCAAGTTTTTGCTTGCTTTGGAATGAAATGTGGGATTATGTCCAAAGAAACAAAACCAAAATTTTCCATGATATGCTCCTTATTTTGGCCTAAAGGCCAACTCTTGAACTGAAAATGTCCATTCCAGGGCTGGAACACGATGCTACCTAAGAGCGAAGTGCTCATTCGGATGCAAGATAGATAAAAGCAATAACACAGTCCTTCAGGCTGCTGTGCCAGGATTGTCCAAGTATCTTCAGGAGGACAGAGATGCTCATTAAGGCTTGCCCAAGAAGTAAGTCCTTGCAAGTAAAGAAAAAATATCTTCTCTTTCTTTCTTTTCCTTATTTCAGATGTTTTGGACCATGCTGAAATAAGACTTGATCCTAGAGCCATCTATTCCAGTGAATTCTGAATTGGTTCCTTGCTAAATAATCTGATAGAACTCAAGAAAGCAGAAAAGCATCACCATAGACAGAGGAAGAGCTTGTATTCCTCTTGTTAGTTCTCATGGTCACTTACTGCAGACAACAATTCAAAATATACATCACTTACTTTGTATTCTTGGCTTACTGCACTCATTTTGATGTCTGAAAGTTTATACACAATATGTAGGAAATCTCAGAGGCCAATGAAATGTTTTGCTTCTTTGGAGTGGAAACAACTGAACTCCCTCTAGGATTTTTGGAACAAGACCACGTGAAACACTTGGCTTTTATTTGCAAAGTTGGCCATGTAAATTTGTGCTGAAAACTGAGACTTTCTTCCAGGTGTGTCTAACCTGGTTTTCTTTTGTAACATTAAAATCTGGCCCTCACAAGCAGCAGAGTGATTGTTAGAAAATTTATACTCACTGAAAACCTACAAGATACTGAGTATGTTCAGTCCTTGCAGTGAATTTGCCTGCCTCCGAAGTTGGCTGTGAGTGCTATTGTGAATGCAGATGAGAGCATCTTCATGTATAGGGAAGTCATGTTAAAATTGTTAGTGGTCATTGAAAATAGATGCTTTATATAATGAAACTTGAACAGAAAAAAATCTAGTCCATCAAGAGGGGGAAAGAATTGGCATTTACAAGAGAAATATTTCAAATATGATTAATGCAACTGTAGTCTACAGTATAAGTTGTGTAGGTATGTAAAGACTGGGGTGGGAGGGGGGAAATAACCAAAGTGTCAGTTCTTTAACCTGAGGAGATTTTATCTTATCCTGTAGCTATTTCAGTTGACTTAAATATTACTGTGCCAGTTTTAAAGCCCTTGGAGATGAGTGTATGCACATTTCTGGAAGCTCTCCTAAAAATTCTCTGTATTGTCGGGGATGAAAGTTAAATTTAAATGACCACCTCATACCCTATCTGCACAAAATAAATGTTAAAAATCTCAAAATATATCTTTTAGGATAGGGAGGTTTGCCTTGGCAAAGCTGAGCATCCTCTCTTTCCTTATCTCCATGTAGTGCAGCGCATGCACCACTCAACCCTCTTCTTGCCTCAAGAGCAAAGCTTCAAGTGTGCTCATGTGAAGCCTGCCTGCACACATGCACATACTCACTCACCAGAAAAAACCTGCTGCTTTGCACCTGGAATAATCAGTTTCAGGTCTTTAGCCAAGTGAAAGGAGAGCTCATTTCCCTGCCTGCCCAGGGACCTCAAGTTAGCTCAGGGCAGTGGAGAACGGCATCTGTCAGCCAGGAGTCTTAATCCTTCTCCTCTTCTGAGCACCTTCCACTATGGGCCTCTGGCCTGGGAAAGCCTTTTTTTCTCTTTTTTCCTCAGCTCATGCCGATGGTACAGCTAGTTAGACTGAACACTTTCTGTGATGGCTTATGAGACACATGAGCTTTAACCAGCTCATATATGTTTTCACTGCATTTCACATAACATATTTTGTTTCATGATTCAGTTATGCTTTCTGATGAATATATGGTTACATTTATAATACTGTCAGAATACAATCACAGTCAGGATTAGGTGCTTTCTCCCACAAGGACTTAAAATCTTTCTGAAGTTCTGAATGTTTTCCCCCCTCTTAGATCACTAAGTATAGTCTTGCAAGAGTTTGTTTTCCTAGAAGATAAGTACAGGAATAATCCAACTTCCCTCTCTTTAGTAATTGACTGGATTTCTAAACTTAAGTGACTGGAAATGTCCTATCAAATGAGGATTTGTTCAGTGAAGTGAGAAAACACTTTGAACTTCAGGAATACATACATTTAGTGAATGATCTATTCATTTACCTTCATTTTTTCTTGTCATCAGGGGTTTGGCAGAATGGACAGAATTTTTCACAGGAAGCACTTAGCACAGTTCCCCAGAGTTAACCTCTCCAATACCTGCATTCACTGTGGGTTACTACTACCTTTAGTGCATGTGCCCAAAACTTGCCTTCTCCTTTGCTCCCACCTTTCTGCTGCATGCCCCCTCTCCAACACAAACCCCAGTGCACCCTCTCCAGCCTGAACCCCACCCTGCAGCCCCAGCAGAGGTAACGCAGTAGATTTGGCAGCAGGTAGAGTGGGGCTGATCTGAGGTTTTCTGCAGGTTTCCATAAAAATGGGGGCCAGTTTGCAGCCCACTCTGTGAGACTCTTCCTCTGCTGCCTGTGGCCCTCCTGAGAATCCACGCAGGGGCTGTTACACCACCAAGGTGCTCCGCATGCACCTTCTATTGAGATGTCTCAATACCACCACCATGTACATCTCTGGATATAACTAAATCCACATCCTCATCCCTCTCTGGTGATTCTTTGTCAAGATGAAGGAACAGGACATTCTGATGAGACCCCACCTGGAGTACTGTGTCTAGCTCTGGGGCCCCCGACATAAGAAGGATAAGAATCAGTTGGAGCAAACCTAGAGAGACCATAAAGATGATCAGAGGGCTGGAGCACCTTTCCTATGAGGACAGGATGAAAGGGGTTCTGTTAATCCTGGAGAAGCAAAGGCTCTGGGATGACCTCAGCACCTTGCAGTACCTGAGGGGACCTATGAGGGAGCTGGAGAAGGACTTTTGACAAGGGCATGCAGTGATCAGGCAAGGTGAGAATGGTTTAAAGTGAAAGAAAGTAAATTTAGACTAGATATAAGGAAGAATTTTTTTACTGCGAGAGTAGTGAGGCACTGGAACAGGTTGCCCAGGGAAGTTGTGGATGCCCCATTCCTGGAAGTGTTCAAGGCCAGGCTGGTTGAGATTTTGAGCAATCTGGTCTAATGGAAGGTGTGCCTGCCCATGGTAGGGGACTGGAGTAAATAATCTTTAAAACCCCTTCCATCCCAAACTATTTTATGATTCTATGGTTCTATTCTACGGCAAAACCCTGTGCTGTCTTACATGGTACTCACAGCCTTTGTTGTTTGTAACCTTGCACATGTTTTAACTGCTAAAGAGACTGACTAACATGCAGTATTATTGTTTTCTAAACCTTAAAAGTTTGGGGTCAAAATACTTGGACAGAACCGGTAAAAAGAGAAACCAAAAAAACCATGGCTTGGTTTCTGCCTGGAGACTTTCTGCAGCAGCCCTCAGAAGCTTGTCACAGGCTAAGGGAACAATTACAATCAGTGCCCATCAGGATTTTCAAAGAGGTGCCTCTGGTTCTTATGGAAATCAGCAGTGAAATCATTTCAGAGAAGTGTGATACTACTCATTCCTGGTTTTCCCCTTTCTTTGACTGCTAATGCTTCAGGCTTTGGTGGGTTTTGAATTACATATTTTCTAAGTGGTCAGAGTATTCCTCCTGCATGCTCTACATTTGGCTTGGAGAGTATATCTACCTTTCTCTTACATATATTTTTTTTTAAGGATATGCTCAGCACTATGTCATTTGGGCTGCATGCCAATAACAACAAATGCATAGCGACTAAACAACTTAATTCTTTGTCACAGTAGAATAGGAGTGTTGTTGTAGAGCATAGGGCCAAGGAAAACTTTAGGCTCAGTGCTGAGATAATTGACTGAACCCTGAATATAATCCTATTAAGAAATTGATTACAAAAATAAGAACCAAAATTATGAACAGGGTTCTCTGTACGACACATCTCATCCTAGCCAGATTAAGGACCAGCTGAATCCTACAACCAATTTAGAGAAAAGCAATTGCAAAGCCCTACAGAAGATAACTGCATATTCTATTTGCAGTTTAAATTAAAGATGGAGACCTAGTCATGCAGACAAGCATAAGCAAATTCTTGGAGTCAATACGAGTTACTGTGTTGAATTACTTTAACCAGAGGATTATATAGATTATTTATTCTATGGATTTTTACACTGGTTTGGTTCTGCTACAATAACAAAGACTTGACTGTTTAATTTTCATTTAAGTATCTATATTTCATTTATTAGGAAAACATAGCATAGCTTCTGCTTTGTAACCCTGTGTGGTTTTATATTTCTATATACACACGCAGTGCTGAAGAAGCCAAACTTGCCTTTGGCATCCATATGTGAGGGAGCTTCAGTATTTTATTTGCTTAATGAATCCATTGAATTTCTCTCTTTTTTCCATAGACCTTTGCAAGTGGTGATTGTGCTAATTCCTTCCCCCCAGAAACATATTCTTGAACACTCAATCCAACTGAAATTTTGGATGGTATAAAATGAGGATGTAAGTGGTCTGGGTGAGCCTAACTGCCATGTGGGTTTAGGAGGAGACGGGAGGTAGGAAAAAGACCTAAATGAGACTTAAAGAAGATTTTCCCTTTGGTTTGCAAAGCTTGTATACAATGCCATTTGTCCCCTACTATGTCTTGGAGTTTCTAAAATTATATTTCTACTTCCTCAAGTAGGGTCCAGATAGAGTACAGATGTCTAGTTGTTCTGGCACCCCTAAACACTGAGCCACGTCTTGGCATGCTTGGGTGTCTTCAGCAACAAAAGCAGAAAAGGAAGCTTCAGGTTCATCCAAACACTTCTCTACACCGTGAGTCACACAGACCTCTATTTACCATCTGGGTTTAGGTTTCCATAATAATTTTCATGACAAGATTTTCTTTGGGGTTCACTTAGTTATCCAGCCAGGAAGAAGTCATGAGGGACTCAGATCATGGAGAACATGGTCCATTTTGGAGCCTTCACAGACACAAGCTGCTGCTTCTTCCTTCCTGCAGGGAAGCTGAACTTGCGTTGAAACACCTGGGAATTGTTCACAGAGGTAAGAAACAGAATGATTTTTCTCTAAAATCTCTAAAATCTTTTTATTGTTTCCAGTTTGCCTGCTTGAAGTAGTGAAGACTGGGGAGGCCTGTGGTAGTGACTTTCAGGGGACTTGTATAAGAGCCAGAGATCTCTTGTCCTAATGCTACAAATCCAAAAAAATCTACAAGGAGAATATTAATGTGGGCTTTGACTCACTATTCCATCTGTCTTGATGGGCATTATTGTCCTTAACAGCAGAGGAGCCATGTTATCCTAATCAGAACCACTAACAGACAAATATTTCCTTTCCCAAAGCAAGACAAAAATGCAAGAGACATCTTTTTTTAGCATCCTGGCAGTTGTATTTCCAGCTTCCTAAGAGAAACCAAAATAAACTCCTGGGGCCAATTCTTTCAGAGAATTACCAATTTTCTAAACAATCTAAACCTCAGAATTTAAGTAATGCTTAGAATGATGCAACAGAAGCAATACATTGGTCATCTCTCACTTTCTGTAGCATCCGTGCTGTATATACTTGTACTACAAAGAGTCCAATTGCGTCTTTACTGTTCTAAGTAGCATGGAAATAGATAGATAGACAGAAGAAAGAAAGAAAGAAAGAAAGAGAGGGAGAGAAAGAAAGAAAGACAGAAACAGAGAAAGAGAGAAAGAAAGAAAGAGAGAAAGAAAGAGAAAGAAAGAAAGAAAGAAAGAGAAAGAAAGAAAGAAAGAAAGAAAGAAAGAAAGAAAGAAAGAAAGAAAGAAAGAAAGAAAGAAAGAAAGAAAGAAAGAAAGAAAGAAAGAAAGAAAGAAAGAAAGAAAGAAAGAAAGAAAGAAAGAAAGAGAAAAAGAAAAAGAAAGAAAGAAGGAAAGAAAGAAGGAAAAAGAAAGAAAGAAAAAGAAAGGTCTCTGCCCCATACAGATTGTATAAGGATGGGCTGCATTAAAATTGAATTATTTTTATTTATAGAATGCAAGAGAGAGGAGAAAAGACCACAAGCATGGTCATACAGAAACCTTAAATAATCCATCTGAAACACAACATGCTACGGACCACTTGCAACAATAAAAATGTCCAAACTTCTACCTTTAAAAGTTCCCGTGTCTGTAAGTTTTAATTCAGGAAAAAACTTTCAGATAAACTTCTGGAAGGATAAGTATTACAATGGCATTTTAGAGCAGCTGGTAACACCAAATTGTTTACACATAACTTTGTCGTTAAAGTGCTTTCATTATTGGATTTCTGTTATGATTTTGTTACTGGGCAGTAACAGATTCTTGAGATTTCTCAAAAATTGGGTCAGTCTCATCATCAAACGTTCAACAAATGCTTCAACAAACGTTTGTTCTTTTAACAGAGAAATTCAGCATTAGCTGAACTCTTCAGAACATGGGTGCTTTATCCAACAGGATGTGTACACTGAGTATCTGTAAGTAGTATACAAAACACATGCAATCTTTGCATGGCAGTCAAACCTTTGAAATACCAAAGTTTATACCTCAGCCACAACTGAATGGGTTAGGTAAAAAGAAAACTGCCTTAGGGTTTGATACGAGGTAAAGGATCAGCCACAAAATATTAAGGATTAAAAAATAAAATACCCTCACCCAACATTTACATTTTAATTTTTCTCTGATATTAAATCACTAAAAATTTCTGTAGATTCTGCTTTTGTTAAGGTTTTAGGCCCCATAAGTGGAATGGTCTTTATTCCAGGTAGGGATACAAATTTCTCATATTGACCCAGCTTTTCAAGGATGAACTAGACCTCTCAAAAAACTTCTGACATGTGAGGTTCATGAGTGAGTGAGATGCCTCCCTTTGGCACTGGCTGGGACAGAGAAAACACAGATATATGGATATCTGTCTTACAGTGAAGAGGTTCTGGGCAGAAGGATGCTCCACCCGCCCAAACCAGAAGGGCCAGAAGGGAGCCTGCGGGGCCTTGGTAGACCTGTCACCTTAAGTGCTTTACATTTAATTGCTGTTCCTCATGCCTGCCTGTCTAAGAGAGTGAAGGAAACTGTCACTCACAAAGGTTTAGCAAAAACCCTTGACTTTTAACATTGCAACTTTAATTAGCATTATTGGAGTCCCTTAAACAACTTAAAATGTTCATTGTATGACTAAGGTTGAAATTTGCTCTGTAGTTTCTATAGGAAAGTATTAATTATATGGAAGTGCGAAGCCATTTTAAGCAAAATTCGTGGTGATTTTAACACATAGAGTATGTGAACATTGTCCCAGCTCAGCTCCTTGAGCTTCTTGCAAGTTCAAGTAATTGCAAAATTAGTGTGTATAGTCATGGTCACCTATGTGAAGTCTGGGCTTGTAGCTGCAGTTACAGCATACCAGCCTTTGGAAAGAGTGCTGAAAACAATAGCTGAACCTCATGCCAAAAATTCTTTTGATAGAAAGTGATTTTTTGAAGTGTTAAGATGACTTTGAAGCTTGTAGATTGATTTTTTTAAAGAGAGTTCTGCTAGAAATAGCATTTGAGGAAAAAATACATTTACTAAGCGACTCTCCCCTTAGAGCTGAAAGTGAGTTCAATTCTTTGCTTTAATACATACTACTTTTAACCACACTTTTTTTGTAAACTAGTCTGGAAGAGGAGGGGGAAAGAAAGGGGGATCATTGTTTGCTTCTGAGCCCTAGTGTCTGCTAGGAATTATTGCTGTTTGTTTCACAACGGGGTGTGAATTACTTGGTTGCAGTCAACCATTGTTTGGAAATATATTTTGGAATGTTTCCTTTATGGAAGGTTTTTATTTGCTTAGGATTCATGATTCTGTATTTCTTTCAGCTGTTCACATATTCTGTCGCTACAGTATTGCTCACTTTTATAATAATGGGTTCAACTAATAACTAGACATTTGTTTCAAACTACATCTTGAAGCATGGTGAAAATCTAACTCCTGAAAGCTGTATTAAACCAGGATCTCATGCATTGTGCACTCTGCTAAGAGTGATCCTGGGATTTAACTTTTAATAGAAATCTCCCATTACTTCCTGGAAATAACTAAATAAAAGGTGGTCCTAAATTTTTGCAAGTGTGGTGAACATATTTTCAAATGTGATGACCTTGCTTGAACTGGTTTGAATCTTTTTAATATGTTGGAAGACAGTAGTTGTTTTTTTCCATTTTGTCTGACCATACGTGAATAGCTACATAATATGCATCTGAGTTCATTAGTGCTGGATGATCTGGGAGACTAAAGTTTACTTTTTGGGAGTGGAAGGGAAAGTGGAGTTTTCTTCTAGTAGTGTTGATTAGAACTGGATCACTTCTGGATGGATCAGTTTAATCCAAATATTGCTATTGCCCTTCCCCTCCCTTCATTTTGTCAGAGGGAGAAATGTGCCTGTGGAAGGACATAGAGGTGGCTGGACTGGTACAAGAATTAGAGTTGGAGTGCCTTTCTCACACAATACCAGTGTTTGAGGGCCCAAGTTGAACACTAAAATTTATGCTCTAGCTTTTGGCTCAATGCTACAGTGCTGGATATCCAGATGAACTGCTCATGGGGCTGTGTTTGTGGCTTAGTAAGCATTTTTGAAGACAAATTTTGACTTTGGGACTTAATGAATTTTGGCATTTGGCAACTAGGGTCATGGATGAAAAATCAAACTTTGCTGACCATGTAACTATTTTTGATCAAAATTTTGAAGTATCAGCTCTCTACCCTTCTCTTGCAGGACTTATTTGATTTTCTTCTGGATCTACTTTATTTATCTAGATTCAAGTGAGCAGATCACCTCGGCAGAAAAAAATCTGTGAGATGATGTGTGGCCTTTGCGTCACAGTTGCCATCTTTCATTGTGTTCATTATGTGGAGACATACAGATATGGATGGCAAAAGACCTCCTGAATCACCTAGTCCAGTCCACTGCTAACCCAGACAGCCATATGATATCTGCATCTGAGAAATTCATCTTTACAGGCTTGAGTTCTAGTCCCACTACTCTTTTTGAAAGGCTGCTCCATAGGTTTGCTTTGTAGATGATCAGAGGCCTTTCTCCAATTACATGTGAACTTCCTCATTCAGAATTGCCCTTGCAATTGGTTTGCAGCATCTGTAACTTCTTACCCCTGTGCAGAAGAGGCTATTTTTAATAATCTGAAAGCTCTTTATACCCCTTATATTCAGTATAAATGCTGGCTTCAGACAAATGCAGCTGCAAAATGGCATCTAGATTTACTTCCTTCTTTTCCCATTTTCCAGAGAAAATGCTGTTTTCTATGTTCTTCCTATAAAAAACAGAAGGAGTTAGGGCTGAAGTATGTCAGGAAGCTATTCCTGTAGAGGAGTTTGGGGATTTTGCTTTTCCTCAGGTTCATCTGTAATGTTTGGTTTGGATTTTGGAAAGTAAGTGCAGACCTTTGTGTCTGCAGTCTTAGTAAAGGTTACAGTAGACTAGAGGACTATGGTAGGAGCCTACAGTATTTCATCCCTTGCTTATGTCCTGCTGTACAAACTGGAAGACTTGTTCTCATTCCTCTCACCTCTCCACACTCTCAGGCAGAGGAGGTGAATCAGGGAGTAAGTGGGATTGCTGCATTCCTCTGACTATCCTGTTATTTTAACTACACTGAGTGGTTCCTTTAGCAAATACCATGTTGTTTTTGCTGCAAGTTGTTCTGTTAAACATATCATATAAAATTCAGTGCAGAAGACAAACCTAGGCAGTCCTGAAATCCAGTACAATTCCCAGGTGCTTGAGTCATCTGTCAGGGCTCCTGCGTGGTCTGCAGTACCATGGCTCAATTTCCTGTTGGCCGTCTGCTCCTGTGGGTTGGCCTTCAGTGCTTGTTTCCTCTCCAGAGGAATTCACCTTTATATTATTTTGCATCTCCTGTACCAAGTTTTGTTTTCTCACTTTGCTTCATATTTTGACTTCTGATACATATAGGATGTTTGGAGGTCAAACAGAAATGTCATGTGTTCCTTTTCCCACTTCCTGTGATGATATTTCCTAACAAAGAAAATTTTAACTGGTGCTACTGGGACAGTGAAGGACTGATGGTTTCTTCTCAGAGATGAGATTGGATTCAGGATTTATAGTTGCACTTCCAGTTTCGGTTTAAGGGAAACCCTTCAAGAATAACTTCTATTTTGTAGGAAAAAGCCATTCTCAGTCATGCTTTGCTTTCTGATCCTGGCACATTTTGCACTGCATGTAATTCGGGACTGTTTACATATACATAAGATTGCCAGGTCTCAATTGTAAATGGTATTTTAGAAGCATGGAGAGAACTGGCAGGCATCAAGTGCCACAAATCTGACATGTACAGTTTCTCAGGTTTTGTCAATGGAAAGCGAGCCAAATGTTGCTTTGCTGCCTGGTGATATTGCAGTTTTTTACCAATAACGTCTGTGAAATAAATACAGTTATGCTTATGACTGTGGGTTTTAGCAAGTGTATATTTGATAGGTTGTTTTCTGAAAGACCTAATTCTATTGCTTTTGAAGTCAGTTGGGATTTCACATCTTTTGTGCCCAAATATACAGCATGCTTAGCCAGCACGAGTTACTTAAGGTGTAGATTTGATTAACTTTTTTTCCTTGGTCAGACATTATCTATTCCAGTTTTCTCTGGCACTTTAACACAGATTGTATTTTTTTTCTTTTCAGTTCTTTTGGATGATGTTTAAAATGAAATCAGAAGTTGACAATAAGAAAAGCAGAGCTAATAAACACTGTGTATACCCAGCTACTGAGCTGCTATCCTGCTTCCTTTCTTCCTTTGGGAAGCCTCAGGGTGTATTGGATTGGAGCTTAACTACTTTTTTTTTCCTTTTTTTTTCTCCTCTGTTTATCATCCTTTAGCACAGTAATTCTTATCAGCCCTCTAGAGCACTGGGCAAAGGAACCATCAGCTGACAATGGAGCCATGATTTTCCTGCGTCTACAGATGGCAGTGTTCCTAAGGCTGAGATAATTGGGATCATTTCCTACCAGCGTCCGTGGGGGCAAATGGAGCTGAGCGTGCTCTGAAGCCATTCCCTTACCAGCCCCCCTCCCTGCAGGCAATGGTTGAGAGGAAAGGAATTTGATGGGCATGAGCTATTTCCCATTAGGGGGCAAACTTAAACAGCAAGATTTTGGAATGAAGTGTGTGTTATTTGGACTGCTCAAAGTTGTTAAAAAAGGGAGAGAAATAGCCAGTTGAGACTCCTCCATTTTTTACATGATGGGATCAGTTTTCAGAGAGGAGAATGATTATGAGTGCCCCACACTGTAATTGCTGGCAGGACTCACAAAACTTCAGTCTCTCTGGATGCTCAGAGGTGAGCAGGAAAGGCCCATCTCAACAAACAGGAGCACCGTGTCTTAATTTTCATAGCCTCTCTTCCATAAAGATAAAATTCAGATATATTCAGTTTGTAAACTGGGACTCCTACAATTAGATGTAGGTGTCCCCATGTGGGTAAAGTGTGCTCAAGAGAAATTAGAGAGCTGTTCAGGATATCTGTTAGAGCTCCACTTTTAGATGAGGGAATTTGAGCATGGTGGGACCTGAAGCCTCAAGCTGACACGGCGTCACATACATATGACTATGTGTAGGTGACTTTAGTTGAATCCTACCCTTTAAATCTGTTGTCTCCTCTGCTAGGGTTTTTTTTGTTTGGTTTTGTTTGGTCGTTGTTTTTGTTTTGTTTTGATTTGGGGTTTTTAGCCTTTCTTTTTTTCTTATGTAAAGCTGCAATACTTGCATTCTTCCATCAGAAATTGAAGATAACTCCAACCAAAATCACTAAATTCTTCCACTTGCTTGTTCGAAGGCAGTGGTACCGCACACTTTTCTCTTGCCGTCCTGGCAAAGGCAGATGGACTTCTTGTGTTCCTTGAAGAACCCAGCTTTGTGGTGCAAACTGGTGGTGGTGGTGGAGGAAGAGCAAAGGCATTAGCTGCTGCCAAAACTAAAGCTTAACACAAGGAAAGCAGAAGGGTATCTGAGGCCATCTCTCTAAAGAGCCTGGGATCCACCCACCTTTATGAAGATAAGCTGCTTCCTGTGTTTCTCACTATTCAGAAGTAATTACCTTTAATAGAATTATTTCTCCAGCAAGATTTTACCTTGAAAAATGCCCTGTCAGTTGTACAGCTGATGCTAATGATCATGGCTCAGGGCTGGTGTCAACCAAGTGAGATGAACTGAGTCAGCATCTGTATCAGTGAAATGAATCCAGTAACATTTAGATCAGATGTTTTCTCCCTCACTCCCCTTTGCATTCAGGTCATGTTTCACCAGTGTACTGTAGTGGCACCTGAATAAACACTTGCAAATATTTATGATTCCCCACCTTCTCATAGGGGGCTTTTTGAGATCTTTCCCACAACTCTCCCATATAAAACAGTTGAATCTCTCTTCTTTCTTAGTATAAACATGAAGGTAATGTGCCCCTTGTCACAGCAGACATCTGTTATATGTATAGTAGTTATTCTGTAGCTCACAGATTAATCATTGTGCTCCATCTCATCTTACACTGCAATCTGCAAATTACAATGATTCCTTGAAGAGACAGAAAACAGGTTTGTTCTTTGTATTATTAATAAACTTGAAATCACTCCCCTATTTATAACGGTGTTTCTGAGATTTCTTCCATTCTCCAGATGACAAATATTGGCTGCTAAAGACACTTTACTAAGATGGGTTTTGCTAGTTGCCATGAATGAAGCTGGAATTGAACATTAATTAACTATTTCTGTAAAGGGCTCATAACAGCAAAGCCGCCTGCACTTGTGTAAATTTATATTTAACATCCCATGACAAATTGGTTTGCAACTCCTGACAAATGTTTCTATTTCATTCTGTAAGTTCAGTCATTGCATTAAAAATAGCCATGGCTTAGATTTGCATTAAGACAAATTACTCTTGAAATGCATTTCCAGTTTTTTGGGAAACAGCATACTTTCTCTCAAATGAGGATCTTCCTCCCATTTTCCTGAATGTTTATGTTTTTATATAACAAGAGAATAAAAAACATCCATGAGGGCACTGCAGTAATTCATATTTGGGGACGCATGCAGTACAGGAATTTGTTCCAAGCCAGATTCCTCTGTACTTTTTTTTAGATTAGGCTTAAAGTTTCCATCACTGGAAAATTATTAGTTATACTCGGGATCCTTTCTTCCATTCCCACTCTCCAAAGAAGAGCTTAGAGGAATGCAGGATCAGCTCTTTTGTAACCACCTTCATTAGCAATTTTATTCTTTAGGATAGAAATTTGGTGTTCCCAATATAATCCTAAAAGGTTTATTTTAGGTCTGCAGTATCTCATAATGGAGAAGCCAATGGCATTACCTTGATGATAACCCACCACAACAGAGTTAATCTGGTCTCTTGGTCTTTCTCCTTCCTCCAGCAGTACCAATATCAAAGCTTACAAAGGTGGTGGTCTTAGGAGACACAGGTATTAACAGCACCCACCCACAGTGTTTATAACCATTCTGCCTTGGTGCTCTGAAAAGAGAGCTTGCTCCTGCAATTGCTTGAATTGTGCTGCAAAGACTGCTTCTCTATGGCTGAGCATATCATACGATCTCCTACTGTATGTTAGGATTTTAATTTCCGTATATACAACCAAGTGGGTCCTTCTGCACTAAAGCTAAACTGAAAGATGTGGTGAGCACTACACCAGTTTTTGGTACGCAGCTGAATGATATTTTAAGCTATTTTGATGTTGAATAAGTGCTAGTAGGACAATGCACCCATCTAGCAGGAGTGTGAAAGGACAATAAAGTTACAACTACCCATTATATCAAATATTATGGGTGAGTTCTTTGTTTGTTTTTTTCCCAGCATAGTTTTTTAAAAGTTTTGACTTCAGAAGTCAGAAGCTTATCCTGGAAAGAAGAGTTCAAGAGTGATTTCAAGGAGACATCTCTAGAGTATTCATTTGTCTGTGTGTGTGTATATATATATATATATATATACATACACATGTATATATATATATATATATATACATACATATGTGTGCGTGTAGGTTTATTTATTTTTTTTTTCTAGAGGCTTTTGTCGCACAATTTCCCTTTCCATTTGTCTTTCATTACAGCATATGCTCAAGCAATTGTTCTTGGAGAAGACTTGTGCAAATATACATGAGTTTAATCTATTTGTGCTAATAGAAATGACCCTGTGATTTTCTTGGTTCTGTTGAGTTTATGACATGTACATCCACTTTATTTTCCTCTTTCCAGTATTGTCTATGGTTTATCTTCATTAGTCTCAGGTTTTACAATTCTTTGTCCTTCATATGTCTTGAATTTTGTGCAGGGTCTAGGACTGCATACATTGGGAACTAACCTGGAATTTAGGAGAAGCAGGATTGCTTTTCTTCTCTATGATTTTGGCTCTTTTTGACTCCAGGTAAGTCTTCTGTGTCCTGACTCCTCCTTCATTTTTGTCTTGTTAGAATCTGAGAGCAAGCTCTTCAGGGACTCTGGCTTTGTGTCCACACGTTGACTTTAGAAATCTGTGTGTGTCTAGATGTCACCATGGCTCCAAAAAAGTGTTTGCCTTAGGAAAAAAATTTCATCAGAAGTAGAATATATTTTTAGTACTTTTTCATGACCTGCTAAATCCACAGGCTTCTTGTATGGCCACAAATGTTTTTGCAGCTATACAGAGGGAAAGATGCCTCCTCCTTCCTGGAATGGAGTTCCCCATGGACTTCACTTCTTCAGGGGCATTTGCATGTTCTCTTCTCTTCAGGGCTTTCTCATATATTGTCTGTGCTGTGTTTTATTTGCAAATCTGAATCTTTCTGTATAGATGCAGAGACTCTGACTCCTTGTTATGGATGCAGGAAACCACAGCCAGCATATTCTGCCTTGGGATCTGCAGAGTGCCAGATTTGGGACAGTCAGCACTGTCTTCAGTAGCTGGATGAGCTGGATCTTTAACTAGCAGCTCATGCTGCCCACTTCTTGAAACAACCCTGGAAATTATGCATCTGCTCGTTTAGGTAAGTTTTGGGGATGCAGTTAATTGGACATCTGGCAATTGAGAAAGCTGCCTTGAATGTTCAGTGGTTCGTAATCACAGGCTGGCACATACAGGCAGTTAAAATCTAATTCCAGGCTCATGGAAGATGAGGCTTTCTTCCATCTAGCAGCACCACCAAGCTCTTGTCCAGACTGAAGCTGAGTCAGCTGTCTGTTTTCAGGTACTTATCTTCTAAAGTGATGAAACATCATATGCATTTCACTGCCTTCTGTGTCATGGGAACCTCAGTTAAAGTAAATGACTGGAGGAGAGCTTGTCTTTCTAGCATTTCCAGGCACAGCAATGAGAGGAGTTCATGGAAGAAAACTCCACCAAGGCCCTATTAAACATTAAGATTCTGATGCAACCATTGGCTCAGAAAGTCCTCGATTTTGCAAGGCCAAGAGTTAGTGGAATATACAAGGGAAATACCTCTGTCTTCTTTCCCTTGTCTCTTACTCTGTTCCAAAATATTCACTACTCTCATATCGTCTTCTGAATTAAATGGATCTCCAGTGTGGTCCTGTAGAACTGGATTTCTCTTCTTGACTTTTTAGAGTGTTTCTCAGTTATTTGAAAGCATTGTGTGGTCTCCACAGACAGTTGCCAAGGGACCCAGATCACAAGCTGGACAAAATGTATGCATTGGCATTTAATATGAGTGTTTTAGTAATCTCTGGTGGACCAAAAGAGTGATCTGCTCAGGGTAGAGGCAGACAGCAGGGCTGACTAAGAAGAGAACGAGAGAGACTTTAAAAATGTAAGTTGACCAGTCCCATCAGTGTTCATATTTAGATCATGCGTTCCTGGATGGCTATGTGCAAACTGGGGCTAGAGAAATCCTGCTGAATAGTCAGAAAGACTGAGCTATGTAGATTGTCAGGGGGCACTTGAATTAGAAGGAAAATTTGACTCTAGAATATAGGGAATACCCGGGGAGGTAGGAATGTGTTTGAATTCAAGGTCCCAGGACCTACACAAGGAGAGGCAAGATAGAAATTCCTACAGAGTGGAGCTGAAACAACCAGGCAGGAACTTAAGTATGGCTGATGATTTTATTTAAGTTATGATTTACTCATTTATTTTTTTCATTCTGTGTTTGTATCTAAAGCCTGTTCTTTAAATCTTGCAAAGTAGACAGTCCTGCTAAAAACACCTATGCATTTGTCATGGTTTGAAGTGAGAGGAGGTGATGTTAAACTTAGGGTATGCTGTTCCCATGGTGGTGGTAGATTAGTGTAAAGAAGGGTACAGGTAATGTAAAGGATTTGCTAAAAGAAACTTAGAGATCATAGTCTGCTTCCACTAAATCAGTAAAATGCAGACTTAGTTCTGACACATGCTCCTCCTTCCTTCAAGAAGTAGAACCATTCCAAAGTAAGAGTCATGCACTGAGGAGAAGAGGTGCCATTAGCATCTTGCATCTGACAGCATTTCTTATATATTCTGGATCATGCTCTGTTTTGATACAGCAGAATTAACAAATGTGGGGCAAATCACTTTTTTTTCTTGGCCCATCCCTATGTGTAATAGGGGGCAGAATGATATCTCTAATCAAAAGCAAGCTAGAAAGAGAAATACAGGAAAACAAGGTGAGCTGATCAGAGAAGAATGGCAACAACAGCCATAGAGTTGTTTTAGCTAATTATAGAGGGAAAACCAAAACTAACAGAAAAGTTCACCCTGCTCTTTAGCCCTGCGGTAGAATTCAGTCCTGCTTTGCTTCTGTCATCTGAGGAACTGTAGGCCTCAGCAACTGTAGGCCTGATCAACCAGCAATGATTCTTGGTTGTCAGATGGGATCGAATTGATAGTTTATTAATAAAAATAACTATTTGGTGTTACAGTCTATTCATTATTTCCTGTTTGTAGTTCTTTTATAAATTAACCGCCCCACATAGATATTAACCCTGGCAACTTAGCTGTAGCACTTAGCAATATACTGTGGTAATAAAGGGAACATTTTCAATAATAGCACCTCACATACTAGGTAGTCCTGTTGAGCGCATGGACATGAATTGTTGAATAAGTTAGCATTAAATATGCATAGCAATCAGTGACAGACTCTGCCTGAGATACTGAGCCTTTTCCTTAAGTAGCTGATATTACTGAATGCTTGACAGTTCCACTGTATGATAGTTTTCATGAATTTCCTGCCTTTGAAATTCCAAATGGACCACTTCAATCTCTATAGAGACATTAATTTTACATCTGCTTTTTTTTCCCCTTGGAACTGAATTTTTTAATTAACACTAAATAAATAATCTTTACAAAGTGTTATAAACAATAGCCATAAAATCCAGCTGGTAACTGGTTTGAACCTCAGCTGTCCTGTTTCCTTTTTACATCACTGGGGGCAACCCTGTCTGGGCTTTGTCAATACGAACTCTTCTGCCCATCCCCTCTTCTCACATACACCTCTCTCCTCACATTCAAACCATTGTGATTCCAGTCGAATAGCAGCCTATTAGGTCCCAGTTTTTTAAAGCATACAGTAATTTCCCATCAACATCAAAGTAAATTACCCTGATTTAGTTTCTCTTTAGAAAAGGAAGTAGTCCTCTGTTTTCCCACTGGAACTCGTTCATCCTTGCTTAAGTGCTGCTGCAGATATCACTCTCTCCTTACAACTTCTTTTTTTTTTTTTTCTTTTCTCCCTGTGAGTTGAGAATTTCGGTCAGGCAGTTTTGTCATTTTAAAGGAATGTGTTGTGTCAGCTCAGCTCTCACTCGTGCTCTTCTAATGTGGTTGGAATAAGTTCATTTGACCACACACTAAATGGTTTTAGAAATCAGATTTGAAAAAATTGTGAGGGCCATGACAGAACAAACAAATAAATTTATCAGCTTTTGTGCCATTGAGATCTCATTTTCATATCAAAACATATAATTTCTGAAATACTCAGAGCTTTAAATTGACCTCTGTTTTTTTTGTAGACTTCAGTCGAAGTTCTTGAGGGGAAATTTGCCCCTTCATGAATTACTAGACACCAATTCACAGATGAACTTCAAATTCCAGTAACTACTACAGAAGTGAATATTTTACATTTTTTCATAGAAAGAAAGAAATCACAAAAATAATAAATGAAAACCTGTCTCCCTCCAGACTTAAGCTGAAAAGTGAGGTTTCTACAAATTTCTAAAAGTTCTCTCTTAAAATAGGAGAGAAAGAGTGAAAAATTTAAAGAGGAATTGGCACACTACTTAGAAATCACCAACAATTTTGAAATAATTTCCTTCCTGCATATTCATCTAATTTTTCCCCCCTTACTCAAAATTAGCTTGCATTTATGCTTTCAAGATCTCCTTAATTTTTGTAGGGAAGAGGTGTAATGAAGCAAAATGGCTGATGATTTGATGTTAACCATCAATAGCAACATTTGTTAATCACAATTTCAGTGATGTCCAATTGTGGCAGTAATGTCCAATTGTGAAAGCTACCCAGCTTTACTGCAAAACTCATTAAAACTACAATTCTGCATAGTTGAATGCTACTCTGGTAGATTACTAATGTAAAATGCAAGTTCAAAGTACATATTTAGATGAAAATTCATAATTTCTGAAGGTTGGGTCACTGAAGTTTTTGAAAGATCTAAGAGCAAAGCCCGATGTGGGAATTTCAACTTCTCACTACAGGTGAGGATTTACTTTGACCGATATCCAGCAAAGATGGGAATGAGAAACCATGAAATGGAACTTTAATTCAGTTATTATTCAAAAACTAATGAAAAAAATTAATTCATTAGTGTTTCTGGGTTTGGTCTGGAGAGATTCTAACAGATTTCTGTGTAGATTTGTCTTCAGTGTTTTGAATCAATTTTGCCTTCCAGATCCTTCCAATAAAATCTAAGTGCAAGGGCATTCAGTGTGGTTTTGCTTACACTCTGTTTTAATAAATAACAATGAAAGCTGGGAGGGCATAGGGGGAAGGGGAATTGGTTTGGTTTTTTCTCTATACCTGATGTTGCAGACTGAAGATACAAGTTGTGAAGAGAGACTTTAAGCTCCCAGCATTTTTTTTCAGTGTGTATGACCAATTAATTATTTTTTAAGGTAAATACAATTTTGACAACTTCTTCTATTTAATTTATTGGCTAAATTTTCCAAAAATAAACAAAATTTCTGCCACATTAAATTATTTAGAAAAACTATTAGCAAAGTGTTTCTCAAATTCATTGTTTTGAGATAAAGTCTCAAAGTAACAAGTTTTGAGGTAATTACAGAAGAAAAAAAGTTTTTAGCCAGCAATAATATAATGCATGTCAAAAACTGAAATCACAGCTCACCTAGGTTTATTTTTTGACTAACACACCAGAATGTACAGAGTTCTCCTGCATTCCTGTGCCTGCACAGCAGCCTGCCATGGGGATTTTGCTGACTATCCCCAGGCTCGCAGATACAGGCACGTAGCAGCTCAATCTGCGTGTGAAAAAGGACACATAAGAAGTTGCTACAAAGTCCTTTACAGATAATGACCCTTTTTTCTAATTTACAATAAATACTCTGGTTTGGTTCGTATTAATCTTGACAATGAATAATCTTTACTGAAATGCAGTGTGAAAAACAAACAACACTCTGCAATTCTATGGGATTTTTTTTTTTGATAACTACCAGAAGAGTTAAAGTGCTTACAGAGGGCACCAGGAACTTTTGGGATTTCTTCATATACCTATTGTGTGATTTGGGATACATCTTTTAATCCCTTCTTTGCAAGGAAAGATTAGAAAATCTAGTCTAGTGGGAACCAGAAGAGTGTAGAGCAAACCTTCCCTGTCACTGCCCTTCATTGTGCCACTGTCACTCTCAGTTGCATGAGGTCATGGCTTGTGCAATCCAAGTTCAGAGAAAATACCAGATAATCCTGATCATGCTTTTTTTCCTGTGATAAGCAGGGAAGTAGTATTCCTTCTCCTGATACAGAGCAACCACCCTTGATTTTTGCTGGCTTTATAACTACTGTGCATCCATACTTCTATGCTGTAATGTTTTAAAAGAAAAGTAATGACAATTATGAATAGCTGTTTTCTCAAAGACACTCCTCAATTCTTACATACATGCTAAAAGAACTTGAAAAACTGTAAGTCAGACATGGGTCTGCTTGTGTTTTATGGTCCTGGACAGGTTTGATGGCTCATCCTGGCACCCAGTACCAGATGCCAGGGAGTTGGGCCTGTAGGTGTTTATTATGGTGCACCAATGCTGGAAACCATTCCACCAGGCACCATACCACTGCTGTGTGAGGTGAGCTGCCTCTCTTCTCACAGCAGGAACAGATGAGTTTTCCAGAGGGCAAGAACTTGGAGAGAGGGATTTATATGACCAGATTGAACCACTGTGATAATCTGGTATAAGCTCCCAGATAATTTAATAAGAATTGGCAAGAGCAGGATGTCAGTTCCTTGACGGTTTTTTTGATGAGGGGAGAGAGTGGTGAAGTGTTAATTAAGAGGGAATTAGCTCTCGTTAACTCTGGATATACATGCTCAATGATGTGCTTTCCTTTCTTCGTTCTGGACACAGAGTGCTGTGCTAGAATCCTACTGACCTTTATTTAAAACTATTTGAGACCCTGAAGGTCAGAGGAGGAAAGCAGATGACAAGGTATCAGTGGTAGTGGTGCAGGCAGTCTGTCTAGATTTGCTTACTGGAAAACTTGGTCCTGTGGCCTGACCCCGGAGCAGTGATGGAGTAACAGCTCAACACCACGGAGTGCGAAGGTGCCCGTGTTAGTGAGGCTGGTGTCTTCTATTTTGGATCCTGTAAAGCTGATAAGGTTTAAATAGGAAGTCACAGTACAAGTGTCTGGGGCATGCTAAAGTTGGCTTTTAAAATAGATATCCAGTATGAAACACAGTGCTAACCTCTCTCAAATCCCTCTTTGGGGTTCAATCATATCCATGACGTGTATTCTTCCATCAGTCAGAGACCTAATATACACGGGGGGTGCCAGAGTGAAGAGGTCTTGAACTGCAGAAAGTGAGGGTGGGTGAAAGTCATTGAGGGTTTGATGGATAAGAGCAGATTCCTGAGCTCCTCATTCAGGGGCTTACTGCTGAAATAGGGCTGTGCCACTGTACTGCAAAGACTGCCAGAGACAGCTGCTCAAAGAGGCGACTTTTCTTCAGGCATTACCAAAAATCATGAGAAAAAAATAGCAAATGTCTGGAAGAGGAGCAGACTGAGAATTCACTTCCTTTTAATAAAATTGTTTCTTCATCTATATAGGCATTTCTGTGAGACTGCCATCTCTTTACAGACCACACAGCTAAATGAACAGCTGAGTACCCACTTGTTCCCTCAGCAGTCACACACTGAAAAACACCTTGGAAGTGCTAAATGCTTTTCTTTTTAACTCTTTAGCCAGTTTAAACTAGTAAAACTCTTCAATATATTTTTTGTTTGGTGTTTGGTAAAGATGTGGTCATATAAAATTACCAAAATTACAATAATTAGCAAATTGCAGAGAAATGTCTTTAGGACTTAAAACTCCAGTGTGTAGGCAGCAGAACTGTAATTTATAGGCTGACACACCAATCCAGCTATAGGCAACTCCAGCAGTTGCTTTGCTGCTCATTAAATAAGTGCACAGCTATCAGACTAATTATAGCATGGAGCTATGTAGAAAACTGAACCCAGACAGGGAGACAGGAAACCTTCTGACAGAAGTAGCTCCACAGCCCACTGCAGCCTGGAAATCCTGCTACATTTTAACCTGTTGTCTCCCTAGACATGTTTTCAATGCTGCTTATTTTGTACATCTTCCTTTGGGTCTCTCTCCCATGCCTCAAGTTCCTCAAAGATACCATTGAGTCCCAGAAGGGGAATTACCAAAGGTGCGTGGGATGCAGCAGTTGCTGCTTTTGCTTTTTGCTCTTGGAGAGTGCAAACTCATCCTGGTGACTCCTGCTTTTTTATTATTAAAACAGATTTCAGCAACTGCCTGACCACGTGAGGGCAAAAAAAATTGCTATTTTCTCCCTCATCCTCTCTCTTAAAATGGAAAGACTGGATCTAATTTCACATATTTGTTCTGTGTTAAGTTTGTGACTAGGGCCAGTGTACTGTGTCAAACTAGTTTAGGTGAACAGGCAAGTCAGGTGATCCTGATACCTTCCTGGAAATGTCAGGCTTTGTAAAAGGTGACCAACTTTAGACTTTTCCTGCATGTCAGTGGGTTAATTTGTATGCCTACCTGTGTTTCACGTTTATGTTCCTGTAAACAGAAGTCAGGTGCTACTGCTCATTTTAACTAGGCATGTATATAAAACAGCCAATGGTTTTATTTCAAGGCCCTTTTTGATTAATGAGGCTTAACTAAGCTTTTGGGAAAAGTACTGTATTTTATTGTCCTGTGGTAGCTGGTGTGTGGCAGGAAGGCTTGGTGGGCTCTGCTCTGGGGAGAGGGGAGTCCTTGGCTACAGCACTGGCATCAGCAAGTCACTCCACACTTCTTCAGAGCAGGTTGTAAATAGTCAGCATTTGGAGGGATTTATTCTGCTAAAAGAAGCAAACTGGCCTTCAGCTTCCTTCTGCGATGGTGGGCTCACATCTTGGTTCTTAGCCAGTGTCACACAAGCATCCTCACTTCAAGATGCAAGCTAGGCTTGATAAATTTTGGAGTATTAACCCGAACTCCACTGCCTTCATTTACATCTTCATATCTTGATTTGTACATTTTCTTAGAGAGGATATCTCAAAAGATAAAATAGATTTGGCAGAAAAAGAAAAAAAGAGAAAACCCCTAAAATCTGGAAAAACTTTCTAACCTGTCTTGACACATCTGTTGTTTTAGAAGAAAAAAATCTCCTGGTTGCACTGGGGCCCTGCAGCTATGGGTGTTAGGGGCCTGACTGTATAATTTTTGGAGCGTAATAATTCTATAATTACATTGCTAATTGTGTGCCACCACTTCTTTTTTATAATAACAGAGTGAAGTGATTTTGAATTTAACAGTTTTACAGGAGCTTAGACAGACTGTTAACTGAAAATGAGCTCTTGCAATGTAGCTCCTAATAACTGTTATTGTTAAGGGCATGCTATCAAGCTGTGTGAATGCCTTGCTGGAAGGTGTAGGTTGGCAGAAGTATTTCAGATTCAAAATCTCAGCAGTTCAGTGACTTTGTGGTCTTACCTGCATGAAAAGTAATAGGAAGGAAGATGGAAGAAAGGTTAAGAATAAGAGGAAAGTAAGTCTAAGCAATACCCACAACGAAGTCCAAAAGATTGCAAACAGTAGGAAGAATCCAAATAGCAAAATGGAAGACATTTGTAGTGAAAAGTACAGGAACTGGATTTTGCAGGCTAAATACTTTTCAGTTTGGCAATGAGGAAGAATTGGCAATTGGGAATTAGACAGGATCTTCTTTCACAATACTTGAAAGATCTAGAAATTACAGACTGGATTGTGGAGGCAAAATATTTACATTCTTTTTGTTGATGCTTTGGATTTTTGTCTTTTCTGACCTGAATTTGACTTTGGAGAGCCACACTGTCTTTCTTTGTCTGTGGATACAGTTTATCTGGGTGCTGCCAAAGCTGCTGTTGCTTCCCAAGGTAGCTTTACATGGGCTGGAACAGAAAGGAGTAGCTGCACTGAATCATTCAGGCAACACATTGGTGGTTTTGTTCCTCTGGATTATATAAGATGGCAATGTACAACATTTTAAAGAAATAAAGAGACAAGAGAAAAATAATCTTTAGTGCTTAGTTACATGGAAATTCTATGTGTAAAAAGAAACGTTTTTTTCTTCCCCCAAAAATAGAATATTTAACTGTCTGAGCTGGTGTATTAAGTGCACAGCAATATCTACCTGTTGGGACTTTTGATGGCATACTGTTTACCATGGGAGTATTTTACGTTTTTGAAATTCAAGGTATATTATGAAAAGAGTAATTCTTCTTTCAACTCTGAGTATTAGAAGATGAAACACATCCTATATTCTTCCCTCATTCCTGCAAGTGTCATTTTATGGCACGGTTCATTCACGATTTTGGCCTTTAAAACTGATGATTTGGCTTAGATTTATACTGCTTTGCAAGTATCATTTCAGATATAAAATAAGCATGGCTTACCATTTCAGATATAATATGGTCTAGGTTATGAAATAATTATGAAAGATTCTTCATTAAGAGTCATACAAGATTCCTTGAATTATTTTATTTCCAGGGATTTTTTTTGTTTCATTTCTCCTTGGAGAAATTTTCAAGACAGTTGGTTCTGATATGATATAGAATATATACAATACTCATTTCGTACTCAGAGTTGCTTGACATAAAGATCAGTAGATTAAAGGACACATGCTTCTTTTGGGAAAATGTTTGAATTTGGAAACAATATTAAAGTGAATATACCTCAAAAATTACCTCACTGTGTGTGTGTTTACATGTGTAACCTAAGTGTTCTGCAGAATATGATACCAGAAACATTATCTGACTCAATCTGTATGAGTCGTTTTGGCATGTTCAGAATTTGCCTCATAGACTGAAGTCAATAGATAGGAATAACTTGTTCAGCATGTCTAGACAAAGTAGTTATAAAAGAAAGAAAGAGAAAAAAATTAAAGCGGTGAAATATTTTAAATAAAGGGACAGGAACTTGGAATAGAAGAAATGAAATAGAATACATGAATACAAGTGACAGTTCAGTATTCATTCTTTTTATTGTTCCAGCTAGAACAGTTCAGGTCTGCTTCTGCCTCTCTCAAAATCTGGCTATAAGCATACAACTTCTAGTATACATGTCCAGTCTGTCAACAGTCTTTTTGTTGTTTGTTGTTTTGTTTGTTTGTTTGTTTTCTGTTTGTTTCTCAGTGTGACAAAGCTATTGACTTTGGGCTTTTACTTGTGAGAATTGCAGTCTGTGATGGACATGTGCCATTGCTACTACTAGGCAAGCATGTAAAGCTCTACTGTTATGAAGGTAGGAAATGATTTTCTGCTAAGCACAGCTTTTGATTTTTTCATTTCACTTATCGATAAAAATATTAAGATAGACACTTTTAGAGCTCCAGTTAAATGCACTTCATTAATGCACAGCATTTGCCTTAGTTTCTCATAATGTTATTCTGTTAATGATAAAAATTATCTTTAAAGCTTGTCACACAGTGTTCCCTTGCACAGATTAATGTAGGTCTTCGACTCATAATCTTCACTGTTTCACACTATTTAATCTGTTTTAATATTTGACTTTACTCTATGTTGTTTTGCAGCCCTTACAGCTACTAGTTGAAGTACACATCCAAGTAGAAAACCGGGAAACAAAAAAAATCTAAGCAAATAGGCTGATGCTTCTTTTTCTTGCTTATGCATTTCTCCTTCTGTGAAATGGATACAGTACTACTTGCTTTGGATCTCTGGATGAACTGTTTATATGAAAGATTACCAGTAGTGTCTTTTGCTCCATATCTTTTCTCTGCTTTCTACTTCAAAGTCGCATGTTACATGAGATGCCTAAGGAGGTGATTTTTGGTAGATATCTTTTCAAGCAATTTAAGAAATTACTAGAAAGTTTTCTGCTCTAAATGTGTACAGAAAATCAATCAACATTTTTTTTTGGTACATTTTATAAGGTACAGTAAAATGCATATCTCTCACTATTAGAACTATTTCTTTCTGTTGTCTTTTTGTTCTCTAAGTGTGTATAGGCTTCTTCTTGAAAATAAGTATTGGTAAAGATGGGCATATAAAATTATAAATATTCTCAGTTTGTTAATGTATACCAATCTGGGAATATATCAATTTGATATGAACACTCAAATGGATTTGCTGGAGAAAAAACATTCCTGAGATTATAAAAGCACTAATGAAACAAAATTCCATTTCTTTCTTGAGGCAAATTCCACAAAAAGACAAAAATATATTTACCAGTATAGAATAACCACAGCAAAAACACCTGCAACACCACTATTCATTTACTCCTCTCAGAGACTGACACATAACCTAGGCAAATCCTGCCATCTTAAATGCAGCAAGACATAGGGATCGTTTGCAAAAACATGAGATGGATCATAGCCCCACAGTTCTCAGAAAGCTGCTTAGTTGAGCAGCACTAGGCATGTGTGTGGTGTATGAGCCTGGCTACTTATGTGCACTATTTAGAATTTGCTGAATCATTGTTTTGTGACAACTCGGGCATCCTTTTGGAAAAAAAAAATGAGAAAAGTTCTTTTGCATCAGTATACTGACTATCAAATTTCAGTAGCCTTCAAACATACTTTATGCAGGTATCAACCTTGATACTGTGTCAGAGCAGAGAGTTGGAACTTCTGAACCAATTTTTAGAGTTGTTCTCAGAGCGGAACCCTTCTGTAGCCCACAAACCCTTTAAAAGCCTCGGTCAGGTGAACTGTAGTTATCTGTCAGACCTAAGGGATATGGGACTGTTACAAATAACTAGGATTATCTCCTGTGTTTCTCACTAGTGAACATTCTAATGCTGGTTTAAAAGTACATTTTTACAACAAAATAACTGGAAAATTACCACAAAACTGGACACTGAGTAAGTTTGTTCCTTTGAATACACTCTCTGCACCTTAAAAACATCACAGGGAGTTAATAATAACTTTTTTTATGCTGTGTTATTTTATGGAAAGTATCTCTCACCAGCGAGAAAGTACGAGGACTTCTAGGAATCACTAGGGTATAATGAAGGTTGCCAAAAATGTAAACTAATACAGATTTACAGATTTTGTTATGAACCATGAAAATATTATTTCTAAATTAAAACCCTAACCTTTAGACTTTATATGAGAACAGAAAAAAAGTATGAACAGGAATTTTTTTTAAAAAATGTGTGTATATAAACATCTGAGGTCTCAGGCCCTATTTATTTAATAGAAAAAAAAATATGTGCCAACTAAACTAACATCAGAATATCAATGAATGATCTGTGAGTAAGTGGAAAACTTCTAGTCTGATTAAATCTGCAAAAAGAATCTTAGCAGTGGGGTCCCCTCTATTAGCTTCTCAATGCTTTAGTATGCATTTAATTGCAGCAAGATACCTTTTCACCTTCATAAGGGCATTTTTCTGAGATTTTTACATTCTGCTCTTACTTCTTTCCCTTAGTAAGTCCACAGACTTCAGCCAACATACCAGCAATACACCAATAACAAAGGTGATCTACCCAGCAAGGAGCACCCAGCAACACAATATCAGGACAAAAAAAGTATTCCTCCTGAAGAAACAAAACCAGTAAGTTCCCAGGATGCTACTTGCTAAGGTGTCAGTGTTGAAATATATCAGGAGAGCATTTCAACTTCCCAGCTTAAGGGTTACCTATGGGGGCACTCAAAGCAAGAAGCCTATGAAAAATGAATATATTTTAAAAAAATGAGATAGATTTTTTCAGTGATTTATTTTCTTGATCAATTCAGTTGTGAATTGATTGATACGTACTGAATCCATATTAATAATTAGTTTTGGCAACAACATATGAACCAAAATTAGTTATCTCATTTTGAAGTTTAACCAAAAAAAGAACCATTTCTGAAAATCAGATACAAAATCCAGAACACTGTTGAATATCTTCAAAAATGGAATGATGTGATTTCTCTGTTGCAAAACTTGTTTCCCTTTTGAAACAGAACAAGTTTTTTTCCTTTTTTTTTTTTTTATTGGTTGTTTGGTTTGAGTGTTTTTTGGTGGGGTGGTTTTTTTGTTTTTTTTTTTCTTTGCTAAAGGGAATACAATGATTAAATAATCTGAAAGAAAGCAAAAATGAAGTGAGAGTTCCACCCGACCCCAAACATTTTTTTACAGCTTTGGTTCAATAACCCAGATGAAATATCCCTTGTTAACACAATTCTAAGTACAAGGAACCTTAACAACAATTCCCAGGAGATGTTGTAACACCTTTGTCAAATTCATTTTAATGTCAAAGTGGCTGAGAACATGTTCATTCTATGAAAAAATAGGTATTTCAGTATTTCCTTTCTAATTTTGGAAGAAAACAAATGTTGAAATATTAGAATTTCCCCCAGGATGAAAATTCTAATATTTTGCTCGGATCTAGTTTCCAATAACTCTTACACTTTAATTTTGTAATATTTAACTTAATGTTTCCCATGTGAGTATTATAGCACTAGTGGGTGAAACTTTAGTCACCTCACAGATTAGGCATGCAAAGGAAAACAGTTCCTATATGTAGAGGGACAGATTTCTCCCTTCACAAGTACCTTCCTCTTGTTTCCCCTGCTGATGAGATGTCAGTTTATTACAGACTTGATGAATGGAGTTTCCTTTCTCAGGAAACAGTAGTCAGGCCTATGGAAGCATTTATGTAACAGCATATGTTCCCTCCGTGGAAATTTCCTTATTATCCCTTCCCTTGGCAATGTTGGGCCACTGTCAGGGACCGTCTGAAGGGAAATAGTGAAATGTGGCTGCAGGGATATTTGTGGGAAATGAAACTGATGTAACCTGCTTTTCATGCCTGGGTAGGGCAACTTTACATGCACATGCACTAAGCCTGATTTCACCGTACACATCATGTAAAAGCTCACTTAAGGGCATTCTTCCACCATCATTTATGAGAAAATGTGTCTTTTCAACCTGACAGATAAGAAGGAGAGGAAGAAAGGGATGAGTCCTGCTACTGAAATAGTCCTTTACTGCATGGTAGGTTAGACTGGCTCAAGATTGGACAGTAATAGATCCCCTCCTTCTGCCCTTGCAACAGCTAAACCAGAGGAGAATACTTCGCTTAATCCCTTCAATGTATTAACTCAGAAGAGTATATGCAGTGTTTTCTGCTGGTTCTTGAGGATTTACCTTCTTTCAGTTTGGATTTCTTGTTTCCATACTTGAGTTTGGTGTTTCTTCAATGCTCCATCCCAATACAAAGTATGGTGCTAGGTCAAAATACTGCTGTAGTTATGACAGTCAACCTTATTAAAGGGTCGTGCTGGCATATTGATACACTAGCAGAGCCTAAGGAAATTATTTTTGTCACACACTAATGTGTGTTTTCATTTTTATGAGTTTCAGAGTTATCATTTCCTTTGTTCTGTCCCTCAGCTGGTCACTTATCTCTTGACAAACTGCTCCTCCCACGGGTGAAGTGTAGATCTCCAGCTCTGCCTCCTGGTAACCCTCCTGTGATGTACTACTCTTGACTGGTGGTCATAAGAATACAATATGAAGAGAATGATACTTCATTACTCTTTCTTCTTTCACCTGTCTGCCTAACCATCATTTTATTTCCTCATACTTCTATCTCCATGTCTTGTCACAGCCTTATGGCTAAACTAGCATGAAATATAATGTAGCTTTTTGTTGCCAGGGTCAATTTTTGAAGGTATACTAAAATTATATATATCTTTCTATCTTTTCTTCATTGGTTAGAAGGCCTCAATTTTGTTGACATCCACTTTTTGCGTTATTATTAGCTCTTTTGATAAAATACACAACCTTTGCTGAAATCTATGATAGATGAGCACCTGGTATATTCATGTATTAGTGATAACACTGGAAAGAAGGAAAAAAAATGAAGAAGAAATGTCTTGCACTGATGTTCTTGTTCTGTTCTTCTATTCTCATTTGATTTTGAGTGAGTGGGTTTTTTAAAATATGTGTGTTATTCCTAGCTGGCTGTCTCAGTGACTTATCATAAGTATCATTTTCAGGATTATTTTCTTTAAGTGTGACCCTATGTATTTATGATATATTAAGTGTGACTGATCATCTCACTCCTCCTTATTCAAGCCAGCACCTATATGTTGTAAATAACCTTTATATGCAAACACTCCAGAATAAACTCTCAAAAGTAACAAAGATGAGAACTGTAGTTCATGGGTTCTGGTGCCTGCTATTTTTCTCATTTTATTGGCTTTCTTTGCACTTTGGGACTTCTTGTGTGTTTTGAATTAATGAACAATTATATTAAGATACATAAGCAGCTTGTGGAAGGGGGATTGGAATCTAAAATTCCTCCCCATCAAAGGTCAATCCCCCTGCTGCTGGGCTGCTGAATCATGGAATCATGGTGGGATCTTTTGTTGGGTCTCCCCTTGCCCAACATGTCTTTTATTCTGATCCATGTAAAGGATGGACAGTGGTCAGTCTGTCCATCTGTCTCCTGAACTGAGGAATGTCCCAAATAAAGAAATGCTCTAACCACGTCTTACAGAGAGGTAGGCACCACCACTGCTGACTTTATTACAACAGTGTAAGTATTTTTAAGGGGTAAGTCAATGCTCTCATGCCAAATTCTTGCTGGAATTTCAGGCTGTGGTCCTATGCGTGCATGAGACTTCAGAAAGGTCAACCCCCACAGCATGTTGGCTGTGTGAATATTGCTTCTGAGCATCAATTTCTTCCTTCTTCCTATAGGCCATAAGTTCCTGGTTCAACTTCGTCAGGGTAGCCCAGGAACCAAAACCACTCATATGGAATGGCCTGAGGTGGCCCTCGTACAAATATGGACCTCAGGCTCCACACAGACTATTCCTGTAGTCCTAGGAACTAGGAACCCCTAGGAACTAGACTATTACTGTCACTTAAAGAGAGGTGTCTTATGAAGGAGTTAGATTAAGTACAACTTAAAGTAGAGGCAATTTAAAAAAAAATGTAAAAGCTCAAATGTGCAAGCTTTGGTACAATTATGATTAACTCATTACCTGGAGAAAGTTATTGAAAGTAGCAGTTTACACAAAAAAATATATTGTACATGCTAATATATATTATATGATAGGATACAATGATGGTACTAAAACAAAGAGCTGTAAGAGCAAACTTAACGATACCTTTAAATATTTATAACCAAAATGGAAAATTATGTCGTTGTTGAATAAACGTTTCTTGATTTTCAAATTATTCTTCCAGTGTATTATGCTTCTTGGCAAATGTAGCCAACAAGACAGACCCAAGAAGTTCAGGTTCCTAATAAAATAATGACTTTTTCCACCCTCCCAGCATTCTATTCAGCAAACTACTTCTCAGGAAAATATATTCCTAGGGTGCACATAGCCAGGAAGGACTATAAACTGATGTTGGTGTGGAGGAAGAGCGAAGTGAAGGTTATTTCCTTATTCCATTGCTATAGGTAAAACAAATAAAGCTTGCTTTAAATGATACTTTGTGTGCAACAAACCAACAATAGTAGGGAAATTCTGGGTTAATGTCTCTAGAAACCAACCTAGCTCTGCTAACCCATTATGAAGAACTATTAATCCCATTAGTGAACATGACAACAGGCACTGAAACTCCTGAATTGTTGAATTTTCTATAGCTTTGTTAAAGGCTGTAATGAGATAGTTTTTCTGCTGTTTTCTTATCTGTCAAATAAGAAAAGGAAACTGCATAAATGCAAGCAGATAATATGGGTTTCCTAAGTGCTAGGTAGTAAATACTGTGTGATTCAAAATTAATGCGACTTCTATGATGACAAAGAACAATGATCTGCACTGAACAAATTATTTGTTCCTTCCTGAGCCAAGGAAGGCTGGATGAATATATTATATATGTCTTGCCAAATTTATCTAACCTGTTCTCAGGAATTACAGTGATAGAAATCTCTGAGTTTCTTTAAGCAATCTTTCACAAATTCTTCACAGTACCTGCCATCTAACCTGAACCTCATTTGCTTCAGTTTAAAACCTTTTACTTTTGATTCCCTGTATGATCAATTTGATAAACAGATTTTTTAGAAGATTTAATCAGACTTTTACAAAGAAGATACTTATATTCTGTAGGTTCAGTTGAGATTACACACATTGTTTATATTCGTTATATCTGTCACATATCCACCTGTTTTTTCCAATTTGAACAAGCTTAGGTAAAAGAGTCTTTGTTAAAGTTTCTATTTTGTTTTCTCTGTATGATTTAGTAACACAGCTTTCGGAAGGGTTTTTTTTCTTATTAAGCTTTGTATTGGTAGAATGCAGATAAATGTTTATGCAAAAAGATTAGTGATCTATTTTGCTTGGGAGGTGATGTGTGATAACTGACCAATCCAATAGAAAGATGTTTATAATCACAGACCAGATTCCAAAATCCCTCTCTCCTTTACACTTGAATGCTTCATTTCAGACATTTAGTTACCCACATCGTGAAATACCGTGGTTTCAAGGAGCAGATTTCTAAGAGGGCCTCACTCACTGATAGCATTCAAGCTCAGAAATTCAGTATTGACCAAGTCAATATGAATGAGCTAAATTGTTTTACAATAATGAGCAGAAACTCCATCTGTTCCTCCTTTGTGGTAGGAATGATAATATTCAGAATAAAAATATTGCTGTAATAAGGACTGGACTACTCTTTAAAAATAGCAAATTAAAGAAATAGACATCCCATTTTATTCCCCATGCTAAGGGCTGGAACCTGTGGGTTTTTGCTTTGGCTCTTTAGATTCCCAGCACATCTCAATGAAGACTTTCTTTGAATTTTATTGATAGTAGGATCTGGTTTGTTTGCAGTTTGACTCTTGTGGAGGTACACAGCAGGGGTAATCAAATACGGCTGCAGGGATTGACTTGGACAGAGATTCCTCCAGACGTTTATTTTATCTCAGAGATAAAAAACCAAGAGATTACAGATCAACAGTAAACTTCCTTAAGGTGAGGCTCATGGTCTAATGACTCTTTTTGCTTTACAAGGCCCAGGGTGTGCTTGGGAAGGGAAGCTATTAAGACAGATGCAGTTTGGTGATATATTTTATTTGGTGCTTGTATGGGACAAAGGGATCCTTTGATTCCTGCTCACTTCTATCCCCTCAGTTGCGTTGGAGGGACCATGCTTCAAACTCATTAGAGGACCAGATGTACTTAAAACACTTTGCAAATGGTTTTGTTGTTGCTGCTGCTGCTGCATCTTAAAAGCTGGGTCTGTTCTGGGGCCCTGAAGCAGCAGTTTGGCCTGGCTGAGAAGGCTCAGGGGAGAGGTGTCTGGGTGGTCAGAGGTTCAGTGAGCTGCTGAGAAAAGGAGTAGGTGGAAGTAAGACCGTGGGGCTCTTTAAATGATATGATTACTTAAGGCAGTTGGCTACAGAGATGAATGAGAGTGAGAAAACAGTGACTGCTGACTGCCTGTGATCTTGCTGAAGAAGGGCTATTTGAGGAGTATCCGTTCACTGAATGCCTAGTGATACTGGTGCTGCTGCAGAAGGAAGACCCAAAGGAACTGGGTACTGGATGGAGGGGAGGTGACTGATGCCCATCTTTGGTGTGGCAGAAGGATCCACAGGTCCAATCTCTGAGACCCTCCTGACTCTGGCTTCCTTCTCCTCATGGCACAAGGAGAACTTTTCTGACAGCCTCTGTCAGTTGTGTCACTGCTGCTGGAAATGCAGGGGTGTAGGAATGTGTGGCGTGAGGGGTGACTAAGGGAAGCAAGGGAGCTGTTAACAGAGGAAGGAAATGTTTTCTTTGGTGAGGAAGGGCAGAATGAGGAGGAGCAGAGACAGGGAATCAGGATGTCTAATCTGTGGGGGAGATAAGGGCAGTCTAGTTAGGGCACAAGTTCTTTCTGGCTATAGGGGATGTGAGAGCTGCCCCTGTGCTGGAGTAAGGAGGAATATTTTGATGAATGGTTGGGTTGGCACTCAGTGGGGAGAGATATGGAGTTCTCTGTCCCCGCTATTTACCACTGCTGGTAAACTTTCTTTCCCCTCCCTGAATATCCACTGAGATTGCCCTGGCTCCCATCCCATACAGCCTTACTGATACTTCCCAAAGCTATTCAGTGATGCAGATACATGTGAGGAGCTTCCAGCAGGTACAGATCAGCCATTCCTCTGTCTGCCAGGTTCCCACACATGTAGTTTTGCTGGACAAGTGGAAAATGAAGGAAATCTTCCTGCTCCATATGAAGTAGCTATGTTATTTTAGCTTAGTCCCCATACGGTAGGACTCCTCTTGGAACTTGCTATCTTCAGACAGGCCTTGGGAGGCACAGCTGGGAAGGCATGGGACCGGGATGGGAGCATCCCTTGGGAACCTGGGAAGTGGAAGTGCCCTGCTGTGAATGGTGTACAGCAGCTGTGATCCCCTTGACCATATCTCCTAAGGCAAGATCTCTAACACATCCTAGCTAACTGCTAGTCTCTTTTGGAAGATGAGAAGGAATGCAGATATCAGTCTTGTGCTCTCTTCAATGCCTGCACTGAGTAACACATTGCTGTGATTGATGCAGCCTATTTGTTATCAGTGTTTTATTATTCAGTGCTGGTGTTGTAGAGAGAAGGATATAGAAGGCATATTTTGTTTTGTATTTTGTTTTGATCCTGTGACGTGTATCTCAACCAGCATTATACTCCTGCAGCTTTGTTTTAATGCCTGAGTGAATTGAGAGGGTTTATCGTTTCAACAAAATACACAGGTGATCCTTGGTCTGAGCATTTGAGACAGGTGTGTTCGGTGTCTGCTGATGCAGAGAGGTATAGCAATGTTTGCATTAGCAGGAAATATCATGGCTTGGGTGCTACAAGCAGCTATGCTCTCTGAGGTGTAGCTAGCAAATAAACCTAAGTCTGGTTGTGCATACTAGTGCATCCAGACACTGCTGTCCAGTCCAGAGCCTGCTCCAGTGCATTTGGATAACACTGCATCATACCATGAAATTATCCCCATTCTTTCACATGGAACAAAGACGATTTGAAGGAAAGAAGAGGGTTAATAAGTGGCAGAACAAAATATTAAAGAAAGTTTTGGAGAAGAACAGACAAATAGAGACATAATTTGTAAGCACATAATAGAATCATAGAATCATAGAATCGATTGGGTTGGAAAAGACCTCCGAGATCATCGAGTCCAACCCTTGGTCCAAATCCAGTCCATTTACTAGATCATGGCACTCAGTGCCACGTCCAATCTGCGTTTAAAAATCTCCAGGGATGGTGAATCCACCACCTCTCTGGGCAGCCCATTCCAATGCCTGATCACTCTCTCTGTAAAGAATTTTCTCCCGATATCCAACTTAAATTTCCCCTGGCGGAGCTTAAGCCCGTACCCCCTTGTCCTATTGCTGAGTGCCTGAGAGAAGAGACCAACCCCCACCTGGCTAGAACTTCCCTTCAGGTAGTTATAGATGGTGATGAGGTCACCTCTGAGCCTCCTCTTCTCCAGGCTAAACAACCCCAGCTCCCTCAGCCTCTCCCCATAGGACTTATGCTCCAGTCCCTTCACCAGCCTTGTTGCTCTTCTCTAGACCCACTCCAGCACCTCAATATCCTTTCTGAACTGAGGGGCCCAGAACTGAACACAATACTCGAGGTGTGGCCTCACCAACGCAGAGTACAGGGGAAGGATCACTTCCCTGGTCCTGCTGGCCACGCTATTTTTGATACAGGACAAGATCCCATTGGCCTTCTTGGCCACCTGGGCACACTGTTGGCTCATGTTGAGCTTCCTGTCAATTAGTACCCCCAGGTCCCTTTCTGCCTGGCTGCTTTCCAGCCACTCTGTCCCCAGCCTGTAGCGCTGCATGGGGTTGTTGTGGCCAAAGTGCAGGACCCAGCACTTGGCTTTATTGAACTTCATCCCATTGGAATCAGCCCATCTCTCAAGTCTATCCAGAAAAGTTACAGAAAAGTTATGAAAGTATTGAGAACAGAGAGTAACATGGAGACTGAAATGCACAAAAGGAGGAAAAAGACATTCTTTAGGTGTTCTACAGCTTAGAATACATGAGGCAGAACAGGACATATAAGTGATTTCTAGGGTATATTGCAGAGCATTGTACATACTTATTGCACGCGCATATTACACAGTATCTTGGATTTCTGGAATGGTGTTTGTAGCCCAACTGTTGATGTCTCCTGGGCTCTCTTTGGTCTGTCAGTCCATATTTGAGGTTACTTCTGCATATGCTGTCCATGAACAGGTGGCAGCCTTCATCCTTATGCTCCACACAAACCGAAGTGTGTAAAAAGCTATTCCCTCCTTGTAATTTTAATTTTTTTCACAAAATGAACATGAAATGAAACTAGAAACCCAGATCAGACTTCTCTGCAGTTCACAAAACTCTCTTGCAAATATAGTTGGACATGTGGTTAGACTAACACTCACTTTTCCCAGCAATTGTAACATAGCAAAAAACCCCACAACATTTTAATCAGGATTATCACATGAATTCTTGGTAGTTTTTTGGACAAATGCTTTCGACTAGTGCAATATCATTTAGGCACATACTGCCTATAATAATAAAGAAATCCTGGTTACCATAAGCACATAGTTATTACTGCTAGTATTACTATTCCATCTCTAAGGAAAATTAACAATTAGACCAGATGGCTAAAAGGTAAATAATGATTCGGGAATGCTGAGAAAAAAATTAAATACATTAATAACCATGCTTTGGTCTTTTCCAAGGGGAAAATGATACACCATAGATGTATGTTTGTCTAATCTTCTGTAGTAATAATAATTTTCAATCCAACCATTCCTTCTCTTAAGCATATGGTTTATCAGGCTTTTCTTCCCAGCAGCAGAGTCCCCAGTGGAGGGACTGCATTGCTGTTGCAGTACAAATACAGAAATCTGTGTCTGAGGAGTATGAGAAAAGCGTGCTGGAAATAGGTGAAGACAGGTGCTGATAAGCATTGTCAGTCACATTCCTGCCTTAAGTTCTTAATAAAATGCATATTATTTCTTTTTAAAAATACTTAATTATTTGGGTTACAAATGTGAATCTAACTATATATATCTGGTAATTGTTACTTGGGATGAAGATAAAAATAAAATATATTGACTTCTGTGAGCTGAACTATTTGCACCAAAGTATTCTTCCTCTTATGGTCTTTCATGCATGATATCTGTGAACAGCTAGATAAACCAGACTTCTTATTATGAAAGAACCTAGAACTTTATTTTTCCCTTCATTTTTAGGAGCAGAATAAAGTAGATAATTTACTTCAATATTAGCTTTTTTTCTAGTATTTTTTTCCCTTTTATCTTGTCTAATGATACTTTTCCTCTTATTTTAATCTGAAAGATGAGGAACTGCTGTTGCTTTGGTACAAGCAGGATTTATTAATTTTTTTTCCCCCTGGATGTTTTTCATCTTGAGGGTTTGTGCAAAGCCTGAGGAGAAAGGCTGAGCAGGTAATGGAAACAGCTCAACATTTTGCATTCCCCATGAACAAATTAATCACAGTTACAATTAAATATGCAATGACATTTGTGAAGATGTACAGTACGAATGAATTGAACCTAACTCATTCTCAGCAGACTTGTTCTCCATGAAATGTAAATAGTAATAGAGAATGCTTCTTTTGCCTTCTGATGTCCCTCAAGACTCTTTGCTAAAGTCATGCCCACCATACGACGGGCCTTATCCTGATATGCTTATGTAAAACTGATTATTATGTACTCTTACAAAAAAAAGAAACTTGAAATACAAACCTAAGTAACTAAGGCCAATATTAAGCAATGTTGTGATGCTAAAGCAGTGTAAATAGGCCTCTGTGTAAATGAAAATCAGACTTTATGTTTATGTGAATTACACATCTGCAAAATATCTATAATATAGAACATAGCAGTTGTTTAATTTTTACCTAATTAGAGAGGCTTGAAAACATCTGGCAGTTGACACCAATCCATTTTTTCATTGTATCCTTTCTTGGTAGGTTGGGAACGGAATATAATATATCCCATGAGATGTGCTTTAGTTTATGACAGGTGTGCATTTCCTAGCTGTTCACTGCATGACACTATTTGTTTCCCACAGATACAGCTGGAAATACATTTATTTGGCAGTGAGGAATTGCAGGGGGAAAAAAAACTGGTTTAGGAGGAAACTTACATCAGAGATGTAGATATATAATGTTTGCACAGAAATCTCAGTGTGGCATTTCATAATTTTCACAGGCGTTTTTTTCGTCAAACAAAATATCATAAATTTAATAAAGGATTGGTGCATAATTTCAAACATTAGTATAAAAAGTAAAATAAAATGTATATTGTCAAACTATAGTCACTCCCATAGCATATGTAACTTTTATTTAGGCAGTGAACAAGTTACTCCTATTGTGCTTTCTGCCACTAGGAATAGGGGGATGAGTGAAGTTGACTGACTGCTGGCCAAGGGGTGGTTTGGGCTTCGTGTGGGGTCCGTGGGCAGGGACCACTGAGTTGAGCTTTCTCCTCCTAGAGGATGTGGGAGCCACTGGGACTGCACAAGAGAGACTGTGGGAAGAGCTTTACATACTTCAGCATGGAGACTCTCATCTTCTGATTAAAGAAAAAGCAGCTCTAGTGCTTGCGGAGTGTGCTTTGCTTTAGCAATAGCATCAGTCTGGCATTGGTCTAGACTAGTAAACTCAACAGGGCCAGCACATTACCTGGCCCCAAGGCCAATGTACCTGGAGCAGTTCATAGCTATGCTATTAAACTCTTACCCTTCAAAACAGTCATGCAGACCACCTATTAGCAATGGATCCAAGTTGATTGAAATTATGCCTGGAAATATTTTGAGAGTGTTCCCCATAGTTTAAGTCAAACCCATACCAGAAGTGAATGATACACATGGTCAAGTTGTAGTTTCTGGGAGTGTCCCCTTGTGTCACTTACTGGTACAGGCATAGTCCAAATGTTCCCATTTCATTTATTCTCTTGGAGTTTCCCTAAAAATGCCTGTGAAAACAAATACTGACTTGTGAAAATTTCTACCCTACCTAAACTTCATGGCATAAAAAAGGCAATTTCCCTATCCAAGACTTTTTTTTATTGTAACACTTCTGGTTTTTTGTTCTTTTGATTTTTCATTTTAGAGGAAGCTATTCTTTCTAAAAGCTTTCACAAATCTTTTAGAATGGAAAATGTCGTGTAGCCTCTTGCCATATAAAAAGATGTAGTACATGTGTTTTTTAATCCCTTATGAATATCTCGCCAAGTGTATGCACTCAGACTACAGGTAGTGTGATCCTACCGCTCTGTAGCCCAGGGTCCCTCCTTTCCCTCAACCAAAGGAAGTGACTATATTTAGGGATTTTCCCTGCAGATGAATGAAAGAAGGTGATTGATTTTCTTATTGGATTTGGAATTTAAAAAAAAAATATCCATCAAAGCTGTGTAATAGGGAAGGGATTTTTTTTCCCATAGGGAATGTGAAAAACCTTCACTCCTGGTGGAAACAGATCCAAGTCAAATGCTGCTGAATATAGAGAAATGAGGTTGATGTGGGGTTTTGATAACTATTAAATTTTGTAACTATTATTTAATAACTGTTTTCTCTGAACTATTCATGTTTTCTCTCACTTCAGCTTTTTTTTTTTAAGCTTCTGTCATTCTTCTGAAGTTGTTTCTTGCCGTGTCATGCTCCATCCCTACCCCCAAAAAGCCAGTGCCTAATCTGATGACATTGTCAAAATGGATTTATGGATTTGTTTACCAACCAGGATTCAGAATGGGATGAAACAAGTTTGCCTCTGGGAATGGATATGACTGAGAGTTGGTTCTTGTCAAAATTTTTTAAAATAGATTGCTAATAGAAAACAATTCATAACTAATGGAAAATGAGAGTAAAAAGGGTTCTTATATAAGTTCTGAAAATGGCAGCCTGGCACTTGTAAAGCTGAGAGCTGAAATGCAGCTGCTCTGTGAAAAGCATTTCCTCTTTTCTTTTTGGCATGTTTTCACTTAATATCCAGGGTGGTCTTGAGGATTTGTGGGCTCAGCGAGCACAGGAAAGATTTCTCATCAAATATTCCTTTCCCTCCCATTTTCCTCTTTTTTCTTTGTTTGTTCTTTCATAGATATATTTTTTTTTTGCATTTTTCCACTCTCTCCTATTGTGCCCATGTCTGCAGGGCAGCATCTCAAACATTTGGTTAAGAATATGTCCTACATCCTTAAAAGGTATCACGTGCAGCTCTCAGCCCCACCAAGAAGCCCATTGTTAGCATGAATTGTCTTGGGCTAGTGCATGGGAGAAGCCCAGTGTCTTTTCCCAGGGGCTCCCAACCTTGCTGGGGGTTTTGCTGCTGCTTTTCTCCATGTACACCCTCTGCCTACAGCGGGCGGGGGGGGAGGGGGGGGGAAGGGACGTTTTGCATCGTGTTGCATTTGTGACACACTACAGTGAGTAGGAAGGGGGCAGGAAGCCCATGGCAGGAATGAAGCTTGATTTCCCTCTGCCCCGTTACTTGCAACTCCATTGATACTTGGTTGTTTCAGTTATTTCGTTTGGTTAGTTCATTGCTTCTCAGAATAGCACTTACAGCTTTAGTGCAGTTGTATTTTCAAGTCTCTGACAGAGTTGTCTCCCAACTGCTTTTCTCAGTCACTGTAATCTAATATTCTCTGGTTTTTATGTTGAAAATTTCAGGCCTTTTTTCTTCCAAAATACACATATTAATGCTATCAAACCCTCCCAGACCTTAAACCCTACTCAGTCACTTCAGAAAATTAAGGGGTTTATTCATCGTGGAAGGAAAAAAAAATTGCCACTTCCATTTAATAGTATCACAGCCAAACCCAATGATGTGAGAGAGCACATTGGCATTGAAATAGCCCTTGCTGAGGAGAAGCACATTCCAGAGGAAATTGATTTTCATGTCACCAACTTACACATATTTTGAAAATTAGGTTCTGAGCCACAGGGTTCACAGCTGATTTATTTGTCATTTTTTGCTAGACTTGTTCAAATGAATTTTTGGTGAACTAACAAGTTGCCTCTGATCTGGGACGAGGAAAGGTTCACATAAAGAATGTATAGTGCAGTCCAGTGTATAAGTGAAGGTCCAGACAGCCTTGTGATATGCATAAAAACAGTTGATGGCAGAGTATGACTAAGTCCAGCAAAAAACTCAGGGATTTGCAAAGCCTAAAGCTGGAAGGTGATAATGTGGTCTGCTCTCTGTATTTCACAGGCTGCTACACTTCATCCCATTATCCATGTTGAACACATTACTTCCTGTTTAAGTTAAACATGCCTTCCAGAAAGGCATCCGGTTTTGATCTGAAATTAAGGAAGGTTTGCTTTGATAGCATTTTGTCGATGATTGACGAAGTCCAAACAAACGATTACTTTCAATTTAACTTTGTCTGGCATCAGAAGCTGACCACTGAGGATTATGCTCTTCAATTAATGAGCCTGCTATTTTTCTCCATGACATAACTGTGTGTAGCCATGTCACCTGTCAGTCTTCTCCTTGCTAAACTCAGTCTTTATGTTTGCCTGTTGCAGATATTTTCTATACCTCAGACCCTTTCTTTTGTACCTTTCACAATACTTTCAATAGCCTTTTAGAGATGCAAACTGCAGATTGTATACAACATCTTAATATGCTACTGTGTGTCCCCTGGTAGTTATGTCAATTGAGAAAATCAGTTCTTTGGCATAACATATAAAAGCTGAATGCGGTCAATGAATTATCTCCATATACATTAACTTAAGAGTATGAATCCAGTTAGGACCTTCCAGCTAGTGACAGCTTGCCTCCTGTCACATCAGTACATACGTGGCTGGTACTGGTTTTGCAGGATTCTATTTTAGCCTATGCCAGAAAGAACTTTTTCATGAAACTGCTACATACTTTAAATTAAAAATTTATGTTCACCACATACTGCGAAATGTTCTTTTCATGTTCTCCAGTCATAAGATGTTTGAAATTCTGCTAGTTCTCTTCTTGGAAAAAAAGAAAAAAGAAAAAAAGATTCTTCTAGTCTAGTCTGGGTTTTGTTTGTGTTTTCTTTGATAATGGGCTTTAGTGAAGGAGTGAGAGAAGAGGAGAAAAGCTTAGGGGACGGTACAGATAACTCCCTAGCTGGTATATTGGTTTCCTCTCAGGCTGGAGACTGGTGATAATAAAGGTGTGTCATTCCCATGCTGAGGGCCTTCTCTTAGCGCAGTGACTTCAGTCTTGTGGAATCTCCTGCACCACCTGGCAGCCCAAGGGAGATAATTCACCAAAGAATTCCTTTGCCTTTCCTTGCTTTCCTGAGCTGCCAGGCTTTGCTTATCAGAACTGTTTCACTTAAGAAAGTGTGCATCCGTGGGACATAAACTTGGCAATGGTTTCAATAATTGCTGTTTGTATTGCACACAGTCAGTGCTTCTCCCTGTCATTAATGGTCTCCTAATCGTGTCTGGAATTCTGCAAATGTGAGGAATTCAGGCAAGACATGGCCTGGATTTTTCAGGGCAGTTGCACTTTGACCCTTTTTAGGAGATGATTGAGGGGGACGGCTGGAGTTATTAGTTTTCTTTATCCCTCCACAACCTCCTTCTCCAAATAAGCCCCTCTAAGCTATTCAGTGCAACATGTCTGCTTGCACAGTAGAATTATGGTTAGGAGGGTATGCCAGTGACTCTGTGAGTAATGTATTCATTCCAGTTATTAAAGAAAATAGCCTTTTTTGGAAAGAGATCTTGTAGAGATAGGGGTAACTTGTTAAGTGTTGTATTTCTTCTATGAGGATGAGTAGGAGAGGGATTTTATCAGCAGTTCATATCTGTCTCCCCAGTCCTACTTGGAAGTTTCTTTTAATCTTTGTCAGCATGTTGTATTCTGCACATGACAAATTGCTGTTTCTTTGTCACTTACAAGTTCAATCTTCTGGTGTTTTGTGTATTTCAACTTTTGTGGGAATGTTTGTAAAACTAGTTCACTTGGGTTTTAACTCTTTTCTGTGGTTGAGGTCATGAACTCGGCAGATGTTCACAATACACATCCCATGATATGCTCAGAGACACTACCTGGGGAGTCATAGGGGTGATGTCTGACCTGTTTAGAAAAATATGTGCCTGAAAACTAGGAAAAGGTGCTCAGGATATTTGTGTCCTGACTTATTTGGTCCATTACTTCCTAAGCTATGTGACAATTCTGACTGTAAGCTCAGCTATTAAGATACTATTTCTATCACATTTACTAAGAGGCTTCTAGAAATGTGCTTGATGTGGCTGAGTAGATCTCAGTTTATGACATAATTTCTGAATGTTCATTAATACTCAGTTTTAATTTCACTGATCTGATTTGCTGATGGCTGATGTGTGAAGTGACCCTGATTCTGCAGAGATTGGAGAAACTCAGGAGATGCTTGGTGTTCCCAGTTGCCTTGTACTTCTGAATGAGCTTGATAATTTGAGTTCCCTACCTTTTACCTCATGGCTTTCAACATGACAGCTAAAAGAAACTTATTTTTTATTGAAGTCATGTGTTAGACTCACTCTGTAGTTTTCTTCTGTGAAATGCATATAGGAACTTAAATGATTCAATTGGTGTAACCTTGTGCTGTCCTCATTTGGTATAGCAGTGATCTGAGTGGATTACCTGTAAATGCTGAGTAATCCTTGCCTCAAACTGGGATAATATAGCTGATAATAAACAGCATCATAAAACTGACATCACTTAGCCAAAGTTTTTCTTCAGACTTAAATGATGGCTTGTATATGCTTCAAAGAAAGAATTCCTCCTGTTAGAAAGGCTGGGAGAAGCCACCTGGAAAGTAAGCTCATCTACAAGTGCATGCTTTGAGCCTAGTGTGGTCAAATAATTTAAAATGACAGAGAAAGAAATAGGGTAGAAAAAATAAATGTGTACAACTCCTCTATCTTGCACATTTTGCAAGCAATAACCAGAGGGATGGCTTTGACCTTAAAGCAACGTTCACTTATAGCACCAAGGATTTATCTTGCCTGATAGTTAATATTGTCAATATTTATGAAGAGTAGGTTGCTTATCCAGAACACTTGCTTCCTTTCTAAATAAATCATGGTGCTAAAGAGACAGTTTTTTAACATGCAAAGTGATTGGGTGTTGTTCTGCATACAATACAATATTTTTTTTCCCATAGCTATAAAGCAAACACGTATTTTCAGTTTGACTCAGCATCTGAAATTTTAGGATTAACTTTGTTATGCTAAACATTATTTAAATATTTGATATGGTATTAGTTAAATTCTGGTAGCAGGCAGTTACAGATGACTTTACATATGTACATAAAGCAGAGTGAGATATCTTGCCCAAGGTCATAAAGTAACAAGCTATAGGTAGATCTCAGACATTTAGATTTATTGTCTAGTCCCTTTCACATAGATCCAGTTGCTCAATGACTCATATAAAAATGCATCTCTGTAGGAAAATATTTGATGAACTTCCTCTTCGAGAGCTAGACTGCAATACATGAGAGGGGCATTTTCTAGTTACATGCAAACAAGTGCATTAAGTATTAAAAATGCAAGCCATGGATTATAGCTTTGGAGTTTCATGTACTTCACTGAGGTCTCAGAAAACACAACTTTAATAAGGGGCTTACTGCTGTATAGCCTCAGGAGTGAAAACCCAAGCACTCCATAGCTAGCTCTAATAGTGTTCCCTTTTAAGATATTGACTGTTTATTTATAGTTACTTTGCTTTTTGTAGCAGGGATAATGTCAATGACAAATGAATGTTGCAAGAAAACTCTCCTGTTTTTAGAACTTTTTAAAGACAGAATGTTATATTCAGTGTTTCGTGTTATGAATAACAAGTTGATTTATGTGGGGAAAATTTACTTTGCATAAATATTTTTAATGTTTTTAATAAATTGAGAATAAATGTATTTGGTTTTGCATCCAATTTAGAATGAAACTACCAAAGGAGAAATGTAATGGAAAGGAGTAATGAAAGCACAGGAAGCAGATGAAGGAACGACAGTAGCAACACAAGAATGAATGAGACAAGCCCTGTTGGACAGAAAGGGACAAATCTAAATTAACTGGACAAATTTATCTATCTATCTATCTATCTGTCTGTCTGTCTGTCTGTCTATCTATCTATCTATCTATTTAGCTGAGGACTCTATACTCTTTTTGTAGGCACAATATATAAGTCAGAAAATAAAGATGTCAGAGGTTACATGAAATGAATTTGCAGACCGTAACTGACCAATATACAATTTTTCCTCATTCTTGTCCTAGATTAAGACCTACCTACTAAAAGTACACACATTTCTTATGGGAGAGACAGCAAGGTTGTCTGATGCACTCTGCACCATCTGGGTAGTGTGCAGACCTCCTTGTGCTTGGCCCTCTTGCTGTGGTACATATCACAGGTTTCTCCCTTTCTGGAAAAGCAATGTTTGTATTGGATGGAACTCAAGATAGGGAACTGTATGTGCAGGCATTAATTATAGGAATCAGGTTCATAAACTCTCCCTGTTAGAAAATTAAACACAGGTTTCAATTTTGCAAAGCTGCTATTTCCTCCACATCTATTTTCTTATTGCAAGAGATTTGTACCAATTTTCCTTGGATTAATGGTGGTCAGTCTGCATTTAACAGCAATAGGATAAGTCAGACCTCTTGAAGAGGTCCTTGTTTGTTTCCATAGCTTCAACAATGACTGCTAAAACTGAAGCAGGCACAGCTGTATCATCCTGACATTTCTCCACAATGGTTGATGATGCTTATTGAATTAAGAAAGCCTGAACACAAGAACAGTTGTAGGAGAATGGACAAGGTGGAGTTACACCAAATCCCATCTCAAATGGGAAGAGCAGCAGTGGGAGTTGGGGCTTGTGCTCCTGCAGAGAGCTGCCTTCATAGCTGTGTAGGGGAGGCTTGGACTATTACAGAATGAAGAGCCTCTAATGCTGTGTTTGGCCACGGTGAGTTGTCAGCACATGCTGGCTAGTTCAAGCTTGTGCACAGATGCATTCTATGCAACTTTGTTATGTTAATAAAGCAAAAGAAAGTCAAGCATTGGGGACTTTGGATGGGCGTGGGTAAAACCCTAAAGGGTGATCTGCTGGCAACCTATAGTTTACCTTGGACATCCTCTCTAATGGAAAAAGGCAAGGTTCTTTAATTTCTCAATTCTTGTATCGTGTAGTAGAGAGGTGGTTGTTAGAGGAGGTTCACTTTAGCCACCCATTTTAACTGGGGTGCTGCAGTCTCTTTTATAAAGCATGTTGCTATAGAAAAGTTGATATGTGAACTGAGGAAAATATATCACTATGGTACTAAAGCTAAGCATGTCAGCCCTTGCTTTGGTAATGTAATCCATTTGTCACTGTAAATAAGGAAAGAATAAATTTAGATTAAAAAAATCCACTGAACTGACTTTTTCTTTCTTTCCTATACTGTCTGAATCACTTCTAGTCACACAGATGTGTAATTCATCTTCCTTTTAATCAAGAGCAAATTATAAAATGAAAGTCAAGGTATTAAGCTCTTTTCTTAAACTGCTGAGATGATTAGGTTCCAATTTGATGTTTTAATTTCCTATCGCAAGAGTTTTACTGTTTGCCTCAGAAGAAATGCCTTTAGAGAGTTAGCTCTATAATTCCCTAGACTCTCATAACACATCCACAAGTCTGAATAACCCCAGACACTATACTGGCTTCCAGCTTCTGCTTTTGACAGCTATTTTTAGGCTGTCATATTTCTGCCTTTGAACACTAGCCCAGTTGAGATCCAGACTGAAAAAGCAGAAGCTGCTAATAAGTATTTTGCCTCATGAGTGCAGATGAACCATCCACAGTTTGTGGCTGTATGCATAGTGCTACCCCCACAGATGGGGGTAGCCTTTTCTGGAGACCCATTTCTCTCAGTGTGTTGTCAGAGTGGCAGCAGGTCTGTGCATCCTGTGTCTTGTGGCACCCCTGTGAGGTGTGTGACTTGTGCCTCACATGACAGGCATTCTCACCCTCTTACCTGAGGCATTGTCACCACTTGATCGGGTTTGGTGAAGTTTAAGGCTGAAATCCTTTATTTGGAGTGATTAATGATTGCAAACACCTTCCAGCACTTCCAAGGTCTAGCAATTTTGTTTGGTTTGTTTCCTGTAGAGTCTCAAGCCAACTCTGATGCTTTGTCACCAAAGAATGAAATCTTATCAGGAAGGTGGCAGCTTTCCCTTTTCATCACACTCTCAAACCCATAACCACTGGTTTGCTGCCCCATCTGTAGAGCTATCTGGCAAAAAGGATGCTGGATTTCATAGAGCCCCTGGAGGAATACGAACCCTGCAGGTATACCCAGAACCCTCGGAAGGTGGAGAATGTCTGTCTCATGGCTTTTAAGTAACTGCCGAGTGTCATCTGGTGTGAACTGTGGAAATGGGGACACTTCTGAGTCTGGTCTTGTTGAAACTTGGAGGGAAACTGGAGGCTGCTGACACCTCATCAGATAGAAACACTGCTTAAACTAAGAAGGAACACCAGTAGAAGGGAACCTTATTTTTTTTTAATTACTGCCAAAGTACTTGACAGACTCTGATTTTTCAGACAGTTCAGGCAAAGGAAACAATATCATTAAATGTGAAATGGCACAGAAAACCAAGAACTAGTGTTTTGCTTTTAAGTAAGGATCAAAGTCCCTGAGAAGGGTTTGTAAATAATTTAAAATGAGGAGTGAAGCTGCTGCATCCGCAAGTGCTAAATTGAATCTTTGGTAAAAAACCAAATGGGGCTGGAACAGAAATTAGTAACAGAAGACTATGTTAGCCAGAAAGGTACTTAACCAAGAGCTCCTCTGTCGATGGTGCAGTGTGATGCCTTTACTGCACTGTTTAGAAGTTTTGCTTTGATCTAGTTGTAGTCTGGGCCTTTGGATGTTCACATTGAGGGTACTGCCAGTTTTGTTTCATTTGTGTGGAGTTCAGCATGTACACTCCTATCACCCAAACCAAAGAGACAGTGGAGACACTGGGAGGATGGCTGCAGAAATGCACTCTTGTGAGTGCGTTAGTTCAGAGCAGAAAGCATACTGGGGCTGTAGGAAGAGGTATATATTAGTACCTGTCAAGTAAAATAAGTCTCTACATACAGCTCATGAGCAGGACTCTGAGTTGGGGCCACAGAATATCTCTGTGGGGTGGAGGGAGCAGGGCATGTGGGGTGATAGTCCCAGGCTCCACACAAAACCAGGGCAGGTAGCTGAATGTGCTGAAACAGCAGAAGCCAAGAAGATGCACAGCATTTGGGGAAACAAGCTAAGGCTCTAATAAATTCACCATTTTGCAAGCTGGCAGGCAAAGATTCTTGTCTTGAAAAGCAATATTATCTGCCTATTCATAATCTGAGCTCTGAAGAGCACCATGCAAGTTTCTAGAGACTCTCAAGTGCGGAAGCCAACACTATTGTAGAAACAGTGACAGCACCACTAAACAGCTCCAGGCCAGTTCATCTCTTGCTTCCCACTCCTGTCCCCACCTAAAGCAAAGACAGAAGTGTAAGTGTATAAAGCCAAGGGCTTTCACCTTTTCACAAAGAAAAGAGAAACTAAGAATGACATGTTTTGGTAACATGGAGTCCCAAAACTCTGAGGGAAGTAATTGAGGACAACTGTGGAGGAAAGTTGAACTCTTTCTTTACTCAGCAATAATTAGTGCAAAAGACCAACTACTACATAATTGGTCCACTTTTAAAAAATAAAATTCTCCTTATCCTTGAAAAATAGTAAAAAGAATGGTTACTCATTAGTATCGGAATAGACAGTCACGCAAGTTCATGTAGTCCTATCTAACAAGCTGGGAGAAAGTAAAGTCAAAATTAATTAAGCACTTATGGAAACTACTCTGAATTTGCACAGTTACACTACCAAATGGCACTTGGGAAGCATGGGCTCTTGTTGGTTAACTTTTCTCATTTAAATAGAAAGCCAAAATCAAGAAAAACTGGTTACAGAAGCAGTGTGGTCAGCTATTTAGAACTAAATGAACTATAGACATCTTCTCATGCTCATACACACAGAGAGGCAGAGTCAGGGCACATTGTGTATGAGAAGTAATGGGCTCTTACAGTTCCAATGTCTGTAGGGAAAGCCAAGAGTCCCCATGACTCACAGCAGAGCAGGAGGTCTCCTCAGGACTGTAGGATGCCTTGGAGAGGGGCCAGTCTCTGTTCCAGGAACAAAGCAGCCAAATTCACCGCTGAGTACATTTTTTCCAATTTGGAACAAGCTTGGTTGGCACTGTATTAGGTGATCATGCCCCATAACCCATTGCACTGTGTAAACAGATCCTTTAGGTACTGATCCTTTCAGTATAACCACCAAAACAACATGCTTAGTCACTCCTCCGAACCTGCACTCGCACTGGATTAGGAGAGCTCTATGAGTCCACGCTAAAATTCACTGCATGTCCTAGGTCAGAAATCAAATAAAGTGTCAGGATTGAACTGATTTAGCTGATGCTCTGGCAGAGTTCTATAGGGGAGCTGCTTAATGGAAAAAAAAGCATAAGACCATGAGTGCCAGTTACAATAGGTCACTGAGTTATAAGGCTTATTGGGAATCTATCTCATTACGTCTTGGGCACTTTGTTGATGTTATCAAACACCTTTATAGCTGGGTGTAGATGTATGTAGACATAAAGTATATTGCTGAGTTTGTAAAGAGAGGTAACCATGACAAGTGCTAACTGTACTGCTGCCCAGCAAATAGCTAAGGTTCCCTAAGGGTTTTAGGAGATGGATACGTTCTGCAGGGTTTTTGACAAGAGTATGGTAACAGAAGGGGGAAAAGAAAAAAAAAAAAGAAATTAAAATAAGAGGTTTAAACCCATCATTTGCAGACTGGAAAATGGCCCCTGATGAAGCATCACCAATTTTCATGGAAGCCTTTCACAACTTTATACAAATTTCATACTGACCATACCAAATTAAGCAAAAAGGAAATAAAATTTCAAAGAAAACCTTCTTTCAATAGTATATGCTGAATTTTCTTCTGAATGGAGAGATCCTTCCTCTCCCCTGTTTTAATTTAGCCAGGGAAAATATGATATTACTGCACTCAGTCCTGAAAATAAAAGAGGTGGCCTGTAGCTACACATCTTCCAATAGAACTTTGCAGCAAAACAAATTGCTAAGTCAGTGTATCCAGACTATTTGTTCTGGCAACAATATTGATTTGAGTAAAGCTCAGTAAATCTGCCTTAGATTTCTAAGAGAGTGGTTCCTAGATTTCTGTTAGTTTTATCTTAATGCAGGGAATACACACACCAGTATTTTGAGCAGATGTCTTTGAGGATTTTGACCCTTTGCTCAGCAAAAATAACTTTTTCAGTGATGATGTTAGTGGTATCACTGATAAAGTCATTTTCTCTGAGTAGCTGTAAATGTGATCCATGAAAATTCTTTTGGCCCATCAACAAATTAGGTACTGAATAATGTATATTTATAAATAATGCATATAGATAAGGGAGGAATTAAAAACTCTTTCAGAGACCAGACAAAAAGAAAAGAACCTTTTTCTCCTTAATATGTTAAAGTGAAGTTGTTAGTCACCCTACAATTTCAGATATAACAGGGTTACAATGACACATATGGGGACATAACTAGAAGTAATGAGTAAAAATGAAACAAAACTGCCAACAGAAACTTTAATTTCAAAATTTGCAAGCATCGTCTCATTTGACACGCACAGAAAAGAGCCAGTTTTAAATGATGATGTTATTATTTTTTGTGCAGGGCCATAATATTTTCCACTCATACATCTTCAGTAGTTTCTCATTTTTTCTTCCATGCTATCTCCAGGACTGAAAAAGAAGTGTAACAACGTCCTAAATACTTCAGTATAATAAAATAATATTATGATTTGAAAGTTGAAACTTGTGTGGTTTTGAATTCGGAAATCCTGGGGACTCAGAACTGTGGTTTGTGAAGTTTTCTTATATGCTACACTGGGTTACTATTGAAGCTTCTATTTTTCTTTAATATTACATTTCATCGATTAAGAGATTCCTTCACTTGATACATTAAAGAAGGGATAAAACTAAATTAGCTTAACTCACTGAATTTTTGGGATATACCTACCATGATGCCAGTGTTCTTTCTTTTTCATTGACTATAAAGTTGGTATTGAAGAATTTTTCAAATGTTGGTGGTCAAATCTTTGCTTGAGTGAGATTTCTTACTTCGGAGACTCATTCTGGGAGGCTGTTTTTTTTGTGACAAGCTGATATTGGAGAAACTCACTTTTGATGGGTACTTCGAACATTACAAACCAAGTGAGTTTTCTTCAATCAGTTTCCTACTGGTATTTCAAAACTGTGTCTAGAGTTTTCTGCTGGGGCATACCATGCATGCCCTGGGGTTCTGGTCCATGCATCACTTGCATCTTGCCTGACTTGTGTATTTGGGTCTTCTTTCTGTGGAAAGTGGGGAATAATGTGTGTTTGGGTTTTGTCCTAATTGATAGGGAATTGGCTGGGGTAGGGAGAAAAATGTAAAGCAGGGAAACATTCTCAAGTTCCCTGATCAGATGTAACCTAAGACCTCGCTTATGAGAGCAAGTATTTATTACATATAAATATATCTCTTTGATGTGAAGTCATTAATGAGCAGCAGTGAATTATACTGTCTGGAATTTCCTTTTTTTTTTTTTTTTTCATTTTTAGAACTCCTGAGATAGTAGTTCCTTTAAATTATCCCAAAATGCCTAATGTTATTCATATTTAAGTGATTAAGATGATTATAGCTTTTGAGATAACAAGTTACTTGTCTGAAATTAAAATAAATCTGGTTTTCTAACTCTTAAATCATGTGTCATGTCTAACTCATGCCCAGTTTCTTGTAAAACATTAGTCATTTTATTAAAAACTATGATGTAAATAGGCTGAATGGAAACAGTAGATTAAATTTTCTTGTAAAGTTCCAGGAGGCCAGAATCCCCTGCCTGTGAAGAAGACGGTAATCTTACTGTTATTGCAGGCATTACAAAAAGAGCATAGTTATTCATTGCACTAATAGCTCTACTGCCTGTCCTCTCTTTCTGGGCATCAAAAGGTCACCTGAGCTTTTTGAGCCTCTTAGACCAGGGTGGAAAAGCTGTGCCAGTTTTTGTAGCTCAGCGTAGATTATGGTTTTACAAGTCAGTATGGTTTGCAGAGAAATGTCATGCCAAGGATCACATGTGACCCTTGAGCTCCCAACTCAAATCAGTAAATTCTCATTAAAGCTGTGTTATTTGGAACAGGGTCTAGCATGAATCTAGAAAGAGAATTTAGTTGTCCTTCCTCCACTGTGAGATGCGTACATTATATAGGAACACATTATTTTGATAGTTCCATGGAAAGTTTTTTTTATAGTTATTATTGACCACATCTTTTTACTGTTGGATTTCTCTGTGGGTGAAATGCTAGATGATTCTGTGGTTTAAAACCAGTGGAAGGTTTCTGTGACCTCTGTGAATATATTACTAATGAAACAATTTTGTCAAATTTATTAGTCGGTTGGAATTAAAAGATGATGATTGTATGTATTGTTACTTTAGTTTACATGGTATGGAACATGAAAAGACAACAAGGGGAACATAATTCTGATAAGTCCCAAGCAGCCAAAGTGGACAGCAGACAGTTCATCTTATTCTTCATACCCAAAGTGATAAGTTATCATCTCACCATATCAACCAGACATTCTCTTGACTAATTTACAGTTATAAATTTATACCCTGAAGTCTTCATCTTACACCAGCCCTGTCATCTGGGAGACCACTACTTTTCTTGCTCGTTGCTAGCTGTCTGTCAGTCAACATATACTGATCCACATGGAAAGTCCCTGTTTCTGTTGGATTACCTTACATTTCAGATGTTTCAATCAAACCAATAATTCAGGTGCCTCTTGTTCTCACTTGCCGAACAGAGTTCGAGCTGAATCTTGGTGTACAATGGAAACATATTCTGTGAAGAACATGGCTTGAACCTAAATGTGATGAACCTTTTCTTTTGCTGTCTTCCCCTGAGCAACTCAATTAAGTCTTTCATACATAATCCTACTCAAAATACAGAAACTAAATTATATGGCACCTGATGGCCCACGGGTGTTTTAGAAGAATCTCTTGCTACTGCCACATGGGTGGAGCACCTCACAAAAAAATGCGGTTGTAGCCAATTTTTGAACATCGGGCTGGCAGGGTAGGGAATGTCTGTTTCAGGTAGTGGCTGGACTACACATCTGGAAAATGAGGGACTTGTGCTCTGGAGTCCTGCCTTTGCCAAGAGAGTATCCCATCTATAGATCTTGCCTCAGAGACAACCTGGCTGTGGACTACATGGAAAATCATGTGAGCAGGCAGGGAAAGCCAGCACTGCCTCTGCAGATGAATAGCCAGGGTGACTCTTTTGGGAGTAGAGAAGTCAGTCCTTGCTTAGGGCTATTTTCTTGGAGGCAGAAGAGGCAGAAGAGGCAGAAGAGGCAGAAGAGACTGTTATGGAAGTGTAATTGTGCAGTTCTCCTGCCTTTGATATCTGGATTCCATTATTCAAAACGATCTTGGCCACTGTGAATGGCATTGCATAGAATGTAAAGACAAACTTTATGTCCCCAATAAGGCTGGTACTACAGAAATACTTTTACAGTTATCACATTTGCTTGGTTATATATGGGTGGCTCATTACACAAAATGGTTCCTTTTGACCCAACCTCTGAGTCACCTGTTATCCTTTTGTGCCAGGGAGCCTTTAAGACCAGGGGCAACCTACATCCTAGCTTTGGACTTTTGATGCCTGACTTGAGATGAATTCCCTGAGAGGTTAGGAGTCCACAACAACTATCTTGTAGGCACAAAACCAGTTTACTGGGTTATGTTCTCTCTTGAAGCCACTCTGTAGAATCCTCCTAGATGCTGGTTGTGGCTGACCCAGCCTGTTTGAACTTATTTCCTTCAAAATTCTGTTTCCAGGGTATATGAGCAGGCCAAAATAATGTACCTTTCAGTGATGAAGATGTGCAGTATGATGGGCAAATAATCATTTTTCCAAAGCAGCAAAGTTCAAGCAGTACTACCTTAAAAATACTGTCAAGCATACCTTAAATGTAAATATTTAATTTAAAAAATAAATGCACCTTGGTTCTTTTAATTCTGTTCTAAGTGATGGTTAGGTACACGGGATTAATTTGTTTGACTAATTTTCCTATTACAATGGTATAATCTAATCCAGGTGAAGACACATATCTGTTCAAAGCTTTCTATGTTAACTCTCCAGCCACAGTTAGAAAAATAATTCTTTCAGAAATCTGATCTGCATTGCTTCCTTTTGTAGTGTTTTTGGCTTCTTTCATCTCTCTTCCAAACCTGTAGTAATGGCATTCCTCTATTATTCATATTTGCTTTCACAAATCCTAGCTAAAGAATGCAAGAAAATGAGCAAGCTCTCTTCTAAATCAGCAGTGACTTGAACTGAATGGACCAAAAATACCCTTCTGCTACAGTCTTTCATAGACAGCTTTAATTTAGCTGTTAATTAAGACCATCAAAATTCTGCAGTTGTACTCATGTCAGAAATGTAGTTCTCTTTCATTAAAGATTAGTAGGAGTAACCTCCAGAATAAGGAAATGAAAATTAAAGTGGCGTGGTTTACTTTGTTTAACACAGGAAGATGGTAGTTCTAGTGTTTTCTCTTTCATCATTCTGTAAAGGAAATATTTTTCAGTCAAACCGCTTCTTATACCAGTAACACTAATAACCTACTCTTGCATACTGTTTTAGAATAAGTTTAAACAGGATAGAACAGTGCATTAAATGCACCACAGCTGTTACATATACACTTGAGTTTTGATAGTTATTAGAAAGGGCTCAGAAAGTGCATTGCCATATCTGACTTGGCCATGCTGTTCCTCATGGAGTGAGCTGATCATTTTAAGGAACTTGGGGGGACAACCTAAACGTTCCAAAATCTGCCATAGACCTTTTCTGCTCACAGTATCGAAAGTCTTGGTGAGGTCAACAAAGGTTACATAGAGACCTTTGTTCTGTTTCCTACACTTCTCTTGCAGTTGTCTGAGAACAAATACCATGTCTGTGGTGCTCCTGTTGGCTCTGAAACCACATTGGCTTTCAGGTAGAATTCCTTCTGCTCTAGCGGGTATTAGTCTGTTCAAGAGTATTCTTGCCAGGATTTTGCCAGCAATGGAGAGCAGAGTAATACCACGGTAATTTGAACAGTCTGATTTAATTCCTTTCTTCTTATATAAGGTGATGATGACTGCATCTTGAAGGTCTGATGGTAGTTCACCTGGTTCCCAACAGTGCACCAAAAACTCATGAAATTTAGCATGTAGCCCCCATGTTTCCAGACTTCAGGTGGAATTCCATCAACCCCAGTTGCCTTGCCAATTTTCACCTGCTGTATGGCCTTAAGGGTTTCTCCTAAAGTGGGAGCAGTATCCAATTCATACTTCACTGGTTGTCGTGTGATGGACTGAATAGCTGAGTCTTGGACTACACGGTTGGTACTGAAGAGAGTCTGAAAGTGTTCAGACCATCGATTCAGAATGGAGGTCTTATCTGTCAGAAGCGTTTGACCATCAGCGCTGAGTACAGGACTTTGGGTTTGGTATGTAGTAGCTAATATCATAATAAAATGCTTTCCATTGCTTCTGAAGCCCCCTGTTGTATAATAATCTCTGCTTCATCGGGAAGGAGAATGTGTGCCCCAGTATGCACTCCAGGAGAGGAGAAAGGTCACACAAAATCCCATATTTTGCAATATCTAAAACATATAGGTTGGTGCTTGCTCTTTTTTGTTTATTTCAGAAATTGAAGTATCTTATTTTCTGTTCTAGGAAATGTGCCAATCTAACACTTCAAGTGACTAAGTATTTCTCATGTGTCCCAAGGCTAAAAGCTGGAGACGAAGGTTATGAAAGAGGTAATGGAGCAATATCTTGATGCCTTTGAAATTGAAAGAGCAGGATTTTGTGCAAGATTTTAAAAGGCATGCAGCACTTACTGTTATTATGATGAATATCTCAGTTGTATCGAAAATAATATCCCAGATCAAAGTACCATTGTTAGAGGCTGTTCAAATTTATAGGGTGAGGAAGTCCAAGAAGAGTTGAGACAAGATGAAAACAGTCATGTGGGTAAGATTATTCCAGTAAGTAGCTGAGGAATACAGCAGAGAAGTAGTAGTTCACACATAAACTTTTTAGACTAGAAATGTACCTTTAAAATTATTTTGTGAGAATGTGCACTTGTAGCCAAAACTGATGTCCTAGAGAGTAGCTTTAAAAGTTCTGATACTTTCAAATAATTACATTAAAAATATGTATTTATCTTTTCCACCAGCAGCTGTGTTTTGATAAATCAAGTTTTGGCAAATATTATGAAAACTTTGGAAAGATAACTGAAAAAAAAATCTTTTTTGAAAAAAGAAAACAAGTTTATATTTAATGATAGTAGCTTTTCACCAGTCACTAGATGTTTGACTTAATTCAGGCCTTGGATTTAAACAGCTGACATGCCTGAAAGCCAGGCCTAGATCTGACGGATATATGTGTGAGAACATTTTTCTTGAAACACACAGGAAATACATAAAAACATGTAAAGAAGTGCACTGGGTTAGTGCACTGCATTGTAAATCCACCAGTCCCACAATTCCTTATGCTATCATAAGTATGAAGTCATTAGCATTAATTTAATTTATTAGAGACTCCAGCTGCAGTAGAAGAATTTTGTCTGTTTTTTGGTATTTTACAATTTTTTCCTGTCACAAGTCCTAAAATGTTTGGCCTGGGACTTAATTTCTATGCTGTTCACATGCAACAAAAAAGGCATTCCAGAATAACCATTCCCTCTCTGGTATTCCATGTGACAGGAGGGAAAGAAAAGACCTTCATTTCAATGCTGAGCTTAAAAATAAACTTTTCGGGTTTGCAAATAAGTGAAAGCACAATGGAATCCTGTGTTTCAGTCTTGTGTGTGTATTCACCATGGGTGCCTAATTATGAAGCATTGAACTAAAGCCAGACTGTGTACCCCTGGTTACAGTACCCCGGGGATGACTGGATTCACAGGTTGTAACTTGTTCCTCAGAGGCCAATTAAAAGCACGCCAGGTAAAGTTAAAATAAAAAAAGTATAATTCCTGTACACTACAGATTTTACTCATTGTTGGAAACTGGCATCAAGATAACCTCAGTAAACTGCCCTTTTTACTACCTGCTTTATATTAAACATTTTGCAATACCTGTAAATTTCCATTTATGTCACCATTTATTGTCAGGAATACAACTGGAGGAAATTTTTAGATACATGGTTCTTCTACTATCCTTGTGAAAGAAGAAGAGGTATGATTTTTGTTGAGAAACTGTTTCTGCACTCTTATAGCCACTACAAGAAAATATTCCTTTCTCTGCTGATGTAGAGCACTGTATGTAGGAATTTCAGATTCTGTTTATGTCAGTAATTTAATCTTAAAGTCATAAGAGTGTGTTTATTTTAGCTCTGCTGGTGATGAATTCTTTTGGCTGTCAGATAAATCATAGTTAAGAGAGTTGTTGAATAATTCATCAATATAATTCTGAACACTTTAGTATATCAGATCTCAAAAAATATACCTAGAAAATGAACATATAGCACCCATAATGTATGGCAATTGTTTTTGCATGAGAAATATGGGCTTTGTCTCTTTTTCATTTTTATCTAGTATTATACTGGTGTGGTTGCTTGAGTTTAATAGGAGTAGCTCCCAGTTTGCAATGACAAAAATGGTAAAAGAAACAGGAATATGTTCTGATATGCATGGATGAAATGAAAAACACAGGAACAGATATACCCGCTGCAGTAATATATTGGCTCATGTTTTAACAGAAATTACTGTATCAACAAGCCAACAGACATTAATAAACAGCTGCTAACCCTGTTGGAGATTTTATCATATGCATGAGTACTTTTTGCTAATGAGAAAATGCTTCATTTATCAAAGTAATGTTTGTTTCATAGAGATGTAATGCAAAGTTTCTTATGCTGTACTGGGAATACCAAAGGAAGTAAAGAACAAATTAATAGGTATTAGTGTACTGGAACAGATTTAGGAAAAAAATATTTTGAAGTCTGCACTCTAATAAGATTGGAAAAGTCTATAACTGAGAAACATATTGTTTGTGGAGGGTTTACGAACAAATTTGTGAGGAAAAACAACAAATATTTGGGGCAAAAAAGGGTCAGGACCACTGATTATCTGGGAATCCCTATCATCCACACTTCTGGTCAATAAAAATAGTCTGAGCTACTCATTTAAATACACTCTGTAGATAACCAGAAAAAAACAAGCATTCCCAAAGGGCTATGCATCCTATCTTAGGCATAGGTGTTTAATGCAAGTAATATGAATCACTGTCTACAAGTTCTCCTCTCTCTCTGGTGGGTAGCAGAGTTACTTCCATGAAGGTCCCACGTCCCTGTAGCACACACATACAGTTGCTATTTATTAACAGTAACTAACTTAGTATGCTACAAAGCACACAAAAAACAAGTAACAAAGAATGTGAAAGCAATGACTAAACTAATAAGCAGATATCAAAATGGCATTAATATTAAATGACCTTGTGACAGTCTCAATTTACAAATATTAAGCAGTGTTGGTTGTTGCACATAATGCACTCATTAGAGGACTTTTTATTTTTCCAACAGAAAAAAGCAGTTCTATACAAATATTGTTTCCTTTTAAGGTCTTATAAATCTGATGTTCTGAGATGTCTGGACACTCACAAAAATTCCTGAGCTTATAAACTGAGAAGGTCAAGCTGAAAATTTATCCCTAGAAACTATGGTGAATCTGAAAATCACAAAGTATGTAATTAATTTTCAATTTTTTTTTAAATTATTTTTTATTTAACTGTTAATTCAGTTTGTTGGCAGAACTCTATGCTTAAAATTTGGAAAATAAATAGAGAAATAGGAACTACTATCTGGCCTTTGTTTTTATAGCAAAATTGAAAATATGTGAAGAATATGTGAAGACTTGAAATAACCTTATGGGAATCAGTAGTTGTTGTAATTCTCTAATTCTTTATTACAGCCTTCAGCTGGCATTTTGCTATGTTTGTTATGTTCATTCTTGACTTCTCAAAGTCAGTCAGCCCTAAAGCTTTTAAAAATAAGTGTTGAGTTTGGAAAGGGTCTTTATTAGATAAGGTTTCATCAAGGTCTTATAGAAGCTTTCAGAATCATCAAATTATAAGAACTGATCTCTATGAGAGTCAGACAAGCTTGGACAAGAAGTACAGGACAATTATTTTCTCTATCAAATCTCAATGACTGTGGAGGATACCCATTAAATTACATGTAATTACCAATCTTAAAATATTTTTATCACATGTAAAAGAACAACAGTGGTTTTATATGAGCTATAAATACTGAGTAAGAAAACCTCTGCTAAAAGAGGCTCATACTCAGAGTAGTGGAGAAAAAGAGAGGAATGTGGCTCACAAGCAGACTGAGCAGAACAGTAGTTTGACAAACATCATGGGAATATAACTATGTTATTTCATAGCTATGGTCACTTAAGAATTTTAATATTAGGTAGTGATCCCAAAACTATGATCCTGAGACAATTCACCATCTGCAGGGCTGTTGGAAGTGGCCCCTACACAGAATCATATAAAATATTGACATTTATGGCACCTTTATTGTTTCAAATCAAGAGTGTAAAAGTGCCAGGTAATATGCCAGAAATTCTTTAGGCTGATGATTTACAAACTGAAGGATGTGCTAGAAGAAATGCTCCTGACTGGCGGTAGGACTTGTTGGAATGACCTCATGCCCCATGTGCATCCCGTGCCCTGTGAGGTGATAACACTGATGTGGTGTCTGGTTCCACATGATCGCTGTGGCTTGGTGCACCCCAACAGGGGATTAGCAAGAGAGAAAGGCAAAGAGGACTGGTGGGGAAAGGGGCAGCACAAGAGGAAAATGCACAGCTCTGGCCATACATGTTGTGTTTCTGCTCCATCAGGATGCCAGTGCTTCCTCCCCCAGTTTCTGTGCAACAGCCAGGCACGCTGGTTACATGTCTCCATGAACACAAAACTACACAAAGGAAGTAGTTACTGTAAGATGTAGACCTTGCTGAAGGAATACCTCCTGTTTCTGCTTGACAAACTGTTACCAAACAGCCCTCTTTCTGCTGGAGTGGGATACAGCTGTTTGTACCTGAGAAGAATAAAACATAAATTAACATTTTTCTTTATATTAATCACCACTTGTAGTTAAAGAGCAGTGTTATCTAGTACATAAGTTCCAAAGAAGTCTTGGTATTACTTTATTTATTTATTTATTTATCCTTTTTGGTGTACTATGTATAGCTACTCACTGAACATCATTGTCCTGGAAAAAAAGGTGTGGAACACCAGATCACTTCTGATAAGTCTTATTGTTTGGTTCCCTATTAGTTTTCTACATTGAAATTTTCTCTGAAGCATCTCATGCTATCCTACTGTTAATTTAGACCAGATCTGTGATAGTGAAAAAGTCTTTTTTACCACAAAGATTTTAAGTGACATAAGGAAAACATTATACCTCATATTGTAAAATAATCCTATAAGCATAAATATGTAGACTTCTATGCATTCTAGCACATACCTAAAAATTAATTTAATTGATTCCACTGATACAAAATGCCAAACATTTGCAAAACTTTCATATTAGTAATATGGGAAAATAGTAATCTACTGGTTCAAACACTCTCTGAACATATGGGCCTGAAAACCCCAAATAATAGCTACTAGGAAACACTCATCACAACACAAATTGTCTGAGACAAGGCTGCTCATGACTGCCCAATATAGGTAAGATCTTTTTAATGATAACAAAATTCAACCAGGAGGATAAGTTATATTTGCCACTAAATGAGCTTTTCTGGTGAAGGCGAACCATAAAAGGGGTAAATCTGGTCCTGTGATTTTTGGAAAATAAGATGATTTGTTGAGATGGCATGACAATGCTGGATACAAATGATCAATTTGGGTATAATAATTTTCCTACATATTACAGTAAGCTGTGGGGCTCCCTAACATATTCACAGCCTTATGCAGTTGGCAGATATTATACAGAATATATGGGAGTATGGCAGATCCTTGTACTTTGGGATAGCAGTTGAATATACCCTAGTGTATATCCCCATCACAGATGGCACTCGATACTTTGGGAGTAACTGAGCCAAGCTCTTGGCAATCTGAATTCAGACCATAACTCAAACCATTGCCAGGGAGTGTTGATGATTTCTTTGTTGGAAATGGGTCACTAATACAACACAAAACAATAAATTCAAAACATCATGGGATTTCAGGGGGCAATGGTAATCTGCCTTCTGAGAAAACTGGCTTTGGAGTGAGAATTGTTGCCACATACATCTGAAAATAAAAGAACTGACCAGCCTTAGCATGCCCACACAGTGAGTCTGTCTTGGAGCTGTAGACTGATCCCTGCAGCTTGTGTGGCACCTGTCACTGTTCTTGATGAGACATCCCGATGTGAAGACAGTAGCTGGAGAAGGTAGATGATGGCAGGTTCCTTGTCAGTGCTTCCAAGACACCAGTCTCCAAGGGAGAAGCCTAAAAATCCTGGTGTGAACTAGGAATCAGCTTCCAGCCCTGCCTAAAAAGCCTTGAAAATCCTGGCTGGAGACAAATAATTTTTGAGCTTCCTTTCCATTATAGGCTTGAGACTGGGAACCTGGGAGCACTGAAATTGATTGTGGGAGTCTGGAATAGTCCCACTGGTGCTGTTTTACTGCCAGGAAGGTGCAAATTCTGGCATCTTCAGAAGCTGCTGAAGTAAGTTAGACAATTTAGGCATTTTCAGATTTAGCAAGGCCAGTTTCACAGAGCAACTGTGCAATATGTTAAAATCTAGACTGTTTGAGAAAAGTAGTGTTTCACTGTTCCTGATGTGAAAATTTGGATAAAACGGATTCATAAGAAACCTAATTTTTTTAAATTTTGTTTTCTTTTGGGGTTGATTCAGGTGGAAACAATAGTACTACTGTTATTAAGATTATTTTCAAGAAGGAAACTATTTTCTGATAATTTCTGTGTGTAGATAATCTTCAGTTTAATTTTCTAAAAGGATGCATGATCCCAGTTCCCTTGGGCTAGTCCTGACGAGTACAAATTACTTTATGAGACTACAAAGATCTAATTTTCTCTGGAAAAAACCAAAAACCCAACAAACGACCAACCCCTCCCCCAAACCCAAAATACTAAATGTGTCTATCTGAAGGAAGTGTAACAAATTCCTCAAGTCTTCTAGAATATCTCCTTTCAGAAGAATCACTGTCCTAAACTACCTTCTGGTTTTTATTTTTTTTTAACTGAATGAGTACTTTCTTTGAAAAACAAAACATCAGAGGTTCATTAATGGATCTGATTTCTTGACTCCTCTCTCAACAGGGCATGGAAACCAACCCTTAAGCATGATTTTGGCAAGTCAACTTTTCATCAGTCCACAGCCTAGTACAAAAGATATATGACATATAATTTCAGAAGCAAGTGAATGTTAGAAAAGCGTTGGCATTTGGGTGTAATGCTGGTAATACTCAGAAGAGTTAACGAGGGAAGGTGGAATCACAGAATAGTAGAATCATGGATTATGATGAGTTGGAAGGGACCCAGCAGGATCATCAATTCCAACTCCTGGCCCTCCACAGGACACCCGAAGAATTCCACTATGTGCCTGAGAGTGTTATAAAAACGCTTCTTGAACTCTGATAGGATTGGTGCTGTGACTACTTCCCTGGGGAGCCTGTTCCACTGCCCCACCACCCTCTGGGTGAAAAACATTTTCCTAATATCCAACCTAAACCTCTCCCCACTCAGCTTCATCCTGTTTACTCCAGTCCTGTCACTGGTCATGAGAGTGAAGAGATCAGTACCTGCCCCTTTGCTTCCCCTCATGAGGATGTTAAAGACCACAATGAGTTCTCCCCTCAGTCTCCTCTTCTCCAGGTTGAACAAACTAAGTGACCTCAGCCTCTCCTCATATGGCTTCCCCTCAAGGCCCTTCACCATTCTCATTGCCCTCCTGTGCCTGACCTGTGAGCCGGTTGCTCACCCACTGTGTAACACAGTTATTTAGATGTATGCTGAACATTTTGTCCAGCAGGATCCTGTGAGATACAGTATCAAAAGCTTTGCTGAAGTCCAAAAATTTTACATCTACTTATTACCTAGGATTACCTTGTCGTAGAAGGAAATCAGGTTTGATAAGCAGGATTTTCCCCTCATGAAGCCTTGCTGACTGTGACTAATGATTGTGTTGTCTTTCAGGTGGTTTTTCAATACATCCTAGAATAATCTTCTCCATAACTTTATGAGGCCCTGAAGTGAGACTGTCAGGTCCATAGTTTCAAGGGTTCTCTTGTTGCCCTTCTTGAAAACTGGGACAACATTCACCAGCTTCCAGTCATCTGGGACATTTCCAGGTTCCCAAGACCACTCAAAAGTCATCAAGAGGCTTTGAGATGACATCAGCTGGTGCTTTGAGGATTCTTGGATGAATGCCATCAGGCCCCATAGTTTAGGGGATCCCCATAGGGATCCAGTTGGAAAGTAGATCTTGCACAATCCAAGGTTAGCTGGTAGCTTATCACTTGTAGTCATGGTCCTTCAGCTCAGGGCACTGAGAGCCCCTTAGTCTGTCATCAGTGTTGAAGATGGAGGCAAAGAATGCATTAAACACCTCTGCCTTGTCCATGTCCAGGTGGTGGGAAGATAAGCTTTAAAAAAGTAACAGACTGATGGCTACTCTTTGAAACAGTTGGAGGATGCCAAGGAAAACTAAAATAATTGAAAGCTAAGCCAAATAATAATTTTAAAATAGTAAGGACTGTAGAGTTCATTTCCACTGAGTATGTTTTTATATTGTTTAAGGCCTGTTCTCCATGCCCAGTCCCATGGCCATGGTGTGTTTGCTATGAAGGTGGGTATAAGCAGTTTGGAAGAGGGAAGAAGACTTGCTCTGAAATAGCAGCACTGCCTATATGACTCTATGTAACAATTGCATGTTTTTAAACATTATCTCATAGTTAAACAGCCTGAGTATCTTACTCTTCAGGAAGACTCCATAAAGGAAGAAATTGCAGGCTGCAAGTGCAGTCTTTTTGAGAGCCTTGTTTATAGCAGGAGATCTCAACTTCATAGCCAGTTTAGCCTTTTCCCACTATTGAGATAAACTATAGACACCTTACTCTTAGTTGTCATTCTTTCTTCTTATTTCACTCCATTGGGCTATTTTATTTTCCTCTAATAAGGGCTGTTGGCAAATTGCAACACAGTATCAGCCAAAGCATTAATATCTAGTATAACTCCTGTCTGACGCTTAAAGTTGCACTTAATTTCTTAAGGGATAATTTACTGAATGTCAATCTATCATTCAAATGTTTTCTGGAATAAATGTGAATGATTGTTCTGATAAAAGAGTGAGCTAATTAGTGAAAATCAACTAATTAGCAGCATTGTCTTTGTGTGTGTGAAGCATGACCATTATCTATTAAGTTATGTTTTCTGGAGATACTCTGAATTTGAACTCTATGGGGGATTCTCTTCTTGTTGCAGAATTACTGCCTCTGACATCCTAACATGCGGCTCCAGAAGCTGAATTCTACTGAGCTATGCAAAAATGAATTTATGTTTAAGAATATATGAGAGTTTTTTTCCATCATCAATGAGTTTTACACTGTTTGTTTTGGTTATATAGTTCGTAGTGGTCCAGAGACAGAGTAACCACATGAAACAGAAGGTGTTACTGAAGTGACCTTTGAGATGAGCATTACTCTTGAAGAAGCTGTTGGACATGGATTGTCTTCTGCAGGTAACAATCTGTAAAAAGGTTTCCTTCTATATAAGCTGAAACAAGTTAGAAGTAGGTGAAAGCAATGGGAGTGCTTCTATATCAAAACAATCATGGACCAATTCTGTCTTTCCATTCTTGTTTTGAGTTAACTGGCAAATCCTGTTTGAAACATCCCAGTCTTTCCACTGTATGCAGCTGCTGTCAGCTACTGAATGAACAGGATAAAAAAATCCTGCCTGCGTTATTTAAGTTGAAGACATGGGACAAAGTCAACAGCACGGCTTTAAATTTCTGATGTTTTTCCTGTCTCCTAGCTTTCATGGCATAATCTCTGCTTTGCTTTATGATGGAATGCACAGGAGTATTTTTTTTTGTTTTGCGGTCCAGGTCTGAGTTAAGATTAACAAAGGCTAGAGTTTGACTAGCAGAAAAATGGCCAAAAATATTTTGCAAAAGTAAGGATTTCTTTCCTTCATCAAAATTAAAAAACCTGCCAGATGACATTAATATTAAAATTAGAGATTTCTAGACCTGATCTCTTTCTTTCTCCTCCTAGAAGTGTTTCTACATGTTGTTTGGCTTCTGATTTTCCATTTCATTTCTCTTTTGATAACACCTGTTAAGAGTTGAATTTTGCTTCATTTGTTTTAACTTCTGATTGATGTAATGATGTTCTTTCTGTGAAGAAATAACCATCTATTTGCCCTAAAAGCAACATCTATAATTTATGTACTTACAGCAAAATGTTTGGAATAATTTTTCACAATTTTTTAAATTAAATAAAAAGTTAATAGCAGCTGGTTATAGCAAGTAACTATTAAAATTCAGCTTGAGATCATCTCTTAGTTTCCAGACCCCTGTAAATTCACTGTTAGCCACAGAACCACAAATATATCTGTGCAGATGGTGGTGAGGTCTGTCTGCTAGCTCAGTCATCCTTATGAAATTTAGCCTTATGACAGGCCATAAGCCTCCACTAGCACCTGTCTACAGTCTTTTCCATTTTGTCACCCTGTGTTATTTTCCCCTACTTATGGCAGTTGAATGCAGGTAGTACTCTTTCACAGCACCACTGAAAAAAGCATAAATCTAAGCACCTAATTGTAACTGCTTTTAACTGACAAAGGCAGAAAATCTGAAGCAGGACCTGTTGTTTCTTGCTAGCGTACAGGTGCTCCTGTGGCATGCCAGAATCAGTGAACTCCTGCTTGTGCATGCCTTCAACCTCAGACATTCACAAGATGATGCTTTCAGGTTGGAAGACTGTCCTTTAGAGACACCAATACAGCATCAGTTGATAGCATCAGAGCCACAATCACAAAAAACAGATAAAGAAAAATCAAATTCACTGGAACACAGTTTCTTTTTAATCCGAACTAGATATATAACCTAAGTGTTTTCAAATAAATGGCTGAGTTGACACTCACCTCAAATCACCCAGATCTTGTGCTTTTCTAGCAATAATCCTTATGTAATTAAACATTTGACACATGAAAACTGCAGTGTGGTTTGACACTGCTTAACAATGTGCAATCTTTCATGCTACAATCTGTAATTTTCATAGTTGTGTAAGAGACTATATACTGTCAGCTCTCTGCAGTCTGGGTTCGCTGGAACTGACAGGCTGCATATTTGTTAGCTTATTTTTACTTATTCAACACATACATTAAATGCAGACTCTGATTACGTGGACTTGAGAGGCAATTTCTAGAGCTAGAATACTGTTAATCCACTCCTGCTGTTGTGAATCTTCAGAATGGATGGACTAGGATTACTATTAGTATTATTATAGAAGACAGCCTACTGGTCTGATTTTCCACCAAAAGCAGATTATGGCTTCCAATTTTAAATATCTGTTCTTCAGTTGATTTCCTTATAAGTAATGAAAAAATGTTGGAAGCATTATAAAATAAAGAGAACTTTGAACTGGAGATAATTTCAGAATGTCTGACTCTCAGTCTTAATGAAAAAATTATATATGGGAGTTTCCAGATTCAAAATCTACTTTGCTTTGATTTGTACACAATATTATGAATGAGAGTGAGAGAATAACTTCATTTTTCTTTAATCTTTTCCTCATTTGTGGAAATGTAACCATCTGACTAAAATAGCAGCACAGGCTCTAGAATGGGAGTGGGGGAAAATATTTAAGATCATACTACACAGTGTGATGGGACAATTATGAAAAATATTTTCAAAGGTTTGTAGACGGCTCTTGTATTTAGAAGACAAAAAAAGTCATGTCTTAAGACCAAATTAATGCACTACATACATACATATCGAGATTTGATGAAAGATAATAGTTATCACACCTTACTGCTTCTTTCCATATGAGTCACTACAGCTCCCATATTTCTGTTCAAACTCTATTCTTGCATTTTAACTTTTTGGGGAGTAAGTTCTTCTATAAATGGAAGAGACAATGTGACATTTTGAACTTCATATCTGTTCTGAAACTTCATAATAATTAGATGAACACCCTGAATGTATGTCTTTGAGGCTGCACACCTGAATTACAGGACAGTTTGTTTCAGTAGTGGCTTGTAAAATCTTTTGTAAAATATCCTCTTTTGCTAGTTTTTTGTTTCTACTCCCATCAATACGCATGAAATACTTTTAATGTATTCATTAAAATGTATATACTTTATTTTTTCTCTATCTTGAGTATTGTGTAGGTAGTTCTGCTGCTTGTTTCATGAGGCTGACAAAAAACAGTGATTAATCTGTGTCTAGGTAGCAAGTAGGGATACGTTTGATGGCACTGTTTGATATGTGCACGTAATTATTGTATGAATTGAGACCTTCTCTGTTAATCCATCCAGGTTCAAAACTTGTTTTCACATAAAAACTAAGTCTCTTTAGAGACCTTAATATGTTGTTATGAGTAAAATACTAGTTGGAAAAATCATTTAATTACTTGCAAAGTTTCCTGGAAATAAGACGTGAAGAAGAAAACTAAATCAAGAAAATTACATTAGAGCTCCAAGTTCCATGGAAGTTCAACAGTTGTCCGTTTTCTTCACTTTCCTTTTTCTGTTTAATTTCCTACTACACACTTTGCTGTTCATTCTTTCTTTTCTTATATTCCATTGTTTTCAGGGGGCTAAAGTATAGTATTCATATAGTATACTTATAGTATAGTATTCATATAGTATTTAAGCAATTCCTTTGGGAATAGACTTTAGAATGGAATATGAATTCTTGATTTTTTTTCTATGCTTTGTTTTTACTTTGTTATTTTACGTTTTCTTAATGCTTGACATTTTATGTGAGTACTGAAATCTTCCTTTAATAGTATTTTGCAAAATTTTCCACCAGTTAGTTGTATGAATGAACTATAGCACTTTCATTCCAAGTTTATTGAAATCAAGGTATTTTTTTAGATCCATCACGGACACAGTCACTACAATACAAAACCCCTCATAAACAAATATTTACTGACTAAATCTCAATAATTTCCTTGTATTGAAGCACAGTTAATGTAGAAATTAAGACTGAGCACAGACTAGACCAATTGGGTTGTATTTGTTCTATCAGACACTTAAGCTTCCTCCCAAACCCTGCAGCCTGGAGAAATGACACTTGGGGACTACCATCAAATTAAAGTACTAAATTACTTTTTTTGTCATGTCTCCACTGAGGTGTCATCATCCTTTTTACAGTCCTGGAATCTCAGTGTTTAAAAAGCAAAAGTTCAATAAAAATAACTAGAGAGGTACAGTATGATTAAGGGATGTCTATACTGTATGTACCCACAGCCACACATCATTTCCTGACTCTTGGAGCAGTGGAGTAAAATGTCATGGTGGAACAGTATGTCACTATGGCTGGTTGGTTCTTTGCCAAAGATGGATCTAGTTGCATGGATTTCAAACATGCTGCCACTTTTGGGTTGGAAATGAAGCCTTCAAAATCAATAATTCAGTTGCAATATTAACTTGCGTATAGTAATTTCTTTGTGGTTTTATTAAATCAGTAAAATACCCTCTGTGGGACAGTATCACAAGGAACTAATTCATGTACCTAGCTAAAAGTCTAGTATGCCATAGAGTTTAGAGAAAGGGATTTGAAAGGGGCAAAAGAGCTATATAGAGGTTTTAGTGTTTAAAAGGGTTTTCTAATGAGAAAAGAGTAACAAGAAACTAGAGTCTAATAAAGCAGATATTGTAAGATTTGAAGTTTCACATTACCTTCATTTGCTTTGTAAATTGCTAAGGAAACAAGCTCCTGGGATGCTTTCCCTCATCAGAAAGAGTGTGTCTCTTTCCTCCCATCCACACTGTACGCACAGAACTGAACAATTAATGATGTTAAGAATTCTTAAGCTTATTTCAATTACATTTGAGCCACAATTTGATTAAAACATCTGTGATTGTGTTTGTTCTAAATGTTGGCATATGTCTGCCACCTTTACACATGCTGAGTAAAGTCTGCCTGTAATTTGTGAGGTTTTGAACAAGTGAATCTTTGTGGTGCTCTGTCTTCAGTGTTCAGATTCTGCTCTCATTTTCATTTATGTGCAATCTACCAAGCTACTTTCCTTCATGGACATGGGATTGGGAATCATCCTGGTGTTTGATATTATACTGTATTTGTGTCACTGTGCTCAGAAATCAGAATCTGAGCCTCAATCAGGAAATTAAACTCTCAACCGGAAGTTGTTCCCACAGACCTCATTTCTTGCATAATAATAGTCATATTGGTCAAAGAGGTGCTGAAGTAAGTTATGTCGATGGCATAGCTGAGTTGACAGAATTCCCTATGGTAATCACAGCTATGCCAGTAACACAGTAGTTTTTTACTGTGTGAGAGAAAGGAAGATTTATTTAAATTGCTATTAATCAGAGCTTTGCCTTATAATGTGTCAAAATGCATTTGTATATTGTGTCCAAAAAGAACATTCCTCTAATGACAAATCACTTTAAAACAAAAAGAAACCTTAAAGAAAACATTGCTACTAGTTATTGCTGGGTGAAATAGATGGAAAATCAGTGCTTTCATAGTGCAATAACAATGAAAGCACCCAACATGGAACATGAAGACCAAGTAGAAGGAAGCAGTGTGAATAACACTGTGTTTGGTTTATGTCCATCTATCAAAAGAGTTAGTCAAAACTGAAAGAAATTTAGCTCTAAATTCTGAGAAATATTTGAAAAGTGGCAAAAGAGACTGTGAAGAATATTTATGAGCAGTTTCATGATCCTGGTGTATTTCATCACAAACCTTTAATATTTCACCAAGATGACTTAAAAATGGCATAGAATTAATTACCAATTTTCCACAAGATTTACTTTTTTTATTCTCATAATCCAAAGATACAGAAGAAATATGGAAAGACAAACACACTCTGGTGATAGCAAAGTGCAAATTTGTGACATGAAGTATGATGCCACGGTGTGACGTGGGGGAAGTCTTGAACCCCAGAACAACATGAGTACCATTGCTTTGATGAAAATCATGATATGATGAAATAGTTTTTAATTTTCTGTGCAGTCACACATCTCAGTGTTTCAATATATTATGAATTTTCTATAATAAATAGATTTTCTGCATACAGAAAACTGAATAATTGAAGACAGATATGCAAATAGCTGTGGAAGCACTGTCAGCCGATTCCACATACGGTCTTTGATATTCATAATTTGTTTTCAATATCTTTCTCTTTGCTAGAAAAATCCACAGGGCTTTCTTTTGTCTATGCCAGATGCCTCTCAGATGAGAGGAAGTAGTTGCCAAATTGCTCACCATGCAGTAGAAATGGCAACTGAAAGTGATTACACCCAACATATGGTCCAAAGGCAGACATCTGCTAACAAAGATTAGGGATACTGTGGCAGATTCTCACTTGCTGTAATGAGCCAAATAATCCTGAACATAAGTCCATTAGAAAAAATGAGAGTAGCCATCAATGGATTTTGCATCAGACCTGCCTTCTCCTGCCTCTCCCTGTACACTTCTGTGCTTTGCCAGCTTGGGCATGCAGTGGTATCATGGGAGATGTGGGTGTATTTGCCAGAAATATTTCATAAAACCTTTTTAATTAGTTATGAAGTGGTAAGAATTGAAAACCTTGTAGTAAACCAAGCAGTTTTAGTGGAATGCAGTAAAACCTTAGGATAGGCACCTGGACATGATAAGTAGTACACAGGGGGATAAAGTTAAGTCCATTGTTTCTTGTGTCTGGACATTACATATGTTCTTTGTTCCTGATCAGCTTCATCATTGAGGAGGCAGCACTCCTCTGCAAACATTAGCAATGCAGTCTCTTTAATTGTTAAAGGAGAACTGGAAATTACTCGTGGTTATAGAGTTGAGGATTCATGACCAGGGGTTCTAGGTGGAAAGAGCTTAGAGTTAAGTATGTACATGGCAGATGTCTATCTCAAGGTGCCTTGCCTATCACAAGGTGCCAAACTTACTAAAAACTGGGGAACCAGGCACGGAAGTTGCAACCATAGTGGCATGCAATACTGTATCACCTCACGAGACAGGGATGGCAGAACAGGGATGTTGATGGACAAAGTGGAAGAGTGAGGGCTGGTCACTGAGGAACTCTCTACTGACAGGTAGATATGAGAGTGAATGCTGGGGCAAGGAAGTGACTTTGAAAGCTGTATGTGGGCTTTGGGGGCCAAAACTTTTAAGCTGAGGGCAAAAGTAGTAATAGTTGGAGATGGGAAGCGAAGAGGTGCTGGCAGAGAGGAAAGTAAAAAAAGCAATCTTCTGAAAGTGGCAGTAGAGACAAAGTAAGGTAATATTGATTGCATTGATCACACCAAATGAAGCTGCTCAAAGGAGGTAAACTTGGGACAAGGGAATGTGGTATCTACTTTTGAGATCCTCAGCAAAGTTAGCAAGAAACCTGGAGCAGAGAGAACCTGAGGAACTGTGGTATTATCTGTCCTTTGGAGAAGCAAGAATATGAATAAAGTACTATCTTTATTTTCAACTAAAAGATTATTTTTCCAGCAAATCATTTTGATGTTAAGATACATCATGCTCTTTTTCATGCACTTAAAAAGAACAAGTCAATTGGTTAAGAAAGCCACACACCCTGCTGAGTCAGGAGGGATGGTATTAAAACACCAAGTGTTCGTAAGAATGTGTGTGATATGTGTACAAATCCATGAGGTGTATGTATATGACTCTATATTGTGATATATATGCAGACTACATGTGTATAGCTATGTCTAGACATAACTGTGGATACAGATATGGATGTATGTGTGTCCACCTATAATTGAAATATGTACAGCCATTCTAGGCTTCCTCCTCTTATAGGGAGAATATTCTGAAGGGTCTCCAGGTGTATGGCAGAGATCAGGTCCTTCCCAACTTTATGAGTAAAGAACCTCTACTATGCAAGTAATTTTTGCTGAGTCTCTGGAGTGTTACTTGATACATTTTCAATATAGTTTATAAAGTATGATAGAAGTGTTCCAGTAAAGAAGTACAACATTAAATATGAGGTTAGTAACATCATTCTTTTTGGCTAGGCAGGTAGAAGGTATGTATACTTTTTAGTTTTTCAAGCATTTAAAATAACCTATCTATAAAGATTTAAATGTAAGTAATTTAAAGTTATCACAACTTAAGAGAGATAGGAGTAAGTCCCTGATTATTTTTCACTTTTCTACATGCTTCCTTTTGATCTCATAACCTAAGAAGGAGACTTAGGATCATAAACTTCATTCAAATTTCAATGATTTCATTAGCTGATGTTTAAATAAATTGGGAATCTATGAGAAGAAGCTGCTTAACCCATCTACTATCTAACAAAAAATTACAGATGCCTGAGAAAGGTTTAAAATTTTGGTGATTGACTTGTGGAAGATATACAGTTCTCCTTGTAGCTGCAAAAAATCAATATGCAAGATTGTCTAGATATTGACATTTCATAAGTTGATATGTTTTACCTTTTGACTGAAGATTGCTGTCCTACCCTCAGGTCAGGAGATGAGATTTTGTTATTTTCTTCATATATAGTGGTAATACAATGGAATTCAGACTTCTCCGGGATCAGAATCGCCTATCTTAATCTCAAATTGCCAAATATCCGGGTGTATACCACCTTAAGGATCTTTTTCTGCCTAAGTGAAATAATGAAAGAGGACACTTTGCTTGGCAAAGACTTAAACAGTCTGTACTCATGATTGGTCACCTATAGAAAATTAGAAGTTAATTTTCCTTGATATGCTTGTTCAGTTGTCTGATGGGTTCTGATTGGATACTCAAGGCAAGGGTTAAACTGAGGTTTTTAACTTCAATCCACATTTTGTCTGCATTTTTGGCAGGCAATTCTCATTCTGGCAGATTCTGTAAAGGAGCATCTTCAAGATACTTTGGTGTGCATAACCTCATTGCATTTTTTTTCTTATTTCTATTCAAGCTTAAAACCAAACAACCCAGTGCAATTTTTGGGCAACCTTTAATATGTTAATTAAGAAAAGCAGAGACATTTAAGGGAGCTGGATGGATGAGAGCTGTCCTCAATGCACCTTCAGAATTAGAGCTGGGGTTTGGTCATGTCATCTAGGAGAACTCAGTGTCTACATTCTGCTGAAATTCTCCTCTTGTCTACCTCATCCATCTGTGAGGCTGTCTATCAGTCTTATATGAATGAAAATAAATTTGTAAACAAAATTTAAAAAAGCATATATGTAGTATTGTATGTATTGTATCTGTGTCATCTCCCTGCAAGTGTATGAATTGCAGTGGTAGGTGGTGACAAACAAGGGAATTACACATCCTTTAGGTACTTAGTCATTTGTTCTTGCAATTCACTTATTTTTTAATAATTTGAAAATTCATTTCTACTTGTAAATTGTTCTCCTAAAATGTATTTGTGAGTCAATGTCTTAAATTAGACCATAATGAAAAAATGGATGAAGCATTAGATAATTCTTTCCTCCCCTAGTCATGCAAATAAAGTTAAAAACTGCTGTCTTTCAGCCTTTCTTTTTCTGTTTACTTTAAGTTTCTAATTAGTTGCAGTGATCAGAATTGTATTGTTTTGACTGTAATAAATGGAATTCCAATAACGGTGACTGAAGCTGTCCTAAAAATAAACTGTGCTCTAGTAACTTTCAACCAGTGTATAGAGTTGTCAAACTGTTTGCAAAGGAGTACTTGCAGCACTTGAGTTGTTTTGTAACATTCTACAGCTGATGTAGGGAAAATGTGCAGCTTTGGTACTGTAATTGTAAAAGATGAGATGGAAGAGTTACCTCAGTAGAGCCTAAATAGGAGTCTTTTAAAAGTGCTTTGAGATGAAGAATACTCACAGCTGCATAAACTGTTAAAAAAATGAATGTGTTATAAAGCAAACTACATGTATGAGTAAAAAGTTATCACTTCAGAAACATTGCCATTTAAATTTCCAGGTGCTCAAATACTATATTTAGATAGAGACAGAAAAATGACTGGAGAATCCTACTCTGATTTCCTGCTGAGCTTGAGTACTGAGCAAATGCAATCTCCACCAAACCAGTTAATGGAGTGTTCATCACGCAGAGTTTGCAGAAATTGGTGAACAACTAGCTGGGAATAATTACAGTTAACATGTTCAAGGACATAACTTACATTTCTGTTTTAGTAAGGCTTGATTTCTACTGAAATTTTGTATTGTGTTTAAAGCAATTGCTAATAACAGTGTGGATCTACTGAGAATGTCAGCTGTGGAGTCCTCAGCATACATTTAATTGAGAGATTGGTATGATATGATGGTATTGTGGAAAGCTATATCAAAGTATTCATGGTAAAAAAGGCATAGAAGTGATTTAATAGACTTATATCTAGTAAGACTTCTATAAGAAGCTGTATATCTAGCTATTTCTATTATAAGTGTTTCACTTGTTTCTCCAAATTTCCATTTTCTCTCCAGGTTTCATTCGTTCAGAGCACTTCTTCTCAGTGACAGTGATGTTGTGGCCTACTTTCATACAACTATCACAAGTATGGCAAAGTTGAGTGATTTTGCTTGGTCAGTTCAATCCTTTATAATCTTTTTTTCCGAGTCAGATTAATGTCAATGGGCAACTGAAAAGAAATGTAGTGTAACCAAGCTTTGGTTTATTGATACCTGTGAGGAGATCTAGAAATAGGTCAAATATGAGTTCTTAACTGGTATGCAGTCCTTTAATTGACCTTTTTCCCATGAATTTCCACTTAGGGTTTTTAGCATTGCATAGTTTCATGTTATTGATGAGGTTCATGTCTGAGAGTCTTATGTTTTAGAATTCTAAGATATAAAATGCTACTTTCAAACCACTAGTTTCCTGAGCTCAAGAAGTGGCATTCCCAAGGCTGAGACAAGATTGACTCTTCCCATGCATCTGCTTTCTTTCTGAAATGCATCACATTCTGCACCTTGGAACAGCCCTGAACTGAGCAGTCACACAGCTGGGTAACTGCATATACAGTCACTTTGCTGAACTTTCAGCATGCAGAGAGATGCTAATCTAATCATAGTCGATACTTCAAGTTGAATATTTGAAAATTATATTTTGCAGTCCTAAAACTGCATTTAATTTCAAGAGGGTTTATAAAACAATATACTGGATATATGGTATAAATTTTAGGAAATCTGCAATTACTGAGGATTTAGAAATATTCAAGGTGGTATTATAACTCCCAAGTTATACAACAATAATATTATATTATTAACATAATATTCCTCCTATGGATCATATTTTATATAATTTACCAGCAAGCAGGTTTATTTGCAGCTCAATAAATTTGGAAGTCAGAGTGATGTCTTGCATAAACTGAAAAGTCCAAGGCAAAAAATGAACTCAAGATGAATCCTACTGCACCATTTCTCCATTCTATTACTGTAACTTGCTGATCAGTCAGGTAATGGATTTGTTAGGGATTCCCTGGACTTGGGCAGCTCAGGGAACCATGTCAGTCAGGGAGGTCATCTTCTTGGTTTGCCTAGTCAAATGCACAAGGAGACATAGAAAGAGAAGGAAGAAATGAGGGAAAAACCAGTTGGCAAATGCTATTGTTGTTGGTGTAGCGTATTTGAAGGTTATTAGGAGTTAGGGGAGTCTGACTGCACCACTATGAAGTTTTCTGCTGTTCCTTTTGTAGATTTATTAAAATTCTGTGTTCAATCACTTAATTCATTACAACTGAGTGAACACCCAGAGCTGTATCTAGACATTTTATTGAAGCATAACAAAATTGAAAGTAGTCTGGGAAAGCAAATAAAATTACATCTGTTTGCTGACCCCAAACTTGCAAGAAAAGGAAGTTTAAGTCAAATACTAATTTAAGTAATTTAGTTTAAGTAATTTCATTACTAATTTAGTTTAAGTAAACACTTATTGACTTATAACTACAAAAGCAATAACGCTCAAGATGACTGACAGGAATTAGCAGTAGTCTAGTTGAAGAAATAATAATTTAAGGAAGTATCATTCTAAAACTCTGTACTATGGTGCTATTGTACTATTACAACATGACCCACACTATCTAACCACCTTGGGCAGAGGGAAAGCCCTTCTATATTAGCAATTGATTGTTCATCAAATTCTCAAGTGTTAATATACTTGTGATTTCTAACTGCTTAGGAAGGCACTTCCTTCTTTTATAGTATGACTAATAAATAGACACTTGTTTGTGCAGGCTCTGCCCTTTAAAAAATTGCTCACCCTTAACATGCCGGTGTTATGGGATGAGCTGCAATCCAGCTATACCTTGTTGGCAATACTGGTATCCAAGTGATGGTAATGTGCACACCTCTACCATTCTGCAACCACCAGCAATGTAACCAGAGGTTTTGTCTGATTCCATGTTGCCTGCATTCATCTTCATGGGTTAGGACAGAGAAAGGCCTAAAGAAATCCAGGATAAGAGGGTGGAGTTGGGAAAGGGGTTGTCTATTTTCTGCCCATACCTCCTGGTACCTTTAGTTAACAACAATGGCAACAGTTGCTCCCTGTATGTTCCTCATTTTTGAAGCAGTACAAATATCCTGAAGTTCTTGCCAATTAGAGATTTGTGTGCTTGAGTTGTATGAGAAAATCACCATTGTGCTGTCTTGTGATGTCTGCCACTCAGCCTCCCTCAGCTTGGAGTCATTATGTCTCAGCAATGTAGCAAATTAATTCAGCCACACTGTCCTCATCTGTCCTCGACTTCTGCAGTATTGTCTTTGGTGGAGATAGGTTAAAAAGCTAGAACATCGATAAATGTTGGCAACTTTCATTTTGTGTCCCATGCCAGATTTTCTACCATGTTTAGTAAGTTTTGTCTCATAGTTTCTCTTTCATATGAGGTAAAGAAAATATTATGGATACTATAGATATATATATTTATCATTTTTAAAAAAGAACTCATCATATACCAGTGCATAAATGGCACAAAAATTTTTCTATCTCATGCCTAGAAAATGGTATCATATGATTCCTCTCCATAAACCTATTTAATTCCTCTCCTTCTCTGAAAGAATCAATACTGTGTCTCAAATTATTTAGTCTTCATAACTTTTTTAGTGTGTTACACTTGTGCATTTCTAACAGTCAAAATTGAATGCAACAGGGAAGATGGAGTGCTGTAACCCTTTTCAGACAACTAAAGTGAGTAATTTTGTCATATTATTTTTAAATTCTTAGTGAGTTTTCCCTGTTTTTTCAAGATTATGTAACAGTACAAGACCACTATTTTATATGGTTGTTTTTCTGCAGTAACTGAAATTTGCTAGCATTATTTAGGAAAGATGTGCTTTCTTATTTCTATAAAATTATACACCTCTGTTATTGCTGTATCATATTACTGGTATTTCAGATTTACTTGGCAAAAAGTATACCTATAGCATCTGTTTAAAAACATAGAATAATTAGTTATATGAAATATATGCACATTACTGCTAACAAGCCTATTTCAAGACCTGTTAAAAATCTTTGAGGTTTTGTTTTAAAGAAAGGCACAGTTCTCATGTAAAATTAATTTTTTCTTTCTTTTAGTATTACCTCTTGTGTCCTCTGCCTTTTTTATGACTGGAGATTTTGTTAGGTACCCATTTGCTCAAGAGATCTATGTAATGCAGAAATTTGCCAATATGCTCCTCAGCATATGTGCAAAGATTTGGCCTTGTCCAGACCTATTTCCTAAATGTGGGAACTGTCTACCTGTGCCATTCAGTAGTCACCCATGCCTGTAGTGTTTCTAATTCCCATACCTTCCTTGGCTGCCTTGCATTTTCCAGGTGGAAATACATGCAAGATGTGGTCCAGTCCCCTATGTCCCTTGACACAGCTCTTCTCCTCCCACCTGCCATTCAGACTCAGACTGCATTTGCCCCAGTCATTGGCACAGACTGACTCTCAGAAGGAAGTGGGAATGATTTCCTTGGCTTTTCCAGGCTGTCTGTATCCCAAATGCACACTTACTCCTCAACCACTACCATCTTGTAGCATATGCTCTTTTTCTTCCTCAGAGTTTCTTGATGTGGTCACCCCCACACAGGCCCCTTGAGCCAAATACTGCAGCTGTTTGGAAAGATCTTTTGGACACATGGAAAAACCAAGAGTACTAAGGACCATTTTTAAATGTGGCAGATAAATCTAAGGTTTATTCACAAATGCCCCAGACCTACGTTTTGTCCCACGAGCTATAAAAATAAGTAGCTATGTAACAAGGAAATACACATGAAAATCAGTTTTCTTTCCTAGACTCTTGGTTGTTGCTTTTCCATAGTGATGCCCCCAAAACAAAACAGGACTACAGGAATTAATTAAGTATAAATATTATTTAGCTTCTATAGATGATATGGAATGTGATATACCCATTCAATACCATGAGTGGGTTCAAATCCCACTTCTGACACCAAAAATGTTGTACAAGTTTCGAGCTGGCTTCCCGCCAAGTCCCCGAAACTCGACAACAAGGACCTGCTTCCCAGAGAGGGAAGAAAAAAAACCGACTTAAGTAGCCAAAGCTATAGCAAAAAAAATATATATATTTTACATATGAGACAGATATATACAATGAGAATACTATACACCACAACTCCAGAAATCCCAAACAGCTCCCCAAAAGGGAAGAGGGGGAGGGAGAAGGGAAAAGGACAAAAAGGGACAAAGACTAAACAAGTCAACCAGCCAACTGAAGGTAAATTAGCAAAATCTCACCACTTCCCTTTGAACAAGCAGGATGGCTGGACATGGCCCAGCACTCTCCCCTCACGCGTGGCAGATAACAGCAGTCACTGTAGGCCTCAGCTCCAGATAAGCCAGACCGAGATAGGGACCCACCGTTCTCAAACCTCGCTGGAAAGGAAGAGCGCGAGGTCCCTCCTGCTGGCTTTATTTATACCTCAAGTTACGTAAAGGAATAGCATGGAATACTTCCGTGATCACTTTCCTAGTTCCTTCCTGGTTACAAGCTGGTCTCCAGGAAGGCCTGAGTGAAACCATCACATTCTATCATGCGAATCAGCAAGCAGTGGTAGAGCAAAGATTCAACCTTGCTATAGCCCTTTTGCGCCATTTTCACAATCCTTGGAGGTTGGAAGAGTTCATTGAAGCACATGTAATTTAGTGTAATGAGTGTCCTTCAGCTTTGTCAAGGACTTAATCTCTGTTTGGCCTCTGGCAAAGGCCACAGGAGTGTAAAGCCAAGTTAAGATGGAGTGTAACCAATGTCTTATCTTCCCTATATGAAATTAATTTTTGTGGAGTAATATTCAAACGCAAAAAAGTAAACTGCATGATATATTGTACTGAAGAGCTCTTACAGAGCTCTGTGTAACAATAGGATTCAGGCTATGACAAGAAATTTACTCTGTATATTGTCCCTGACTACTTAAACAGCCTCCCTAAAATACATTTTAGTAGCTAGGTTTCTCAGCTAAAAACTGTTAAAGGAACTTAAGGGGCTGTTTCCATGGCTTACAAAAACACATCTTGTAAATAGATTTTCCTACTGCAAAACCCTCTGTCAACTAATTCTTCCAATTAAGCTTCAATAACATATACTCCTTGAGAATTTGCTTTTGTGCCTTTTGCATGGGAATTACGCATAGTAATTGCATGGACTATAGTAGTCCTCAGCTTACCCTGGGATCAAAGTTGTGTCCCTATTCTTCCTCCGTGTTTATTGCAAGCTTTTGATTCCATCAATCACACCAAGGGAATGTCAACTTTGAACAGGCACTGCTGGGTTACCACAAGTATTATTTTGGCATGTTTGGAGTAGTCTCAGGCAGAGCTCACCAATAGTTATTCTGGTCAATCTTTTTTTCGTCTCATGGCTCTTCAGGGTTCCATCTTCATTCCTTATTAATCTTTTGTTGGTATCTAGGTTACAGTAGCCTTTTAAAATATTAGATATAGCATGCAGATGACAAGACTTCCTTTCTAATCTGTCCCTTCCAAAGTTGATTTGGTTCTTGCCGTTTCCGAGTTGCCCTGAAGACTTATTTCTGGATTTGAGCCAAAAAAAGCACAATATTTTGCTTTTGTGAGTTTTTTTTGACAGAACATAAGCTCTATGTGTGGAAGGCACTATCATGCTGGACTAGCTCTTTCTTCACAGTCCCTTTGAGGATGATTTTTCCATTTCCTGTCACTACAGATTGCACTCTTGGAGGCAGCTTTAAATCAGTAATGTCTTTGATGTTTTTCTTTTACCATGCCAGGAACATTCCCAGAGTGACACTGATGCTCTCCCAGGCTGTCTAAATGTGTATTCATGTCAGGCTTTTGCTAAGCTGCTCTAACACACTCCCGCTCTGTTTGCTAGCTTGCCAGATGTGAATAAGCTCCAGTAAATTGAAGATACCAGATTTTGAATAGGTTGCAGTTAATTAAAATTACTATGGCTGATATAGAAATATTATATGGCTAATTTGTAACCATTGCATCACTCTTCAGTGAAAATAAAATGACAGAAACATTTGTCAGATGTTTTGAACTTTTTCTTCTCCGGATTCCAGTGCCCTTAGAGCAAACTTTTCAGAGGATCTTTCCAAAGTAAGCTGAATGCATCTGACATAACTGGAGGTCAGGTAGCCTAAATGGACTAGTTGTTTTTAAATGAGAGCTGAAAATGAGGTGCTAACATCCTGAATTGTTTTCTGTCGCTGTTGTGGTGTTGCATACCTACAGATGGGAGGAATTAACTTTCTGTCTGTCACTATGAGCTTTTCTTTTGCTTGTGACCTCCAGCCCGTTAAGCTGGAATTTAGACTTTTTGCATTATGGTACTTTTGAGGTTATGGCACAAGCAACTTAGAAAAGAGATTTAGTTTTGTTGGCACTGTTTGTATGGCATATACTTTACAGTATTTATATTCCATCCATTTTGATGTTGAGTGAGACTGTTTGTAAAACCAGGTGTTAATATGTGTACAACTCTATCTTGAATAAAAGTTTTCTGTGTCTAGGATTTTGAATAGTCGTTCTATGTTAGAATTTCTCTATGTGCTAAAGCCACAGTAATTTCTGCCTCTCCATGATGCTACTTGAATTAATAAAATAGCTATAAATATTCAGGAAAGGACCTTGTGAAGAATATGGAAAAGCCTGTGATTTGCAGTATAACTGGATAAATCTATTAATATCATATTATTCAGGTAAAACCCTAGAGTTATCTGATGGCAAGGAGGCTCCAGGAAGGAGGATGTGTGCTAAGGTAATACAAGTAGCTGAAAATGGCAGGCAGAATAACTGATGCTATTAGACTAACCAGGCTGATGACAGTCCTAGACAGAAGGGTGAACATCAGAATCTGATACAGGATTTAATTATTTACAGTTCAAAAGATGTGAATATGAGTCAACCAGCTTTTATGGCTTGTGGATCTGTTTTCATTCCACTGATGAGATAAGTTTGGTTCATTAAAGCAATTGTTTACATACCATAGAAACTGTCTTTCATAAAGCACTAAACTCCATGTTATTGTGATTAGAAGTCAACACTATCTGATATTGATTAAGTGTAAATTAAATGGATTTAGACACTTGGTAGCTAGTATATATCAAAGTGGTGTCATGGAAAATTTATCATTGAATGGAAGTATTTCAAATGGGATTTTGCAGAGATCAGTTCTGGGTCAAGACTACTAAATACTTTTTTATAAATTACTGGAAAGGTAAATATAAAAGTGGCATGAATAAAATTTATGGATAATAAAAAATGTGTCAAAATATTGAGAAATGAGCAACCAAGCTAAGAAATCCCTGTGTCTTAAGCTGACCTTAGATGTCAGGGTTCCTGCCCACAAAGTCTTACACAAGAAGCTGCACAGTTTTGGGATGCAGTGCTGCTCCTGTGCCACACAGTTCTCTTTGTTGGCATGCTAGTTTGTCTGAGACGAATTACACCCTGACACTGCTTCTGGCACCCAAGTCAGTATCCCTGCCTGGCTGGTGCTCCATACTGTCGTGTCTCTCTAGTTGCCCAGTTCTCCTGCAAGTGTGATTACAAATCAGTAGAAGTGGGTGCCACAAGTAAGATTGAGATTTGCTGTTGATTTCAGAATCATCTCTATGAGCAGAGTATGAAAGCAATATTTCAAGGTCTTAAGTTAGATCTTCACTGTTAGTTGCAGTTAATTTACTGACACTAAGCCTAAGGAAAAGCAGTAGAACACAAAAGTTTCATATCACATAAAATTCATTATGGGAAACTAAGTCTACAGAGATTACAGTTGGTGTAAAAGCTGAATGGGAGAAAAAGAAATCTCGAGCTGAAAGTTGGTACTTATTTTTCAGGATTAGTATGAGTTACGGATGAGGTTTTATAAAATTAAGATATTTGGGATTGTCGGGGTCTATAACCTTAATATAATTTTGTGTGTGTATATCTGTAATCATGTGTATGTTTATCTGCCTGCTGTCTCTGTCTGGTATCAAAATTTAAAAAGAACAGAAGGAATTTCAAAAATTTCAGGCCAATTACTTGTTTTGTACCAGATAAATCCATACAGATATCAAAAGGAGATTACACCGTCCTTGTTTCCACTCCATGCTTTTTGTTGGCACCAGCACATGTACTGCACAAGTGGGAGGGTAAGTCAAGGAACTGTTCTTTCTAAAGCAAATTCATATGGGAAAGTTGTCTTCCAGTTCAAAGGGTTCCCTGACTCGTCCCACTGCAAGGCCATCTGCTTCCAGATAAGCACAAGAGAGGCACTGCTTCATTGTGGCAGTGCTGTAGACCTGTGTTGGATCAGGGCCTTGAAAAACCTCATTCACTACTCGAATTTGGTTTTGCAATCCTTCTTGTCATTGTCATGATTTGCTGCTGCTCTCCTTCCTTACATATGGGATTTCCAAACCTGTGGTTTTCTTTCTCATCTGATCCCTTTTTGCACACCTATTCCTCTTGAGGTCGGTAGTTTTATTTCTCCAGTGAAAGGTAGCTTCCAAGGGATCAAAGCTATTGTAGACATTGTTAAGGATGGCATAGAAGTTCTGCAGATAGAAATGGAGTGGTTTCTCATGTGGTTTATGCCATGATTGAAATATTTCAGAATAATAGAGAGATTAAACCAGAAATGGATCATCTATTTTTCTTTCGGTTATACACTTCTGGGTTCTCCTTGTTACATCTGGCAAATCACTCAGTCAGAAGGACAAGCATGAAAAATGGATGGTTTGACTCCCCAGAGCAAATGTAGTCCAAGTGAATTAGTATATGGTGCAAACCTGGAAGGTATCAGATGAAAACTCCCATCCCAAAACCATGTGAAACAAATACCAACTTAGCTTAAATATACATTTTAAGAGATGTCCATGAGGAAAACCTGACTAACACTACAACTGACTTCTGCTCATGTACCGGAAGGTTACAATTTACATTTGTTGAAAAGTTTAATCCAGCATTACTAAGACCTATTCATGGTGTTCTGTATGAGAGGAACAACTTGCAGTAATGCTTTGCACAAGTAACAATGAAAATATGGAGACAGGCAAAATCAGAGTGATGCTTACAAGCCCGGAGACTGGCAGCAGTGACACTCTGAAAATGGCTGTGAGAGCCACATACTCCAAGTGAAAAGACGTATCTGGTCTGCTGAGAGATGGATGCTGTTGCAAGGCCAGGGATGTTTCTGTTAACATCTCTAAAATTCACTAGAAGTATATAAAGTGAATGAGGTCTCCTGGAAAACAAAACAAAACTTTGAATAGCAATATACCTCTTTTGCTTGCCATTGCACATGTGTCATTGCACATTCCTTTTCCTTTTTGGAATAAAGCATTGATCCACCTGAAGCACTTCAAAAACACTTGAATAATTGCCTCATGGAGACATGAGGGATTCAAATGTGGTGCAGAGTTTGTTTTTAATGTGTATGGGCAGTGTGGAGAACTTGGGTCCTCTAGCTGTGAAAAGCAGTAAGAGGAAGGGCAGTAGCTGCAGAAGAGGAGCAGGACTTCATATCATACAGTCCCTCTCTGAACTGCTACCTGGAGCTTCACCTGTGATCTTTGGAGGCTTGGTTATCTTCTGTTGCCCCACCACCCGTAATCATTCTGATATTCTCTCAAAGAAGCCAAGCATCGTTCTAGCCATGACTGGCAGGGGCACTCCCAGGGCAGTCAGGGAGGTGGAAAATAAACAGATCTGAGGGATAATGTTACTACTGCCACAGGCAGTGAAAAATAAACACAGCTGAGCCCCAGAGAAAGGTCCTTTCTTCAGCCACTTGCAACATTGAATGGGGTAGAGCAAATTTAAATCTAATAATCTGGTTGTAGTCTTTTTCCTTCCTTGTCTAAACAGGTGAGACAAGCAGAAAATGAAGCCAGGAAAAAAGAGGAGAAGGTTGAGAAAAAATGAGGAAAGAGCAGGTTGATTGCAATGGGAAGCAAGTGTAAATAAAAGACTTCTCACCTCTGCTGGTGTGCTTTGCACCAAGGTGTAAATTCCAATAACAGATGTGTAGTCTGTGAAGTAATTTAGGGGAGAAAATAAAGTATGAACAAGTGGACAGTTAGGAAGTACTACCATTAACAGGTTTGAAGACTTCTAACCAGGTCTACCTGATGGGTGACTAGGGGAACAGCATGTTTGTGTTCATGTATCCCACAGATACCAGTGACTCTCTATGCAGGTACCATGAAACTGTTTCGTACACTGTAGTCTGAGATAGTGTCTGTTCTATTTTACGAGATTTCATTCCTGGACTTGAAAGTGATAAGGCAGTGGGCAAAGAGGTGCAGTGAAGGTGAACAAGTGATGGAAACAGCTTTTTTTAGTGGTATCTAAATGATAGTGTTCTGTTACTGTGCTGCCTAATGCACAGCATGCTGAAATGACCCTTGTTTTTCATAATAAAAAGCAGTGTTTCTCTTCCCGTGACTTGACATAGGTAGTGTTGCCTTGGAGCTTTTGATGGTTTTAAATTCCTTAATTTAAATAAGTTTTAGAAGTCATGGCTAGGCTTCGCAAATGAAGATTTGGGAAGGGCTCTACCCACATTTGCTACAAGTGTGCTGGTGGCTAAAGAGGCCAGTGCGGGATAGACACGTCCGGTTGCAAAAGGCTCAGCAGAAAGAGTCCTTGGATGGTATCAGTAAGACACGATTCTTTCTGCGTTGTCTTTTCTCTTTGATGGTGATCCTGTGTGTGTTCTCAAAGGAAGCAGCAGCCTTATAGATAGTGGTCTCCAGGCCTCCCAATTGGAGGCCAGAGTAGACCAGCAGTGGAGATCAGTGCAGCCAAGGCTGAGATGTTGCTTCAGAGAGTCCTTGTAGAAGTAGTTATGTAGTAAATGTAAGTTGTAGAAGTAGCTGTATTATATCCTTACCCTTTAGCATAGTAGTTACACATACACCCTACCCTATTACCCCAATTCCATATCAATCCCCCTAAATTCCAGTAGAATATTTAGTTTTTTTTCAAGGTAGGTGTTCATTCTGTTTAAGAACATTTGCACCCTGGCCTGGACAATTCGATATAATCCAGTCAAAGCAACCTTCAAACTTAGAACTTTGGACAGCCTCCACGGACTTTACGTGCTGTGAGGAAGAAGAAAATGAGGAAGAAAGGGTCCCAAAATGACCTCAGACTCAATCACTGAGGGGCAAGGCGGGGGCGGAACGAACTGGGATTGGTTGGACATCATTGTAAAATTATAACACGTAGCAGCGGACACGTGCATGGTTTTGTATTTCCCAGGGCCCAAGAGGCTACATTAAACCCTTCCCTTATCTTACCTCCTATCTAAATTGCCTTGGAGGTTTTTTTCTCCTGAATCTTTTAGGTAACAGTAGCTTTGTCTTTTGTTTGTATATGATTTCCATGCCTCTATTGTCACTCTATGAGCATTATTGGTGCTCTTGTTTATGCAAAGAGCTTTTTCCAACATTCAGTCTACAGTGAATTGCTCAGGAATTGCATTATAATTTTTATCATCTAGTCCTGCAGTCTTTCCATAAAATCCAGCCGCAGCATGTAAATATGTGTAGTACATTTATAAAGTCTTCCACATGTAAAACAAATTAAGCTCTAATATTACATCCCAGGCTATTGTGCTGGTGGGAGACCAGGATTCTGCAGTTGTACTTTATGGGAACATGGATGCTTTTTGAAGGGTACATGTAGGATGATGTATTATCTACCCAATGTATGTTTAAAGTGTGACCTGTGAAGTACCAGGGCTATAAAAAAGGTGATGCTTCAAAGCATCAGTCAGCAACAGTATGTATTGAAGTCACAACTATGACAGCTTGTCACTTTAAGCTGTTTCAGCACAAATAACTACTTAACCTGTATGCAGATTTGAAGTAGTTATGATATTACCAAACTCAACACGAATTGCAGAATCCACCAAAAAAGCCTGATAACTGGGAAGCTCAGCTTGCTGTTGCTTGATGCATACCTTGCACATCTGATCTGTCTTGGCTAAAGGTAGAGATCCCCAAGAAATCCCCAAGAGATCTTCTTCCTATGTACCAAATGTGTGATCTCACAGGACTAAAAACTGGACTACAAAGACCAACTATGAGAATGAAATCCTAGTCCTGAGATTGCAGCAACTGGTGCCAAGGCCTATTTCATCTCTCAGCCCACTCTAATAATGTCTGTGATTATTGGTCTGTAATTCTAAAATACAGAAATGATGTTTCCACATTTGCATATCACACAGAACACTCTGTCTTGCTTCTTTTGTGGACAGGTATAACTTGCACATTAGTAGCTGAGTGATTCCTACAGATTTTTTTCCTGGCTTCGTAAGTGTTCAGACACTGAGAGCAAAAAGTTTCTTAGAAATCGCTGATGCTTCCCTTCTCTACTTCCACCACCCAATACAGTGCTTCATTACTGTCACATAATAGCTCCAACTATTTTCCTATTTGGAATACATTTTCAAGGATATAAATTTTGTGCAGGCCTGTCTCCCTTTTACTTTTTATGTTACTTTTTCAATTTTACTCCTAATATATTGTCCACTTACATGTCTATACATTAGGCTGTGATTTAATAACACAACTTATGCTAAAAAGAAAATACATTTAGGAAATGCTATTCCTATGTTTGTAATCAAAAGGCAGTAGTTGTTTTTACAGTCATCTGAGGCTGTTAAACTATGAAATATTTTCTTTCCATTTTCTCATCCAATCAATTAGTCTTTTTAAACAGAAGCCAAAAAGACACGCATGGACTCAGTGTTTAGTCTGAGACTATGAAAGCTATATCTCTTTTCTTCCTAGTTCATAGCAGAGTACAATCTCTTTTACTGTAAAAAAATCCAAGTAAATTGACAATATTCTTTTTCCTTGTTTTCATTTTATGAGAATTTCTCTTTGATAAACTAAAAGAAGCATTAAAAAATTTTGAGCCATTTTGCAAGGAACTCAATACAGCTTAAAAAAATAAGTAATAATGCTTTATTTCTGCGTGCATATTTGAATGTAACTCCAATGTAAGACAGAAAGAATCTGATGCTCAGATGAACTTTCTTTTTCAACATGAAAATGGGAACGAAAAGTGCACTTTAACCATCATGTAAAAATATGGTGAACAGTATTTTGTATGTTGCAATCTTAGGGAAATCTTACCCATATTTAGGATAACCTGGGTATGAATTTGGTGGAGAACTCAAATCTAGAATTTCTATAATAAGGTTTGAGGTTCCCACATCCAATCCTCATGTCTGATCAGGTAGGAAGCATATACCACATCCAAGGCCAGCCCATGGAAGCTCCTCACTGAACTCAGCCATACAATGCCAGCTCCCACAGAGTCCCATGCCTGTTCAGATCAGTACTGCTGTTCTGTCTGCCCTGCTCTGTGCTTGACACCCCAAGGGGCAGCAAATTTGTGCTGCTGCTTGCCAACAGATTCCTTTTCAGAGGAGTGTGCAATGGGCATAACATGGATACAGACTTGATAGGTCTGTGTTCCCTACTCAGCGGCTGGCTTTTTCCTTTGATAGAAGAGTCTGTCTGGAGTCTGGTAAACACTTTCTAATATATTTTTTTTCCCCAGTGGAAGTTGTTTGATTCTAAGGAATATACACTTTTTCATTTGCAATTAAGAAAAAAAAATCCCCAGCTAACTCTAGTTGCTACCAGCAGCAAGTCTGAGTCTCTTAGAACCCCATCATGTCAGAAAAAAAACCATTATACCCTACAGCCATATCAGATTTCTGGAGTTAGCATGTCTCACAGATGGGCTTTACATAATGTCCCCCCGGTCATGGGCTAAGGTTCATCGCAGATACACTGTGAAATGAAGGTCCCATCATAAACGGACTGAGCAGAAAAGACCCAGTTTCTAAGAGCAGCAGCTGGAAAGCCAGTAAATTCCCACAGTGGGGATATCTGCACCACTCATCCCAGGCAGGTGTTCCTGGAACAAACAAACCTGCTGCTACAACTGGCAGGTGGCTGTAACGACTTTTGGCAGAGAAACCAGGTGGTGAATGGCCATTGGATCTGCATCCCTCCTTATTTCTCTGCATCCAAGCTGGCATGCTGTGTTGTAGACTGATGGATTTGGCACTTTCACTGGCTACAGAAAAATAAAGTTTCTGCTCCTGTCTGTTTTTCAAGTATCTTTTGCTCTTTGCCTTTTAGACCTGTAGTCTGGTCCAGGGAATTGTTGTATATGTTAAAAGTATAACAGGAATAAGACAGCAAACCCAGTAAATGCTTTTTCACATTTTCAATGTTCTCTGTGCTTTGTGGATCTGTCAGTCCCTCCAGCAGGAAACAAAGCTGTAACTCAGGAAGGGTTTCAATTATCTTCTTGTTTGCTGGAAATAGAAGAAACCTCAAGCTGACATGTTTCTAAAGAAGAATTCCAAGGGATACATACTTCATACCACAGAAACCAGAAAGAATAAATAAAAAAAAAAAGATAAATTCCTAACAGCTCTAAAGCCTTTATTGGCCAAAACAAAGGAAGCAGAACATTATTAGCTCTGTTATCTATTTACTAACATCTAACTGTCACTCATGTCTTAAAACCCTAGTACTGTGCATGCTGGGGGCACCTTACTGTCATGTGAATGGGCTGGCCTGTCACATCTATCAAATATCTCATACTTCAGGAACCCAAGAAAGGGAAAAAATCAGAAAAAGTTTGTAAATATATGCACAACCTACTGCAGGAACACATGGACCTCAGGGAATTGTGTACTGTGGATGATTATAGAGGTCACAGTTTACCACCTGAATGGTCTCCCCTGGGTTTTAACAGGAGAAGTAAATACAAGCTCTCTTCTTTACATGAGTAACTACAGAACAGTATGTAACACTCTTCTTTTTCCTGCATGTTAGCACCACCATTCTCTGAAAGCAGAGAAAGTTCTACCTTCTCCCACCCTTCCTGAAGGCATAGTCCAGGAATAAACCTTGAACCTGAATGGCCCTTGAGCCAAACAGTCTGTTACTTCCATACCTTGGGAGCAAATATGACAAGATGGGTTGAGCCAAGCAACCATTTAATATGTACATAACTTTTTGTAAATAAGATGAATATGGGAAAGAGTTTTCAGGTTATTCCAAATAACTTTCAAAAAAAACCCATCATGAAGTCTGTTGCTCTAGTGCAGAGTTTCCCGATTGCTGCTGTAGACAGCAAAAAAAATGCTCATCTGCTTATTTGTTTCATTTTAGAGGTGTATTTTTTCAGGCAGTACAGAAAGACATAAGGTATCATATATGTGCCAGCTGAACCCTGCAGAGGTTAAGTGAATGTCAGCAGTATAACCTCCTTTCCAAACAGTTAAGCAACCTGTCAACAAACAAACAGCTGGGGTCACCCCATCTACCAGCTCTCCCACACAGTAGTAATGGGTGATTGATTGTTCCTGTTGCTGGCAAAACAGAAATATGCTGCAGATATATAGAAAGATAAGGGTAAGGAGCTGCCTTTCAGTCTCGTATCAGTAAGAAGTTTAAGCCCATATACATATCCCCACCCATGCAGACAAAGAGCAGTTCCAGCTGATGATGGAAGACACCATTAGTTGCTGTTGTACTGAAGCTGTTCAGGAGAAAGCAGTTGCATTTTGTCAGCTGGATACTTCACAACTCTTTGTACTGGGAAAAGAATCGAAGAGAAGAAGGGCACTGGGCGTTCCTTCTTAGAAGTGTAGAAGATGTAAAGACCTGTGAGGGAGCATAGTAAAGGTGCAAAGTTTTCTTGTGCTTTGAATGTGGACTAAAGTACAATTTTTTGAGTAATCCTGACACAAGATCACATTTTCAAATATTGTTGAGTGGCTCTCCTGGTGATTTTTACTGTTCAGAAGTCTGCTGTGGATTTTATTGGACATGGCCATTACATACAGTTGCTCAAGTAAAGAAGTGGAAGGTGATTGGGATGTTTGAAGATCCAAGGAAAATCTCATGCATGCAGTGGATTTAAGTGAACTGGAACTTCAGATGAGGTAACTCATCAAACCCTATGAAATAATTATAAGTAGTAGCGCTCAATAAACATAAACGGCTAAACCTTTGAATCCCTATCTACTCTAAAATATTGTGTTTCCAATATCACAGTATCATCAAACATTGCACTTGGGCTGTTGATTCACTAAGAAACTTCATTACTGAATGACCTCAAAGAGTAGAGTTTCATATATAAATCTACCATTACAGGTACTGATCTAGCATGCTTCTGCTAAACCTGTGACAGATGATAAGGTCATAGTATTCTCTATTGCTGTCCTTCCTATTTCAGACTTTCAACACCATATAAACGAAGAATGAGGGCATATGTTTTTTCCTTTTTTCAAGTGCAAGTCACCTTCAAGCACCTGCCTTCCAAATAGGAGGAGACAGGCCATTGAAACATGGTTTCTTAAAGAAGGGCAAATTTTACTGATTTTCATTTTTTAGTGCGATATCTGAAGTACATGTAACTACTTCAACAGCAGAATTATTTTTTTATGTAAAAATGAAATCAGTATTTAAAACTTTTTATGTAAATTCTGATGCTTCTCTTTGGAGTGTATGTTTCAAGCAATAACATTTCCTGTTAGCTTTTTTTTAATCAAGTTTGGTGCCAAAGTATAAAGAAAGCTTATATTCTGACATGGAAAGGTGAAAGAAATAGGGTTTTTTTTAGGGAATGAAAGTTGCCTTCCCTTCTTGGCCTTGCTCACATGGGTTTCTAAGCATTTTAAGTTATTCTGGCACCTCTAGGCTATAAAAACACATACTCCTTTAAAATTCTACCATTTTCCCCAACCTGTGAGCTCCCAAAGTAAATAAAATTATTTTTTTTCTTCCATAAAGGCTTTTATTCTGACACTGTTTTAAAATCAAAACTCCCTTGTTAAAAAAAAAAAAAAGAGGTACTACATTCAGTGTTTAGAGACAGCTGGTAGCATTTGCAAATTTGTAAAAAAAATGTACTGCAGCATTTTCCATAATGGGCTGAACAATTTTGTCCACTTCTTCCTTCAATTACACCCTCAATATTACTCGAAGAGAGAGTAATAAGAGGTGTTTAAGCAATAGAGGAAATAGGAAAGAAATAAGAGTAGATGTTCTTGCCAGAATAATGGAACCCCAAGGACAGTGACTACATTTTCCTACCTGTAGATCAGCTCACAGACTATGAGTTTCTTAATAGTTAGATTTAATTAAACTTCTTTTTCTGTATCTACCATTAAACAAGCATTAATTTCCACCTCTGCAATTAACATGGGTTGGGCCAACATGTTTGTGTAAGATTCTGTAGACTTTTTAACTTAGAAATTATTTTTAATCATTCATGCAGTTCCAATTCCTTTCAGAATCAGTCAAACTATGGAGCTGAAGCAACAGTCACAGACCTTTTGGTTTTCTGCTTCTTAGAGTGCAGTGTCGTTCAGGAGGGACTTGAAAAAGACAAGAAAAAAATTCTAGCTTTTTGCTTTTCTCTACTAAAATGAGTTAGAAGAGTCATAGCATGCCTGAACTAAATTAAAAAAATACAAAAAAGCTAAAAAGTAAGATAACCAGCCAGCCTCTATCCACAAATATGACTGTATTTGGTCAAAAGAACCAAACAGTTAAACTTTCTTCATTGCCTATAATGGCATCTCCTGCTGGCTCCAGGGATTCTAGCAGTACAGATCACTGGCTACAGGTTATTTGATGATTTGGTTCTATTCCTCCAGTGTCAGATCTGTTATTTTCCTACAGCTGGACTACTCGCAGTAGTTGGTAAGGAGTTGCAAAATTTTACAGAAAAATAAATATCTGAAGGTGGGAATCAGCTGACAAAGTGTCTGAACCAATGATCAATATTCACTTTACAGTCCCTGGAGAAAAATAGGCACTTACAGGCCATAATTCCTAAAGCAGATGCCTAAAATAGCTCAGCTAAACTGAGCCCTGGAAGTGCTGATTTTGAATACAGCAACAGCCGATAGTTCAGAAGTGAAGGCAGCTGTATTACAGATCTGGGGAGATGCTTCCTAGCATAGGAGTCTGACTCACAGAAGGTGCTGCTATAGGGTAAGGTGGCCTCCACACACACAGAGTTCTTCTGCTACATGTGACACGTGTACTTGAGCTGACCTGACCAGTGAGTTTAAGCTTAATTCCCCACCCCAGCATGCTATACCAGGTAAATGCTGTTTGAGAGAGCAAGTAGCTTGGCAGGGCAATGGTTTCCCTTTGCTTTGGATTTGTGATTGGCTGTGTGGGAGGGTCAAAACAGCAGAATAATCTGGAGTGGCCTGGCATGATAAAAATCTCCCCCTTTTCTTTCCTGTGGATCTCCTGAAGCTGCCATTTAGCAATATTTAAAAGCTACATTAGAAGAGTGTTTATGAGTAAATGTAACAAAACCCTTGGGAAGAAGACTCCAGTTTCAGGAAGTTCAGATACCACTCAGCAGCAAGCCTTGGGTAGCAGGGGACAATCTTCTCCTCTAGAGTAGATGAAAATTTGCCTATGTTATCTCCCATCTGCTGGTCTTCAGTTAAAATCCTTTGGATACAGTTAAAATAATTTTCATACAGTTAGGGAGGGTAACCATTTGAGTATTCTGTATTATATGTATATAACAGTATGAACTAAGTTAAACTAAATTCAGAGCGGCTACTTGCGTAGCTAGGAAATTTTAAAATGCTTAGGACCTTCCAGAACTGGATCTTTCCTACTGTTACAAGCCAAATACTGTAAGGGAATTTTTATATGTAAAGTCCTAAACAAAGACTCCAAAGTATAAGCTGAAAGAAGTTATCCACTCCAGTCTTTTACATATTTTACATCGTTATCTGCTGCACTATTTTGAGTATACTATCTAATCTCCCTTTAAGTATTTCCTCTTCTGGTATCCCAGAAGTTTCTCTTGGCAAACTGCTCCATTGATGAATAACTCTTATTTGGAGGTTTGCCTTTACATGTAATCTAAATTTGTTGTGTTTTAGGTGAACATTCTTTATAGCCAACCATGATCAAGTCTCTCTCTTTCATCTTATTTCTCTCAAAAACTTCTTAAAAGTTCCATATTTTGTTTAAACTAGATGTCCTTTCCATCTTGTTCCTTATATCTTGCAGCTTTCTTAATGTTCTTCATCTTTGCTGCTCTCTCATCTTCACAGTGAGAAGGTCAAAGGATATCCTAAGTGAGGCCTCAGCTGTCATGTGGATACATGATTTATTACCTCCCTACTCTTTAGTACAGTTCTTTGAATATGTCTTCTTTATATACCAGTACTATGTCTGATTTTCATTTGCACAGACACAAAGTCTAAAAATGCATTTTAACTAGTTATTTTCAATAAGTTTTGGAACAAAAATAATTCACTGTGTACCATAAGTAGTGACTGGGACAGATTGCTTTTTATTAAAAACATTTGGTTTTGCAATATACACACATTTCTCCCTATGTACTGTAGAATGGTTTCCTTCACTGCTCTGGGAACTCCATGACTAAACTTGCTGTTGACCAATCTTTCAGTTTTTCTACATAAAAAAAGACCTGTAAAGAATAAATGTCACATTTCCTTTAAATACTCCAAACTCCCAGAATGTAATTTTTTGTCTGGCCTTTATTGTCTTTCTCTATGTTTTGATGGTTTTTATGCACATATTGAGTCTCAAAAAGTGTTTTTGCCTCAATACGAACTATTTAAAACTAAGGATCAAACCAGTCCGTATGTTCTACCAAGAAATAGTGCTGTTTATGTCACAATAATCTGCTTACTATACATTTTGATCAATATTTTCTTAGTCATGTAACTCATTTTCACATGCTCTTTGGCCAGCAGTCATAGCTCCTAATTTAAAGAACATAATTGAAGTACCTAAGCTATGTGTGTGGTCACCCCTCTCGATCACGGGGCGACCTCTCTCAGGTGACCCACTTACCGAGGGTCTGAGAAACAGTAGTGTTTCTCTTCCAGAAACTGCAGAAAAGCTTACCGTGGCTGGGATCCAATTTTTGCTACTTCATCACCTTTATAGTCAGGTGAAGTAGATTCACTGGGAAGAAATGCAGTTGCCAAGCTGTGAGTCCTCCAAAAGTGCTAGGGAAAGTGTGTCAACGAGCCATAAGTTTTATGCTGCCCTCATGGCAGGCAAGGGAACATGCAGTCCTGCACTACCTTTCCTGCCCATTCCTGCTCTGGACCACACCTCTGGGCTCATTTAGGATTTTCTAGCTAAATGCTTTCTTCTGTCTTCTGCAGTATTACATGGGAGGAAATACAAAATTTAATCAAACAATTATTCTTTCATTTACAGCATCATCCTTCTCCTGAATATAAGGTCATTAACCAATTTAACTAATCTGATTGTCATGTCAGTTCAAATACTAAGGAACATTTCTACTAGGCCCATCATTAGCAAAACATGCTTAATATGGAAGGTGTTGCAGTTAAAGACATCTTGAGAGGACTTTAAAAATAAAGCTTCAAGCACAGGTGGTCAGCATTAAGCATCACAGTGCTCACAATCCCCAGTGTTGATGTTGACATGTAGATAATTTCTGCTGTCTGGAGTTCTACAGTATTAAAACTAAGTGTTTTCCAAATGTCCTTAGTAGAGTTATTCTGAGGGGTTTTTTCCCCTGGACCCTAAGGAGTTTCCACAGTTCTGAAAGCCTATTTAATTGTCTGGTTTATTTTCTGCATGCTATTTTAATCCATCTCTAATCTTCATTAATAACAACACTATAATTACTTCATTAACTTTTTCAGATGAAGTATTTAAACTCTTCAGGAACAAATAGCTTTTTGCTGGATCATGTACTAATTGCTTCATCTAATACCACAGCCTTGAGTTTTAAACGTATTTAATGAAAACATAAAGCTCTTGTTTAGTGTAATCATATTACTGAAACCTGAAGAACATGTGGTGCGAGGGTAAAGATAGTAACTTGTTGTGTTACATAGCTTTTAATGATGCATTTTTAAAAACTGATGAGGAAGAAAGCTCAATTCATTTCCCAAGTGCAGAAACAATACCCTTAGACATTGGCCTTTTACTTGTTTTGACAGCTTTGTTCCTGTGTAAAGGTTGAGTAATGTGGTCAAATTGTGTAAGTAATGCTTTATTAATGAAGTAACTTGCATTAAGGTTGTAAAATTGAACACCAGATCAGGAAACAATAAAAGTAAGGGTTATATCATAAAGTTAACTGATCTCTATAGCTAGTGTTCCCCAGATAAGGTGCACATTCAGCTGCTAGCAGTACGTGCAATTGTGAGTTACTGCTTCTGAATGCCTTAACCTTTTAGTTTCTTCTTTTTTGAATGTTTTCATTTTCAGCCTGAATGTCAATCAAATGTAGCTTATTACATTAATTTTTACTTTGCCTTTGCTGGAAGAAAAGAATAGCGTGTCAAACCCCTGTCCCTTCTGTTAGCTAAGCATATAAACTACGGTCTGTGTCTACATAGCTCTTGGTCCCAAGTTTGTTGCTAGTGTACCTGCTGACATGGAAATCTTGTAGTTTTACCTGAAGTGCCTAAGTGTATATAGTTATAGTCAGAGACAACAATTCCATATGTTTCTCAGATGTGTAATTGCCATTTAGATACCTCCAGTGTATTTCAAGGTGAAGCCAAATGACCTCAGTGGGCCACTGCAGAAGGTAACGTAGCATGATATTTTTTTACTTTTCCATGAAATGAGATGGAAACATTTACACAGGCCTCTCTGAAGTATCTTCTGGGAGGGGGAGGTAAAAGCTGAGAGCTGATGAGTAGTAAAGAGCAATTTCCAAAACCACTCTGCTATTAATTTCTGGACAGTTTCACACCCCCACCCCAGTGAGACAGGGCAGGAAAAAAAGGAAAAAAAAAGTGAGAAAACTCATGGGTTAAGATAAAGACAGTTTAATAGATAAGTGTAGTGGGAAGCACAGAAAAGTAACACAGTCACCACTCTCCAAGACAACCAATGCCCAGCCAATCTCCAAGCAATGGTTACCTCAGAAGCCACATCCCTTCTTCTTACTCTATCTTTGGTTTTAATGCAAATTTTTATTACGTGGTATGAAATAGCCCTTTAGTCAGTTTGGGTCAGCTGCACTTACTGGCAGTGTCCACTCCCATTTTCTTGCCCACTCCCAGCATACTCACTGGAGTGGGGCACAGTGGGAAAAAAAGTCACCCTTGCACATTGAGGTGGTGCAAGCAGTGTTCAGTAACAGCCAAACAAAACTATGTTATCAACACAGTTTTAGCCACAAAGCCCAAACTCATCACTATACTGTCTGCTCTGAAGAAAGTTAAATCCATCCCAGTCAGACCCACTCAAATAGGTTTCTCCAGCAGCCAGCTTGCTCAGAAAAAACATGTACTCAGCACCAGGGCATTTTTTTCATAATTTTTTTAGGTGTTAAACTGAAAGTCTGAGTGCTACTGTGTATCTGTGCAGACTGCCACAATATCTTTCAATGCAATATTAGTATTCTGTGTGTATAAATTATTTTAATGACAGTTAAGAAATAACACCTGTGGACTTGGACACAGTAATATTTAGGGGTTTAGGTTTTTAATCTAACAGATCTTTTGACGTGGAAATAGAGATGCACTGTGACATTGCATATCCTTGAATAGATTAGTAAATGAAACAAAGGCTGCTAGAACTGAATCTACCTTATTTGACAGGTACTCACTTCTGCCATTCTAGCTGAGCACGTTACATGATTTGAGGACTGGGTAATGTAGCTGAGAGCAAACAATAAACTATTGAATGAATGATCTTGTTGCACCCCACAAAACAGAACATACATTGTGGGACGTCGGTGATGCACATCTCTGAGGGAAACTGAAGATGTAAAGATGCAGATATCAAGATGGGGTATGAAATCTTGCCCGTATCAAAGTGAAAGGAAGTGTTGCCATTGCATGGAAGAAATTAGAACTTCGAGAATGCATTAACAGCTTAATTCTGGAAAATGTGCTGTGCAATGAAACTCGAGAGATTTCTGTTGCTTTATACTTACCTGGCTAAATTGAGCCAATTTATTTAGTCACTCAAGTGTGGACAATTTCAGCCTACAAAGAACTTCAGAAGCAAACCTTGTTATTGAGTAAGAATTCAGTGAAAAGAGACTGAATCTGCTGTGTTCCACCCTGAGCTTTTAATAGGGAAAAAATTCAAGGCAGATATTTAGAGGCTCATGGCAGGATTAGAAACTAATGTTATTTGGTTTATATATAGGAAATATATATTATGGAAATGTATGTATGGAAAATACATTTCTTGGTGTACTGCTCATACCTATTCCATTCAATCAAAATTAACCATGGAAATTTACAGTAGGTTTCCATTTCGGGTACAGCAACAAAAAGAGTGACAGGACTGTGCACTTAAAAAATGGGCAGAAACAGGAGAAGGAAAATCAATCAGTCTTTTCATAAGAGAAAATATTTCTTATAAACCACCTTTTGAGATGAAGCAAGTATGGCTAGAAAGGCATGCAACTGGAAATAAAGAGAAAGCTGGTAGTACATTGATCTATCACCAAGGTTCTACCTGGGCCCGTGGTTCTTGGCTCAGTGGACAAAGGTCATTTTGCTTACGAATAGTTACTATCTAAACAGCAGAGGCTAAACTAACCTCAGTAAACCATTTCTATGAATTGTGCACAGGAAACAAGTTAGTGACACACTGAATAAGAGTATCTATTTAACGCTGAGCTTTTGCTGTGACAACTCAAAGCACTGTAGCAAAGAAAACAACATCATAAATTGCATTCATTCCTAATGAATTGTTTAATTCCTAACTTTAAAACCAACATATTTTAGAGGTCTGCTCAGAGCTTTTCCTATACACTCTGATGCTGAATACAAGATCCAATCTACTAGACCTCTTCCTAGAGAAAAGGAGAGAGTGGTTACAGGGTAATTAGTACTATCTTGGCATTACTTGCAGATATGTGTGTGTGATGGAAAGGTAAATGAGAGTTATAAGTCTCAGCTACTCTCAGCTTCAAGAATTAACTGGATTGCTTGAGGATTATATAGAGTTTCCTTAAAAAATAAAGAACTCGAAAAAAAGATCTATAGTGTCTATTATGATGATGAAGTGCTGATGATGCTTTAGCAAAGACATGCAGTGAAAATATAGATAAATTTTATTCTGATTTATGTCTGAGGAGCAAGTTATTATTTTATTACAAGTGTTTTTAAGTAAAGAGATTATCTCTTTCAAAAGTAGCACACAGGACTCGGACACTTTTTGTGCTTGTGCCAGCAATCTAATGAAATCACAGCTTGGGGGCCAGCAACTAAAGCATGAGATTTCATGTCTGGATATAAGAGGCTAAATCCCGTGACTGATTCACAATATGATGTTTGGGCAAAGAATGGATGTAAACAGGGTATGTCAGGTGTAGAATATCACAGCTAGTTGAGTTTTCAACTTGAAACTAGGGTAAGTAAAGCATATGTATGAGCATTGAAGAAAGGGTAGGAAAATCCTTAATTGAGGGAGTGGTTTTAGATAAACGAATGTGATGTTTATCGTGGGATCTGGGCTGGCTAACAGAAAAAGTGCTAGCCTAAGGACAGAGTGTTAGCCATACTTGCAGTAACATCTATTTTAGCCTAATAGCCCTTTTAAAATTCCTTTTTTGTTACAGTTTTGGGAATCTGATGAATTTTAATTAGCTTAATTCATGTGAAAAAACTGGTGCTCATTCAGGAACTGGTCATGAGCTCACTAGTGGTAAGGATAACACATGGTTATGTAGTTCAGTGCAAATGCTTTGTCATGGAACCACAAACATGGCAAGGCCAAGATCCTCTTCTTATGCAGTGAAGCCACAAGTGAGTTATGTGTCCCAAAAGAGTCCCATGAAGATCATTACACCAAGCCCCTGGCCACATATTCCTGATTCCCTATATATTGTACAGAGAGACTATTTTACATGTATTTATTGAGTGTCTTACAACTTTTATTGGTATTGTTTTTCATTTTTCTCAACTTCTAAGCCAAGCTCCCTCAGTATCATGAGGTTGAATGTTTATGCCTCAAGGGAAAAGGAAAATTATAAGTAAAGAAATATTGAAACCATAAGGAATGGTCATTAGGACCAGCTTTGCTGTGCAGTACATTATTTGATGATCTTCAAGTCATATATTAGATGGGGATAAGAAATACTGTAGTCCACTGGATAATGATAATTCCCAGCTTTTGGGTGGTACACTGTTAGTTCTAATACTCCATAGGTCACCAGGAAGCCAAATTTGTGTCTCTTGTCTATTTTGAGTTATAGACAATATATCTGGGAGACAGAATGAAAAAAAATTGTATATTTTAGAGCTCAGTGTATTTTTTTTAAACATCAGTCTCTCATAATTTCATCAAACTGTTGAACTTTTCTCATTTTTACTAATATTTTTTTTTGTTTCCTCCATAATTTGTTTTATTGCTCTTTTTTTTTCTTTCCTCATGCTTTTTGCTAATACCCCCTGCATATCAACAGTGTTTCAGCTTGTAGAAGGGCCATAATTAACAGATGAGTCTTGTCTGAATATAATAAAGTGACACCTATTACATTATTTTCTCTGTAATTAATGAATTAGCTGCTGAAGTTCTTTGAGATGCGCAAGTTGTGTTTGCAGAAAAGGGTTAATGAGTAGGCAAGATGATTAAAAAAATATACGAAATACATATGTCAGTGATCTGCAGAGAGCAATATATGTTTGTTCTAGGTACTTCCTCTATCACTCTATTTCCCTGTTCAGGTATGGGTGTGTGTGTTATTACATTGCAACCATACATCTCTGACAAAGACAGATCTGTCACCAAAAGCTTACTTCTTACATCGTATAAAAAAGGAACTGGAAAAGAGTAAAATAAGCTCTTCTTACACTGCATCTTTCCATTGTTATCAGTAAAACAATCCTCATTTTCTAACCTTTTCATGTAACACTTGATATATGGTAGTCTCTATATGAAAACACTGATAGGGTTGGAATTATTTTAATGCTATCAGAATGTGTATGTAAGGTATGTACCTTTGTCAGCTTGTAGTACATGCACATACCTTTGTCACCTCCACTGTTCTTGGGGTAAAATGTAGTCTGTAAAATGAGTGTTCTGTAAAAATGTCAAGTGTTTAATGTAATGCTAACATAGTACTCAGTATTTATAGTTATAAATAAAGTTATAGCTTTAAGTAATGGAATAACTTCACAAGTGCTAAACTGTTCTAAGAAAACTGTTCTCCCTTCTGAAGACCCTTCACAGTGCTGTGCTCTCAAACTTCAGGCACTCGGACCCATTTGGTATCTGTGGAGTTAACTAAGTTAAGCTTACTGCCAGTTAGCCTCTTTCACCAGGAATGCAATTTGTGTTTACCTATATAAGGAAACCTGTTCCACCTAAAGGAGCTCGGCAGGGCTGTCCGCGAGAGGGGCGAGGGCGAGCCCGCAGCGCGGCGGGGGGGAGGGCGGGCGGAGGGCAGGACCGGACCGAGCCGCAGCCCCCGGCGGCGGCACCGCAGCGCTGCGCCCGCCAGGGAAGGACTGTCCCCCCTCTTCTTCGGCTTCGGGAAAAGAGAAGGAAAACCTGTCAGGGGGAAAAATGGAGAAGCAGGTATGTCAGGCCGATCCTCGCAACCGGAGGGTGACGGAGTCAGGGTGCGGGGAGGCTCGGAAAGAGACTTGCTCTTCCAACAGTTGTTCCCCCCTAAAATGGCTTGTGCGCTCCATGGGGGTTGCGGAGCAAAGCGGGAGGCTCCCGTGCCGCAGCATCTGCGGGAGCAACTCCTATAACTTATCTGACATTCGATGTGCTTCTAAGTCGGAAGTACCTTCGTTTTACAGTAGAGATTATCAAACTTTCTTTTCTCTGATGGAACACAGATGTGAGCTGAGACTGGAAATAAGACTGAGATGCTTTGGTCAGCTGGCTAAACCTCTGCAAATCCATGGTGTTATCATCCTAGTGTGTCTGGGAAAAGAAGTCCTCGACTTTTGTGTTTATTTTTTTCTTAGTCTTAAAATGTATGTTTTGTAAAAGGTGCTCTCCTTTAGCATTCCCAGTGTTTTGGAGTACTTTATTTGCATGTGTATGAATGCTGCTAGTCAGCATAGCTGGAATGTGTTTGTTGGAATACAGGGAGTTCCTACAGTAATAAAGATTTTGCACCGAGTTAAAAAATAAACTTCAGGTACTGTTCCAGGAAATGTAAGCAAAACGTGTTCTACTACAATAGGGATTATCCTAGTTCAAAGCAAGGATATGTGTTTCTTAGCAAGTATTTGCATAGTATGATACCTTTAAAACAGGCTGCGGGTAAAATCCTCACAAAGATCAAGAAATTGTTCCCTGAAGATTTTAGTCAAGACATAATGAAAAATAAAGTTGAAACCCTATTCTGAACAGGTTTCTAGTTGCAAGAATATTGCTGTGCAGTCCTTCAGGATAGTTACTGTTAAGTAGCAGTATGCTCATTGTGGAAGTTTATTCAAGTTTTATGCAGTTTTGATATCAAACATAGGAATGGAAAAATATTTTCAGTTGATCTCTCTAAATACCTTCTAAGAAAAAAGTGTGCAGAGAACTAGTCAGAAACAGGTGGAGTGCATTTTCAGAATGATTTTTTTCCCTAATCTTAGGAAGAGAGACATAAAATTGCTTTTCACTTATTTTCATGGCTATTCATAGTTATGTGTACACAGGCATATGAATACACTAGTTGTGGGAGATAAAGCCACATCTTTCCTAGCAGTCAGAGTGGGAAAGTAAAATGCATTCCTATGCCTAAGGGTGTAGAAGCTTACAAGGAAGATGATTATTATTTAAAAACCCTATTCCTTCTAAATAGTTCCAATTTTAAGGAATGAATGTCTACTGAAATCAGTAATTTAGTATTACCTGGTTAAAATTAATTCAGAATAGGGAACTGTCAGAATTAAAATTCACTTGTGTTCATACAGATTCTCATTTATTTCTATGTAAGATTTTTCTAAACTGCTGACTTTGAATGTTTAGTGAGATATTAATGGGAATGACACAGAACAGCTCTAGTAGTTTCAGTAGAGATTTTTAAGGGCCATCAACATCACAAAGCAGAAGCAATTTCCTAAACACTGCTTCAGGACTGAAGCTAATGGGTTCATTGTCATGAAGCACCTTTGGTCTTGCTGGAAGTCACCATGGCAAAGAAAGCAGAGCTGGTGGACCAGAACTGTAAATCTTACTTGTCGTGCTTCTCATCCTGGTGCTTTTGTGGATAACCTTTATTATTCAGAATTAAAAAGGAGCACAGAGAAACGGTGTTAGTAATCAAAGTGTGAATTTAAAGGGCAAGAGAAGACTCCAGGGAAACATGCTGTTAAATCACCTTTTTTCAAGTCTCTCAGTTGCCCCCATTAGTTTGTCTAGCTCTGTTACAATTATTAGTGGTCTTCTGATTTCCCAGTGCAAAGCAAGGTAGAAACCTGGTTCAAAGCCTGTGCAGTATATTCTGATGTGATCTTACTGTGTCCCAGGATCTGAGCAGCGATATGTGTGGCCAGGCTAGTGCAGGGCTGGTCCTGGCTGCAGCCTGCCTGCCCCTAGATGAGCTTTGTGGTTGTGACTTTTCCAGGGAGACAAGGGTGGTGTTGGCTCTCATCCCTTTCTGCCACAGTACATGCCTTGCGCCCTCCTCTGCCACCCATAACACATGTGTAATGGTGTGGCTGCAGAGCCTGCAGCATCACAGTGGATCTGTCTAAAACCAGTGTCTGCCCTGGGGTTTTACCTCAGCTTGATGCTGTCTCTGTGGTATTGCATGAGTTTTTGTTCACCTGGATGCACAAAAAGCAAATTCTTTTCAGACCAGAACTGATGGCTGGGGGATATATTCCAGGAAAGATTTATCTTTCTTTACAGTAAGAAAAGAATTGCAAAGTAGACAAGGCCATTTAAAATATGGGATAGACCTTGTGCTGTATCTAAAATCACAAGAAAATCCAGTAGCTATGACTGGATGGCCCTTCTCTGGCCTGAGCTCATGCAAACCAGCCTCCTACCCTAGGCATGGGTCTCTAACCTGTGTTAATAGGTGATGTGCTTTATTCACTTATTAAAGAAAGAATTAACATTCACTCTGACCCCGTTTAAAGATTATTTTTTCATTAATTCAAGGATTCTTTTCTATCAGTTTTAATAGCAGAGCTGTGTTCAGGGTGCAGTAATGGTATTGTGTTGGACTGTATATTTTGAAGATGAGCATATTGAGCCACAGCAAGCCCATGCAAGCACCTATGGTGCCAGGTTTAGTTGTGTAACTGAGACAAAACTGAAGGGAAATAGAAATACTTGAACTAGGTAGTATTGATAACTTGAACTAAAATTATCTTTTGCCTCCATGTTCTATTACTGATGGGTTAATTCATGAGAACTGTTGTTCATTTGTCGCTTTTAAACTAGGAAGTTCTTCTTGTATTTAGCATACAGTATCATAAAATTTTTCCTTAGAAATGAAAGAATATATGAAACGTCTTCAATGTTTTTCCACATTTAGTAATCTGCTCATCCTTAAAGCAAAGTTAGGGCACTTATTTTTTATGTTTGCTTGACTTACATCCATCGTTTCATATTTACTTTCATTTTGTGATTTGCATATAATTTGAAGCTGAGTGCTCTTACACATTGGCAGGAGGCAGTTGGGCACGTCATGTTTTTTTCTGGTATCTTTACACTTATTCAATAAAATTTAAAAAAAAAAAAAAGCCTAGCCTTTCAAAGTCATAACTGGAGAGCTTGGAATAATAAAAGAACATGCTGTACTAGTTGCATGCTCCCTTTACGATTTTGTTAAAGGCTTTACCATTCCATTATGCTATCATTTTGTAGTGTAAGCATTTTATATGGCATGTGTGATTTCATTGCCCTTAAGTGACCTTAGTAAATTCCTTATTTCCCCTGAAGCACATGCCTGATTGAAAATTGCCATCTGCAGTTGAAGAACTCTAAGCAAGAGCTCTAAGAATAACTCAAAATGGAGATGGGTGTCCAGAGAGCAAGGCAAGATCAATTCTTCTGTAGCATTCACTGTATTGCATGAGGTTAAATCCTTGCTTTGAAGACAAATGATAAGGAATTAAAGGAAGGGCACTTTTATCTGCCTGCCCAGTTCATCTGCCTAATGCTGGTATCCAGAGATCATGTGCTCCACAAAAAGTGTTTGTTGCCTAAATGTTTTTAACCTCACCCCTCTTCTTTCAGCCTTGGGTAGATGTATTTGGAGTTTAAAGTTAAAAATATAGTTCCAAATCTGAACTAGGCTTTCTAGTCCTGCAGCTGTCCTCATACCACTGTGCCTCACTTGGCTCTGCTGTGCCACCATCTTTGAGGATATGGTTATGATGATTGCAGTCTGCAACCACAATGTAAAAATGAGATGACGTGTTCCCCATGAGAAACCTCTAGCTTAGCATTACATTACAGCTCGTGTGAGCATATGGGCTTAAGAGCCATGAAAATGAAGGAGGCAAAAAGCTGGACTGTGTGAAGCTGAAGATGCTTTCTCAGATGAGAGGACATTAAACTGTGCTTTGGATTAGAAAAAGAAGTCTGTGACATCTGTATATTTGTTCACTATTGTGTAATGTAATTGTTTAGGACATGAAAAATACAAGTATTTTAATTAAAAAGGGTTGAGAAATGTAAAAGTATGAAAAGTCTGTGATGAAGATGTGAAGCTGCAGTTTTTATCCTGTCTTCTTGTGTGTTTATTTAGTCCAAAAAGTTCAGAAAACTGCCGGTGTGAAAATAAAGCCTCCCCAAATTCTGTAATCCTGTGTTATCTTGAAAGTAGTCTTATTTATGAAAGCTTATCCTTTGAATCTATTTGTTCCTGTGTTAATTCCTTGTTCTGTTTCAAAATTATTTATCAGGTTTCGGGTTTTGGAATACACACCACTTTGAGACTCATATGGGGAAGGTATTGAAGATATGCAACATGTGTTAGGGTCTGAATATACCAGCTGCTTAGAATGTATTTACCTGCTGTTTTGATGGGGTTTTTTTCCCTTTCATTAAAAATATTACCATATCTAGCTTCTGATGGTGTAGCAATTAACAGGATGCATAAACATTTCTTGGCAAATTTTGTGTGGTTCCATGTTTTAGTATTTTTACATGTTAAATGTACTATATGTTCAGCAAGATATTTAGGGACATACTTGAGGCTAAGTCTGTACATAAGCTAATGTACATTCCTAATGTATCTATATCTGAGATTGTAACACATGTTCCCTTTCATATGCACCTAAAACCTCTGCTGTTTTGTTTTGTTTTGTTTTTTGGTAAAAAGTTGCTATTCTCATTGTAATTGTGTGCACAGAGGCTTGAACAACTGGTATTTGCTTTTAGGTAAATCAGTTAATATTCACAGAGTTTTCTTCAAAAAACTGAGATCCTCCATTTACAGGTTTTTGTAAAGCTCCTTTGAGGATCGAATGTTAAATTGCACTTTCTCTTGTCTTTGGTAGTTTCACTCAATGATGATTTTTCTATTGATCCCCTGAATGTTAGATTTAGGGAGATGGCATTTAAAAAAGGCAGTTGCTTTTGTTAGATATCATTAGATATACTAAGATTAGCTTCATTTGGCATTTTATGATGTTCACATTCAGTGGTATGAGCAAAATGCCATTTTTGACACCTCGTGCATAGTTTCTGTCATTCCAATAGGCTGAGAGCACTCTTGTTGGTAACACACACTGGATTTCAGAGTGCTCAGGGTATCAGTTTGGAAGTGTTATGACTTGTCTGCCATGCTCCTCCAGTGATGCATATGCTCCTGCTGCTGAGTTTCTAACGCTTCTGTTTTGTAGATGCCTAGCCTGGAAAATTCCATATAAAACTGCAGATGAGGCCTCCTGAGGTGGATTTTTGAGGCACACTTAATTTCACTATGTATGAAATAGTGTTAATATTCCTGCTATGTTAATTCTCTAAAATGAGCCTTTATTTTATGATACCATCTCCTTCAAGAGAAATTCCACACCATTTTAGCTGAGGAGTTTATGCATTAGCAGTTAATTAGGAATTCTTACATTAAGTATGGCAGTGTACCCACGGTGATTTGGGATATCCTATTGGTTGTAAGTCCAAAGTTATGTAGCTGTGCTTAACACTCCAGTGGGCAATTCTGGCTATGTTGCATTTTGCCTTTGATATGTTGCTATGCCACCACCGTTAATGCAGCGCTTAGACTGTAAACATCTGTTTGCTTTTATTACACGTGTTGCTTAAGACTTTGAGCTTTTCCGTGATGTGAATCACTGGACTCTACTAGCATGTATGACTTGTTTAACAAATAAACCTTAAATTGTGTCAATAAAATGTTATGTCCTACAGAATAACATGTATGACATATACAGAAGACAAAACTGATAAGTTTGTGTCTGGACTTGCAAATATTTCATATTTTTGTGGGTTTTTAATGGCTTGGAGGGAATCATGTAAATGTAAGTACAGAAGGAAAGATGATGGGAACAGAGAAGTTCACTTGATGCTAGAAAACAAAATGATGAAATCTCTATATCCTTCATTCTAAAGTCTCACCATAATTGTGACTTGAATGGAACACTTGTAAGAAAAAACATGCATTTTGATATCACAGTATATGCTCTGCAGTGCTCTCTTCAATGAACAGGATACCTGGATTTTGAAATAAGTTTAGCTGTTGATCTTATCAATTTTTCAGCAATACCCCATAGATAGGTTGATTTTTCAGAGAACTACCATCTTAGTCCTAGTATGTACCATTCCACATCACTGGAATACAAAACAAGATTATTTTGGTTTAGATTAATGAAAGTGAGTGAAATGACTTACAGTTGTTAGCTTGCATTTTAATTTTGGAGGTTAAGCTAATGTGCCTTGAAGGTTTTAATTCTTATGTTTCTGTTCTGTGAAGAGTCCTATTTGAACATTTTCTCTGTCACATGAGAACTAAAGACACACAACACAAGGAGAAAATGGAAGATTACAGTTGAGTGGAACCATCAGCTGAAAGGCCTTTATTCACCCACAGACATTTTAAAGTTTTGGGGTATGCAGAATTACTATAATAAGATAAAAATTAAAACAAAAAGCTCTCTAGAAGGGGCTTGCAAAACCAAAAAGTTTAATTGATGGAGTCAGTATCATCTGCCAAGTTTCCAGTACATCACCCAGGCTGAGGGAGCTAGAACTAAATTTGAAAGTTATTTCACTAGCTGGCAAGCTGGTCTGAAATCAAGAAGATATAATGGAATTAAAAGAAGCATAAGTTGCTACACTCAGAGAAGAAAACGTAACTTATTTATAGAAAATGGGGAATAATTCAGTCAGCAGGAGTATCTGTGGGCTACCGCAAATTAGAAAATGAATGCAAGTTGCTGATGAGACAAAATGTTGAAATGTGAAAGCCATTCTGGGAGTCATTACTTAAGGTATTATAAACAAGAGGATGAGAGGTAATTATTTTACCCTGTTGCATTGTGTTAAACCCCATCCTGAATTGTTCATCCAGTTTTTTATGTGATACTTTAAGAAATACAGAAACAAACTGGAGAAAGACTAATGGAAAGCAAACAACAAATTGTACCAACATAATGTGACATAGGTTGCAGGAACTGAGTGTGTTTCACTGAAAACCTGGATTCCCAGTGTGTTCTGTACAAATCTCTTATGAACTAATATTCTGTCCATCTGCCTTCACCCAGAGGACCAAGGAGGAGCTGAGCTCTCCCTGGTGACCACTTCTGCCTTCATATGAGAACAAAAGGCGAACGTGCCTGGTTGCAGCAGTCATCCCCAAATCTGGCAACTCATTGGTTTTACTATCAAAGTGATATTTGCATAAACTCAGCTTGGCGAACTGCAGTTCAGAAAAGAGAATAAACTGGCCTGTGATACACAGACATGATTATAAATACAACAGCAATTAATTGTTCATCTCTGTTGAGGATGGAACAAAGGGTGATTTGCAGTAATGGTGGTTTTCATTAGATTTTAGGAAGACTACAACTACAATGGTATTTAGGCACTAGAATGGGTTACCCAAAGAAGCTTTGGTCAGTCTTTGGAGGTTTTTCACAGACTGAGCAAATGCCTGTTGTAGAGGATCAAGGTGTACTTGATCCTCCCTGTAAGCAGGGAATGACTTCATGAAGACACTTCCAGACTTACAGTGCTTTACTCAGGGCCGTGTCCCAACACCACAGCAGTGCTTATGCTGGGCCTGCATTTCCCCTTTGTGTCCACCTTATGCCTCCAGTTCCAATACTCTAGCCAGGTGCTAGTAGATCAGCACAGTGAGACTCTCTGGTGTCTCACAGATGGCCCTTATCTGCAGAGTACAGGCTCAGCCCTAGGCTGCTGTTATGTCTACAGTCTATTTGACAGTGGGTGTCCACTGCTACCCTCTTCACTGATTCCAATACACAGACTTATTGCTTTGGAACTTGGAAACTTTGAATGACTACTTTACTTGAGCTTCTACCCCGTTATTAGTCTCAAGAGTTATTGCTAATGCTCTCATTTTAATATTAGCATTTAATAACAACAGAGATTACATGAATTAAAGCAAAACCTAGGTTAAGAACTGGCTGGAGGGCTAGGCCCAAGAGCGTGGTGGTGAATGGTGCTGCATCCAGTTGGTGACCAGTCACTAGTGGTTTCCCCCAGGGATCAGTGTTGGGCCCAGTTCTGTTTACTAGCTTTGCTGATGATTTAGATGAGGAGATTGAGTCCACCATCAGCAAATTTACATATGGCACTAAGTTGGAGGGGAGTGTTGATCAGCTGGAAGACAGGAGGGCTCTGCAGAGGGACCTGGACAGGCTGGAGAGTTGGGCTGATTCCAACGAGATGAGATTCAACAAGGCTGGGTCCTCCACTTTGGCCACAACAACCCCATACAGTGCTACAGAATGGGGACAGAGTGGCTGAAGAGCAGTCAGGCAGAAAGGGACCTGGGAGTTTGGATTGACAGAAGCTGAACATGAGCCAGCAGTGTGCCCAGGTGGCCAAGAAGGCCAATGGCATCCTGGCCTGGATCAGGAACAGTGTGGCCAGCAGGACCAGGGAAGTGATTCTTCCCCTGTACTCAGCACTGGTGAGACCACACCTGGAGTGCTGTGTCCAGTTCTGGGCCCCTTAGTTCAGGAAGGATATTGAGGTGCTAGAACAGGTCCAGAGAAGAGCAACGAGGCTGGTGAAGGGACTTGAGCACAAGTCCTATGAGAAGAAGCTGAGGGAGCTGGGGCTGTTCAGCCTGGAGAAGAGGAGGCTCAGGGGAGACCTCCTCACTCTCTACAACTCCCTGAAAGGAGGTTGTAGCCAGGTGGGGGTTGGTCTCTTTTCCCAGGCAGCTATCAGGAAGACAAGAGGGCATGGTCTTAAGCTGCACCAGGGGTGGTTTAGGTTGGCTATTAGGAAGAAATTCTTTACAGAGAGGGTAATCAGCCATTGGAATGGGCTGCCCAGGGAAGCGGTGGATTCTCCGTCCCTGGGGGTTTTTAAGATGAGGCTGGACGTGGCACTTAGTGCCATGGTCTAACAACTGTGGTGGTAGTGGATCAAGGGTTGAACTTGATGATCTCAGAGGTCCTTTCCAACCCATCTGATTCTATGATTCTGTGATTCTATACTGCAAATAAGTGTGGGGACTGTGTTAGCGGAGGAGAGGAGACTGCTCTCCTAAGCACTGAATCAAAGTAGGCAGTAGATTGGATGGTTACATGACAAGGTTCTCCTTGGAGAACAAATTGTAGTGTTTGGTTTACCGTGTAAAATGTGTTATTGATGTGCTACGGGCAACAAATGAGTATACCTCCCATGTTTGTATAGCAGTGCTGAATTATTGATTACTGTCAATCGATGCTGTACCATCAGAGTGCTATATCCATTAAACTCGCTATGAGAATACATGGCATAGCATTCGATCAGTAAGGTCCCAAATTAAAGGCAATGATCCAAGAAAAGAAGAATGTAAAAATAGAAAAGGACCAACAGGGAAACGGAAGTGAGATTTAATTTCTTCTACTTGATACTTCCCATAACCTCACTCTCATGACTCAGCCTTTCTGAAGTCAGTTGTTTTGTGAGATGGTGATTCATGAGGTTGGTTTGCTAAATGAATTCCTAACTGATGGTTAAATTAATCATTAGTGTCTAGGTCATAAAATGGCAAACACTGAACTGCTGACCTTCCTAGAATTAGAAAATTAGCTCATATTGTAATTTAAAAAAATAGGTGAATATTTTTATTAGCAGTAAACCTTTTTACTATCACAAGCATTCACTTTAACTGGTCCATCTATTTGCTTTTCTTGGAATATTTTGCTATAATAGGGAGGAGGGTGCAAAGGCGTGACAGTAAAGACATCTGTTCACAGAACAAACTGCCTTCTGCCACCCTGTTCAAAGTCAACTCTCAGTGGCAGAGGATGAATATGCTCTGCTCCTTACATAGTTGGGGCTGTTCCTCAGAACTGCCTTTTGAACCAGTATTTAGCCAAAGTGGCAAGATAGCCACCGAGAATTTCACAGCTTTCTGGGCAAAACCTATGTGGTTTACTGGGGACTCCATCTTGCAAAAGTGATGCCATAATGCATTCTGCTCATTCTTGCTGGAAAGTTACTGTCTTCCACAGTGGTTTCAGTCTTAATTCAATCCTTATTCTTAGAACAGGAAAGGAACGTTGTCTCAGGCAGCCAACGTGTAACAGTTTGAAAATACTTGTATTTGAAGGCAATCATTACTATAGCTTTCAATTGCTGTCTTTTTGATACAGCAATTATTTCATATTCATAGGCAACAGTACTATCTGGCTCCCATTTCTGAGGTTTAGAAGTTCCGCATCTAAAAATATTTTGCAAAAATTAAATCGAACCAGGCTACTAAAGTATTCGGTAATTTTAGGCAACTGTGTAGCCATATGTCTATTCTACCCCAGCTTTTGACAATTTGCCTAGAGGAAAATACTCTTTAAAATGTTTGGACAAACTAAATCTAAAGCTAAACTTGTTTGAAAGATGACATTCTTCTGAGTAAGGTTCAGTATTTCTCCTAGATCAGGACTGTCAGTGGTTTTTCGTGGTTTTACATTCTGAAGATAGATGTCAAAGTAAAAGTCTCATGAAACATGTGACAAAAATCTCTTGTCCAGTAATGTACAAATATGGAACCAATATTCAACAAAACACATCCCGTACTTTCTAAAGAGCTGTGTTTCAGTATTTTTCCTCCACTGAAATAATTTAACACTAGATTGAGAAAGATGTGTGTTGTGAATTAGGTTTTGCTCAACTTCTAGTTGAGGTGTGATTTTAAGCTTTGACTGTTGTGCCTTTTGTAATCACTACCTCAGAACAAGATCTACAACATCTCCGTTACACTGGATGATGGGCTGCCCTCCTCGGATGTTCATAAACTCCACTAACTTTCTTTAGTGCCAGTGGATAGTTTCATTTGCTTGGGACTTTCTTCCAAGGGTAGTTGATGAACAAAGCACATTAATTTATAAGCACAAGAAGAAATGCTTCAGGTTTGATCTTACTTTTATGTTACTAACTTGCCCAGGAAATGCTAGATGTGTGCTGAAGACTTTTCTTTCTCCCAAAGGCTAAGTGCTACGGCCACAAGGTGGTATATCTGTGTGAATATAAGCTTATTTCCTCCCATAGTGCCAGTGTCACTGGAAGAAAGATGTCACAAAAATCTGGACTTTGTGGTCTTCTGGTGAGAGCTGTCACCAAAGGAAGGAGACACCCTGGCTTGTGGGCCTAACTAAATTCTTCATATAGAAAACTAAGACCTAATCAAAATGGGCTTTCAATAGCCTTAAAAGCTCCATGTGAAGGTAGGCACCTCTGTAGGCTTCTGGTACTCTCATTAATTTGGGCCTTTTGCATCACAAATAAGTGGAGACAGCAACTAGGTACTGACATGTTTGTATAAGCATAATATCAGATCTGTGATTTTTAAAAAACAAAGTTCATCCAAATTAATCAGTCTTTCACTGTAATTGTTTGGTATGACCAGACTCTGAAGAAACCAGTTTTATCATTTACAGCTGGTTCCTTCATCTTGTGTTTAAGCCACTGAAGGCTTTTCAGTATGGGGTGAACTGGATTGTATCTGTTGAATGGAGTGCTGGGAAGGTGACAATGTTACACATTCCCACCTAGGAGAGACTGTTCCCAAGGCCTTTTCCTCTATGACTATGAAATCATGTGGTCTAATTGCCTTGGAGGATTCTTTTTGGTGATACTTCTGTTGCAGCTATGGTTTCCTTTCTCTGAATGACCAGCATTTTCAAAGCAGTAATATTAATCTGCTTGCAGTTCCTACGGAAGAAAGGATTATCTTGTGAGCTACTGGGAGCAGAGAGCCCTGTATTCATGGGACCACAAGATTTCAAGGTTCTGAACACATAAATTAGTAGATTAGTCCATGTAAAGTGATATTGTCCTCATTCTTCAAACCTGCAGGTGCATAATGAAATCTATGTTATCAAAATTCATCAGCAAGAAGGAATAAGAGCTGAGGGCAGTTTTTCTATTGTTTCCTATATTCACTTTTTAATACCTGCCACTGCTTTCTCATGCTCTCAGATGGACAGACCTTTTTTTCTCATGTGTAGTGGTAACCACATGTATGGTATGCTGAACACTTATGCTCAAAGCATGAAAGACCTTTCTGTTCTCAGTTGCACTAATTTCCTTTGTTTTTTAAGTTTCTGTGAAACTATAGGGGGGAAAGGGCTTTTAAGATACTGTAAAAATTGAAAGGGTCTTGACTTTTTGTGTCATGCCTTGTTAGAAACCCACACTTGGTTTTGGACAACAGGATTCCAGACTGTTGGCTTCTCTCCAACCAGAGTGACTTATGGCTTTACTCTTAAAGGAAGAGATCCCAGGTGCAGGAGACTTAAATAACAAGGAATTTACTGTTAAAACTAATTTTTTTTCTATATCATGTTTCTTTTTTCTACCTAATGTAAGATAGGCATAATTCAATCTAATTTACAATTGCAATGGTAAATACACTTTCTTTGTGACTCTTCAGGTAACAAATACTGCTGTGCCAAACTCTGCTGTTCATGCATTTTATAGTACATAGGGACACTCATTCTTCTGCCTTTCCACAAAAAAAGACAAAACATCTTTCAAGAGATATTCTTCACGATATATGTTGTTCTAAAATCAAGATGTACAGTAATAAACTGAAACCATAGGACCAAGACTTCCTTTTTCAGTATGGTGTAGCTTTTCCAGTGCAGTGTTTATCTGCTATAAAGAAAGGTGGCTGAAAAGAATGTGACTGTCTGAAAAGATTTCAAAGGCACAAACCAGGAATTATTTACAGTGTTTCATCCCACTGTGTATCAAAAAGGATGTTGAACAAATATTACAGAAGCACTCAAACTGTGCTGACCAGCATACAGAAATTAATATATAGTGTGACAATTTTTGGAAGAGATCTGTATCCAATTATAAATTCCTCTTTGGTTTTTGATTAATATTTATGTGGAGTAGTCTTCCAAGGGAAGTGGTGAATTTCTGTGTACTCAGCCATTGGAAAATGAGCTCTGGGAAGTGTTTGAAGGCTGTTTAGAAGGATCTGAAAAGAGTGGTGATGTGGATGTGATGACATGGTGGAGTTCCCATGTCTCAGTTCTGACTTGCATTTTGACAGTTGTGCTCTTGCAGAAGCACCAGGATTTGCCAAATTTACAGCATTCAGAGCATACAAACTCCTTCCTCCATCCTTGTTATTAGAGGATTTCCAGATTGCATTTTTTTATTTTATTTTTTAAATTGGAAATACGTATACGTTGGAGATTCAAGAGAATTTTGTGACAGGTTCAATAACGAGGGAGTCCCTTTTCAAAGCACAAGAAATAACAAACTCTGAAATAGCAGATGTCCCACCAGTTACATCACCAGGCCGGGTTATAAGAAAGAGGTACCTAGGTATATCCCTTTTTTCTCTGTTTTATGTGATGACAATAGAACCCACCATGGCCTTTGTAGCCTGCGTATTAAGAACACCTCAGCCACTTACTCAGAAATGCAAATAGCCATATTTCAGATTTTCTGAAGTTCCTGTAAGAGGTCCAGTGTAGCTCCGCACCTGGTACAGGCAAATCTTGGCCAATACCTGTGAGCATGACACTCAGTGTTGCTTTCTGAAAATAGCTTGTTTCTACTTAAGTAGCAAAGGAGAATGAGTTATTTGGATATCTCTGGTTCACATTGGTTTATTTATTATTTTTTCATTTACTGTTTTTTATTGAAAAGATGAGTTGGTTAAAACACTTTTTTTGAAGGATTGATTAATTTTGACTGCACTTTTATTATAAAAAGGCTCTTCAGTCATAAGAACAGCCAGTAAAATGGGGGGTTTGGAGGAGAAACATAGAAGCTAGCTTCAGAAGTGAAGAGCATTATGTTTTCAGTTCTCTGATACAGGCTTTTGGAGCCATATCAAATTATTGACAAAATGTGATTTTAACTCTGAATCTGTCATGTCTTGAATGGGTGACCCAGTTATTGGCTGCTGTGGATTTTTCCCAATAGCTTATAATGTTCCATTTTGTATAATAGTTTAATTTTTTTTTCAGAAGGGCTCAGAGCACAAACCTGAGTGTTGTAAGCATTTTATGAGAGTCTGAAGTGAGCAAGTTGTCTTTTCTGTTGTCTTTTGTCCTTTCTGTTGTGTTTCTCTGCTTCAGACCAGCATAAATCTACTTAGCTGTATAACAAGGCATTTCTAATAGGAAAACTTTTTTGCCTAGTTCTAGCTTTGCCAGTATAAAGTAATTTGTCTCAAAAGTATTTTTCCTGTGCCTCCTTTCTTTGCAGTAACTTTTAAAAAACTCTAGTCTGTTGGAATTATGGCATGATGCAGCAGGCAAATGTGGTCCTATAAGGCAAATAGTTCTGCAGCAGCTATTCTATGAGGGAAGTTGAAGGGACCTTGGTTTATGTCAGACTGGTGCAACTGACAGCTTCTTATACAATGCTGTTATGTTCCTGGAACAAGTTCAAATGACTTTTAGTGTGGGGGCCTTAACCATGTGAACTACCAGCTTTACTCTTGTGTACCACTCAAAAGTGACTGGGTTAATAAAAAGACACCGATGTCTCTTTTGAACCCTTTCTTTTGAATAGGATGACTGTCCCAATTGATCCACGGCTTCATTAGCCTGTCTCCTTGTGTGGGGCCCTGAGCATTTGTCCTCACTTTTGCAGATGTCATTTTTGGTCAGGCTCTGATTCCTTTCTTTGGAAACCTGGTCACTCTTTGCTGAAAGCCTGTGTATTTGGTAAACTTGAACTCTGGTTAAGCAAGGCTTGTAGCCTGTTAGGGACAAGGTTCCTCGAATCTAACAGCTTTACCTATTCTTTTGCAATTGTGTGCACGTATGGTCACACTGAGAACTTGTATGTCACTCCCTGCATAATGGAGTGCTGTGGCCTACACTAAGTGTGTCTGCACAAGCTACCTGCGAGGAATTCATATCACTGGCCAGCTTTACAGTGTTAAAGGGCTTATTCTCTCTCAGAATTAAGTGATGCAAAGAAATTACACATCACACACAAAGTTTCAGTGTTTAAACAATTTAAAAGGGTTAATGAAAGAATAGAAGATTTGAATTTAGTTTGAAAAAGCACTGACACGTCATTCCCATGGGAAACAGGGGAAATGTAAATAGAAGGAGTCAAATTTATTGTAAATATTACTTGCTATGTTAGGTCATGTGGACCAGAATAGGGTTATAAGGCCCTGAACTGCTAACACTTATCCACTTGCTTAATTTTACTACATAGTATAGTCCTGCGTAGGTTAGTAGGTGTACTCATGGTAATAAAACTAATCATGTAAGGAAGTAGTCTTCAAACTGAAGCCTCATATTTGATCCTCAATACATCAGGAAACCAGTAAAGGGTTTTACAGAATGGCTTAACAGACCATACTTGCAGCTAGATGACTTTTTTCATCTGAATTTTGAACAGATGGCAAGGAGCCTGTAGCTTGTAAACTGAAAATATCACAGTAATACCTCCCTGTAAGTGTAGCATAGAGTGAAGCATCACTGCAAGGATGCAGAAAGAGTAGAGTATGAAGTATTTTACAGATGTTACCTTTCCCTTTTGCTCTTTCCACAGTTCTGAGATTGCACTGCCCAAAGTTCTGAGATTGTCAAAACATTTTTGGTCCGATGTTAAAAGTTTTTCCCCTCCCTTTACCTATCACAATTTGCTAACCAGCATTTTCATGCAACATTTGGAGTGGAATGTTGTAAAGTTATGTGCTTTTAGTCTGTAACACTCTGGACTTTGTCCAGCAGACCGTTTTTATATGGCCTGGATCCTTTTCAGACAAACAGGATCTGCACTAGGGTGCAAAATTGTAGACAACTGATGCATTCTTTAAAATAACTACAAGTTGGCTCTCTGCCCCTTCTAGGAGTCTGTTAAGACTCCCCCACTGGTGCCTAGGAATATATTTTTTGGAACAGGAATAGTGAGTGCCAATGAAGTAACAAGTTTAAAAGTAAGCTTTCTTTCCTGTGTCAGCCTGAGAAATTTTTGGTAACTTACTAGCCTTCAAAGTAAGATGGGTAAGGACACTTAATGTTTCTGGATCAACATATGTTATCTCAGGGACTAAATATTTTTATGATTTATAAAAGGTAAATGTGTCATAAGAGGTTTTTTCCTCTTTAGTGATAGACTAACTTCCCAAATCTATGATGTCATTCCTAGCAGAAATTTGTTACTTGATATGTGTAAATTACTTAAATCTAAGCCTCCCCAGAAATGTGCTGCTGCAGGTAGCAATTCCTGTGTGCCCATCTTGAGAAAACTCTACTCCATCTCCTTGCAAGGATTTATTACTTGCATTATTTCCCTGCTCCTTCATATTTTTTGTCCTGTATTTCTAAACCCAGAACTTCTGGATCTTCATTATTCTCTGTCTCTTTTACCTGATGGGATCACCTCTAGCTCCTTCCATTATGTATCTGTTCCTCACCATAGCTATGGCAGTAGCACATGAAATGTCTTATCTATCTTCACTGTTGGATTCAGCTGCGAAATACTTAATTGAAAGAGAAAAGTACCTACCATTGCTGGTGATAGAATGGACAACAGAAGGCTGGATGTATTCTTTTTATTCTCTAAGGTAAACAAGTATGTCTCCCTCAGCTGTGGGTGAGAAGAGGAAGGTTCTACAGAAGAAGAAAATGATGAGTGACAACTGCTTTTCCCCTGACCAGTTAGCAAGGAAACATAGTTCCAGATTATCTCCCATTAACATGTCTTTTTAGACTTTAGATGGGAAATTTGACAAGGCTCTTACAAATATATCTGCTTCAGCATGAAGTAACACCTTGGAGTACTTTTTGACACTCTTTGCTAAGCAGGAATCCTAGAGATGCTAGCAGAGACTGAGTGGATGTCCTCCATGTGTCAGTGATGTTGAATAGAAGTAACTACAGCTAGAAAGTGTGTCATATTTAAACTCAAGCCATTTTTTAAATTCCAAACTTACCTCAAGTGAATTGTGTTGTGAATTGTGTTGTGAATTGTTGATTTTTGTCCTGAGGTTGGTAGGGAAAAGTTGGACTCTGGTACTGCAACATCACAAAATTGCATCCCAAATGTGCAGGCATATGTTTTATGAAGTTTTTCACAGCTAAGAAAGGTTGTCTCAAACTAAGCCCTCTTAGATTTCCTAGTGATGTGTACTATGGCTCTAGAAAGATACATAAACTCAGGTTGCCTTTAAAACTTTTGTGGTAATGATGTTGCCAAATTGAACATTTGCAGAAGTGGTTAGGTGCTCTGGTCCCTTTGAATTCATGGAGAAAGCCACAGTCTACTGCCAAAAAACTAAGAAACATAACAGCTCAGCTACTTGTCAGTGTTTGCTATGCCTTTGTTCCTTTTCTTCTGAGTATAACCCGTGTTTGCTGGCAGCAATTATAATTTTGCACTGGGCCTGGCTAGAATAGGATACATTTTTTCCTCATAACAGCTCATGTGGTGCTGTGTTTCAGAATTTTGACTGAAATAGAACTGATAATGCTCTTAATACTCTAGCTTTTGCTGAACAGTGTTTGTACATCATCAGAGTCTTCCGTGTTTCTCATTCTCATGCCCTGGGGAATAGATTGAGGGTGGTGGACACAACCGGGCAGATGATCTGAACTAACCACAGAGATATTCCATGCCATATAAAGTCATGCCTAGCAATAAAAGAGAAAATAGGGAGCTTTAGGGAAGTAGCCGTCTTTAGCTAAGGAGCCGTCTGGGTATCAGTCTACCCACAGGAGGGGGTGAGTGATTGCTTTTGTATTGCTTGTTCTCACCTCTGCCTTCTCCCCCCCTCTGCCTCTTCCTCTCTTTCCTCTTCTTCCACTTATTCAATTATTTATTTTGGGTTTTTTGTTTGTTTCATTTGTTTGTTTGTTTGTTTGTTTTTTATCTTGACTCATGTTGTACTGGGGGGTTTTGGGTGGTGAGGGAAGAGTGAGTGAGTGAGTAACTGTGTGGTGCTTACCTGCCCACTGGTGTTAACCCACAACAGCCATACTTTACAGGATTGAGCAACTCATCCACAGAAGATTCTGGCAGTATCCTTGTTTTGTTACATCCAGATCTTCTGATTTACACTCTTAAAAAGAAAAGATGTGTGCAGATGTGAATATGCAGGTTTGTGTGTGCATCAGTGAAAAAGGGAAACCAAATGCTGAGGTAGAGCCCAGCTGAACAGTCTTTTAGTATTAGCAATTCTTTTCCATTTATAAGCATTTTGATGACTAACTCCAACAAAGCGCAAAACACTTTCAGAAGCTTATTTTAAAGTTAAAATTACTCTTATTTTCATGGACTCCTTGAAGTCCAAAGCTGCCTCACAAGTGGACCATCTTTCATGTATTTTCATTTTTTTCCTTCCTCCCTTTTACTTGTTATCTGTTTTTTTTTTTTTAAAGTACATAGATATTGGTTATGTCTATATTCATTGAGTGACATCATTTTGCTCTCTTAAATTGAGACAGTTTTTATGGATGAGAACTAGATAAGCAGATTCAAGAGAAGTATTTGTTGCTGGCTAGGCATATTTGCTTTTAGACTTTTTGCAATGTAATTGTTAGAAATACAACAAGGAGTGTCTGAAAGCATGTTCTTTGAAGTTGCAAAATTAGTTGTCTTTTGAGCACACTTTCTGAGCACTGTCAAGTCAATGGTCTTTAAAAGTCTGAAAACCAAAGCTGACAATAATTTTCATGGTTTATAGAGTTGTAGAGGAAAAATACGCTTTGAATTACGCTTGACTAGGATCTTGGAATAAATAAATAAGGATGTGACTTGACCCTCAGTTCCACTGAGTAGAAAGAGAAGCTGTGCACGTGCAATAAAATACAGAATTTGACCCTTTACTTAATAAGGGAAATAAATGAAATTTCTGTGCTTTTTTGGTCTTCTACAAGTTCTATATGATAAGCATAACAGGAGGTGTTTTAAGTTTCCATTGCTAACTTTGTTATTAAAGTACCCCCCCCCCAAATTGTAGGAATGAGGGTTTTAATTTAAATATTAAAAAGAGAAACATAGTAAGTATTAAAAAAGAATTTCTGGCAGAAAATAAAATCAGTATCACTTTATTTTTTTAAATACTTTTCTTTCCCCATGTGAATTACCCAGCATATTAAACAAGCAGAACATAGGAATGCTTCTTGCCGTGTTTCAGCAGGAAATATGTAGCTTTGGTTGTATAAAATGACAGTGCTCAGGAAGGTAAATGTATTGAATTACTCCATTAATAGAAAGGAGATGGTATTACAGTAGTTTTCCCCCAGGCACTGAGTTTCACAGGTGCTGTAATCATGGTGGGCTACAATGATAGGACTGTAAATGCAAAAATAACAATTTGCAATTAAATGCATTTTTTGTGTGAAATGTGATAAATCAAGGGGTGGAATTTGTCAGACATCAATTCCCGAACAGCAAGAATGTTTATCTAAAACACAAAAACCCCACAGCTCAAATCACTATTTTCTCATGTTTTCACTCAGTTCACAGGAGAAATATTAAAAACACAGTTCTGAGAAGGAAGCTTTCAGTTTCTTTTTGTGATCATTAGAAAGCATTTGTTAGGTAGGCATATTTTTGGCAATATCTGTACCTTCATCTGCATGCTTTCTGAAAACTGTCAGTTTGTCAGGAGATGACACTATATTGGTGCCACCTGTCATTTACCTCCCAGTTTGGGAAGGGTAGAGTTGAGAAATAATTAAGGGAACTCTTACAAAGAATTCTTCACACCCATCACTCTTGGTCCTTCAGAACTGTGTCTTTTAAGAGAGGATGCTGGCGTTAAATGCAGCTTACTAGCTAGGTATCACTGCATTTTCTTTGATAATGCTAGGAAGTGCTTTTTTGAGAAACCTATAACTGAGAAACTGCAACTCTGCAGTGATAAAAAGGTTACCTTACCCATGACCTCAATATTTGAAATCACAGTTTTCCTGGGAATCACACTTTCTTTGTGAATTTAAATATCGTAGGTCTTGTTTGCTGAAGAGAGAGGTGTTCATCTTCAAATACAAAAGTAAAATTATGAAACGATGCATGTACAGAAATGTGTTATGAATGACCACCTAGTTTCCCTTGAGAAGTGATGTCTGGCCTTAAGGAGGTGCCCTAGGAGCATAACAAGTAGAAAATTACTGCAACTACATTGTGCCAAGACAGCTTTGCCTGTTACCCAGTTCTGAGAAACCATTCCTGCACTGATGGTGCCAGCCATGACGTGACCCTCAGCTCAGGAGCTAAAATGTACCTGTCTTCTCTTTGGGTGCATGTAAGTTCAAAGTCTGAACAGTTCAAGCACTGAGCACGGAATCTCTTTTGTTAGCCCCTCTTCTGGGCTGATGAAGATCTTCCAAGGTGCAACTCCTCCCCAGCTTCTTTTAGGGGAGGAGTTATCTATTAGGATGTCAGTTGAACACGACCACTGGGTTAACAGGAGAGTCCATAAGCACAGATGAGGCACACTGATTAGTAATAGTAATATTTTATATTTTGCAGCATTATTATTCTTCAGAGATTGCCACATTTTTTTCTTGTATGGGCTAAAAAGTTCACCTTTTTTTCTTTTTTAAACTTGATTCCCACTGAAAAATAAATTATTAAACGGATATGGAAATTCTCCTTATCAAAACACCAGACAGGGCCTTTCTCATTTTCTTTTTCTCTTCATGGAAATGTGTGTCATCCACCTACACAGCATTAGTTTTTCTTATCCTGTTGAGTGCTCTGTGGATTCAGGGCCAAGGTATATAGGACACGCTCAAAGCTTGGGGTTATGTCTTCTGTTCCTAGTGGCTCACCCAGGGAGACAGGGCTATGGGGGACAAGATGACCTAACTCTCCAGAGGTTACATGATGCCAGGAGTGGGGAAGCAGAGCTCAGGTCCCACTAAATACAGTGCTCCTGGGTTATTTGTCCCTTGGACTATGAGGTGTGGGACCAACCCCATGGTCCCTCCTGTAGGTGAGTTCAGAGGAGTGAAACCGCAGGGAAAAATAGTTTGCTTCCCTGGGTGATAGTCCCAGAGACCTGGCTGTAGGAGTGGCTGACTTCAGGTCAAGGTTTACTACCCTATACATTCCTGTTGCTTGAAAGTGGTTTGATATTACTGGAATTCAATAAAAATGCTTGAATGTAAAATGTAGGTGAAGAAACATGGTTAATACGTGAAACGTTAACTAGAATCAAGCAACTAATGTCTGTGGTGGGTGCAGGAGTCCTGCAAGCGTCTGCATTGGAAATCGAGTTTCCATTCAGTGTGGTTCTGAGTGACAGCCAGGACACAGAAGGAAAACAAACAGTAACTATTATCTTCCTTCTGAAGCAGCTCCAAAGTGAATAAAAACATTGGTTGTTTAGAGACCATCAATTAAGCTAAAGAGTATTTAGAGCAGGTGTGGGAGAGATAATGAATGAAAAGAGAACTTTATAGTCTTGTATGTTTCCAACAGTTTGGCTTTTTGATGTTGTGTTTACTGGGAAGAGTATGGACTTGATAATTGAAGCCTGTGATTCCTTTATAAACGGTTTTTAGTTTAATAAACACACTGCAAATATCAAGAGTAAAGGTCTAAATGATGGGAACCTTAATGCCGGGGGATGTTTTATTTATGACTGCAGTAATATTGAAAGAACATTTGAACTTATGGATAGAAGTTTATGGTCTTGTTAAGCTCTGATTTATTAAGGTAGATACAGTTATGCAAACTTTCATGTCTGAACTCCCTAGTGGTGTCTAGAGGGATTGCTTTGTATGAATGTGGTTCCTGGGAACTTGAAAAGCCATTTCAGATAAAAGTAAGAGAAAAGGAAACATTAATTATCTTCACTTTATAAAGGAGAATCTGAGAAATAGAGGAGCAAGGGACAGAGATATTACAAAAAGGTACATGTTTCAACCAAAAGAAAATTTAATTGACTTTTCGTAAAAGAGTTCTGAAGATGAAATAAGAAGCTGAACCCATATCTCCCAGTAGTAATTGAGGATTAGCATGGATCAATGTAGCTTTTTTATCTCTAATCTTGGAAAAGTCTTTTATGTCCCCTCCTAAAATAGGTAACAGTATGAATTTTATATTTTTGGGTTTTTTTAACACCTTTCGTCTTTTATTCTTTCAAGATTTAGCTGTTAGTATTCTGCACTTTCATGCTCTCTGCAGTTTGTTCCCTCACTGAAATTTAATGCAGCTTACAATTAGTTTCTCATCTTCTTTGTTTTCCCTTCTGGAAAGGCAGCTTTACTCTTCAGGGCTAAAAATGGTAGAAAGGAATACCTTGGATGTTAATCAGAAGCACAGCCCTGGTTTACTGAATCACTGAAGGAAAACCGCTTGATCCTTCTGGCCAGCTTAGTTATTAAACCTGTAAATAGGAATGTGTCTTCACTGACCACCAGATCCCCCATCCAAGCCAACTACCTCTTGGTAAATGTATTACCATGTTAAAACTTAACTGCTACTAACAGAGGTGAAGCAACTCCATAAGCAGTGAGCCTGTGAGCTGCAATGGCACATGGAACATGGCTATGCTACATGAGGAAGACACTGGTGTTGGGGAGAGTGCTACACACCAAGGGTGTTGCATGATGGCAAGGCTGTATCAGGGAGAGATCTGATGTAAATAGGTGTATGTCCTATTTCATACATCTCTTGTGTTGTGAAAATCTGCATTTGATAAGGCCAGCCAATCTGCACAAAGTGACTAGAAGATGGTATCATTGCCTATGGGAGGTTGGCAGTGAGAAAAGGAGGCTGTGTTGAGTGTGTGAGGGAAAGTTTGAAGCTTCCGCCATGTCCAGCTGGCTCAAAGATGGACCTGCTGCTGGCTAAGGCTGAGCCCATCAGTGATGGTGATAGGACCTCTCTAAGTTATTAGGAAGGAGAAAGCAGTTACTGCACAGAAGCAATTGCAGCCAGAGAGGAGTGAGAATCTGTCAGAGAAACAGCCCTGCAGACATTAAGGTCAGTGAAGACAGAGGGGGAAGAGGTGCTCCTGGTGCCAGAGCAGATGTTCCCTTGCAGCCTGTGGTGAAGACCATGGTGTACCAGGCTAGCCCCCTGCAACCCATGAAGGTCCATGGTAGAGCAGATATCTGCCTGCAGCCTGTGAAGAACCTCACACCACAACAGGGGTGTGTCCGAAGGAGGCCAAGACCCTGTGGGAAGCCCATGCTGGAGCAGTCTGGTACAGAAGGACTGCACCCTGTGGAAGGAGGAATTCACACTGGAGCAGTTCGTAAAGGGCTTCACCCAGTGGGAAGGACCCATGCTTACTCCCCCTGAGGAGGGAGTGTCAGAGAGAACATGTGACGAGCTTACTGAAACACCCTTTTCCCTTCCCCCTGTGCCCCTAGAGGGGAGGAGGTAGAGGATTCATGAATGAAGTTAAGCCTAGAAAGAAGGGAGGGGTGGAGAGAAGGTGTTTTTAAGATTTGATATTAGTTCTCATTATCATACTATGATTTGATTGGTGATAAACTCAGGTAATTTCCCCGAGCTTGGTCTGTTTTGCTGATGGTGGCAATTGGTGAGTGATCTCTCCCTGTACTTATCATGACCCATGAACCTTTCACGACATTTTTCTTCCCCCTGCCCAGCTGAGGAGTGGAGTGACAGAGCAGCTTCATTAGGCACCTGGTGTCCAGCCAGGGTTAACCTACCACAGAGGTTAATGCCAAGAAATTTGAGGTTACTGTGTTGTTTCTTTTTCCTCATCCCTCCATGGACAATCTCCCTGAAAAATCCCAACAAGACACTGTCTAGTCCTAATTATTGAGAAGAACTTCTCAGTACTGGGAAGAATTTAAAAGAAAAAGATCAACTGCTGGTACCAGCAATGAAGCAAACATTCTCAGTGGTTTCATCCCATGTCTCACTGGAGAGAAAAAAAATCCTTTGTAGAGGCAATGAGGTTACCTGAGAGTCCCTGTGTTGACCAAATGGGAAGGATGACAAGAGGATGAGTTTTAGGATAAACAGAAGCTGAAGCCTCATGGACTGGTTAAATTACTTAAACATCACCATATCTGTAACACAATCAGGCATGCATTAAGACATATGGGAACATAGAGTTCTTTACCATGGTTGGACTTTTATTAATGTAAAAAAGACAGAGTTCTATTTCAGTCAAGCATAATATAGTTTGCTGTTAAATTCACAGTTACACTGAACATGTATTTGTACATTTGGTTTTAGTTTATCTCAAACTGCCTTGCCATTTGTTTTTAGTTGATCTCAAACTGCCTTGCCATTTTTAGGCCTTAAATATTTACAAAATCTATAGAACTCTTTTTTCACCCCAACCAAATGATTAAATGATCCTTATCTAGTACATTTTTATAAAAGACATAAAATTTTTTATGTGCAAATAACTTCAAATTCTCTCTTCTAAATCCTGCTAATAAAAAAAGCTATAACTACAAATTGGTAGACCTAAAAGGAAGAGAGAAAAAGGAGTGAAACATTTAGCTTTGTACCTTCAGTGTGTTATAAACAAGAGATATGAAACCACACAATCAAGACAATGTTTTATGTATACCGGTGGTTGCTTTGACTTTACTTTTGAATGTAAATATGAATTTAATTAACTCTTGGATAAAATGTAGTGTGTAAATATACTATCATTGCCCTCTAAGGTTCTCTTTAAAATGAAGGGATTCCTTCTTATAATTTCTAGAAGGATGTGACAGCCCAGATGTGAGTTACAAATTAGTCATATATGCTGATATCATCATATATATGTTACCATATGAATTTACAAAATATTCTGCTAACTACCATGAGGATAGTATTCACTTTCAAAATGCAAGCATTAATTATTTTGCTTTTCAAAATGCCAAAGTATTTTTCCCCATGCAGTTGTACTTTACGTTCCCAAACACTGAAACAATTAGGGAATTAAAGCTAAGGTTAAAATTGTCTCGGAATTAGTTTCCTGCCATCATTCTAATTAAATTATAAAGAAATTTTTAATGAAACTTCCACTGAGAAAAGTTCATTGCTCATGCTTTTTGTATGTCTGTCAGACAACAGTTCAGCATTCTTTTTATTTATATAATTAACTTTGATTTGTATAGCCTTCCTAAGATATTTTTCTAAGCCTTGAGGATTTTGGAATACAAATACCATTTTAATTTGCATAATCCATTAAAAATGTAGGCTTTCTCTTCCTCCCCCCCCTTTTTTTGGTCTTCTCTCTTCCTCTTTATTTAGCTGCAATTAAAAATAACTATAACTGTAATGCCCCCTGCAAATCTCCCCCCACGGTTTGGATTTGAAAAGCCATGGAAGGACCTTTCATTACCATTTTATCCCCAAAATTTGCCTTTGTAGAAGAAAACACTTTTTCCCCGATGTAGAGTTACACTGTGAGGTGCAGTTTGCAAGAGACCTGAGCAGAGGCAACCCGTGGCAGAGCGCCATGTGCTGGTACTGCCTCACCAGAGGGCTGGTTTTTGGGGTGAGGAGAGTAACACTGAAGCTTAATTTCCCCCCCCCCATCTCCCTTTCTGTAGGTGATGGCACATGTCTGTTTTCAGATGTGTCACCAGCTCATGTTGGTGTGTTTTCATTTGGTTCCCAGCTATTGAGAACCCTGGAAGAAGAGAATGTAGTCTCAGCCACCTGGTTTTGCTGCAACCAACATATGCAGCCTGATTATTTCAAAATGCCTAAAGTCAGAGAATAGGCTTTTGTCAGGAATCATCTATTTGTTGAAAAAATCCTGGTATGCTTGTGGCTTGACATAGATCCTGTGTGGACTTTGTTTTCTCCCTGTTTGGATGCTCAGATTACACAAGGTGGTTCCTATGTTAGATGGCACCGTGTGTTTTGGCAGTGACTTTAGTCACTCTGGCTGAGTTAAGTGGAAAGTAATTAGCTTTTAGCAGGTATGTTTATTATAAAAAGCAGTCTCTCTACGTGGATGTTAGTTCTTTGTCCCTAACAGATTGAGGAAAACTGTCTTTCTTTTTGTCTCTTATATTTTTTCTTTCTTTCCCCACTGCTCCCTTTTTTTTTTTTTCAATAGCAGTACTGGAAATGCAGAGCACTAGAAAGTCTATGGAGGGTGCTGGTGAGAGCAAATCTGGTATATACCTCTCTTCCCACTCTGAAATCAAAAGGATTTTTACCTTTATACAGGTGATTTTAATTAGGGTCTCTGTGATTTGAGAAACTAAACACTGGGACAAAGTCCAGCCATTAGTAATGACCATATTACAGAACAACTCCCTTCTCTCCTTAAATTTGGAAATACAGAAAACCATAGAGCTGGTTGTGGCTCCCAAACCTATGAAAGAGGTGTGGATAAGAAACCAGTTTCTTAGTGACTGAGCAGGAATCAAGTTATTACATTGATGCAGCTGCTATTCGATACATCTGTATTTTTAGAAGATAGAGATCAAGGGAAATTATCTTTCTTTAGCTTGGACAGAAAATCACCTCTGAAGAAAGAGTCAGCAGGAGACCAAGTCAGGTCTCTGCTAACGAGGAAGGTCCTGGGCATGACTGACCTGGAAACCAGCACCGTGTTCCCTGTTCCGAGGTGTGGTTTGGGCATTAGGATGAACCAGGGATAATCTTTGCAAGGGACTATGCCTGTTTTAAAGGGCATGAGAATTTAACAATGTGAATGTGAGTTATTCCATGCCTGTTGGCCTCAGTGCCAGAGAACAGTCCCAGGCTCATTTAATTGACTCATATAATGTAGGCACTGTGTCCCAACAAAATGCTAAGCAAACAGGAGAATTTACCCATTCTGAATTTTTCAGCCCTAGCAACACAATGAACAGCAGCAGCATATCTGGTGAATATTTTAGTATACAGGTCTTTGGAAGTACCTTCATCTACAGTGCTTGTGTTATAAGGAACTGTAAAGGCAAGCTTAGTCAAAAAAAAAAAAACAGCAAATGGAATTGGGATTCAATATTTTATTTAACTGAGAAGATAATATGACTGCAGGCTGGACTGGAGTGAGGGAAATATGGATCACAACCTGGCTGCTTTATTGGCTCTCAGGGTGGCTTTGAGCCAAATACTTCATCTTTAGTTTTCAGAAGTGAGTAATGAGTTTTCCTGCTAGCTGGACACACTTCACAGGGCCATAATTTGGTCCCTAAAATGGTGGCCCTCCGCGCACATAAGGCTGTAATTTTCTTAGGTTTGCATCTATAACATGGGAAAGCCAATATAGGCACTTTTCCCATCCTTTTTCACCTGTTCTAATACACTGTAAGCCTTTTTGTAACCAGAACTGTTTCTTGTTCTGTGTAGAAAGTAACGATCGAAAACATCACTTCTCAATCTCACATTTTGTGTGACGGTATACTTCTGATCCTTAAAATAGTATTCAAGTTATTTATATTAACTATATAATATATTTTTATAACCTATGCATATAAATCAACATACAGATAACAAATGTTGAAATCTGTAAAACAGACTTCACAGGTGAAGAAAAAACAGAAATGTATATTTTAATAATACAATTGACACAATAATAAAATGTTAACAGGTCAGCTTTGGACAGGATTAGAAAGGAATTCAAGCAGGTGTGGTAGATTACAGGTTGAAAGTAAAAACCCTATAAAAATACAGACTCCTTACTATTTAATTTCAACTGAATTTCCAAAACTTGAGTTAAAGCTCAACTTATGTTTCCATTACAAACATTTTTTCAAGATCTTAATAAATAACTTCAAGCTATAGGTTAGCGAGTAAGTTATATGCGAATATAATTTGAATTTTGTAAATCTACTTGAAATAAGAAACTTTTAACCAGTAAAATTCTCTATAAACCAAGGATTGTGATAACCTTTAGAAAGCTTAAGGATTACAATTTTTGTTGGGTTTTTCCATTAGTAAAAGGGAAGTAACTTATTGCCCATGAAAGGGACAGTAAGCTGCCTCTGCATGTTTCAGCCAATGACACTGCCCCAGGATTTCTACAGCCTATTGTCAGTTTAAGTACATCAGCGACAGTATGTTACAAATTACAGTCAGCTAAATGCTAATAGAATGATCTGAAGGAAACAATGAAAGGATATCTAAGTGTGCTCTGTGGGTTTTTTGTTTTTTTTGGGGGGGGTTTATTTTGTTTTTTAGATCATCTTAATATAAGATCTATTTATCACAAAACAGTTACTTTAGCAGATCTGAACATATTATTATTTAAAAGGCTGACTAGACTTACTGTTGGCTTGGGCTGTCATTTTCGTTTTATTACTGCAAGGATATTTCTCTGCCTTTATTAAACTAGCTTAATTGAGGATCCAAATAGAACCCTTGACACAACCATAGAGGCTGATAGCAACTGCATATTAGAGTCAAAATCATTCTGTTATCAAAAATAAATCATGGTCTTTCTCATTCACAGGGTTTCTTTCCAGTGTTTTCTCTTAGGGGTTTTTTATATGACTTTTCTTCTGTATGAAGACTTGACAACTGATAATGAAAATCATTTATAGTTCGGATTGCCTGGAGAATGAGCGGGAGAGAAAGCTGACTACATTTTAGGAATTCAGTATTTGGGAGACTGTCATGATCAAATACTTGTATCAAATGCACACTGTATAAAAGGGTGATTTTTAGAAGAAAGAAATGAGAAACTTTTAAGGACCTTTTTTTGATGGTTATGTCTGATGTGCAAAAGGTGGTGCCAGTTCAGTACAACTTTCATATAAAATAATGAGTCGCTACTCACATGATAAGTAAAAGTACTGAAACATTCATAAAGAGTTAAATGTCACTGGGAAGCTGAGACTTCTGTTTTTCAAAGCAGAAAGAACTGATTTTACAGAAATATTCTCTTTCAATGATTTTTCTTAAATGGTAGTGTTGTGGTGTAAGGAGAGAAAATTACTCTTGGAGATAATTTATTACTGAAGTGGGAGGTTTTTTCCAGCTTAAGCTGTTCCTCACGAGTAGTATTATGAGTGTCATTTCTAATACACCAAACAATGCTTAGTTTTGTAAATGAAAGTAAAAATAGACCAACATCAAGACCAGCATGCTAAATGTGGAAAAACTATTTTTTTGCATTTGTAAGAGCTGTGATTAATAGTTATGGGTTATTAGGCCAAATATTGCCATTCTCTGTGCAGTACAAAAGAGAGGAAAGCCACTCAGGAGGAGAAAACTGCAGATGGGAGGAGATGCCCATGTGGTCACTGTGTCTCTGTGTTGGTGTTACCTAATGGTTACCTTCCTTCAACAGGTTGTTTCTAGTGGAAATGTGCTCTGTCTTGATCGTATGGAGTTACGCTCCTGAAGGGCCTCTACCCTTTTGGCACATAAGTGGGTATATATACTGTACATCCACCAGCATCATATGTAAAACAGCTCAGAGATGGGATAGAGAAGAGGGGAGGCCAAGCAGTGCTATGTGGAAGGATATTTGCACTCTGGATGACATCAGGTTTGGAGAGCTGGAATTGGTTTCCTCACATAGGCCTTTGGTTTCTGTGTTCCTTCTTACTCCTTCATGTGGCTGCTGTCTTCCTCTTCTCTTCTCACTGGATCAGGATGAAACAGAATGGGATTCTGTTTTATTTCTTCCCCTTCCACCCTGCCACGCCCCCACGTTAGATGTGGGACTTCTCGTTAGCATCACTTAATCCCACCCTGAAGTTTTCAAGGCACGGAAAAAATGTGTCCATCACTGAGATACTGTTTGCAGAGAAGTGAGGAGCCTTCTGTGTCCCCCAGTGGCACAACCACTCTCTGGAAGATATACCCTCTGACATGACAGTCCTAGAAGGTTTGATTGCTTCTGTTTTAAGCAGGAGGTTGGTCCAGATGACCTTTTGGCCTAAATCCATGTATGCTATGCAATTCCATAGTGGCTATTGAGAGGAGGGGCAGGGAACCCACCAAACCCACAAAACAACAAGATAAAGATACATGAAAGACAAGGACTTATAATTTGCAGCTGTTTAATATTAGTATGATGAGACAGGATTACTGTTGCTGTACTTTTCTGGAGAGTGAAAATACAGCACTCCTGGGTGAAGCCTGCACTGAGAACCATTCTCAGCATGTCACACAATACTCCTGAGACATCGATGATTTAGTTATTCTCACAACTTTAGACACACAACATTGCTTAATTAAATAATGTAAATACACATGCTTTATCTGTGCACACCATTTGGGGAGGCTTTTTCAAAGCAGCTGGCACTTGAAGTGGGAACTTTGTCAGTGTGAATTCTAAACATGAACTGGGAAAAAGGTTACATTTTTGAAACATCTGTAATCATTTGTGTGCCATATAAGTTAATTGGCTGTGTATGGATTTTAAGACGTTCACTCCTCTTCTGTTATGTTCTAACATTGTATGCTTTGCATTCTTGAAACCTTTAGTTTTCCTAAAGTTTCTAGAAACAAAACCTGAAATCCAACTACATTATATTCAAAATTCAATAACGTAACTATTATCTATCTGCTTTCTACTATTTTTAACTATGCCTCTAATGAAAAGAGAAAGAAGGTATCAATACGGGTTAATACCTAACTGTATGACTTTTAGGTAATGTTATAATGATGCAGAAGAAAATTAGTGGAAAAGCATCCTTCATTTCCCTGCATGGGAAACAAAACTGCATAGAAGTATGTAGTCCAGTCTGAGAAGCAGAGCATCTATTCTTACTATAAAAGACAAATGGACCATCAAGCTTGAGATCAAATTAAGCAAAATAAAAACCTTGTTGCTAAATCAAGAGTGCATACAAAAGGTGTTTTCCATGCTTAAACTGGAATTATTTTGCAAATAATTTGCATCAAAAATACAGATTTTGGTAAGTAAGAACAGTTTTCTTATTTGCTCTGCCTATAATACAGTGCTGGCTGCACTGAAAGATGATGTCCTCAGCTGTGCCACTTGAGTTCTCTTAAATCCTTCTTTTCCTTGAGCAGCAAGGTGATTGATTCCTTCTCCTAAAATGTAAACCTCACAGATTTCCTTGTCACTTGTATATCTACAGTCATTTAAAATAGAATAATATGTATCCTGCCTTGGTGCAGTGTGCTCTCCTTCCTGGGCCTCTTCTTCTATTTGTGTTTTAATTGGCAGTAAAGTGTACTGAGAGCAAAAGTAACCCTGACAATTAGGTGCCACATAGCATGTCAAGAAACAAAGCCTTTCATTGTAGACTTCCCAGTTCCTATTGAAGTAGATTGACAACACTAATAAACTGATTCCTGCTTGGTGTCTTGTGCAGTATGCGGTTATGAACATTTTGCACCATTGTTGTTGCCTTTGGCAGGCTCTCAAGAAGGCCAAGGGTGTCGTGGAAATGAAAAGGCAATGAGCCGAGATGCTTGCTCATCCTTAGCTGGGTCCTGAGCATGGAGGCTACAAGGGTTAGGGGGCCTGTGCTGCTGCTTGTCAGACTACAATGGCTTTAAATTTTAATTGTTGAATATAAGTAAATTTCATAACTGTCTAAAGGAATGACAAACTGATTCAGTAGGTCTTCACTGCATGAATTTGAGCTGACTTTTGATTAGGCTCGTGTTGGTCTCTCCATCAGTTTTTGTTCTGTATATGAAATCAGATTCTTCCTGACACTCACAATAGGAATGTATTTGTCAAAATTTTTTATTTTGAGCTTTCTTCAATGTTTTTAGTTATTTTATTGGGCTTTCCTAATGAAGTTTTCAATGGATCATACATAACGATGATGACTAGTTGAAATCCTAATATGCTCTAAGTCCCATCTGCTGGTGAAAAACTGAAATGATGTGCAGCTGAGCCAGGTCCTCTTGCTGCCTGGTAATTGATGGGGAATATTGTATCTACCAAGAAGTGTTTGTATGCTCTGTAGTGGCTGATGACTTTGTGTCTGGTAAAAGGACAAAATCAACCATCCAAAACATTTCAAACTATCAGCTAGAATAAGTGATTAGCCTACACAAGAGCCTAGCAATAAATCTGTTCTAGTCCTCTTTGGTGTTTGTGACAGCTAGCGACAGAGAGACTCTAAATGTAATTGTTATGACTAGTATGTGCCCCTGCCTTTTCTCCCTGATACTTGTTCATTACAAAGTAGTACTTTCTTTCACTAAGACTGGTTAAATGCTGCTGCTTTCTGTATCTTACTGTTTGTCTTTCTCATGTTAGTATTTAAAGCTTTCATGCTCTGTTTCAGTTATTAGCTTTGCTTAGAGTGTATTCTCAGGTAATCCTTCTAATTCAGGAAGGAATTCCTATTACTTTCAATTAAAATATTGAAATTCAAGATTAGGAAACCAAAATTTAAGAGTAAGCAACATCTGACTTTGCTCTGGACTCTCAAAGAAATGGGCATCAGCAAGAGCTGGAAACAGTTTCTCAATTCTCTGTCCTGTCTGATATTTACTCTAAGATGTTGAAGCTTTTAGATCCCCGTGAGAACACAGGGTTCAAGGCATTAATGTTTTCTTGCTAGTTTTTCAGTACTGGTCATTTCTTAACTTCGTTTTACTTGAATGATGAGTCACATGTAAAATGAGTGGCCTGTGCCTCCTCTGCACTGTGGTTTGAGCTGCTGTGCACGTGCTGCTCATCGGTTCTGCACATGCTTGAGGATCATCTGCGACTGGAAATGTTTTGTACCACTTGTGCTCTTTGCAGGATATGCCTACCTGAGGCTATGAGGTGCCTGCACCAAGAGTGGTCTTCTCTTTGTGTCTCAGTTTTTGTACTTGTGAACTGTGAAGGTTGATGGGAATGCCTTCCTCTGGGAAGCACCCCAAAAGCTGTGGAGCAAATGCTGTGAACTCCATGCTGAGGCTTTCATAGGTCTGGCTGAACACTGCTTCAGGGCCTCCCAGTGTTTTTCTTTTTTTCAGTGGGATCTACTGGGCTTTTGTGCCCTCTCTTCTTGGAAGCAAGGAGAATGCTATAACTATGGGTCTGCTTGTGCTTTAAATGAGGTAGTTGCTATTATTAACTCATATTGGATGACCAAAACATATTTGTATATTGTTAACATTTCTCTAAAGTATGAACCCCTACCAAATGTATATATCTATGAACGCTTCCGCAGAAAGCAACAATTTTTTGAAAAGAAAAAGAAAATAGTTATTAAACACTTTCTAAAGTTAATTAATTGCCTATTTTTATAATTAGTCTTTAAAAAATTACATGATACTGAGGTGAGAAGTTTTGGTTTTGTTTTTTTTTTTTAATTTAGACTGGTTACCAAGATCAGATACATTGGTAGTAAACAACTCTTTTGCTTTCAGACATCAGAAGTAACCACATATGGTGTTCTGCACTATATATCCTAGGCAAAAAGACAGGGTAAATGACAACAGATTGAAAATAGATTTTGTTTGTTTCAGTTTTTAAGCTGTTTAGCAACTGATGTAAGAATTCCAGGACATAAAGTTCCATTAGTGATATAATGTAAATAAATCTTTTTCATTTGTTATGAAGAGATATATAAATCAACAGAAAATCAGAAAAATGCTTTCATTCTATGGCATGAGAATACAAGTCTAACCTTTTAGTAGGAAGCCTGTAGCTCAATAGCATCTTGTGCAGATTCTAGTAGTTTTTTCAGATTATTGCATTAGAAGTATTCTTTAAGAGTCGAATTGTGGAAAATGAAAATTCAAGACCACAAATCAAAGAGCCTCTATGAAATTGAGTTTACAGAGCCAGAAACTGTGAGCAACTTTTTCATTGGAACAGGTGTTGGCCCTCAGCCTCCTTGGAAAACCACATGCGATCCATAACAGAGAGGTCAAAGTGGCTTCAATTTGTACAACATATACAGGGACTTGCAACCTACTCAGGAGAGGTTTTAACTGCTTATTTGGAATATAGATCTTTATTACAAAGAATGCATATTATGTATATAATGTCATTGTGTGCAGCATGTTTAATTCTCAAAGGTGTGTTTTGCTTGGTCTACATTATTTAAGCAGTTGTTTTCCTTTATAGTCTCAATGGCTACAGTAAGGTTAAGAAAATCATGCTCCTCTCCTTAACTCAAAAACCCCAAATAAACCCCAAGCCTTATGCCAGGCATTTACTTCTGTTGGAACAAACATGTAGTTTTCTCACAATTAAATGGTTACTTAAATGCAAAATAACATGCTTTCTATAGTATATCTCTTTAGCACTATGAAAAACGTTACCAGAAGACAGATAACCTGGGGATGGTTCCTCACAACAGTGCAATGTAATTTATAAAGCTTATTTGATGCATGCAATGATCTGTCCTTTTCAGAAGTGGTAACTGTTTGGTGACAGAAATGGAAGCTCTGGACGTAGGATCTTACTTCAGTACCTGTACTTATACTGGACTTATATTTATCAAAGAATATACTTATACATATATTTATAAATGTAATTTTATTTAGTAACTTTTGAAGAGAGATGGACATTTTAAAAGCAAATGGAGGTTTTAGAATGACTACAGTGGAGTCAAAACTATGATTATTGCTCTTACAAAGATAGCTTTTGGTTGACTATCATTCATAATTAATTTATTCATAGATAAAAACTGTTCTGTTTAAAATGCACAAACCCATACATACACATGCGTGTGCTGGTTTAATTGATTATATGTAAGCATTTAAACATTTAATGTGGAAATTCTATTGACTTATTAAATCACTTAAAGACTTTACAGATATAAGGCAGATGTGGATTTTTAGCAGCATCTTATAATTGTAATGCATTTTAACGTTCTGATTGAATATTCTTGAAAATTAAATGCATGGTTCGTTGCTTTTTTCATTATGAGTTGGGTGTTTGAATGCAGAAGGTTTCTGCCTTTCTGCACCTTTTTGTGTCTTGATTGTGGACATTGATCCAAATTGTAGCCATTCATTTTATAACAAAGGTTATTTGTTTTCTGAAGATTTAGTTAGACTTTTTGAGCGAACAAAAAAGATACTAGAATTAAACAGGTTGAAAATTCTTCTTTCTCTGGTTTTGAATATTAGAAGGAAACTTTGCAATTAAATTAATGTTTTCACAAATGCGTGGAGGGGGAATAATCTTGTCTAATTTGGGTGAATATGCAGAATTTTTCTTTAGTTCACATCTATAACTCCCATTCTTTTTATCAGTAATTAAACACACACATTAAGAGAAGAATATCACAGTGTTTTGTTTCTTTGAGAATTTTGGCATGAGAATAGAGTGCACATTCATGACAGCTGGATATGTTACTGGCCACAATAGTTGCAAAGGAACAATTACACTTTATTAGTTCAATAATTTTGCTAAGAAGCAAATATTCATTGTAGCTCTGTGGATGAATAACATACAGCAGATTCACAGCTTCATGGGAGCATCAGTATTCACATCAGCTAACATCTAGGAACAAGAGCTTCACTCTCTTTCTGGACACTCTATTCTGGAAAAAGACACTAGCATGGGGTAGAGCAGTGCTGGGAAAAAACTCTCTGCGTAGGCATTGTGCAAGACAACTTTAAAGTTACCTTTTTAGTGTGATGTTGCAAGGGAAAAGAGTGGAAGTAGCCTTAGTCTTTTTCTGTAAGCAACCTGCCTAGGTTAAGTTGCATAAATTTAATGAATAAATGTAAGTAACAGGGTGTATATCTATGCCCTGGATCTTGGTAACCCCATGTGTTACCTAATCCAGATTCAGATTTGATAGGACAAGGAGTAAAGGATTTAAACTTAAAGAGAGCAGATTCAGAGTAGATGTAGGGAAGAAGACTTTTACAATGAGGATGGCAAGGCTCTGGAACAGGTTTCCCAGAGAGGTGGTGGATGCCCTGTTCCTGGAAATATTCAAGGTCAGGCTGGATGTACCTCTGAGCAACCTGATCTAGTTGAAGATATCCCTGCTCATTGCAGGTGGGCTGGACTAGATGGCCATTAAAGGTCCTTTTCAACCCCAATTTTTCTGTGATTATGACAGTATGTGTGCAATTAATTTTATTTAATTATAGACATGTACAACTTTGGTGTCTAGTTTCAGCTAGTCATGTACTAGCCTTCTATAGCCAGTGGATAGAGACATTGAGAGGATTCCAAGTTTAGTTACGGACACTAATGCTTAAGCAGGAATAACTTATTGAGGATGACTGGTTATTGCTCAAAGCTCCTGGACTGCCTACTCTTCTGCATGTTCAGACAGATCAAAATTTTGAGGAGTAAGAAGAAGAAAGTGATGAGGGAGAGAGAATGAATATTTTGCTTAAGGAAAAAAACATATCCAAAGTATTTCAGAGCAAAGAAGCTGCAGGAGCAGTGCCACCTAGTCTCCATATAATATTTCTGAGATGCCTGCAGCATTTTGGTGAAACTTTTAAGTTTGGTGAGTAGTATAAATATGGAAAATAAAGTTCTAAATGGATTTTTTTTTACAGTTTATTGGGTTTTGTAGTCTGAATCTGATAAATGTTGAAATAGCTTGCCTTTTTGATGCTTCCAAGACTAAGTGTTGCCTTGCATTCAGGCTGAAGTCCAAAGCTGGCTTTTTCCAGAAGGGACTCTGTCAGTTACAAGTTTGTTGTAGACAAGGGGTGATATTCTATCATCTGAACATTGCATACAACGCTTTTAGTTCTGCAGTTATTAGACTGGTACTGGCTCCTTTCTTCTGCATGCTTCAGTGTCATGGAAGTTTATATTGCTAATCATAAGATAAGGATTATTGTCAGCAGATTAGTAGCAGAGATGTGACGTAATCAAACTCATCATTTAGTAACTTAAAAACACATGAAGAAATAATAAATTAAAAAGGTTTTAGTCCTCAGGACTTTTTTGTATTGCTTTTGGTGTGGGTTATTTTTTTATTTAGACATTTGTACACTTTGACTTACAATGAAGGGCCTCCTCCACTATTACCCTCAGTAAATGACAGGCGTTATTGGTACATAGAGATATGTTACACATTCTTCACTGGAAAGCCTTCATTGCATGCCATTAGATAACAGCATGTGTTCAGTAGCTGTGGTCTCTTAGCAACTAAATCTGTCTCTTTCTTTTGAATTCTCCTTTTGTGACCCAGAGTCAGGTCTTTAGACATAAACCTCAGCCCACTTTTCTATTTCCAAGGCAGTGAAAACTGGAATGTTTTAAGGTACTTACATAAATCCATATAGTGTGAATTATGTCCTTCTAAATCTATTGTATGTATTGAAAATGGAGATAAATTTGTATTTCATAATTTAATAATAAATATATTACTAAAATTCTGCTATCTTGTGGTATTGTTGGTAGTGGCATGCCAATGCCAATATATTTTGATATGAAATGTGGCTTTAGGAAAAAACACAATTAAAATCTGCAGATTTGGCAGTATTACATTTATGTAAAAAATGTCTAACCCTTTTCACCGATGTAGATTTTAATGTATGTGTGTCGGGGGTGGTGGTTTGTTGATTTGGGGTTTTTTGTTTGTTTGTTTGTTTTTCTTTTTGCTGCTACATATCTGTATTTGAAACAAGGACAGACAAAGAAGAACAGTCCTTCTAGGCAGGAGATTAGGGGCTATGCTTTCAAAACAATGGTTTTAATTCAGATCTTTGTGTGTACGCTCCCAAAGCTCCTAATGGATGTTTTTCTTATTGGAGATTTTGCTTGCCTTTCAGTGGCAATGTATACTGGAAAATCCTTTAATTCCTAAAGATACCCTGGGATCAAGAAATATTTTATTAACCAAAATCTTCTATTCATTCAATTAAAGAACATAAGAGTTACTCCAGTGTGGTGGTGAATTGATGTAATGAATAATGGTCCTTCTAAACTTCAGATATATTTTTATGTCTAGATAGGTCTGCTGTGAGAAAATATGATTATAACAGAAGATGTTAAAATGCACTGAAGAGATTTTTTCATAATAAGCACTTTTTTTCTTTTTTTAATCAAGGCATGTATAATGTCTAGCAATCTTTCTGAAGTGACAATTCTGGTCAATTCTTCTATGTTAAGCTGATTAACTGTTTCTGACCTTTCCAAGTCTGTCATATATAATCCTAACAGACCACCAAAGTTGAAACTATTCTGTTAGTTTTGACATTCCCATCAGGCTTTCTGTCTGTTTCACAAGCAATCTTAATTCACTTGTTTTTGGTTAATTTGACAGGTCATTGTTAACATCATTACTAATAGCAAACCACTACAAGTTGCACATGTTTTGACAAGAGAAGTCCTCAAGACATGGGGATACCCATTAATTAGAAGAGAAGGAAAGTGCTTATTTCTTTTGTTCAAAAGCTGAATATTATCTTCATATTTTGGGACTAGAGGGGAGAAGCAAATATGTTTGCTTCAGGAAAAAACTTATTTCTGCGTGGCTGAAACCACGCAAGAACCAAGATAGAAACTATCCTGATACTGTACAGTGCACATCATCACATTTAGAAAGTTTCTCTCTCTGGTAGCTATTTGTAAAGTAGATTTGGAATGAAACATCACTTCTCTTATTAGACCTGCTGCTTCCTTATCTAGCATGTTTTGTCCAATTTTTTTTCTGTATGAGTAACCAATTTTATCATTGAATGTGAAATAAGAGCCAGTCTGCTGAGCTCTTTCCCTTCCTCAGAGGCAAAAAGTTGAGAATATATAGATCCTTATCCAGTGAATGTAGCCACAAAGGTGAGCCTTTTAGGAGAGGGATTCAAAGGCCATACATGAAAAGTCTGTGAGGTGAAGCACAGTTTAAGGAGTCATGTGAGTGAATAAATATTTCATCACAGAGAGAGACTGAAATTCATAAAGAGTTGTGCTGGTTGTGGCTGGGGTAGAGTTAACTTTCTTCACAATGGTTGGTCAGGGGCTGCGTTTTGGACTTGTGCTGAACACAGAGTGGATAATATGGAGATGTTTTTGTTATTGCTGAGCAGTGTTTACAAAGAGACCAGGCCTTGTTTCCTTTTTGTGCTGCCATGCTACTGAGAAATTTGGAGGTGCATGGGAAGCTGGGAGGAGACATAGCAGGGACAGATGACCCAAACTGACCAAAAGGATATTCCATACCACATCACATCATGCTCACTGTATAAAGCTAGGAGAAGAAGGGGGGGACACACACATTTGAATTGATAGTGTTTGCCTTCCCAAGGCACCATTACATGTGATGGGGCCCTGCTCTCCTGGAGATGGCTGAACGCCCACCTGCCCATGGGAAGCAGTGAATTAATTCTTTGCTTTTCTTTGTGTGTGGGGCTTTTTCTTTCCCTATTAAACTGTCCTTGTCTCAACCCATGAGTTTTCCAGCTTTTACACTTCCAATTCTCTACCTGATCTTGCTAGTGGGGGAATGAGCAAATGGCTGTGGGAAGTTTGGTTGCTGGCTGGAGTCAAATCACAACACCAGTAAGGAAACATATGATGTCGATAATATATCGTTTTTTAGTGGGAGCAAATTTCAACATGGAAGAAGAAATACTGTACAGAAGTTTTGGAGAGAAGCTTGCACAAGCATTTCTTTCTACTTTTATTCACCAATCAACAAAGAACGCAAAAGCTAGACTAGTCTGAAGCCTTAAAATCCAATATCTGATCAGTAAAAATGGTCAGATCCTGTTCCAGTTTCCTGTTTTGGTATAAAACTTACAAACTACACATGAAGAACAGTTTGGCTTTAAAACAGCAAACCCTCAGGAGGAACAAATTCAGTTTGGTACTATATTTGGAACAAATACCTATATCAGTCAATCTTAAAGTATCTTTCTGCAAGGCACTGAATCAACAACACATCCCATTTGTCGTTGTCCCCCAATGTTCATCCATTTCTGATTAGACAAAAGCATTTGAAGAAGTTCTGTGTTGCTGTATCCCCTTTCTGTCACAGTAATGATCAGATCCCAGTACTGCAGTTTCAGGTCTGAATTATGCTGGTGATACGGGCCTGAGGAGTGCACAGCACCTCCTTCCTTGCCTGCATGCCTGGCTCGCTTTTCACTGGAAATCTTTACATGTGTGGGGAAGAGAACTGATGTCTGTCTAGGAGCTACACACAAACCCAAATGCTGCTTTTCTCTTTATCAGAAGTGATTTGCACTAATACTAAATGATGGCTCCTGAGCCTGACTTTGCCCGTAGGAACTTGATGGAAATGGGGATCCTGACATAAATGTAATGATGGAATTGATGTGGAAAGCAGATGGGATGGGAATTTGAGGTAGTGAGACCTGACATACCTACCTACAGGCTGTACTTCTCTGTCCTGGAAGAAGAAAGAGCAAATCTCTGAGGTTGCAGCTGTTTTGTTTGAAAGATTCAGTAACAAAATTTTTGTGAGAGGCGTCTTCAGATATTAGGGAAAAAAAGAGCAAGCTGATAACTTCAAAACTATGTGCTTTCATTCTTTGAATTGCAAGAAAATTATCCTTCTAAATCGCTCCTGGGATAGATAATAATAGTGGTTTATTTTTTTATGTGCTAGGCCATGTCTTTTCCCTGACACAAGCTAGAGAGAGCTCTAGCTTATTGTATTCTCCTCCCCAAGCCTGCTTTTGTTACTGCTGTGATTGTTTTATAGTCTCTTATGTCTTAATGTCTTCATTATTCTTACACTTAATTTTACTGTTTTCAACAAAAGTTGTGTGAAATCATATATCTTGATAATGACACCTATTATGCCCATAGAAGTATACCTATACTATAATGTTATCCTGTGAAATTTTTCTTTTAAAAAGGAGAAAATTAACAAATCAGGGTAATGATAAAGCAACGAAGAAGGGGGACAAACTTGAATAGTAGCCTAGGACCTGAGTGTGTGCAAAGAATGACTCTGAAGTTGCTTTCTTCAGGCAGTAAAGAAAATGCCAGTGCAGCAATTTCTCTAATCACATGCATTGACATTTACTTTGAGATTGAGCCTGTCTGTTAATTAGCATGGTGGAGTCACATTGCACTCAGTCCTGTATCTCAGCAGGCTCCCATTGCAAGATTTACATTTCACAGGGAAGAAACAGACTTGATAATGAAACAATGCTTTGCATGGATATGTGCAGGGAAGCATAGCTAGATAATGTAAATAGAATTTATCCAACGCTGCAGCTCGTGGGTCTTGTTACACAGATGCTGATCTATAACACTGATGGCTCTTGTGATTTCACATATATGTGCTTCGTGATTTGTATTAACTTTTTAGATCATTTATTTTTATGTGTGCCATAAAAGGCTTACACCAAAGCTAATATATATCCTCTACATTTCCCTGATAGCGTTTTGTGATGTTTATCTTCTCTGTCTTTGAAAATGTCACCGTGACTGATGACAAAGGAGGAAGATTCCTACTGAATGCATCCCATTTAGCACCAGAATTAAGTTAGAGATGCTCAGGAACTGAAGTATAATGTACTGCACCTACTTGTTCTGCTACAGTGCCAGTGTTCTCCTTTTGTATGGGAGAACTTCCTACATTTTTCTCATTATCTGGAAAAAAAGCAGAAGGATGGGAAGAGGAGTTTTACAGAAAGTTGTATTGGTATCACTGCAGTTGCTGAAGTTTCTGAGCAGGTTGTAAAGTATTAGGGAGCATAGCCTTTGTTGGGTTTTGCTTTTAACTCATTTGATCCATGTTGCATTCCTTAGGCTTCCCATTAACCCAGGAAAATGAGGACTCAGGGCTTTGTGCTTGCCAGTCAGGGCAAGGTCTGGGCCGTCCGTTGTTTTTCTCTTTCTACCCTTCCATTCTTGGGATGATCAGAAGATGTTTTCAGCCTGGTTCCATCTTTATAGCATTGTGTGCCTGATCATGCTCTTTGTCATTTTCCCTGTGGTGGCTTCAGAATCTGATGTCCTCCTTCCACCAAGACCTCTAAGGGGATGCATTTCTATGGAATTTGTAAGAGGAATGCTCTGGGCAGAGGAGTGGGACACATGCCACTGCCCCAGCCAACAGGCTGCTGCCTGTTCTGCCTTTGCAACTCCCAGCAGGCCCTGGCGGGGGGGATCCCTTCCCTGCCTGGGGCAGCAGCAGGGAGACACAGCGGGGCGGGGGCTAACGTGTGCCTGTCTGTGTGGAGGGACCAAAATGAAATCCCTGAGAAATCATCTACAGTCAGTAGCTTTTTTAATTGCTGACAAAACATAATGCTCTTCCAAGAAAACCCTGCTTGCTCTTAACCTGAAAATTAATATATTAATGCAAATAATGTCTCTGTTCCATTAAAGTAATCTGAAGGGATAAATAAGAGAATCAACCCCCCCTTTTTTACTCTCGTCACTTTGGAGAATTTCCTGAGAGTGATTGAATCACTATGTTCAAACAGAGAGGAAAAACATGCTGACAGCATGTTGATTTTATTCTCCTTTGGGAAGTAAGAAGATTTGAGTATCTAAAATCCCCATTGTATTTTAGGAATGCAAGATAGGGTCGAGAATTGTAGAAAACAGAAGTTGCCATTGTTAGTTGTTGACCTAGGATCCTGTTCTGCTGATTTTTGAACAAGTGGGCAGGCACTGACAAGTCATTGAAAGGAGAAATTTGCAGATGGTTGGAGAACTGTGGCCAGAGTTAGGGAAAGCAGAAAGTTAATGAGGCTTGTAAATATGTAAAAAACCCCTCCAAAATCAAAATATATATTTAACTGATACATATATGTGTATTTCTAGCTGAAAAACTATAGTCTGCATAGAGTCATTTTAAATAAAATGGTTTATAAACATTACAAGCTTTGGTCTCTCCCTTGTTTAAAAAGTATAATAAAGCAGGATGGATTTCAGCTTCTTCTGCACATAAAATATGTAAAAATCTTCAGGTTTTAATATTCAACTCTCATTGGAAAAAATGCATTTGAGAGTGAAAATTTTGATCTAGAATAGTGTAACAGGACTACAGAAATACATTAAAAAAAATTACTCAGATCATCATAAAATCCCATAAATCCAACTTCACAAATGATAACAGGAGAGATAAGTATAGGTTTGGGATTATCTGTGCTGCACTTAGAGGGTCAGAGAACCCAGATATCCTCAGGACATCTAAGAAATTACAGACTGGTTCTCTGGGCAATCCTTGTTTGTGTTTTTCCAGAAGTACTTCTGAGTAGACAAATTAGGTACTCTTCATTTTTCGTCAAACCCAAAACATGTTTCCATTTGAAATTCTCTCCTTTGAGAAAAACTCAACTCAGCAAGTGCTTCAGTGGTTGGTTCCTCATCTGAAAACGCCAATAGAGCTAAACTGCAATGACGTTTTAGTGGACTGATACACTGGACTCACAGGGAAAGGCTTATGATACTGTAAATTCCACTTAAAGAAAATTGCTGATACTGTGTATTGACTACAGGATAACAGAAATTAATTCTGCTTTCCCTTATTTTCCTTAAATCTGAATATTGTTCACCCTCTTTGCTTTCTGGGAGATTGTGAAAGAATTGCTGGACTTCTTGCTACATTTTTCACATGCTTTTATGGAGGATCAGCTACACTTATGCATAGCTATTCATAGGTTTTCTCATTCTTCCCATCTTGCTTTCCTCTTGGAAGAGCAAAGTAACTGAAAAATTAGACCTAAAGGTCTATCCTTGCCCAATGGCAAAGGTCCACACCTTTTTTTCGTATGGAATAATGCAAGGTTCAACCAGGCTAATTTACATTTGCTATTCCTGATGCTCTTATTTTTCCCACACTACTGAAGGGCTGGTATTTCACAATTGGTGCCAATGACAGTAACTGTTGTACCACACTTCTCTTTCCTGCAGTACATTTATGTGGTTTTTTTTCTTTTTATTTCAGTTTCTGGCTGTAGTTCCTGCTAGCAGTTGATATAGCTGACACTATTTATGTCCAACTACTAAGTATATGTTAATATGCAAAGATTAATGGCATATAAAATTATTCCTGACTGATTCATATTAATAATTTCCCATCATTCCAGTGGATGCTTGAGATTATTACAGCAGAATGTGTTGCTGACAATATAGTTCTGTGGTTTTATTTTCTGCATATATGTTTATCTTGAGGGGTTTGCCTCTTTTTAATACACAGAAGAACATGTGAACACAGTAATAGTATTCATATGTAAGGTATTTTTTAGATGGATCCTCAGGCACTTTCATTACCATATCTCCACTGAAATTATACCTGCTCCCTCTTGTATTGACTCAAGGTATAGCCTGTGACTCTGGACTAAAGCAAGTTGCCTAATGCCACACTGACAGTCTGTGGTAGAGGGAGGAACTGATCCCATACCCATATCTTTGCAACTGAACTATAATTTCCCTGGTTTCCCAATACGTTTTATTGTGTATACACTTTCAAAGTAATGTGATGTTATGAAGAAGCTAAAATAAGCAAATCTGATACATATGATTAATTGTCCTTGACACTGCTTAAAGAAAGCTGTCAGTATGCATATCGCAGGCTCCTTCCAGATGCCACTGAAGTTTCTGTTAGGATTTCTCGTTACTTCATTTAGGGAGCAGGCTTCAAGACTGAAAGTGTATCCTGTCCTTTTGGAATAGCATTCAAGTTTAACTCAAGCAGATAAATGATAGATGTACAGTTTTTAAACAATGGAAGAAGAAAAAAAAAAAGTAAAGTAATTACAGCATAATATTATTTGACGAAATATCCACTGGTGATTAGTTTACAGTGGAAACAAAGCTGCTGGCTGAGGAAAATAGTAAATAACATGTAAAGCCACAGGACAGACACAAATGTTTAAAAAAATCTTTCCATTTTATGTCTATATTTCCTGCACAGCAAAACCAAAAATATTAATTAACCTATCAAGGATCTTCCACAAGAAAGAATTCAGCTGAGCATAAGTGCATGAAATTCTAGAAATTTCTAACATCTGTGACAGTTTGCTGTGTGCTTTGAAATAGAAAACAATACTAAACAAGAAACATTCAGTTGACACACGTCCCTCAAGTCACAAGAATTTCAGCTAAGACCATCCTAATCCAGACATCAAAAACTGACAGATAGGATGTCTTACAACCCTGTCTGCTTTTGTCCAAATCTTAGTCTTATTTTTGATCCCATGAAAATGAATGATAAAACTCTTGTTCCTGTCACTTGGGAGACAGCTGGGCCCTTCTATGAAGTTCACATCCGAAATTCTGCCAAGAATATGTGGGCGACGCTTCCTGTCAGGAAAGAATTGAGGATAAAATTGAACACACTGATTTGTCTTTGCATCTGCATTATGAAGCACCAAAAATTTCTATCTAAATGATTTGTAGCAGTGGCTGAAAACCAAGATGCTTCTGTTTGGCACAGTTGGTGCACTGAAACATCAAGTGTTACACTGCTCTGTGATTACAGATGGGAAAGCATCTGGCACCTCAAAAAAATGTTTATATTACTTTATAAGATAGTAAACAGTGTTTCTACACTAGCTTTTGAATGATATAGAGACAAGCTGGTAAAATATAAGATGACATTGCATACCAGCCAAACCACTTCTATACATTGCCAGCTTTAAACTGCTCAGCCCTGCATGCTTTCTGTAGATTTGCAAGTGCTGAAGTCCAGCTATCTGCAGTCAACCTTAACGACCTCAGAAATATTGCTAAAATGAAACTGCTGCCATTCTTTATGCATGCTTTGTTGTGAATATTTTCTTCAACTATTCTTAAAAACCATTTATTAACTGACAGTATAAAGAAGACATTTCTGGAGAATTGTCCAGGGAGTACAGAAGAAAAGCTGTTCTTTAAACTACATTTAAACCTTTGAAATTGTGAGCATTAAATGGCCATAGACCTTTTATTAGCTCAGGCAGTTGCAGTTGGTTTCATTCCGAAAAGGAAGTAAGTATTCAGGCTGGAAAAGGTTTTCAGAAGTACAGGCATCCAACATCTTGGTAATAGCCAAGAGCAAAGTTCTCAGTCACAATAATATAAGAATATAATTTGGATTCACAAGTATTGGTTATCAGCCTACTGCTAATAAGTAGAAGAGGTTAGCAGAAATGGTTATTGAATATATTTGGGAAGTGCATACAGTGGCACAGATGTGTTGTTTTTCCTCACTATTTTTGCAGAAAAAGTAAAATTTGAGGAATACCTTGTTTAATGCAAATGATCTCATGGCTTCCAGTTTTCAGATACAATGTACACAAACACTACAATGCTCATAAATCAAGATCATTGATGCCAGACATATATTCTGCTTCACTTGGTTTAAAGTGAAATGATGATCTGATGGATAACTCACCTACTTCATGTTTTAGTAATCTTGGTTCTTTGAAGCATGAGAAACATAAGCCTCAACCGACATGATACTCTTGTTGCTTATGGCTGGTTCAGTGGCACATATCTTTTAATCTATAGTTATTCAGGATATTTACAGAGAATAACATATTTTCCTTTCTTTTCTCCTTTCTCTGAGAGTTTTATGGAATTGTTGTCATTCTTACTTTAATCATTTCAGAGTAGTACACACTCTGAACAAGAATGGTCCATGTGACAGAAGACAGCACTGGAAATTTTGGCATTACAGAAATTTTCTTTTCTTCTCATTAAATGCAGTGCTATATCTTCAGATATTTATGCCTTTTTTTGAGGAAAATTGACTACTTTTCCATAATTTTTACTTTTAATTGTTTTCTCTTGGCCAAAGGAATCCTGCCCAGTGGGTATCTCTTTAACAATCACAAAAGATGTGTATTCTATTTAACCTTCAAAGTCTAATAAACTATAATATCACAGACCCTTCCTGTTTATCTTCAAAGAGGTGGTGTTTGCTTGTATCTGTGTGCTGGCCTTGCAAAAAAGCTGAACAGCTCATTGAAATTCAATCCTGAAAATCAAGGATTACTTGTGCATATTTCATTTTAGTACAGGCAAGACTGCCACGTTCACTGCAATTGTTTGATATCTAAAATGGAAAATATTTATTAATTAATTTTACTGAAACCCAAGTTCATAAATGCTGTTGAATGCATTCTTTTGCAGATGTTTTTTTCTGAAGTGGTTACAAAAGCAACTTTGGCTCTCAAATAAGATACAGTACTTAGCCCTGTAATCCTAAACTTATTGTCCTGACAGCTGGAGAGCTGGAGAGGAGCAGCATTTTGTTTCTTTGTGTTTCTCTCTTTGGCAACTTTTACTGGTGCATGGTGGAAACATTGAACTGAGTATATCTTCCTAACAACACTTTCAGCTCAGCCAAAAAACTGAAAGAGAGGAAATTCAGTAGATTAAAGGAAGAGAATATTTATCATAACTGCAAATAATTCCATTAGAATTTTATCAAAGTTTAGTTTTTAAAGTTTCAAGAAATTATAGTTAATAACTTCCAGCACTGCTTTCAAAATTAGAAAGATTTCTAAGATTAAGCAAATAAGGAGTCATCTAGCAGATGAGTAAAAGCTTTAGAAGATTTACTTCCACACTGGGGACTTGACATTGCATTTGGTACTAAACATTTTGTATTTTCTCCACAAGATGCAAGCAAATATGTGCTAACCCATTTTGTACTTAAACATTTAAAAAAATTTCATTTGTGAATAGTCTTGACTCTCCAGGAGTTCAGCTTTTCGTTCCTACCTGTTGGTATATGGGACATTTCCAAAGACAAGTGTTTTCAGTGGTAAATGTCTAGTGGTGAAACTATATCATGTTAAAACATTAATTTGACAAAAAAATTAGTTTGGAAAAACCAACACTGAAACAGGATTACTGGTTAAAATTGGAGAGCAGCCTTTCCCGCAGAAGCTACTCTTACATCTGGGTTGTAGCAGGTAGTATGGAGTCATTGCTATGCCTGATTTGCTGCATAGATGTGTAAAATCAGATTATATCCTTAGTGTAAATCATCATCCCTTAGTAAAATCATCCTTGATGATGAGAAAAGAACAATTTTACCTATAATTTCAAGTACCTACTGCAACTGTTCACTTTTTTCCTTGTGTCTGCATATTTGCACACTCCTATGTCTATGGTTTTGGGGTACCTGTTAGATGTGTACGGGCTAGTGGCACAAAGCCATCAAGTTCAGATGCCATGGATTAGACGACAGTAATGAAGAAAGCCATGGCTTCCAGGGAACTAACTACTTTAACCAAGTATCCACAATGGTACTTGGAGTATCAAAGAATTTAGATTGACACAGCCAATTTTCTTTTGGTTGGCTTTTTTTTCCCATCATCATCCTTTTATTTTTTCTAATTTGTTTCTGCATTTACAGCTTTGGAGAGGCGTTTTTGAGAGATGCAAGGAATCTGGCAGTTCTGTGAATAAAAGTCAGATTTCCTGGCAACAAATCATGTGCCTTGACCACAAATTTTTTCCTTCTCAGAAAATCCAATTTTGTCCTTGATTATTGCTCCTTCTCTCTGTCCTCTCTCTTCATATTTTGAGTTGGTTTGCACAGTGCCATATGACACTTCAGAATAATGTCACCAATGAACAGTCTTTGTCAAGAGACAGTATTTTAAATGTCTTCACTTTTTTCTGGGTTTTGTTGGTTTGTTTTGGCAATGACTAAAGTCATATTTCACCGTTGTCTGTTCAGAATGTGTCTGATAGCGTGTCCAGAGAAGGGCAATGAAGCTGGTGAAGGGTCTAGAGAGTCAGTCATGTGATGAGTGGCTGAGAGAGCTGGGGTTGTTTAGCCCGGAGAAAAGCAGACTCTAGGTAGACCTTATTACTCTCTACAACTACCTGAAAGGAGGTTGTAGCAAGGTGAGGATCGGCCTCTTCTCCCAGGCAGCTAGTGACAGGACAAGAGAAAATGGACTCGAGATGCACCAGGGAGGTTCAGGTTGGACATCAGGAGGAATTTCTTTGCTGAAAGGGTTTTTAAGCATTGGAATAAACTGCCCAGGGAGGTGGTGAAATCACCATCCCTGGAGGTGTTCAAGAAATGACTGGACATGGAACTTAGTGCTGTGTTTAGTTGACAAGATGGTGATCAGTCAGAGGTTGGACTCGATAATCTTGGAGGTTTTCCAACCTGAATGATTCTGTGATCCCATAATAGCTGTTTCATTTTAAGTCATAAATATATGCATTTTTGAACAGTATGGAGGTATTTGACTATGACAAGAGGTCCTTCAGATACCAGCTACCATTTAGATTTTTAATGAGTCATTGTTCATGTAAGCAATGAAATCTGTGAAAGAGAGCTCAACAGGCTAAGTAGACTTTCATTTTTTTTTTTTTTTTTTAGTTTTTCTGTTCTTGTACTTTTTAAAAGAGTTTTTAAAAGTTTTTTGAAGTGCTTTGTACTGTTTGTTTGTTTGTTTGTTTGTTTGTTTGTTTTTGTTTGTGGTTATGGAGGGTTTACTTGTTTGGTTGGTTTTTTTCCCTGAGCTATTATACTTATCTTATTAAAGGTGTGTCTTCCAGCTCTCAGTGAAACACTAACAGGAAAGTGCTTCAATACTATCATCTTTCTGGATAACAACAGGTGTTTTAACATTGTAGTTCTAAAAGTCCTAAATTACGTGAAATATCTTGAGTGCATAAATACTGTTCAAATCTTCAGAAGCAATTCTAGAGTCTACTCTCAAAATACAGTTAATCTATGGAAAGTTAAATAGGAAATTAAAGGAACCGAGAGCCTTCCTTTGCAGTTAAGCAAATTTAAGTACTCAGGAGGGGTTTAAAAAATATGTATATATACCCTAGTGCTGCATTTCAGCACTGTTTTCAAGTCTCACATGCTCTTTTTCTGGAGTGCCATGCTCCATAAATACCTGGAATTTGGGGTAAAATTGGAGAAATAATAATGGTGCTTTGCTGTTCTGCAATATTCTCTAAGTGCCTATTGAAATGTTCTTCTGACACTGAGTTTGCTGATACTGTACATGCTGCTCTATGGAATATTGTAGGTAGGGTCACAAATCCAGATTGCTAGGTATCTATCTTGAATGTCATGATCAGAAATATGGTCCTTCTTTTCTGTGCTGCTATTATGTAAAACATCTTTTTCTTTTCATTTCTATTAGGTCACTTACATTCATGTGCCAAAAGCTTACCTTGAAATGCAAACTTTAAAGGAGTGCAATCTTTCATATATGAACATGTTTGAAGACTTGGCTGAATTTGTGAATGGTGTGGAGATGCAGATATTTAAAATTTGTAATGCAGCCATTAAATAGTATATTTGAAGATATGTGTTATAAATACTAAGTACAGAATCACTGTTCTCCCAAATCCTAGGAAGCACATGAAAGATGGTTAGTGTGTTGCAGATAGAGAGAGGTCATTGATACTTTGTAATAATAAAACATCTTAATCTGTTTAGAAAAATTATACTTCATTTCTTCTATGTTCTTTATCATATTTTTAACTGTAATACATGTGCATGATATTATAGCACAGGGCAGGGATTTTGCTATCTGCACATATCTTAAGATTCAGCAAAATGGTGATCGTATTCTGATTGGAGCTTTTAGAGATGAGTCCAACATATTTTTAAGTCATTAATATTGAGTATATAATCAAATTCCTTCTGTCATATGCTTACTACATTAGGCAGGTAAATGAGGTAATTAATTTACCAGTAAAAAAAAATCCAATAATTAATAGAGTAGGAGGACTTGCAATACTCATAAACAGGGCAGTGTAACACACATGCATTTTTAGCTTTAGTTACTCTCATTCTCTGGAGAGCAATGAATTGTTTAATTATTTCCTGCAACGTCCTCTAAAGTCACACAAAAATGCTCTTTAAAATAAGAATCTGAATGCAAAACATCAGATGTAATTTGTTATTATGCACAGATAAAAGTGATAAAAATAATTCCCCTTAAATAATACATGGTAGATTCACGTAAGATGTGGAAAATACACTGAATGTGCTTGTAGGGAAGTGACCTCCGTAATTCATTGGAGCTGCACCTTTCATCCATTAAGAGCATATTTGTCAGACATATCATTCTCTATCCCCGAATCTCCAGCACACCCCAATATATCCTCCTAACTCTTGGTTTTTTTCTTGTTTTTCCTCATTGCTCTTTATCTAGAGAAAGGAAGTACGAGGCAACAGAAAAGCAAGATATATATCGGGTAAGGTATAGGTACAAAGTATAGGACTCATGGTGGGGATTAGTGATTGTGCAGGACAGTGCTTCAGTAGATTCTCTGTGTCCTGTTTATGTTTTATTCAGCTTTTATTGAATGCAAATCTTGGTGGATCTATAGTATCATGTTGGTTTATTACACACTCACACAAGAACCAAACAAGGGCTGATATGATTCTGTTAACAATTTTTAATTTGTCTTTCTTCATACCTTACATTTTAACTGAATGTAGGAGATAAATTTTGAGAAGATAAGCTTGCATAAAGAAGCTGTAAGAACCCTCTCTGACTGAAACATCACTTTCCCGCTATTTCAGTGGTGTTTACTGTAAAACCTCTTCAGAGGGCTTTCTCTATAACACTTGCAGACAAAAGCTACTGCATTTTAGCTTCAATCTTCATTATATGCCTTTATATAGACTTGCTTTATTCAAACAGGGAACTATTATTTTGTAATTATAAAGCCTTTTCTTATTCAGCAGAAAGGTTTTGTGGCTCTTGTTAATTTATTAACTGCTATTCTTAGACATTAATTTTCCACCTTTAAGTGGAAACAAGCATATCTAGTCAATCTTATAAAATCCTGCCTACTTTAGGAATTCTGTTCTGCAAGCCAATTTGGCTCATCCAAACCTCCAGTAACATATCCTGATCACGCATTCCCAAGTTTACAAATGGTTTTCCACCACTGCTCCAATAACATTTGTTTACAAACTTAGAACCACTGGGTGGTCTTTTGCTGTGGCAGAAGGGGTGGCTGTGAGAGGCCATTGTAATAATCCTGTGGATCTTACCATCAGCACACCAGGCTCCTGCTGCTTGGGTGAGTTATTCAGTTACCTGGGAGCTGCAGCACTGAAGAGTGCTGTAGGGCTGTGTTACACTTTGGTGCTGTTGAAACTCTGCCTTTTTCTTTTTTTTTGGTCCCTTTTTTTTTAATTACAAATAATCCTAGTAGTCAAATGACTATTTGACTAATTTTCAGAGGCTTTAAACTTAAAAAAGTCAGTTCATAGGATCATAGGACAGTTCAGGTTGGAAGGAAGTCTAGAAGGTAACCTAGACTAACCACTTGCTTACTAATAAGCTACCAACCTACGTGAAAAAAACAGTCCTTTAAGTTTTTCTTTTCAATTTTAAATTACATATTTTTGTTGGAACCTAACTGATGATATAAAGCACATTATTTAACTAAGCTTACAAAACCTCCTCAGCTGACATAACTTTTCCCATGTCTATAAAATTTCAATTTATATGTGTGTGACTTAGCAAAGCTGACAATTGCAAAGATTTGTTATATGTTTATTTTCTAAGTTTTATCCACTTCTTAATCTTTAATCTGAAAACACCATCAGGAGACAAAATAATAAAACATCACTTTGAAAATATTGTTCTATTATGCAATGATGTGAAAACACTCTAACCATTGACTTCAGTCATGTGGTGGGATGTATATACATTATACCTAAAGTAAAGGATTTTAGAAAACAAAATGCCTGGAGAGTAAGAATACATTTCTTATGAGTTTGAATCTGTACATTTTTCTTTAGATGTGCTTTTTTACATGTAATGATTTTCCACTGAACTGTGCTGCTAGTGAGAAGTGTTAGGCAATGTTCCTCCTAAAAGTAGCTTTACTGTACAAACACGTATTTGTATTTTCAGAAAGGTATGACAGTGCCTTTGCTTTCAAGTACCAGTAACTCAGTAGGACTGTTCAAGGATCTGCTGTGTTTTCTTGTATCTGAATATTTATCTTTAAAGACAGTAAAGCACAGGCCATTACATATTTATGTTAATTACTGTGTGATTAATTCATTCTTCAATTGGGTGTGTGATGTGCCATGTTCCCTGAGAGTTTCAGAACTCTGTTAATGCCAGATGTCTGACCTGGAGCCTCAAAGAACTCTCTTTACTGGTGCTTAGAGTATCTGGTGCATCCACAATCACATCTCATGGATCTACTAAGTGCAGTGATTTAATCCAGCTGCTTGCATTCTGTGTCTTGCTATCATTTGCCAGCTACTCACCATGAGACCTGGGCAGGAAACAATTTTCTCATCCCATTAAAATCCTCAGAGATTTAAAAAAAAAAAAAAGAAAGGGTATTGTAAGGCTGATCCTCAGAAGGGGAAAAAAACCCCAAGATTCACCCCAGAAATAGGTTGTCCTTATGACAGTCACTTCAGATGTGGAGATTCAGATTCAAAACTTTAAGCTAGATATCTTCATGAAATGTTTGTCTTTTTGACTAAATCTTTTGGATCAATAATTCCCTGATGAAGAGCATTTAATGTCCCAAATTCCTGACTATTTCTATGTACAAGAGCCACTATTTTCACATAGATGATCTGTCATAGCTGCAAAGGGTAATTTTTTTTTTGTACTTGAGCAACTGTCAAGGCTTTGGGAAAAGCAGACATTGCACACTAATTTCCCTCTCACCACCACACATCATCCATGCTTCATATAGCATCATTTGATATATCTGCTGAGAGTATGAATTGAATTTGCTGCTTCTTTTTTCTTTGTAGCCACTGTCAGTAACACAAATCTAATAGAAATAGTATATGGGTATATGTCTGTTCACAGAGTGCTTTTTTTGCAAAAGGGGAGAATGTAAACCCATATCTTTATATTACCCACCTAAATGTGAATTATGGCTCCAACCTTAGTGCTTCATTTTATTATTCATAATATTATACTGTGTTATTTTTATATTACTTTGTACTTGAAAAGTACAGTATTCTAGACAATGTACGGTCATAGTAGATGACTCATACCTAAAACTGAGGATCTAAAGATTTACAGACATGTTTTATTTAACCCAAATTCATACTGCTGTGTATAATTTAAAAAGGTCTACTCATTGGAAATTCTGACCTAGCAGACTCTGTGGCCTTAGAGGTGTTGGCTTTAAGGGATAGTGGGAAAGGGGAAGAAAGGCAAAGAGTAGGCTATTTTTTTCACCAAAATTGTGTATACGTTGGGAGTTGAAGGCTAAGAAGGCATAGAGCTGCATGAATGAGAAACAGCAGGGTACTCTTGCACCAGATAACTAATGCTGCTTCAGGGTCCATGTGTGCAGGAGCAGCTTTGGTGAATGCAGCGTGTGCCTGCTTTGGCACAGAATATGGTACTGCCCCCCCTAAACGCAACAATAAGGTTTCCAGTGTTTTTTCCCATAGCTGAGGTTTAATTTGCTGGTTCTCAGGGATGTGCTTAGTGTCTGTTCAGTCCTCCTAGACTTTTTTTTGTAGTGCTACAAATGATGAGCAATGATTATCAAAAAGCTGCCCGTACTGGGCCAGTGTCTATGAAGAAACTGTACTGGCACATCTGGCTCTTGGGCATCCAGCATAATGCGAAGGACTGGGCAGTACTGGTTTACTCCACCAGTGCAGCTCTTGGGTGTTCAACACATCACCTTTCTCTCTTTCTGAAGACAGGATGATATGTTGAATATGATTTCAGTATCTTGTCAATTGTAAGTGAATCCTTTAAAAATGGAATTCTGTGTAGGCAAAATGACTAGATAATTTCTACGTACTATAAATCTGTCTTCTGATTTATGGTTATTTCTATTCATTCTGTGAAGAGATCATCAGTAAAAGGAACACAGCAATGAATAGCTATTTTTGATACTTTCCTTGACTACTGGTATATAAATAATTTCTGAAAGATACTATTAACTTCCCTGGTGGAACAATAAAAATGCTAAATAATTCTAAAGAGTGGAAACAGCTCTACCCAGGAATTTATTTCTTATAATACCAATAACAGGGCTGGTAGCTTCATGATTACTTTCTGTAAATAATTCAAATACAACAAAAACAACAAAATCAAGGTATATCTGTAAGATATAGATCTAGTAGGGTAACCTTCTCTCATATATCTCTTTTATTTATAGACTCAAAGGCTTTTTTTATGATATTCCTCTGCAGCATAGCTGGGTACCTCATAAAGTTTAACAGCTTTTTCCTAACAATGCTTATCTTTTGAGGGAACAAAATCTTCGTTATAAGGACAGGTAAGGAAAGAACAGGGACCTCAGCATTACCAAAGGTAATGGTGGAAGCACAGAATAGCAGTAGAGGTGGAGTGAAAATTAAAGTGTGTTAATACCTAGTCTCTCTCTCTCCACAATAACCTTTCTACTGCCACACACTGCTTATTTATGAGGAGCATCACATATTTTGTGATTTAGTTTTCTGTTAATGGCAAGGTGCCCACAATTATGTCTCATTTTCCAATGCTCTTTGAAAATGAGTTCATCAGTACCCTGAATGTCTCCGGTGAGACATTCTTGTTGTCACAGCTGTTATTCAAATGATAGAAACACGCAGCAAAAAAAGATTTGCCAGTACGAAAGGATCCCTGTGATGGAAGGTGACCTCCGTCTGTCAGGCGCATTGGGCCAACTCGCTGCGTGATCCAGCATAAGCACGGCTGACTTCCAGCCTCTGAGCACAATGTGTGATGTGTGGGGTCATCCTGCAGCTCCCCTGCCCTCTGCTCCCAGGCCATGGGGCTGACCTCCTCCCTCGGGGAGGCTGACCCCTGCCAGCCCAGCTGAAATGGGCTCCTAGATGGAGTGCAAAGCTCAGATCTTGGCTTTCAGCAACAGAAATGGTAATAGGAGAAAACACTTGTCTTTGGAGGCACCACAACTGCCAAAGAGTATATTCACTTCCATTCTTATTTAAATAGGGTGCATATTCAAGACTTTACTTATTCTAAAAGCTCTGGGAAATCTCAAGGAGAGAAAAATAGAAAAGTGCTGTCAAGCTTCTCTGACAATTAAAAGAAAAATAAAAGGATGCTTTATCTGCTATGATTTCAAGTGTAATTTCAGTGATGTATATGCACATATGTGATATGTGAGTGCATAATAGGTCCATATGTGCATAGAAAAAAAAAAACATTTCTGTAGTTCATCATCAGAAAAAAAAAGATGTCTGAATTATTTAATAAAGATTATCTGTGGAACTGGGAAGTTTCATGTGTGATAAATAGAGATTCACTCAAGTAACCTTGCCTCATGCAGTGGTCTGTGTGAATGAGAGATGCACATCTTCTTTCAGCTAGTCCCACCAAATGGTTATTGTGTGGGTTGAAATGGCATACAACTGAAAAGCAACACACTCTGCATATTTTATATAAGACTTGCTTCAAGCACTTTCAGTATTGTTTCCATTACTTCATGATGTGGAAAACAAGTCAAATAACTGCATTATAGAAATATTTCCAGGATACAATACTTACAGTGTTGTTATGTCTTACTGTTATAGTAAGCAGGATACTTAACAGTTCAAAGTGAATTTCACTTGGACGAGATTTACAGTCTGAGGATTAGATTCATTTGTCCTCCACATCCTTGAATATTTTCCATATCTTCTTCAACCTCCACTCACATGCAGAGACCTGGGAGAATATCTTTGTTCATCAAGAGGAGAGATGTAGCAACTTAGAGGAGAGGTGGGGAAATGGTAAAGAAGATGAGGAATATTAAGTGAATATTTTCATATCAGGGACTAGTGCAATTAGCTAGATTTATGCTAATTGCTAATATTTATCTTATTCTTTATTTTAATAAAATTGTAGTTTATACCCAGCCTTGAAGAACGTATTTTAAAATAATTTAATAGAGTAATGGCAGAGTAATTGGAGGGAGATGGTATGCAAAATTGTTTAACATGCTACATGTGAAATATGAGATGCCTTGGCTGCTGCTGGCAATTACTTTTTAAAACATATTCCTCTCAAGGATTTTTTGATTTATTTCCTATGTTCTTCAAGGCTCCACTCTTGTTGTGACAATTCTCATAACATATCTAGTCCCACGTAAGTAAATGTGCATAAAAGTATGAAATCATGAGGGTTTCTTATGTGTTTCAGTTCCTATCACTTTTTTGTTCCTCACTCTTAGAATCACAGGATAGTTGAGTTTGGAAGGGACCTCTGGAGGTCATCTTGTCCAACCCCCCTAGTCAAGCAGGGTGAATTAGAACTGAATGTGTCCAGACAGATTTTAAATTATCTCAGAAGATACAGATTCCACAACCTCTTTAGGCAACCTGCACCAGTGTTTGGTCAGCCTCAGAGTGAAAAACTGTTTCCTGCTCTTCAGAGAGAAGCCCCTCCCCCTGAGATTTGGCTTGTGTCCATTGCCTCTAATCTTGTTACTGGGCACCACTGAAATGAGTCTGGCTCCATCTTCTGTGTACCCTCCCTTCAGGTATTTATATACATTAATAAGATACTCCTGAGTTTTCTCTTCTCCAGGTTGAACAATCACAGTTCTGTCAGCCTTTCCCCATAGCAGGTATGTTTCTGCCTCTTAATCATCTTAGTGGTTCTTCACTAGATCCTTTCCAGTAAAGCAGAAAGTCCCCTGTCTCTCTTGTAGTGAGCAGCCCAGAAATGGACCCAGTGCTCCAGTTACGGCCTCACCAGTGGTGACTAGAGGACCATTCTCTTTTTGTACTTGGGATTTGTTTAAGTTTGCCTGAAAATTTGCAGTGGTCCTCCCTGTGGAGGGTTTGCCCTGATATCCTGGCTGAATTTACAGAGCTCTGCCACAGTTTTCAAATGGGCCAACTTTTGAGACAGTGGCAGGCTGAGATAATATGGTTAAAAGGCGGCTGATATTACATGTACATTAAGTACTTCTACCAAGTTTTCTCTTCACATGTGAGCCCAGGTCCAGGTCCTGATCCAATACCAGCTGACTACTAGTGAGCCAGGGAAGATACAGGACCAGCCTCTAAGCCACCCAGTCATGATTCAATTTAGTTGGCATGGATTTCATCACATGGCATCTTTCTGGCTTCGGGGGGAGTTGGAATAGACCCTCAAAGCCCTCAGAAAATCTAATGATTGTTGGTGTGTCAAAACTCAAGTATGAAGCTTAGTTGAGAATTGAATATATGAAAATTACAGTTGTCCTTTTTGTTTCTCATAAAAGCTGTAATGCTTTGAACTCTGCAAAAAGGTTATATGTAGGACAAATAGGATTTCTTACCACAGGATCAGGGTTGATTTTATATCCCCCTTTTCACTAATCTAATGTGCCTCAGAGAACTGGGTGTATGTCAGACTGCATTTTATTGTAGAGCTTAATTGCTGCAAAGGATGATCTATCTGCTAGAGTTTTTGTTCACATTAATAAACTCTCTTGGTAGTTATATAAACATTTACTGTAGTCCATTAATGAAAAGTATGCTAGTGCAGGTGCTGAGTGTACCACAATAAAATTCTAGCAGTCAAAAGGTTGTTTATTGTACTTGGTCACATATTCTGTCGTACTCGCAGGTATTGAGACCGAAATGGAACAAATGAAAAACCAATATTAGAGCCTCTTAAAATGGAAAATAAATTAAAGAAAAACATTTTTAGCCACTGTGCCTTTTTTTTTTTCAGTTGTAAAACAATGCATGTTTAATTTAGAGGAATTAATATTATTTTTCCCAGAGACTATCCATGATTATTTCTTTTTTTACATAATAAATACTGTTGCCTTAAAACCAGTGGAAACTAAGAACTCTTGACAACTCATTTTAGGTCTGGTAGGTTGAATGTAAGCTGAGCTGCCCAGAGAGAGTTGGTGAAAGAGTTTACTTGCTGTAATTGTAATAAAGGAAATTTAAAATCCACAATCTGTTTCAAGTAAAAAACGAATAACTGAATATTGTCTTAAACATTTTTCCCCTCTTCTTGGCATGTTTACGATCTTTAGGCAAGTGGCATTTTTGGACTCAGGATATAGATGCTATTTCTCTTAGATAAGTAAAACTATGTTTCTGAACTCTTCAGTCTAGTAATTCAAAGTTTGTAATTTCAGAATCTTTGCTTTACAGTGTAGGAAAATAAAATGTAAAAGCTAGGAATAGATCACAGGTTCCTCATGTTATGCTTCATTTGGTAACTTTACATGCCCTAGTGCATTTGAATTGATGTTAAATGCATTGGTTATTCTGTGCAATGAATCCTCATTAATTTTCCAGAAAGGAAAATAATACAAGAGACTGCCATGCTATTTTAGCTATCAAAATATTACAAAACCATAAGGAAATATTTTTTTAAATAATTTTTGTGGGGAGGTATGAGTATTTGTGGCCAGCATTAAGCTTCAATTATAAACCTAAATTTAATGTCATTATTATTGATGTTATTATTATTATTTCATTATATTATCCTTTTTGGTGTAAGCAAAATATGGATTTCTGGATTTTAGTTTCTAGGTGTCTTGCATATGTAATAGCAGGGTTTTTTAATAGTTTTCTTTCTTTCAAGTGATTTTCTGACTGAAGCATCCACGCTCACCGTGGTGCTCACAGTTTTACACTATTTAACCATAGGAGGGAGCCTCTCCTCTTTCAAAGTTAACTCGGGGAGTTACACTCATGAGCCTTAGAAGGTATCTTCCTGCCGGTTTGCCTTTGGAAGCGTAAATGCTTCTTTCTTTCCTATGAGGCTGATCCACTGCAGTTTCACAGGCAGATTCATTTGCATGGGAATAAAGCCTGCTAGTTCCAGAAACAGCTGTGCGGAAACTATTAAGCCCTGCTCCCAACGGATTTTAAGAGTGCAAGATCGTACAAGCTTGCACACAAGTGGGATTGAGTCTTTTTTTGAAAATAGCTGGGTCACATAAGTTTCTGCCACTATCACTGCTTCATCCAGCTGCTGCGGGAAAGACTGTTGTTTACCTGATGCTGCAGAGGTTGTACTCTAGCCTTTTCCATGACATCTTTCTCTTCATTACAGACAATAATACAGTCAGTATTTTGGTTGTTGTCCATTAATTCAAGTTAGGTTTGACCTTAGCACAAAGTTTACGTAGCTCATAATAAAAATTTAATGGAGTGCCTTAATGGAGTTCCTTAAGTGGAAGTAAACCCATGTGTGAGTATATTTAAATATGTCGATTACTTCGAATTGGACCAATAAGCTTGTATGAGAGAAATTAATCTGTCAAATTAAAAAATAGAAAATAAATACAGAGGGGAAATACACTATTAGAGAGGAAAAAACTGAGAATGGTTAGAGGATAAAACAGAATGATTGGAGAAGCCTGAGCAAAGGAATAACATGAAATGTTATTAGAGCTTAATAATCAAATTAAATTAAATTTTAGGCAATTTAACTTCAAAAATCTATTTAAGTGACATGTAAAGGAAGGTACTCTAAAGTTTTTATTTGGTCAGAAATTATTTCCCAGATTACTTGTGCTTGGTGATTCAGCTTGAGGCTCCTCTTTGTGGTGAGCAGAGGTTTCTTTGATGTTTGATCATCAGGCCTGCCATCCTCTTCCTCATCATATAAGTCTGAGCTGGGGCTCTAAGGCTTGAGCAGCCTCTGAAAGAGAGATGATGATTGCTGCTGAGATGCCACAGAAACACCTAGTGCTTGCAGTGCCTGGAATGAGAGCTCACAGTGGTTTCAAACAGGAAAATGGGGTCTCACTTAGACTGGCCTATTTCTCCAAACTCTCAAAGCTGTTTTTTCAAATTTCTCACCTTGTTGCTCCAGTACTGGGCCATATTATTGCTTTCTGAGTCCTCTGCCCATCAACATACACTCAGATCTGCCCTGGATAGAAACAGGTTTAGCTTACATTATTCTGCAGAAATAATAAAAAAAAAAAATCCCACATTTTCTCACAGCAAGAGCAGCGCCTGGTATTAACTCAGGCATTTCTCACACCTAATATTCTACTACTTTTCTTGCATACATTATTGGATAATGTCCAGATAAAGTCATATGTTATTTTTTCTTGTCATATGAATGTGATGATAGCTCCTGGGAGGAATCTTTAATGAGGGAGTAAATCTGCAATACTGCTTTTGTTCCAGCTCAGTACTACAAATTCTTGTTCTTATAAGTAGATTTCTTGTATGGAGTCTGATTAACTGTAAGACATTGATGATGCTTGTGTTTACAGAAGTTTGCAGGGTGGTTCCCTGTAAACTATTTATACCATATGTCAGTATGTCTCTTTATTCCTTACTTCTCCTCCCTCTTCACAAATATACTCAAGTTAACTCTATTAATTTTTCTGTGTTTTGGAAAAATGGGCAAGAATGCCACTATGTAAATAATTGTGTATATGTTATCACTGTAGTAATATTCAAAAGTTGGAATTCCAACTGTGCTGCAAACCTCTGAACTACAGAGAAAATATATATGTCTCCTGTGAAGGACCTACCAGTCTGAGGCTTGAAGCTTAGGAATTTTTTATGCAGATGTTTGTCTTTAAATACTAAAGGGGTTGCAAAAGTCTTGATGGTTGGGATTTCCAAGGCCTTGTGGTCTTCTCAGTGCCTGTGTCTGTATGCCTGCTCCTATCAGTCTGTCTGTAGCACAGTTGTGATGACAGTATCTGATCTTTGAGAAGTGTCAGGGAATGTCCATAGTATGGATGTCTCCCGACCCTAGGCTGCCCACTCATCCCCAGGCTGGTGCAGAGGGCTGAAGAATATGGGCTGGATTATAGGGATTTTTCCTGGCTGCACAAGAGCTGTACCGCACCAAAATTATAGCGTTGGGTCATCTTTGACCAATCCTTCTCTGACCAGCATGTCATATATGCCAAAGCCTCTGAAAAGGTACTCAGAATGTGTTTTCTTCCCTAATGTATAGAGAGCAAAATCCTTTTTTTTTCCTTGCAGTTTACCACTGGAGGAGGAATGAAGATTTAGTGTTGTATAAACCACATGCTGTTCTTTCCATTTGCTGTTTTAATTTTGCTCTTCGATCCAACATTAGGAAGACTGACATACTTATTGAAGTTTGCAGGCTAGATGCACCAGCGTTGGCTGATGTGCTTTGAAGTTCCAAGCTAGATATCCTCAGTTTCACACATACACTCCTAATGTAAACCCAGCTGCACTGCTGAATCCTTGCTTTCATCCAACTCTGAAACAAAAGCAAAGAGAGTGGGTTTAGACTGAACCCATGGAGATAAACCCCAGGGAAATGCTATTAGAAAACCCTTTACAAAGTGAAACACTGACTTCAGTAACATTCTTGCTCAAGTGACGCTAATGATCTGAGTTTAATTTCTTTCCCTTTTACCCAACTATGCTTTTTTACTGTGTTCTCTCATTGCTGATAGTCATCCTTCCTTCTTGCCAAGTCATTCCTCTTCCAGTTCACAGTTGCCACCACACTGCTTTCTCAGAAGAAAGATCCTGTCAAATAAAGAATATCCCTGAAATTCAACATACATATGTTAAAGAGTAGCTGCGTATAGACGTTAAACAGCCTTACCATTGAATTGTGAAGGACTAATATTAATTGACTGTGTTAAGGAGTCCATTAAAAAGTGTGCTCTCTAGAGCATCTACTATTTATGGAACTTACATTTCTCAATCAAATGCTTAAAAGTCAGATAGTGTAACCCTAAAATGTGCATTTCCTTCTATTTATAAAGATATGCTGCCTCCAGATAATCTAGATGATCTCTAAGGTCCCTTCCAATCTGAGTCTTTCTCCAATTTTATGATTCCATGATTCCATTTTCTACATTGCCTTTAAGAATTACTGGGAGTTTCTTTTCAGGAGAAGGTAAGAAAAAATAAATCAAAGAACTACAGTGAATTGCACTGATCAGTCACACCAGTGAGTCTCAAAGAGTTTAGTAATCTTTAAAGTTTAGTTTTGCTGGAATGTTTTCCAGTGAAATTGCCTGCACCACTCTGCTTGTGCAAAAGATTCTTTGAAGTACTCTTATGGTTGCTATTAAAAATGTATGGCTGTTGTCCAAATGCAAGCCTTATCCAAAAGCCTTATGCTTTTTGTTAATCCAAAAAACATAGGAAGAAGTAAATGTTTTGCAAGAAAAGGTGTTTTAGACAGATTACACAGATAAGAGGACATAGCTGTGAGCAAGTAGAGAAAAAAGTATGGAACAGAGTCTGCAAACCTGCTGATATTTCCTAAAGGTCGGTCTTCCTTCAGATATTTATCATGAGCCTGAAAGTTATGTTCTACTACAAGAATGAGAAAAATCAGCTCTTCCAATTTTTAGGGCATGTTCTTTTAGCCCTATTGTGAATTTTTTGTTCCTCTATGCAAACTCAATGTAAGTGGCTTCCAAGAACGAGGGTGGCTACACTTTTCACGCTTCATTCTTTCTCTTGATCGAAAGAGCTCTTCTCCTTTGTGCAGATCATGGTTGACTACCTGCTGGATGGTATAAACTTTTTTATTTAGAGGTGTCAAGTGGTCTGTGAAGAGATCTTACTGTTTCTGAAACATTTAACCTACTTCCTTCTTTACAATGGGAATGCTCTCAGATTTTTAGACAGAGATAAAGAAGCAGTGGTGGAAGTTTAGAAGCTATGATTAGGAATACATGGCTCACAAGTACATCTCTTACTACTCCTTTGTAAAAGGTGAAATTCACACCACCTGACCTTCACCATGCTAGAGTTCCCCCTAAATGGGATCACCTAAAGTGACTGTGTAATTCTAAGGTGGTTCTTAGGAAAACAAAAATCTTAAAAGTTGGAGTTGAATTGATGAAACAAGATAACTGCAGGTACTCCTCTATATAAATGTCAGATTTTGCTTTTATGGATATCAATCAATCTTTGTCTTCTGTTTGATTGTATTTCAGTATTATCATAAGTTGGGTACTACCTTACAGAAATTCTACAGAAATAAAAATATTCATAAATATGGAAGTACATAAATACTGTCATTTGAAACAAAGTGAATATTTTTGGAAAGACAGTAGTATTTTTTGAAAAAAATGAACTGGTAATAAATTTTTGCTATTGGAGTGACTTCGTGTATATTTTTTGACAGAATTATGAATATCAAATCCCAAACTAGAAAAAATAGTAACATAATTTGTGCGATAACAAATACAAAACTTTATCTCAAACATACAGTAGACCAGTCCCTGTTTTCAGAAATCATCATCTTTCAGTACATAAGGATCACTGGAGCTGGGGAGCACTGGAACAGCAAAGATTTGGCTTCCTGCCAGAGACTTCCTTGAGCCAGGTCATTTGGCCCCAGTATCTGTAAAATCAGGGATTTGACGCCCTCCAGTATCACCATAATGAATCCATCCAATTAGATGAACAAGCAGAAGCAAAGACCTAAATATATTAGCAACCTGTGCTCCTCTGTAAGGAAATTAGAGGCTGACTTCAGACACTAGGGTGTCTGTTAATGGGCTCAGCCTATGGAGTGTGGAGCCTTACATTTCAGAGTTCATTCACCACCTTCCTTTTTCAGCCGTTTTTGTGGAAAGGCAATTTCTTCATGATGAATTCTTTGAAATCTGGCAGGGTTTTTTTATGTCAAATATGTTAATTTTGTAGAAAGATTTCTGAATTCATTTTAGCAGAGAATATGCATTCGAATACTGAACTTGCAGACACCAATTTTAAGATATATGGATCCTGTGATATTTTATGATGTCTTTTAGGTAATAAATAAAAGACATCACACTGCAATTGTTGGCTTCAGATTACTGCGGTGAGTCCTTTGTCCACTAAAGAATTGTTCAAGATTCATGGTTAAGTAATTGAATTAGCACATTTGAGAGACAGTTCACAAGATTCACAGTCCAAGTGTTCTTTGGTCATAAATGAAACAAACTGAATTCCTTCTTTCCTTTTTTCTCTGCTGATGCTGCCATTTTCTTAAACTAAAATGCAATCTAGTAAACTGTTGGGATTAATTCCTCTCCTTGGAGCCTTTCCCTTATCCCCTTAAACTCCAACCCCAAGAAAAGTAGAAAGGGATTCCCCCAATTTCACATTTTTGAGGTAGAAAAGTATGTTCCAGGCATTTATTGCACACTTTTGGTTCATTTTCACAGTTAAAATGGCTCTGTATGGTGGAAGATTCTCCTCTGTTCCTGTCTCCTCCTTCAGCTAAGCAATAATGGGGAGACAGGGCTGTGAAGTCACAACTCGTATTGTGAAAAGAGATCACATCCATCAAACTGTCACCTCAGTTTTCTGTCCAGGGTCATAGAGGAACAAAGTCAGCTTGTGTCAGGTTGAAATAGCATTGGTAAGTGTTAGTGTGTGTGAAGCTGGTGGTTTGAAGTCTATTTATTTTGTTTGAAAGGCTCAAACAGCATGCTGCCAAGCAGAGGAACAAGCAGGAGGAAGTCCTCCTTATAAATTATTACTGGAAGGCTCACAGCCAACATTTAAGATGTGAAATTGTGCCATCTGCTTTTCTAGGTTTTTCTTTTGATTTACTTTGTGGCAGCTACCTGTTTCTGAGTTTTTGCATCTTGCAAAGAGGTAAAACTCGTGTTAAAAACTAACATGACAACAGCATTTATTTAACAAAGATTTAATGCTTTCTTGAAAAGCAGAGAATATGCAGGGGATCTTATCTCAATATCTGTGTCATACTTTCAAGACAAATTATATGAAAAAAATGCCATCTCTTTTTACACAGACTGAGAACGAAGATAGAAACCTTTTCTCATTGTGAAAAATGCAATTGCTTGTTTTGATTTTAGCTATCAAAAGCATTTCAGGGAGGCAACACTTTTTTTGATATGGTGATTCCTAATGTTATTGATTTTTTGTCAGTTGGAGGGTTTTTTCTTCTACTTTTTCTTATTGATTTTCTGGGGGAACATCTCTGTTGTTGCTTTGTTGTTCGAAATATTTAAGGTTTATTTACCCATTTTTTGTTAAAAAGAAAAATCTTAGGCCCAGCAACGACTTTAGGAAGACACACAGCTAATTTTAAAAGAACTAAAAAAGGCTAATTACTTCAGTGCAGGCTAACTGAGATGCACGTGGGGATCTCTTGCAAGCATCCAGGGGTGTGTTCCAGGGGAAATTAGTGGCTGAGAGGGTGATGAATGGAGATGTGTACTTTTCTGTGTCTTGTCCTGACATGCTGTCTGTGTACGGGCTGTACTGCCCAAGTGCCTGGCAAGATGGTTTGGATACCCTCCCTGAGGATGCTGTGCGGCGGCGGGGCGAGGGGGAGGGAGGAAGGGGGGCTGAGTGGCAGCAGCATCTCTTCCCCCACCCCCCTGGAGAATCGCTTCTGCTGAAGTCATTTGGTGAGCGCTGCTTTTTCCTGTGCGAGGATTAGGGAGTAGAATGGCTTTGTGAGGAAGCTCGGAGAGTGGGAGCTGAAGAGAGGCTGAACAGAGGGGTCGAAAGACTTCAGCCTTTCATAGTTCTTTCAGTCAATTCATTCTGAGAGACCAATTGCATGTGATACGGCAGCTGGGGGTTTTGTTTTCCTTTCAGCTATATACTGTAGGAGAAGCTGGTAAGGTTATTTTTTTTCCTTGTTCTACTGTTCCATGATGCTATTGTAATTGCTTTATCGAAGCGACTATTTGGTGAGGAAGGGAAGTTGGTTAATGATGCTGAGGGTCCCCTGCATTGTCTCTGCTTTGTGCAGCTGCAGTTTGGGGAGAGGCAGTGTTTACAGTAGAGGGGCTGGTTTCCACTGAACAACTTTGCTGTTATTTTTCCGAAGTTGTTCCAACCTTTCTTTCGGCAAAGCTAGGAAAATAAGCAAATAAACAGACATGGTTGTTTAGAAATGGGTAAATATATAGAGGCTGCAATTTGTTGAAAAAGTAGTTCTGCCTAAATCTCAGTTTTCAGATATTCTTCCTTTGATGTTATCAGATTTGTTACTCTGCTGAATCAACATCAATATGTGAGAACCTTACCTCTCAAATATTTTCATATTTTCAGCAGGGATATGATAGGTCACTTAAACTGATAGCAAAAGAAAATATAACAAAACTGTACCTGTGGAAGGTGAAAATATTTGGGGAAAAGAAAAATCCTGGGGGAACTCTGGAATTAAAAGATAAATGAAGAAACATTAGTTCTTGGTAGAAATTTTTAGCAGAATATCCTGATCAGCATAATAGGAAGCATGTGGTTAAGCAGAGAATATAAATACTCTTTCAGAAGATTCAAAATGCACAGGTGCATAACCTAACTGCATCCTTCCAAAGGAAGAGTTATCACATTTATCCTCTTTAAAGAAAAAAAAGGAAAAAAAAAAGAAAGAAAGTTAAACCAGAAGACCCTGGCTATCCTATTCCTTTTTGTGTTGTTTCTAGAATAGTGACTTGTGTTGGTCAGAATCTTTTATTTCCTTTCATATCATCGTGGGAAACTTTAGCTTGAATTGGTTGGACATACATGAGCGCAGCTTGGGGTATACCATGTCTATTCCACAGGCAGGCTATGAAAATCCTGCCTGTGACTCAGATGAATTGTAAAGACCATAATTACCAACAAAAGTTTCTTTTGTGGCCATTCAAAAATCCCAAACAAGGTAAGAGGGAATGATTGACAACAGTTACACTACTGATTGACAGAGAACCAAAAACTTGGTCCGTGACTTACTCTGTTAGTTTTTCAAGAAGCGTTGACCTTTTCCACTATTAATCTATTCTTTCTGATGAACTATTCCCAATTCCTCTATTGAAGTTGGAATGTCTATCTAAAATGTGTCTTTGTAATTACTGCCTTTAGTCTGTACATCTTTTTACAATGATATGCTTATTTGTTGATGCGGAAACAAAATTGAGAGATGCATTACAATCAGACCTCCATGAAAGAATGTGTATCTTTTATATGCCTCCCATGCTTAGCTATTGATTTCAGCTACAGATTTCACTCTTATGAAGTAATGAAGTGCCACATCCAAACCCTGCAAATTTATACTCACAGTTCTAGCTGTTAATAATGGAAGGCCCAAGGATATCAATGTGGTTACTCATGTGAGTAAAGATTTGGAGACTCATTTCCCATTCATGAATGAAATGGTTTAGGAAGTGCACAGTTACTATGGTTCTCCTTTGGCTTAAAAACAAAAATCTCCATTAAAACGACCACTAATGAGATTTGTTAGAGGGGCCCAAGGATAAAAAAATTCAGTGATTTAATATAAGAATGTGATAGACTCTTGACAACTGTATTTTAAGAAGAATTATACAAATGTTCTCTCTCTCCAGCTTATTAACAGTTTTAGAAGCAAGGGAAATAATTCATCTCTTTGTGTTGCATCACTAGATACGGCCATGACTTGAAATACCACCACAACTATGAGTTGCTTCTCCCCTTGAGAATAAAAGTTAATTTAGGGTGTTCTTTATCACATACTCACCCCCACTCCTAGTAATAACTGTCAGTCCTAGCAAATGACAATAAGCTGATATTTCTGGTTAGGTTTCTGCTGGTTGTCTGTAGGCAAAGGTAACAGTATCTCCAGCATGCAATGTTTATTTCGCATCCTTGGTTTCATTGCAAGCAAACAAGGCAGGATGTGTTCTCTGGTTACTGATACACCAGTTAAGGCTCCTTAGTTCTCTAGTAGAGAAATTACTTCGGTTCAGTGTTTCTAAACTGTTCAACAGTATCTTTTAGTTTACAGAGATAAAACAGATGTATTTGCTGCTACTTCTTTTCTAGTTTTCATGAATTCTAAATTTCCAAATTGTATTTTGGAGAAAAAAACAGGCATTTAATGCAACAGAACTCACAACTGATATTATATCTCTGCATGTGCATGGTAAAGGAGCTATACTAAAATTGTTGTGCCAAAGAGCCCTAAAATTAACTGCCTGAAACAGAGAAGTGGCTATCCTATCAATCTTTATGAAGCAGAGACACATATAGTTTTATATGGCCATTGTTGTTGGAAAAAGGGCCTCTAATTTTAAATGAAAGATCACCATCAAAATCACATTTATGCATAAAGAAGTAAATCTTGCCTATAAATATCTTTTATTAAGTTAAGCAGAACTAAATTCCAAAGGTGGAGGGAAACATGTATAAATAAACTTGACATCAATTTACTCATAAAATTAGAGCAATCTAAACATATTCCAGCAGTCATGAGCTATCAGCTGTTTGTCACAACTGAAAGGTTTAGGCAGATCAAAACAGTAATATTGCTTCTCAAAACACAAAAACAAATCTGTAAAAGAAATTGTAAAGTTGGAACCGTGCTGGAATTTGGTAATTTTTTGTGAGCTTTTTCACATTTCTCAGTCCAAATGTCACATAAAGACCATGTAGGAAAAACAAAAGTTTTCTATGCAGTAGGCATACATACTTACATGTGTAAATATTATGTTAATATATAAATATTAACAACAATTTATTAAAATGCACTTGGCAGATTGCAAATTATTTTCCAGCTGTTTTTGTTAGTGTTCTTGTACTTACACTCTTACTTCCATCACTGTAAAAGTTATTGTTTGAACAGATCAGTAAGGACTCATGCTAACGTCATATATCTTCTGTGTTAACTAAACACTTTCTATGTTTCTTATTATGCAGAGGATTCAAAAAGCTTAGTCTTAGGCCTCATGGCTACCCATCTTCCTAGAATTACTACCTGAAGTGAATGTGTCAGTAAGTCAGGCTAAGACACTCTAAAAGAGTTCTACTTGTCTTATTCTTAACATGAAGAAAACGCACCTGGGCTCTCATTGGAATCTGCCATGTGACAAACAGTAAGGATCAGGAGGTCCAGTATGGTGGAATAGGACAGGAATTAGTGAACACAGCTCCCACTTGACTGCCTGACAAAACAAGAGATTTTGTATGCTTCTTCAAAATTATCTTTGTTTATAATTTTTTTTTTTAAATTGCTGTGAAAGTAGTTAGATACCAATTTAGTATTTTTTTTACTTATGAAGCAATAGAATATAGAACAGGCTGAGTATTTTTGTCATATCTAGTTAAATGGTACTTCTAATTTCTAGATATGCCTATGTAACTTTCAAAACTTTTTGATGAAAATCTGCATAATTGCTGCTGCATCTTTCTGTTATGCACCTCCTCCAGCACCTTAGAATCACACTGCGTTCCACAGCTTGGGATTTTCTTGGTTTTAAATCCATTGTAAACAAGCAGAAATTGAAATGCTTAGTAGGAGATAATCTGCAAGACTTAGAATGCAAGATCTGTGGAAGATTGTAACAATATACAGATCTGTGGAAGATTGTAACAATATACAGCTGAGGTTTTCGAAGTTTACAAACACCCAACTATCTTATCTGGGCCATATCCTATCTTACAATGTATGGCCATATCCTGTCATCTTTGAAAAGCTGTAACATTTACAAGCATGTTGTACCTTCTGGTTGGATGTAAGCAAATATCTTTCATCTTTGAAATATCGGTCTTCTCTAGAAAAGTAGTATTCATTTCCATGATAAAATTCCAGGTTTTAAGAGATTGACTTGTGGTCCATTATAAGTTGAAATTCAGCCCACATGGTGTGGCACACTGGGCAGGATGCTGCCTGTCATAGCTGATACAGAGTGAAATTAGAGACGTGTGGTCTTATCCAACTAAAACTGACTGAAATGTTAATGGTCTTTTGGCTGACATTTTGGGAAAGACCACCAGTGATTTCCTAAGGGCAAAGAACTTTTAGCTTCCAGCCATACCTGAGTTTGTTCAAGCCCAGTACATTATTAGCTGGCATCTATGGAGACTTGTAAGAGCTTTTGAAGTTTTCTGGATTGCATACAGACAGAATAGAGAAATAGATTATTTTTACTTCCATGAACACGACTATCATACTTCAGTGCTAAATAAAGGAAGCTAAGGGTCAACCAGTCAGTCAAAACTCATCTACATTACAAAAATGTGGGAATATTTTTTTTCGTGCACTGGTCCTTCTTACCCAGTGCAAACGTCTGTAGAACTAGTGTAAGCTGAGACTTTGGGACTGTAAGGGCTTTCAGAGCATTCTCAGGAGACAAAGGAAGGAACACTGAATTTTGACTGCCTCTGCACCTCTCCCAAATACTAGACTTTGCACTGAGTGCTGTTCTGTTCTCTAGGACTATTTCTGTACTCCACACCTTTTGCAGTCTAAATTATAAATTGCCTAGAAAGTGTTTTGAAATGTCAGTAGATGCTGAGAGAATGATGGAGTGAAAGCTGGGAGCATGTGCAATACAACCTGGGTGAGATTCAGTTCCAGATAAAGACTCTAAAACTTGGGCATCTATATGTAAATGCCTACGTAGGATCAAACTCAAATGGCAGCTGACACCTATAGTCCAATTCTGTTGCCCACACATGGGGATCTAGTGCCATTAGAGGTGCATTAAGGTACCTTAGACACCCATATGGGACTGAGAGATGACATAGGACAAGTGGATACATTGCCTTTACGGAGAAGTAGTTCTGCCAGAGTATCTAAAATGATGCTAGATATTGGTCCCTGAACAGGGAGGCCATTCCAGCAGCTCTTCTGGTTCCACTGCTCATGTGGACTAGATCATCAATGGCTACAATAGCTTGTCTACAGACAGCTACCCACAGTTTGAATTAACTGCTGCTTTTTAACATATTTTATTATGTCACTACTATTGAAGCAAAAGAGCTGAGTTATTTATGGACTGAGGTGTTCTTGTTCATTATAGTAATAAGAGGAAGAAGGAAAGCAGGAAGGAGGAAATTGTATTTATTCTCTCTCTGAAGGCACCTACTTTGAATGCTTAAATTAGGACACTTGGCTGTTTCACAAACAATCGAGAGATATATAGACCTTACCTCAATTCGAATTCTGTATAAATCCCTAGGCAAGAGAAAACAGTCTCCTTGGACTGATTCAGGTGGCCTTGGTAAGATGCTGAGCTGGTAACACCCAGGACTAGTTGATAGAAAACATCAGGCATGCTCATTATAGCTTAGGTCATCAGAATATGACACATATTCCTAAGGTTATTCTAAGTTCTGATAATATGTGTTCAAACTAAAAGAGATTGAACCAACAGTTCTTTTCAAGATATTTATCATTATATTCTATTCATCTAATTTGGCATAACTTCTCTCTTAAATGGTTTGAACTGGCTTCTAGATGTACTTACCTCTTTAAATCTGATGAAAGAAATGCTTTCCTGTTATGTATCACTTACATGAAGTCCTTTTGTTGACATATTTTTAAACTTCCACATTGTTTATTCATATCTATAGTGTTTGTCTAAGGTATTCATGTGTATTTTGAAACAATATACATTTGCACTCTATCTCACCATTCCTTTGTGCATGTCAGAAAATAAATAACCCAACTGAACAATATAAATTACAAGTCCAGTTATTGACTGTTTTGAGGCCCATAACTAGAGCTCAGATGGTAAGGCAATTGCAGAACAGAGTTTGCCAATTTACGTGTTAATGAAGCATAGTTTGATGGACCTTGATTAACATAGGCTCAGTCAACACATTAATTAGCCAGAAGCACATTGTAAGGCATTAGTGCCCATCTTCCCAGCCCTGAGATTTTTTGCCAGGCAAGAGCAGGTTCCTCAATAGCAGTTCTCTACAGCAATGTTAAAGCTAAGACCTTAATAATTGCTCTAATGAGGGAAGTTAGTTAAAAACTGCTTGGCCGTGTGTAGAACACCTGAGGTAGAATAGCATCTTCATTAGAAGGCAGATCCTGGCCAATTTGTAACCTGGATCAGGTATGATATTAAATAACAGATTTGTTCCACAATCACAGTGAGCACCGATTATGTTTTTTAAGAACTGTAGATGGTTTTATCTGATTGATTAGTTCCACATGTACAGGAATCTCTCCACAGGAGCCCACACGGAATTGGGATAAGCACAATTTAAGTATGTCTTTGTAGTTGAGTAACCTGCTGGGCAAGACTTCATCTCTGCTAACAGTTTCTCTCCTGATACTTTGTTTAAAGGCTTTCTAGTCTTCATCTAATTTATTTTGTAAGTAAAAATCAACTTTCTTGATACAGATATGTTTTTAAATTCCTTGAATACTGTCAAATATTGTTTTCAAAAGCTAGCCTGTCTGAGGACTAACTCCCAGTGAGACTAGGAAATGTTTAGAATTTTCCCCTGTTTGATTCCTTTCTGTGCATCTTTCACTGCTGCAAAATACATGCAGTAATATGTAGATGGAAATGTTAGGTTTATATTTATTTTGATTTTTAAAAGGAAAATCCTGGTATGAAATGTTTGATTTTAGTGGGACAAAGTCCTTTTATTGATGAAACCAGAAACTCTACCTCTCTTTTTACATGTTCCCACTATCAAAAGTGTGCACAAGTGCTAATAATATGTACACTGTGTGCAATTTCTGTCCTTGCCTTCATGATAGCTAGTGCAAGAGGCGCTGGTGGTGACAAGGAGAAAAACATCTGTTCTGTTGTTTGGAATTGGCATCTGAGCAAAACGGAGCAATTTGTGACCTTACATTTTCTACTGTCTTCAGGCACAACATTGTGATTTTCTGCCTGGTTTCTGAGGGAAAGAGATAAGAACTACCTTTGAAATCAGTACCAGTCACTACATGAGTGTCAGATGCTATCCTGGCCTTCCACCCAAAGGGACTGGTAGCACAGCCTCCCTTACAGAAAGTCTTCCTTCATTACAGAAATGCAGGAAAGTTTCCCTGAGATCAAACCCACTTACAAATTACAGATATCTCTTGCCAAAACAGAGAGAATTTATTAGCGGTAAAGACCCAGGAAGCTTCCTTGGTCTATTTGCCTGCCAATGTCTTATTATTTCTTACATTCTCTCAAAGGCTGCATTATGTTCAGTCCTCTTCTGTAGGTTTTAGTGGCAGTCTGGCTTCTTATTTAGAGGATTATTTTCTTGCTATTAAGTGTTCACTTAACTTCAGAGTTATGTTTGTAGTACAAATCATTCTGCTCTCTTCAACTCAGGTCACGAAACAAAATAAGTACTCTGTATGTAATTCTAAAAATACTTTTATTGCATTTCTAAATATACCATAACTTTCAGATGAATGGTGAGAATTTGCATTGAATCCTTTTGTGGAAAGTTAACCTTTAAAGATTATTGCAGCTCTAATGTTTACTATCATAAAATAAGAATTTCATGCCTTGAAATATGGAGTTATAGAAATTGCCCTGACATATAGTACTTGAAATGTCTTAGGTTAGAAAAGAACAATTTTAATCTTCATGGAGCCAAGCATTTAAAAAATGCAGCAGATATCTGCAGTTGCCATATTGCATTAAGGTGGATGTTACCAAGATTTCTTGACCTAAGTACAAAGAAATTGATGGGTATAATTTTTTTTAACCTTATCACATACTGATAGAGCTGCCACTGAAGTCACTGCAGTCTATGGATGTCATATGGTAACTAAAAATGGCTGTTTGGATGAGTAACATGACTATACCTAGAAATCTCAGGTTTTAATGGCTGAAAAACATAAAAGAAAGCACCTTATGAGACTTTTAAACATTGATTGTTGAGTGATTTTGGTATCTGAAATTTGAATATTTTTTTAACTGTGGAAAATAGCTCTGGAAACTCTGTTCCTTCTAAATCCAGAAGGAAACTTTTCTAACAGCTGGTTATAGCTTCAGCCTTATCTCTTCTGGAACATCAGTGGAAGTAACTGTGATTTGTCTTTGTTCCTTCTGATATCCATACTGGATAACTAATTAAAAATGGGGAGTAATCTCTGCTAACCTCTGTGAATCAAAATGACAGATAGTTTCATTGTTACTGCTAAAGGATAAGTCTTCTCATACGTGCCTTCTGGAGGTTTGTGTCTTTCTCCATTATAGCAGAAGCTCATGCACTCAGACTTAACTGCTAACTTCAATGTTTAAATATATGTGAAATAAATCTCTCCTTAAGACTTAAGTTTGGTGTCATTATAATGTTAGTCTCCAGAACTATCTTGACATTTAAAGAACAAAAAAAAATCCCTACACAAATAAAGTGCAAAAGTTTTTAAACAGGAGAAACATCTGAAGTATTTAATCACTGTTTGAAATTAACTGTTAGCAGTAAAGTGCCTATTAATGTGTAATCTGTTTTTCTCTGGAAAGCTGCAGCACCTATTTTCAACATTCTTAAAACATTATTTTTCTAAGGATTTTTTGAGTTCGATTTGAATTCAAGTAAATGTAATCAAGAAGCAAAGCAAAATTCTAAAATATGGTGTGTGAGCATAATTTTCTTAAGATGCTTAGTTTGCAAGTCCTAAGAGTGAACAACTCTTTTCTACAGTAGTATGGTTTTCCATTTAAGTGCTTACAAGATATTTCAAAGAGCAAATGATATAAAAATATTATGTATCATACACAGAATTCATCACGTTGATATATCCCCATAGTCAGTCATCCTCCTAGAAGTATTCAAGTAGTTCCACTATAACTAACTTGCATTTACACAGTGTTTTTCAGTATAAGGAAATCTATACAAAGTGCTCCCATTTTACAGAAAGGGAAACAAGGGCAGAGGTTCAGTGTTTTGATCACGATTCTGGAATTTCTGAGCCAAATAGGTCTCTAGGGTTCATGATCTGAGCTAAGGACATCTTTCACAGATGATCCTCTCTCCCTCATGAGAAGAGGCTTTCCAAGAACCAGTCCCAGGGAGATATATTGGTGGAGCAGGTGGGGATTTATTGACAAGAAGACATGGTTGTTTGAATACAATTGTAGTCATTAACAGCACAGCCATTAAGCTGAATATACACAGAAAGTAAATATTTATGTGACTGGTGATCTAGCTGGAAAAAGCAGAAAATGGGAAAAAGTTACCTATGTTTTAATTTTATTTCAGTTAGATGTCTGACTCTGTTATGCCATTTCTATATTGTCATCTTTCTATAGAGCTGTAGCTTGGAGATGCTAGATTAAACTGAGGAATTTAAAAGTAATTATAAAAAAAAAGTTGAGAAAAAGCAGGCCAAAACCCCAACCAGCTCTAGCTGATACTGTTCCATGTAAAAAATGTGGTGTTATTTCTCCCTTTTTTTTTTTTTGGAGATCATTACAGAGCTTTGTGGTCTTTCCAGACCAGCACAAAAGGCATTCGGTATCTTGATGTGTCTCTATGAATTTGAAAGATATGACCTCCATAGGGGATACTGCTGTTGGTTTTACATCATTAATGTTTTCCTTCATTTATTTCTGCAGAATACCTGCACCATCTTTAAAGTGGGAATTGCCTGGGGTGACAAATTGAATCTTGCATCTCTGCACCTGATGCCACGAGAGCTTATAAATTAGTTATGGGCTAGGAAGATACAATCCTAAATGTTTTTATATCTCATAGAAAAAACAACCCTTGGGGTCACTAACCAAAGAATGGAAAACCTGGACTTGTTAACAAGAAAGCAATTAATTATTTACAGACATGAGTATTTGCCATTAGCATCTTTAAAATTAGGAATCCTTGTTCTGCTAGATTTACTTCTGCCCTTGAGATTAGAGCTGTTAAAAAAAGCGCATTTATCAACCCTTTCTAATACTGGAAAATACATACAACAGAAAATATGGTTCTAAAGCAGGGCTGTATGCATTCCTTTTTGTCTTTCAAAGAAAACAAAGATTGAACTATCTTATTTCAAAGCTACAATAGTGTAGAATCACTAGTAGTAACTACTATCACTGATATGGTGGTTTATTACTCTATCACATTCATGAAATAAATGAAATAAATAAATTATTGAGTGCTGTGGGAGATTTCATTTATGTATGTATGCCATTGTTAGAGCAAACAGTAGAGAAAAACCTTGCATCCTAATATGACTCCCATGGGGAAATCTTAATGCCATTCAGCCAGGTGGAGCTTTTATGTCCTTTTTTTTTCCATTCACTGCCATCCACCTATCCATCATAATGCCCTGAACACTTTTCATCCATGAAAACTCCTTGCTATTGCAATATATAAGCTTTGTAAATAAAGTCTGGCACCCCTGGGGGGAAAAATGTAGACTTCTAGGAATTCTCATATATTTAATCTATTTTAAGGCCTGAAAAGTATATTTCTGTAATAAAATATTTTAAGACCTTTTTGTCCAGGGAAATTTCTTTTCCATGACAGGTGACCTGCAGGACTGCTGTGGATATGAACATTTAGGGGTTTTAAATGGATGCAGTATGATGCAGGCATTTTAAAGATTATTCCAGGGCTAAATGACCCCACTCCCATCCTCCTCACCCCCGATATTTGAACAGTTTGAAAGACTAAAGGCTCATGTTATCCCTGCAGATATAGGTAGAAAACTCCCAATGGCTACAGCCAAAGCCACATGTCTGCATCCAAGGGTAGTACTTTGGTTTTGAAAGTTAACTAGGATATGAGAGAATAGAATCGGGGTTTGTATAGCCCTTGTCATGCTTGTCACGGCTCAAAGCATCTTACAAGGAAGTAAATGAGATACTGCTAGCACATGGAGCATGTAGGAAGGCTGACAAGACATTAGGTGCTTAGCAGGAGATCACACAGTGTTTCAAAAAGCAGAGCTTGATTTACTAAAAAAAGCAATAACAGCCAGAAATACTAATGTTATCTTTTTCTGCTTTCACTTCCTCCCTCTGTCTCTTACACCCATAAAATATGACACTGGAATTTTGACTTCAGAGTTCTTAACACACTATCTTAAAACTATCAGCTTTTTCTTTTCCCTTAGGCCCTGTCTTCTGAGCATTAAGAGAGAGCTGGGTGTTAATTTTGAAGAACAAAATGCCTTCTCAGCTTTAGCCCTAGTGTCAAATGCTTTAGTCTTGTCGTGTTGACATCACATACACAGCTACTCAGTAGGATATGTGCAGTCATTTGGAGCAAAGACACTCCCAAGCAGCTAAGCAAGGTGAAAACTTTACTAGCAGCTTCTTTTGGGCAACCTGCACTGGCTGAGCAGAGACATCTGAGCTGGCTCTGTCTCTGCTTACTCAGGACTCAGGGGTGTGTGCAGCACCTGAGCTGATAAATCTTGTGGTGAGCTTGAATTCAGTACCAATATTGTTGCATTTAGCTTGAGCAAAGCACTGGCTTTGTGAGTGCTTCCAAGATATTTGGACCGTTCCTATGTAGCTTCTTGCTATGACCTGGGTGAGCCTTCCCTGTGCTACCCTAATTCAAGCCCCCCATCACTTAAACAGCAAGGTATGTACATCAAATTCCACAGTGCAATGAAGACCTGCCGTACAGAACCCAGTCACAGGGGAAATGCTGAGCAAGCAGATTCCTCTATAAAGCTTATTGCAAGATTTGGAGTAGCTGGGAGGATGCAAGAGGTGATAAGCCACTCGAGCCCAAATGATGTTAAGTTTTGAAGGGGAAAGGGTCAGTCATTGCCTGGAGACAACATATTTAGCCTAGTATTCCTGACTTCACTAACTGAACAATTTTTAGAATTTGTGGCTTCTCATTATCTGTTTCTGATGCAATATGATAGTTACCTGTGCCTGTAATTTCCCCTCTAAATCATTTTGTCAGTAAAGTTTCTTGCAGTGACTGCATCGTTCTCATTGTTTGCAACAGTCTCTCTTCATATTACTGACATCAAGGTTGGATTTATCTAACTATATTTACTTAATTGTTTGTTAAAACATGTAATATAATCTTTTTGGAATTATACACTAGGTATTTGCACTATAAAAATTAGCAGCAACATATATATCTGTCTGCTACTGCATTTGAAGTGGTAGGATTTGATTTTGGGTAGCGCCAGGAACTTGCTGCTTTTGTAGTCTGAATAGAATAACTTGGATGCAATCAAAGGTTTTCTTGCTGATTATTCTCTGCCTTACAGTACACAGGATTATTGGAGGTGACCTTAAGTAATCATCATAATAATAAGATATTATATACCTACAAGCATCCATACACACATGCATGTACTACATTTAAACTTCATACATCTGATTTTAACAGCTCTACATTAATTGTTTAGTTGAACTGCTTTCTTTATTTATTTATTCTTGTAGATATCTATATACCTCTGTTAGCATATCCTTCCTGCTATTACCCATTTTTAGGTGGAGATGAGGGCTATGAATACTGCTGCTGCAGGACCCAGGGTTTTTAATCATGTAGTGACTGGGACACATTTTGCAAGGCTCCCTATTATTCTATAATTTTGCTGTTTGCTGTTGCAGTGGGAGCTGAAGAAAAAACAAAATTAAGAGCTATGATAAGAAGTCCAAAGGCTTCTAAACTACAGTGTTTTAGCTAGAGTAAAGGGAACAATTGCTTTCCATTTCAGATCATGCCAGTAGTCAGGCAAAAGTCATCTCATGAAGGACAAAGTGGAGTGGGGTCAGGGTGCTCCTCCGCAGGGCAGCCCTGGGACAAAGAGAAAAGTTGCAAAGGAGAGCCAAGGCAAGACCTCTGGGAAAAGGGAACTCCTGGTTGCTCCAGCTGCTGAGGGAAGGAGTGAGAAGGGCTGAGGCACAGGAGCCAGCTGGCAAGGGCGTAGCTGCCCCTCTCTGCTTCTGTGGGGCACCCGCTGGCATCCACGTCCTCTTGGCAAACCAGACAGAAAGGCCAAAGCCACTCTCCTTCCCCCAGCATCTGGCTGCTTCCCTTATGCACCTAGAGCTGGCTGGCATGGCACCTGTGGTCTATGCAACACTGGCAAAAAAAGGAAAAATGTAACCCCCAGGACTGTACACACACATATGGGTACACAGAACTGTTTGTCTGTGTTTGGCTGCAGGATAAGTCAACAGGGCAGGTCTTAAAATGTCTTGCTGATAACATTAACTGTACAACTAACTTTTTTTTTTTTTTCAAAAGGTAATGTATACACGGACAATGTGGTTAGTGTCTTATTGATATCTGTCCTTCCAAACAGCAAACAGGTGTGGGAAATGGGATAGTTTGCGGGTTGGCTTCAGAAAGATTTTAGTAGTCCTTTCCACTTACGTTGCAAAGCCTGAGCTAAAGCTGATGAATGCAATGGATTCAGCAGGCTGTTAAAAGCAACAGGTATTTAACCTGAAAGTTAGCATGTTTTACACAACCTCCTCCACATCTGCTCCGCAGAGGAAGGGAGCTTGCAGCAGCCTTTCTGGCTATTGCAGGGTGTATTTTCCCTACCAGGAGCTCCCTGCCTAGGCTGGCATGAGCATAAGGCGAGGTCTTTTCTTACCTGCAGAAGAGAGCTAGCTTTCAAAGAGCATTAATCTCCTGCCAGACTCTACCTCTTTCACAATCATAATATTTTAACTTAAAAATCATAACATGTTAAAGACAATTTTGCATTCCCTTTCTCTAGCCTCTGGCTTTCAAATTGTAGGGGTTATATTCAGGTCAGACTGTCAGCGCTCTCTCTGCAACAGTCTAAAAGGCTAAATCCCTTTTAAAAAAGAAAATAAATCTTCAGTTCTCACATAATGACTTGGTATCTGGAGCTGACGCTTCACAGAAAAGATCAAATAGCCTGAGCCTTGTGACAGAATGGTAAGAAATGGCAACTCCTCATTATCCCATAGAGTAACATCTCAGTTATGGTAGTCTTTGAATGTTCCCCAAGACAGATGACCAAGAATATGTATAATTCCTGTGACAGGAGTTGGTACCACTTCTACACTGTGTGTGTTAGGGATTGTCACTTGTGCTCTGGGCTCATACAGCTGCTCACTCAAGTGTTGCATGGAGTTAAATTGGATGGCTGGGGTATGTAAACTGGTAACGAGATGCGAAATATTGCATGAAAGTTAATGACTCATGGGCACAGATGTGGCCAAAATTGGTTATGAGTGGCTGCTTGGCATTAAACCCCTAGAAGATTTGAAAAAAGCAGAGGTGGAGGGCCTATACAGTGAACAGCTCGTTCTCCCTTGGCGATCTTCCTTGGAATGAGAGCAAGACTCTTGTCCCATTTGGACCCAACCATTAGCTCATCTCAGCCTGCACACTCTTCTCCAACAGCTGCAGCTGTGTTGAAGCAGCTTCTGTGCCTATTCTAATGGGATAAAAGGATTTCTGTGTGCTCTTTTCATTCAAAAAGCACATACCCCTCCATACGCGCTCCAGAGAATCCCTGTTCCTTTGAAATGGATTCAAATATGTTATGTTTAATTATATGTTATGTTTAATTAATCACTAAAAGTCTGGGAGGAAACAAAATCTTGTGGCTGTTTTAAGGTATTTCAAGACAGGTATGTATAAGTCACAAATGTGCAATCAGTTATGGGAAATTCAGAAACCAGCAGAAAGCAGTAATATGTTCTGAAGAGAGTGATCATAAAAATTACATGGTCTTCTCAACCATGTGTGTAGGGTCCTGCAGTTCCTGGCCTGGTGAGTGTCACTCCTCAGCAAGGACCTCTCACAGTCAGGACCTGCGTGGGATGAACTTGCAGCCTCGAGGTGTGATATGGTAACATGCTGGAGGTGCTGCCTGCCTTTGCAGGCTTTTATAAACAAGCCCATGAACAGGTAGATTGCTACTGGGAGAACTTTGTCCTGAAAATTTTTATATCCCCATAATTTCAAATTAAGTCAAGGGGAAGAGTTTGGCTTCAGCCCTTTTGCCTACCGTATGCAAAATACAGTTTTATTCAGAGATTTATTTTTTTTTTTTGCTTGGAAGAGTACAGAATGAAGCACATGTGGGAAAATTTTCCCCATTACATATACCCTTGATATCCCTCTGCTTTGCTTCTCCCAACACATGAAATTCTGATTTTGGGAAAATATTGCATTGTCCATGAACAGTGGATCAACCAGTGGATATCTACTCTTTGATTCAAATGGAGTTTTTTGTGTATATATATATATAAATACATATTTTAACAATGCTGTGTCTACTCTTCACCTCCTTTTTCCAGCACAAAACTATTGTTTTCATTAAGTTATGTTGTAGCAAAACAGCACCATAATAAAAAGTAAACTATTTGGGCTTCGCTGAGGGACAGTGCAAAGAAAACAGTAGTGGAGCATAGCTGTTTTTATGGAGGAGTTGAACAAAGAAATGTATTTCCTTCTTCTGTTGTTGGGCTGATTTCAAATAGAAGTTTACAGGAAACCTCGGTTTACAATTGAGCATCATTCTCTTTTCTCCCATTAGAATACCCTTGATGACATCTGGCAGCTGCAGCACCAGCAGACAAGCTCCACTATTGTTTTTTTGTTTGTTTTTTTAAATATATATGTTTGTTGAGAAACAATCAAAATAGAAACAGTGGCAATTTTTCAGTTTTGCACTTGCACTACATGCTTAACATTGCCTGTCTTTATTAGCAAACCATTTCAGTTTTTTTCTGATGCATAATCACATAATCACTCTCTTGCATAAAGTTTTCCTGTGAAAGTTTTAAGCCTCTTCTTTCCACTGGAAATGCCTCCTGTCTTTCTGATTCTAAAGACCTTTTTTTTTTTTTTAAATCTTTATACTACACAGGAAAAAAATACTAAGAGATTGGGGAGATGCTATAAAATATTTCTTGGAAGGGGATGTAAAAAGGCATATATCATGTTTTTTGGATGCTGATACATCTAATACTGTGGTTGCAAGAGCTTAATCACTGTTTTTTCACATGGAGATGGAACTGTTTGCTAATGCCTGCTGACAATAAGCGCTGATGATACTGGGCTTCTAGACTGAGCTCTAGCAAATAAATGATGGTAAATTCCAGTCTCTAATCAAGCATCTTTCATAAACATTAACATTTGCTAAATAAACATATTTTCCTCTTCTCTATTGCATGTAATGGATGTTTTTAACATTGTTTGCCCGTCTTCTTTACAAAGTATAACAGATGGCCACTGCTTCTAATGAAATAATTATATTACATAACCTTTTCTTCGGGAAGGAAAAGGTTCGGGCTTGATTTTTCACTGTCTTACCTCTTGATTTCTGGGAAGTGTCTTGCATCTCTCACTTATATTTTCTATAAATGACCCTGATGACAAAGATAAGAAAGTATTTGGTTGAAAAACCTCTTGCTGGGTTTAAATGAAAGAATGGCTCCTTCTCTTGTTTTGATTTTTTGCTTGGTCACCCTCTCTCTGTTCATAAAATGTGAGAGGGAAAGCTCAATCCAAAAGTCTGAGGAAGCATAGACCTGTTAAGAGCCAACTGTCAGACTAATGTGGTAGATCTACACTGCTCTCAGAGACAGGTCTTGGGAGTGCTCAGGAACACTCTCTTTTTGATCTACCTGTTGACAAAATTTCTTGAGGAATTTTATGTCAATGCATCTGTGCCTGTTTTCTTTGTGTGTTTTTGGTGACATGCTAAGGCAGCTGGCTGAGTATTATTGAGGTACTAAACTGGCAGATAGACTTACATATGCATATAGACATATGTGGTGGAAACTTGTTTCTAAAATAGGCTTGGCTGGCGAGGTTAGTCTGCCCGCTGAAGTTCATATTTGTTCTGCTGAGAACCCGAGCACTATTAAAGCAGATGCACTGGGAGTGTTCAGGAGCAACTGGCAAGATGGAGTCTTTTTGCAGCACACTCCTGTGTGTGCATGTGAATGGCAGACTGAGAACAGAGACTCTTCAGATTCAGAATACACTTGATTCCCAAACATTTCAAGAAACTATTTGGCCTTTGACACTGATGACATACCATAGATTGCTAATAATAGCATGCCTGAACTTTTGTTAGAAAAATAAGCACATCCCTGAGCAGTTCCCACACTCCTAGGCTAAATCACTACAATATCATATTAATGCCAGGGCTGATGAGATACAGTATCTCATAGTAAAACCTCACTTGAATAAAATTTGTTCTCCTTTGAGGGGTCTTTTTTATGAGACTGAAAAGAAGAACAATAAGATGTCAGCTAGTCATTTGTCAGCACCACTGCTCTTAGACACAGACAGGGGTGAGAGGATGCTCTTATTGTCCCACTCTCTTGCCCCAAAGCTGCTAAAGTTCTGCTGAATTATTGTGGCAAATAGAGTTTCATTAACTACCCCTAAAATAAAAGAGGTGTGAGTAAGAGGAAGGATTTACTGACTGAAGATAGAGGAATTCCTAAAAGGAAATACTGCAAGTAGACAAGCTTGGTGAGGAAGCTCAGTCTGAAGGTTAGGTTGTATTGCTTTTGTTTGTTTTTTGTAAGATCAATAAAATCTGTCTCCAAGAGGAAGCCAAGCTTGGAGGCAAAACTTTTAGGTTTGCAGGTTTTCTGAGCACAGAGGTAAGGACTCAGCCTGTTCACACCCAAAAATAATATGGAACTGATTACTCACAAAGAGGGAAATAGTGGGATTTATGCCAAAATTCCCTAATATTTACTATTCCCGTATCTAGGAATAAATGAACAACAGAAATCTGTGAGACAGGGATAAAAGTTCATTTTTTTAGGAGGAGACTTGGTTTTTGCATGAATCTTGGAGGATGTAGTAACTAATGGACTTATATTTTTTCCACAGAGTCATAATATATGAGAGCTGCTCTAATACTGAATGCATTTCTTATCTGTCTGGACATGACATTCAAAATTTAGTTGTTTGTTTGATACAAAAATTTAGTGTTTGAGTTTGTTGGGTACCTCTTTTGAAGAAAAGAAAAAAAAAAGACATGTTAAATCAGAAAAGACAGGAGGAATACGAAAATGAGCAAGATGGATTAATATCCACATACTTCAAGTGAATGGTTTGAGTTATTCCAAGTTTTACTTGCTGTTTTTTGTATCCCCTTTATGCTGACTGTCAGGATATTCTGTTGCTATAGGCTAGTGTGGAACACACTCTGCATTAATGGTCAGGGTTCAGTGGTTTCATTGTATTTTCACAAGCTGGTCCCTAACAAAAATTTTTTTGTCCCGAAGGGCTAGGCATAAGCTGGGAAGAAAATGTATCACAAATTCCAAGTATGCAAACTCTTGTGGCCTCTTAAGACTGTAACTACAGAGGAATTACAACACAGAGACTTCATGGTGATAGTAGTGCTGGGGCAAAAAATGTTATATAACAACTGCTGGTATGCAGAAATAGCATGTTTCCTTTATAGTCATTTAAACTAGGTGTAAAATAGTTGCCAGTTTGAACCTATGCTGTGTTCTCTTTACATGCAGAAATCACCTTTAAGCATTATAAAAATTTAGAAATGGAGTTGATGTTATCTCAGAAAGAAGTGGATCTTACGATCCGCTTAGATCCCACTATGAGCAAGAATCAACAGAACTGCCTGCTGTATATGGTTTTTAAAATTTATTTGAACCTTGCTAAATTCGGAACTGAAGCTCAGTCGAGAAGTAACCGAAACTGCAGAATTTCAGATTTCCCTGCAAACCCAGAAAGTTTGTGCAGTTTCGACAAGGAACCAGTGTCACAGCTGCCTCGCAGGGAGCCCTCAGGGTGTTCCTGCTCTTTTCCGAGCCGCTGGGTATCGGGGCACTCACGTTGTCCTCGGCCGGGCGGGCGGAGCGGATGGAATGGGAGCGGGAGCGGCGGCCGCCAGGGGCTGCTCTGGACACGGCTAGGGGCTGCTCTGGATCACGGCTAGGGGCTGCTCTCTGGACACAGGGCGGCTCGGAACGGCTGGGGCTTGCTCTGGACACGGCCAGGGCTGCTCTGGACACGGCCGGGGCTGCTCTGGACATACGGCCACGGGCCGGATCTCATTGCCCCGCCGCGCTTCCGCCTCGGGCTGCGCCGCCCAGCCCTGTCTCCCGGGGGAAGGGAGCTCATTTGCATCAACAAATAAACCATTGAAAAGTCAATCCCCAAACCCCTGCTTGCCGCCGCAGATTCCCCCCCCCCTTAGTTGTATATGGGAACAGTTTTGGGGGGTTTTCCTGAGCCTTGCCTCTCTTCCTCATCTTACTATTACTTTTCTAGTTTGTGTGTATGCACGAGTTTGGTATTTATGAGTTTGTAATTCTATTTTAACATAAATGTGTGGGTTGTCAAGCACTGGAACAGCCTGCCCAGGAAAGTGGTGGAATCACCATCCCTGGCAGGATTTAAAAGTACATGTAGATGTCTACCATGCTGAGGGACGTGGTTTAGTGGTGGACTTGGCAGTGCCAGGTTAGTGGTTTGGCTCAATCTTAAAAGTATTTTTCAACTTAAATAATTCTATGATTTGCATGGAAGACTTACCGTTCTTCCTCTTCCCACTTCTCTGTCTCAACATTTATCACCCCATCCACTTTTTCATGCTTATTCCTGCAGTAATCGCTTATCTTGTAAGTGCCATAAGAACACAAATACTGAAACCAGTGACAGAATTCTTATGGTTGAGAATCTCTGTCTTGGTAAACAGAGGGTTAGCTGTAGGTTTGGGAACAGATTTCCTTAAAATTCCTAAGCCTTCTGGTGATTGACTTCACCATCACCTTTAAACTTCCCAAGTCAGGTTTGGTGTCTGATGAGGAACGAGGGGGCAACAAAAGGCATTCTTGCACTTCAGAAAGGAGCTCAAATACAGGGTGAGTATGGATGGGTTATTTTGTGGGTAACAAAAGTGGTGATTGTAGAACAAACATGACAATTTTACCTCTGTTAACTACAGTACAAAAATGCCTCTTGCTGAATGCTTATTATTGTATTTGCAGATTGACTTCATATGTACCACATGTGCTTATTGTTGTTGCGTTGTGATTTCAAACTTTTATGAAGTGATAAGCCACATATTAATAGTTTTAACAGAAGGTTCTCTAGTTGTTAACATGGTAACACCTTGCAAGGATAACATGTTATGTCCATTTTTCGTTCTAGAAATATGCAACATTATGTACTTTGAAATACATAAGGAAAGTGCCTATTTAGTACTTAGATCTGCTCAATATATTATCTTCCATGAATTCGTACCCTGTTAGTCAGTCCTGCTATAAAAATTTGCTACCTTGAACTGCAAAATATTAATTCATTTCCCAGGAATCTCTTTTGGTATAAGCTGGGAAAGCAGATGTGGAAGTTGCAAGCACATTTGCTTTTACTGTACCTTTCTCAAAACTAAACTGATTACTGACACTATTATAGTAGCAGGTGTTCAAATATGTCTAGCTAAGTTATTACCCAAGGTTGGAGGATTATTTTGTTTTTCCCCCTGACCACAGTCAGGTTATCAGTGGCATATGGATGTATTCCTAGTCATACTCAGCTCAGTAAAAATTGGGCCTTCATTAAAGTAAATTAGTTTCATCGTAGCACGGTTCTATCCTATGACTGCAGTTGATGTCAATGAAAATTTTAAAAATAAGATACCAGGTATATAATGATCATGGTGGTCCAAAGAAAGTCAAGCAGTAGTGTTTTGAAAAATTAGGGACTTTATATTTATTTACATTCTAAATATCTTAATAAATATAGTAAAATTAAAATAAGTCAGTGTGTTAAAAATTCCCTTTAGACGCATCACAAAGGGGACAAACAGGTATAAAAATATGAAATTTGATGCCTTTACAGTAACTCCATTAAACCTGCCCTGCTAAGGAAGCAGTGCAAGAAGGCATTTTTCGATGAGTAATATCTTAGTAAACGGTCATGATTTGATGTGACATATTTTTCTCCCGATTTGCATACTTGATAATAGACTTCCTAAATATCACCTTCAGGTGCACTGGCAAAAAAGTAACCCATTTGAAAGAAACACTGGATGAAATGTTCATGATGGGACAATCTCAGGTCTGCGTCTGAATGTGAGACAGAGTTCAAACCATTAAAAGCTATATGGTCTATTGCTGTGCTAGTGTTTAGTTGTTTGTGTAGTGCAGATTTGTTCCCTTTTAAATGTGTTTCCATGACTCATAAAATCCTCTGAAATAGAAGTTCTCACAATTCTAGTACAGTGGAGCAGTTATTTTTGGATTTTAGTTATAAACAGGCTACCTAACTTGTCCTCCTTTCTTAGGGAGGAAGGTGGTTAGTGACCTCTCTTTTCTCTAAACAGTATCAAAATCCACTTTATTTGATAGATAAAGGAGTGGAAAGTCCTTGACAAAATGAAAAGGAGGCATAATCAAATGCTAGCTGGGTGACTGATATTTTACATAACAAGTAAGAATATATATTTTGTGAATCTATTTAGTATTCAGCTTAAGAGAATATAGTAACCATAGCAACTCCTTATCACCTGTGAGACACTGCAACATCTTCATGAAATGTGCACAAATGCCCTGCTAATAATTGTAAAATGCTGATGTTGTTATCCCTTGGAGACAGCTACACTGAAAGATAAACGTGTAAAAATACTTGTGATTTGAGATTCCCCTGTCTACTATCTGCTTTCTCCTTGCCCTTCTACTTTGTTCTATATATCAGTTTGATTTATCAAATGCCAAAGACTAATAGGTTCAAGAAGTCACTGGAGGGAGAAGGGTGGTGGACACATCACTGCTCACCCACAGCATGCCCATAATAACCGCCCTCAGTAGAGTGTGCTGAAGGCTTTAGTGGTTTGTGGTGGCCAAAGAGAGCCAACATAAATGGAAAGGTTTCCCAAAAGGGTTGAAAATGGGAACTCACAGAAAGGCACTCAGAATAATATGGTAAGTGCAGACCCTTTCCTTGCAGCAGTTAGCAACCTAAAAAGACTGTGAGTTGTGCCATTTACTTTATTTGCAGGCTTTCAAATCACATGAAGCTGTAACAGTAATGATCTTTCTGACTGCAGCGACAGCTTCTGTCATTTTAGACTTTGCAGTTCAGATACTTTCCCTTCCTTTTCAGCTTCAAAGCTGTGAGTGGTCAGAGCTTTACAATTCTAAAGTCTCAAATGCAGATATGGCAGGTGAATTTTTCTGTGGAGTTACTTCTGTGCCCCACAGCCTTTAGGGCTAAGGATACTGGGATGGCCTGGAGAGCTCCCCTGCTGAAGTGTCATCACCTTTCCCAAAGGGCTCTGTGCTTTGTCCCTTTTTGTGGTGGACTTCATTTTTCCACTCAATTACCTACTTAGAGAGGCAGGTGGTAATCAGTTATCCAAAGATCCCAGTGAATTTCGAGTTCCTTTGATAAAATTACAAGAGTGTTTAATTTTTTAATCCTTAGTATGATTCTTTTTTCTCTCTCACTTCAGTGTGAAGTACAGTACACCATGTACATATGCTTCCACTCCTGAGTACACACGCAGAAGGAGGAAAGCAAAATCAACCGTTGCCAAGTAATTTGGTAATTGAGCAACACGGCTGCACAACTCAGCCTAATCCCTCTATATGTTCTGAGGGGTCTTCCTGTATCATTTTGGTCTGTAGCACCACATAGTACCAAGTTGTAAATTTCAGGTGGTAGATGGAAAAGCTTGGGTTGCTGGAGCTGACAGGATTATCAAGACATCACTCCCCATTCCCATGGACATAAAGGACCTTCTTGATGCCCAAGAGACGTGGAAAGGGCCTTTGTGAAATGAGTGTTAGGACTTTTGCATATCATTGCAGTTTCACAGTGTATTACAGCAAAATATGAGCCAGGAAGATGTCAGAACAAGAGGGAGAGAAAGTATGAGCATATGTGACAGTGCAGCCCTAGGAATCAAAATCTGCATGAAATAGTTCAGATAACATGCATAACCTTCATCACTGGGGTGATGTGCATTAGCAGCTACTCTGTACTGTTCCTGTTGTTGGTGTAAAACAGTGATGTTGGAGGCAGGAGTTAGAATGGTTGAAGTCTCCCTGTAAATAAGCACTTGTACTCATGAAGTAAGACGCTCTGGGCAATATCTGCAAATTTCAGCATTGAAGTGACAAATGCAGACTGATAATAAATCGTGGCAGTAAGACATGAAAAAAGCCTACTGGTGAGGATTTTATTTCTGTGCTAGGCTTCACTTTCCACAAGACTTACCTGAATCAGATTTGCTGGGTCACTTCATCAGATTTTTTGAATATCTTCAAGAAAAATTTTAACACCAACTATGAAAACATAGTTTTCATAGACCACTCTATTTTCTCTAGTTTAATACTTTTATAAGGGCAGCTTATAAAATAAGAATCAAAGGATTAGATTATAAAACTGGTTTGCTTGGAACCTGGAGAAGTACCTTATCTTTGCCTTCATTGTCTTTTATTGCCAGCACCATTTTAAAAGAAGGGAGGCCTGAATAGGTGACACATCTGGAAATGTGAGCTAAAGAAAGTAAAAATTCTTTTGGAGACTGGTAAACCTACACTATATATGTCTGTAATTAAAAGGAACAAGGTACAGTGGCTCATAAAAGTACCATCTGAAAATGGTTTAAAGGTCAAAAAAGGGCTACTAGGTACATATAGAAGGGTGAGAACCAACCAGACCAGTCCTCCCAGAGCAATCCCAATGAGCCTATTTATAAACACACCATTTCAAACCCCTCCTTAGCTGGTGTATGCATAAATAATTTTGAGCAATGCTCCTGGTGAGAAAAAGCTTTAATATGATAAACAAAGACTCTCTGAAACTGTCTCCTATTTAACTGCTGTGACTCACGATATCTGCCCACATCCTTGAATCACTTAATTTAAAATTCTCTCTTAAGAATGATCTTTTGATTTACTTCTAAATTCTTTCTCTATTTTTCTCATTTGACATTAGAAGAATGTGATGTTTTTGGTGTTAACCTTCCCACATAAATATATTAGATGGTCAGTACCAAGGGCTTTGCTGAAGCAATGGGAAGGTATAGTAATTTGGTATTTCATAAGTAATCTGACCTTGACAGTAACCCCAGTGAACTCCAGAACTTTATGAGTCAAATCATGAATCACATATGTTAGCAAATTCTCAGTTGTACAAAGTGGTTTTCCTGGGTAAAGTCTAAGGATTTCGAGTTTGGGTTAAGGTTTTTGTTGTCATTCCCCAGCCCACCCCCCACAGACTTCATCTCACCACCAACACTGCAATCCACTGGTATCCTGAGTAGCAAAATATTTCGCTCAGCTGCAGGGAAGAACAGCTTAAGACTTACTTCTTTTTCACTGAGAAAGTCCAAGCACATGTATTTATTTTTAACTGAAGAATGTGAACATACTTCCCTACACATTCATAGGCATCTACACACACACACACATGCACACACAAGTTTTCTAGAAATTTCAGTAATCTACTTGTTGCGTTTTCTGATTAATACTGTCTTAATTAATAAACTCTGTTTAATACTGCACTCTAAATACTTAGATTTACCTCAGAAACTTCTACTCAGATGTACAGATCACTCTTTTTGTGTCTTTCATTCCTGCTTAGGGAAGAGGCTTTGCTGCCCTGATTACAATAATGTCTAAAGATGTTTTAGCATTTATAGATTTATTTTCTCCCTTATTATCCTCAGCAGTATAAAGGCAGCTGGAATACACAATTTGAGGATTCAAATGGGGAAGATGAAACACCTTGCCCAACAAGCATTTTAGAGGCTGCAGTTTGTGTTACTAGTGTTCAGGATCCTGAGTCACATCATTTCACAAGCTTTTGATGTGACCCTGTTGCTTCATAGCTGACAGACGGGTAACTTTTACACCTCCTGTCCCAAGCGGTTGCCTGTTTCATGGAAGTCCTTTTTCCATGGGACAGGGAGCTGGCATGGGTAGCCAGGGCACTGGAAAGAAGAGATAAATGAGAATTTTCTCATTAAATTATGTTTCATGAGACAGTGCAGACTACTGGCAAATTTTTCTGACTAGAAAAATGAAAAAAAAAAATTTAATCTAACTTGAACTTTTAGACAATTTTGGCTCCGTTGATCTGAGCAGAAATATCTGATTTGAAATCAGTGAAATATTGGTCGGTTGCCCTTCCAGTGGCTGTTGGCTTCATGGGATTTGTAGACAGACGCCCGAGCTACTTTTTTACCGTAGTATGACCAAAACTGCATCGTGTCATTCTAGGCAAATACAGCAGAACTTTGAAATATCAAATGTTTTCTGAGAACAAGAAATGTGGGAAAATAAAAATGGTGCAGAAATATTCCAGTTTTTCATGTTAATGCCTTGTCTCAGTTGGGGGTTTGAAAAGATGTTAAAACATCAGCATTTCTTCTGTTTTGGAAAGTTTTGTAACACAGAGTCAATCTCTATAATTCTTCCAGGACATGGCATAGTCTTGACAGTGATTAGAGTTTCTCACTTCTGGCATAGACTTCTGCATGGTATATAATATGTCTAACCTGCTGTATGCAGGTGGGAGAAAAACTATTTTAGAGCAGAGCGGCTTAATTAGGAGAGTGTTACACATTTTTTGCTAAACCTGTGGTTAGAGGATTTTATTTCAACAGGAAGGATTTGCATGGTTTGATAGTCTCAGCTAACACACAGATAATGGGAATTTGAGTAGGTGCCTGCTTGCTTCAGGTGACAATTTATCAGTTGGGGTTTTATCTTGTTTCAGTGAAATTGTGGCTCTTCATCAAAACTGTGTGATCATGTAACTCCTGGAATAGCAGAACAGTATTGATTTTGACAGATACTTTTTGATGCTTGACTATCAAAGGCATATATCACAGAACTTCTGCTATTTGCCCCAATCTTTATTTGCTTAGCTTGAGTCACTGCATGAGTGATTTTTGCAACTGGTCACTAAATAAGAAATTGGTACAAAATGCAATGGAATAAAGTTACTCTCTTTTCTCTATGCTAATAGTGGTTGCAGATACGTAAGGCAATTCTTGACTCATTACTTTATCATTCTTGTTTTCATGGAGGCTTCTTAGGACTGGAGTACTAAGGAAAAAAATGGTGCAATTTAACAATCTACTACTTTTAAGAGTAATGAGGTATAATCATCACTGAAGTATCAGCTAACTGTAAAACCCTAGGAAATAAATGGAGAAGCAGTGGTAAACTAATTACGATTTCCATTTAATTTAACATTTATATATACTAGAGAACAGATGTTTTAGAAATTCTGAACCCTTATAACATCCTTCTTTGTTAGTCTTTTTAGGTTACTATACTTCCATATAATTTTGGAATAGACTATCAGAGTCTTCTGATCACTAATTTATTACATGTGAATATGCACCAACTTGTTCAGCCTAGCAGATTGAGTATCTGCCTCATAGCAGATGTAGGAAAACGAAATCCAGTAGATATTCTTTTGATTAAAAGGCCTTAATAAAAAATTCTTGTCAGTGTAGTCATTAAGGCAAGTGCAGATGGATTGTTTTTTAACCACTTTTCTCTCTGTTTGAGCTGTGGATTACATAGGTTGCATAAGTGATGGAGGAAGAAGCTGTCTTGAAGACAACTTCCCTTCTTTCTTACCTGTGGCTGGTGCAGCCCCAAGTGAGATCAGAGCAATTTGAGTGATTCTGTAAATAACCAAGCAAGAGCAAGTGGTCCCCTAAGGATTGCTCTACAAAGAGGACCAAAGGTGCCCTGACCTTTCTCATCTCTGCCTGTTTTACTGATACTCTGCCAAGAGGCTGAGTAATCTTTCTCAAAAGGCGATGAATTCCCCAAATGTCTGCCTTAAGGACATCTCTGTGCACTGAGGCTTTCAGTGTGTATGTGCAAATGTAAGGATGTCTGACGTTGCTGGTCTTATTTTTAAACTGCTGTTAGAAAATGTGTTTAAATGCCATGACTCAGACATTCTGCCAGGCTAGTCAGTTTATCGTCATTGCACTCATTGCAGTGATATTGATAGAAGCAGTTAAGTACAGCCCTGTGAGATCCAGCTCTGTACATTCTTACATTTGCAAATATTAACTATATATTTTGAAATAATTGTGTGATACTTTCACATCTTGAAAACAGTTTTTCATATTCAGAGTATTTCAGAATTTTTTCTTTTTTTTTTTTTTAACACTGTCTTCTCAGAAATTTGTCATCACCTTGCAACCTCATATTTTGTGCCAGTTCTTCTGGAGATTATTTTTACATTTCAGTGTTGCCTTGAGTTAAGTATTCTAGTGTTATATGGGATTATTAAGGAGTATTTTGTATTCTGGACATCCTCCTCTTCCTGCAGGTGCCAATTTAAAACTGCCAAGGGAGGGACTATAAAAACCACTAGAAATTAATTTCAACGCCAGTAGTTTGAGTGTGAATATTACCTTTTCCTCTAAAAGTGCAGTGTCTAGCTGCTTGTCTTATTTTGAAAAGCATATCTTTATCAGTTGTCTATATTGCAAATTAAAGGTAACCTTTTTGTGATTGACTTCATACCTCAAGATGCTGATTTTCAAGGTAGGGTTGTTTCTTTCTAACCTATGTACTAGGTCATATTTTTCCCTTCTGCAACTCTCACTCCTACTATATAATCAGATCATGGGGTCTGGTCTGTCTCTGTTTGGCACAGCTTCGTAAAGAGGCAGAGTGGTTCTTCTGTCTATAGTGTATATTAAATTCTCTGGACCCAGGAGGATTTCCATGGCAGCTGGAATTCAGCTAAATGAGAGAAAATCCTTTCCCCACTTCCTGTTCTGTGCTTCCCCTGTAGCTGGTGCAGACCTACCTTGGTCTGGACCACATAAAATTTGTATTACACCAAAAAAACTCCAGCAAGTGAGTAATTCCACATTAGGAGGTTTTGCATTTGTCCCAGCAGTTCAAAACAGTTCCTGTATTTGGTAATTTATTAGAGACAATGAAGGTAGTTAAGGAAGGTTTAGTTAACAAATCAGAAGCAAAAGTTTCAGATTCTGAAACTGTGCTAATTTTTTGGTATCAAGATTGTTGTCCTTGCCTTGTCACAACTTAAATCTTTAAATTTGTCCACTGCATTGATGAGCACTGGACTAAGCCTTAAACCACTAAATTTAGCTGACCTTTTCCAGAAATAGTTGATGTACTGACAAAGAACACCCAACACTGAGTTTACTATGCCGCTGTAAAAGATATGTGATATTTGTACGTAATGTACAATTTGTAACTGATATTACATGGTGGTGGGTTTTGCTGCACATTTATAGGAATTCTCCAAGCTTTTGCACTACATAAGCTGACTCAGGACACATGGTAATATTACACTTTTGTCTTAAGCAGCAATAGAAAGTGTGATTCTGAGTTAGCACCCAAATACCCTGAGTTTTTGCAAGTACCTGTTTACTACTTTTGCCAGGTCAGGAGCAGAACAGCATGAACCACAGGGAAGTTCTTGCTGAATAATGGAAGCCCAACTAAAGTTATCCTTCCTTGTTTCTGCTTTAGTGAATGGGGCAACTTGAGACATGAGGATAGATGGAGGGCTTGTGTGTCTGCCCTTTTTGCCTGGGAGGTGTTTGGTGTATGACAAGGACTGTGGCAGACACCCATAGTGAGCAGCAAAGTCAGAGCTGCTTTAGTATTTCTGTGTCTGCTGGTGTCACTCATATCTCTGAGGGCAGGTTAAAGTGAGGTTTGATAAGGGGAATGTGACCATTACTACTGATAACCAGCATTCACAGAAAATAAAACTGTCAATGGTTTGGTCTACTTATGGCCATTCGTCTTTTAACTTGAATTAATTCAATAAGAATCCTCTAAAACTATCAAACTCCTAACCATGACTTTGGTCTGGCTTATACATACATCTCTGCTCCCAGAGATGTCTGAACTTACACCTGGCACCACATCCTCTGGCTGCCCTTGTGTCCAGTGGTTCCCACTGGATAGACTCTAAAAGTTTCCTCCTTCAGGGACAGAATCTTCTTTCGCTTCCTCAAAGACCTTATGACTTTCTCATGCACACACATACACTTGGGCTGTAGATGGGAAACTGGATATTCAGAGGAAGATGTAAAAACCAGCATGTCTTTTCTTGCACCCCAAATAGCAGTTCCTCCTCCTTGCATCTAGCTATACCATTGTGAGTTTCAGTGCCAACTACCTTCAAAACCACTTCAGATATAGACCCTCTCTTTTCCTCTCCTGACACTCAGAAGACTCCAAGAAGTGAAGTGCAGAACCTAGTTTTCTGAATGCACTGCATGTGATAGTACTGCTGCTCTGTGGGTTGATCACAGTCCTTAAAGGAAGAAAGTGAATGGTGTAAATAGAATAGGGGCCGTCTGCAACACCGGGTTAAAAAAAAAATTAGTCTGCACCTCACCCTGAACATAGATCATTGACAATTTTTTAAAATTATTTTATTTTTTTTCTAATTCTAGAAATTAATTTCCATCCTATAGAACTAACTCATATTTTTATGCCACATTCTGCTGAACTTTCAGAAAAATGCAGTATTCATCTCACCCTATAAGGAGTGCATGCTGTTCATGCATTTCCAGAAAAGTTATGCAACTGCTTTGTCTTTATAATGTTTTGAGTTCTTGTAGGATCTTTTGCCTTGTTCCCATGTGAAACTCTAAAACTGTCCTCAGAATCCCCTTCTTAAAGCCCTGAAATCAAATACAGGGGTTTGGGGTGAGTCCTTTATAATCCTTTCTAATTTTGTAAGTTTTGCACTTTTTGTTACATCCCTTTCACCAGGGAAATTTAGCCCTAAGGTTGTAATTACTTTGGAAAAGCATTTTTATGTTTCCTTTCAATGCATCCTGGAGAGGATTCTCCCAGATTTGACCTCAGTAAAAGGTCTTCACATACCACAGACTCATTTCAAGTGACACGTGTCCACTGAGCTATACTTGGGGAACAGAGGATGAGCATTCCTGTTAAGTGCTCTTAATGCACCTCTCCCTGTGCATTGCAGCTGCTTCAAGCTGTTGTGCAAGTGTGCAGGACTAGACCATCACTGGAGCATCACTAAGTTGTCTCCACATTGGCTAGAGAGGATGGTTGGTCTTACCCTTATGCATTGTGCTGTGTTGATCCCTGGAGATGGTTGGTGTTGTACATTAAAGTAGCTGAGGACATGGACCAGCAAGAGCACAGTTGAACCTGGATAAATTGCAGTAGTGGTTCAAATCAAGTTTTCCCTCCATCCATGCTGTGCTTCTCAGCTAGACAGTACTAGTATTATGTAAACTCCTTTCTTTGCTGCACTTGTGAGAAAAATTATTATTGTCTTTAAATGGGAAAAAAAAATTTACAGATCTTTTCTTCCTTTCCCTGTGACATACCCAGTGTTGGAGCTTATCGAAAGTTAAATGGAAATATATTTTTGGAAGCCTTTAATTAAAATCCTGGCAGCATATCATTGTAGGTTTTTTTTCTGTAGCTCAATTCAATAAGATTTCTTGTACTGATAAGAGTTTTTCTGGATAGTGACTAATTTTTGCATTGGTAGATAAAACCCTTGCAGAAGCAAATTCATGATATTGAGACTTTTCTTCAGGCATCAGATCTGCCTGATAGTCTCCTGAGATCAAAAGACAGATTTCTGTTAAGAGCAGAATAGAGAGACTAACAGGCTTCTGAACTGATATTAAATTAAAGGCCTTCTTCACTTAGGAGAAGGTTGGGAGGTATGAATTTGCAGGTTTGTATTTCTCTGCATTTTTTTTTTTTTAAGTCAGGAAATTTGGAATTAGATCTCGAGGTCCCATCCAATCCAAACCATTCTATAATTCTAGGTGTAACTCAAACAGCAATGGCACTTCAGATTTGAGATTTTTGGTTTGGCCTTTTGTTTGTTTATTTTAATGAAAGCCACTGAGGGGCAGCAGATAGTAGCTGATCTCGTTAAAAGAAAAAAAAAGTTGCATTTGGGGTCCTGTGTTATCTTACACGAGGAACTAAGCTTCAGAAGTGAGGAAATCACCCTACATAAAGAAGTGAAAGCAGAAAACGCACTGAGGTTAGGGATGATTAAACATTTGCCACCAAAACAAATAAAGCTTTGGAACAAAACATTTCCAAAGCTACGGATTCCCACATACACCTCTGTTCTTTCCGGCAGACAGGCACTTGGCCATAGTGTAAATTGCAGACTGCATTTTACTTCCTGCTGATGTCATTAAGCAATTTACTTTTTAATCTGACATGAGGAAATCGGTGCTTCGGTAGCGCATGTGGCTCCAGCACGGACGGGATATTGTCACTTTACCGGGCGGCTGTCGAGCGTTCCTGCATCACTCTAACGTTGCAGTAATTTCAACTGGACATTTACATATCCTTGCTGAAGTCCTGGCAGTCCACTAAGCTTCGAGCAGACCCAGAGCAGTTACATGAGAAAGGGAATAATCTCTTATACCGCAAATTGACTTCCCTCTTTCTAGCCCTAGACACTGTTTCCAGCTGCTTTCAGTCTTTTAAATCCTTGAAAGCTTTCCTAATCCTCGTGTAGGCAGCAGCCTTTATGTGCTCTGCCTCCCTCCCCTTCCTTCTGATTGGCGAGGCTATTCCATGGCCCAGCTCAGCCAACTACTCCATCCCTGGGCTACGGTTTGAAATCAGAGCCAGGCGGACAGTTGCCTCCCCGCTCCCGACTTTTCATAGGCTGGGGAAAGAAGGTTGGGAAACTTGACATTGCCGTAAGACTCCCCCCAGCAAAGAATAAAAAGGGGGAAAAAATAATAGACAGGGAAGAGGAGGGAGGAAAACTTGATTACGGTGGGAAACTTGATGGATTTCTGCCCTGCCGACAGCAGCGCGGTGTGAGCAGCCCCTTGCCGGCTGGATGGATGATGGGAATCTCACCATGAGGCAGGTAAGGAGCCTCTTCCCGCCGGGCCCGGGTACTACCGGTTCCAGCCTCTGCGGAGCTTGGCTGCTTTTTTTGAACTCCTCGTTTTTTCTCAGAATTGTCTAAAGTGACTTTCCAGTGTGGAAAAAAAAAAAATTAAAAAAAACAGATTTTTTTTTTTTCTTAATCCTCCCAGTAGGCAGGGATGCCATGCAGGTCATGGTGCATTTTGGGCTTGTAGGGAGCATGGAAGCGGTTTGCGAGGTATGTAAATCAATTCCAGTTTGCCATGGTTTAAGTGCATTGTGTAGGCTGCCTCGCAGCGCCTGTTTGTGACATGTGAAAGGAAAGAACTTGTTGTGTTATAATCCTAAATATGCCAATAATTCAGCCCAGGGACAATTTACTAAAGAGCACTGCATGAGTTCCTTGCCTGCCAGTGCTTTAATCTTCTGATTGTTTTAAAATGTAGTAGTTTCAAGCTGTCTTACAGCTTCACAAAAGTACTTTAGGATGGGTTTTCTAGGGATTCTTTTTCTAAGATTATTCAAATGAGATTTTTTTAAAGACTTCTATTCACCTGAGGGGACAAAAGGAGCTTTTATTCTTGTTCTTGCAGTTAAAAGGCACAGTGACAAAATGTTTTTGATTCTCGTTGTTCATAGTTTTACAGCAACAATGTATGCTTAGAAGAGCCTTGTGGGAGCAAGAAAAACTGGCTTTACCTTAAGATCGAATCAAGGATCTGTCCCAGTTTAAAAACCCTTGCCAATACACTTCTGAAACTTGCTCTTAATATATTTTCTAGGGAGGTAATGGGTAAATATGAGGAAATGAGAAAAGTTTTCTAGGTTCTTTTCTGTGTGGGTGTTATTCATTCAGTTCTCAGTGGGACTTTTATAGTACATGTCCAGGGAATGCATGTGTGAGGATTTTGCACCTGTAGTGCAAATGGAGCATTTGTTTTCCACTCACTTTCTGAACCCATGGTGGGAAATTCCAGCTTCCTTACACCAGTTTTCTCTAAGTTATAGGAGGTGGGGAAGGGTGAAGAAAGAGAGAACGTAGGTGATAGGAAGAGGAAAGGTATTTCTTGCTTCCACTAGCCAAACAACCACCTTTTATAGCTCTTTAAAGAGAGAGGGGAATTCTTGTCCTTGCAAAGCACAATGAAGGGCATTTTATATACTCAAGTTGGTCAGCTGGATGCACGTAGTCATCAGAAATCATTATCACCACAAGAGGGTACTTTGGCACAGGGGGTTGCCAATGAGGAATGTGAAAGAAGCAGAAATGTTACAGGATGGTAATAATAAAGTGCTCTGTGAAACGTGCTCTTTACTCTCCTGAAATATTTCTACCTAAAGAATAGGGCTTCATGGGTAATGAAGATTCATAGATGGTGGGTTAAAAAAGCAAAACAAGTAAGTCGGAATAGAGAGGGTGGAAATGCTAAGGCAGACACATACCCTCCCTTCCCCTCCAAGAGAGGAGGAGCGGGGGGGTGGGGGGTGGTGGTGGTGGAGAGACTCCTCCTGAAAGAGTGCAGGCAACAGGGCCGGGCTCTATCTTGCCGGGCCTGTCCCGTCCCGGTAGGTGCTTGCCTCTCCTCCCTCTCCCGCAGGAGCGCAGGGAGGGGGACGCGCTGCCGAGGGGGCCCCCGTGCCTCTTCCGAGGGGAGCGAGATGGGGTGGGGAGCACCCGGCTGGGGCGCGGCCAGAGTTTGTTTAAACACCTGCCTGTGAGTGCGGTTTCTTTCTCCCGTGCCAAGGGAACAGTTTGAGAGTATTTCTCTGCGTTCGGTTGGTTTGCTGTGCACAAATATTTTCAGTTTGGCAGGAAAAGTCTGTGGACGCCTCTAGGGCCCAAGGGGCAAAATCCAGAGAGCTGGGGGTGCTGAGATACTGTGTGCAGCAGCCCCTGGCAGCAGAACTCTTGTTTTAGTGGGAACTGAAGATTGTGATGGACTATGAACTAACCGTATAAAACGTTTAGGAAATCCATTACAGCAGACACTTGGAAACAGGCAAGTCATGTGCAGCTGGAGCCTTCACTCCTGCTTCTAGTTGGAAATTGTTATAGGAAAGACGAATATGTAGAGGACGACTTTTCCGTGGCCCGTCTATTCAGAGCAACAGAGAGCTCTTTTTTACCTACTTCACCTTACAAACCTCTCTCCCTACCTGTCCTGCTGCTTTCCCTGCCCTTCCCTCATGCTCCCTTCCTTATCCTTACACCAGCTGGTTATAAGGCAATGAAGGGGAGGGTTAACTCCTTCCTTTTCTCAGGCTCTGGGAGTGAGTGCTCCCACTTTCAGAGGCTCTTGGTGGGACTATACCTTAATTTGGTGTAGCTGAGTTAAGCATCAAGCAGGCAGTGTATTGCAGCTGTTGGAATAAAACCATGTACTGTGCTGCTGATGATCTGACCCAAAGGCAACCCACAGGTCCTAAACAATAACAGCATATAGCAAGACAAATGCACTAATTTCCCCAGCAGAAGTGGAGTAATTACTGTAGAAATGTAATATACAGCCTGTTGAGCTGAAAAGATTCAGCCCACCTTACTACCTTACTACTGCCAGTCCAATAGTCTCTAACAGGTGACAGGAGTTGGTGCAAATGTTGCGTTGAGATTTGTGAATGAGACATTATAAAGAAGCAGTCATTTTTAGGTGATAATTGAACACCTCAGCAAGAGGGGTCTTCTTAATGTCTCCCAGAACGACCTTACAAATAAGCTCCAGTAACCAAAATAGGAAAATTTCTATCCTATAAGGGAAAATATACCTGTCAGCATGTTCCCGTAACAGTTTAAGCATCCACAGGAAATATATCCATTTGTGTGTACCAACGTGTTGTAAGACTAGTGTTAGGAAGCAGAAGTGCAATTTTTAAAGGTATCTAACATGGTTGCAAAACAAAACAAAAAATAACAGACAAGAAAAAAAGTCTTTTGCAGGTAACACTTCTTTTGCTTTGCAGAGTACTCAGTTCAGTTTATTACTTATATATATATAAAAATAAATATCCTAAGTAAGGAAACTTGCAAACAACGGAAACTCCTGGGAAGATGCTCAGCCTTCATGTGGTAGAGTTTTTGTGTATCTGGACACAGTTACATGGCTGGATTCCCTGAGTTTGCTGCAAAACTGGAGAGGGCACTGTGGGCTCTGTTTTAAGTTTCCTGAGTCTACTTCACAGAAAATCAAATGTTTGATGAATTTGAATACTTTTTTTTCATTCACTTTCAACCACAACATATCCCTGAAGCGTGGAGTGTCGCAGCTCTTTATTTTGGTCTCTTCCTATTGAAGTACCATTGACTTTGATCAAGGAGGTTCAACTAAACAACTGTTAACTGACATGCCACCTAAAAATGAAAAACTGTGTTTCTAAGGCACATAAAACCATTACAATGACTTATCATGACTACAGTCATATGGCTTTCAGCATGCGTATAATTCACCAAGTGAATAAAGGCTGCATACAATTTCAGTGCAAAGCATATGCAAAATTCAAAATCACCCCCTTTCTTTTCAGCTGTTTAGGTTCTTAGCATGTGTTTCTTATTTCCTATTTTCCTTTGCATACCTTTTAAAATTCTTAATGTGTTCCTCTGTAGAAAAACTGTATTCTTATCCTGAAGTGTTGTAATCCTCAGCCTTGTGTTAGGAAATTCTCTTTTAAAGTTGATCCTGGTATGTTTTGTTGTTTGTTTTGTCTGTAGGGGAAGAATGAGCATCTTGGAGAATGCTGCTTTTTTGTGTATGTGTACCATGCAAAATAAAGAAAACAAGTGTACAGAGTCTGCAGGCTGGGAGTGTATCAGTTAATTAGTGCTGGACATTGCTCGGTAGGAAGCCTGGCGAGGGTTTTGTGTGTGTGTGTGTGTGTGTTGTCTGCTCGCTTTGATCACTTGTGTGGTAAATAGACATGCAGGGTAGCTATAGCAACATGTGCTGTAGGCTGGTGGGAACTGAGGGGATGGGATCCCAGGACAAAGGGTAGTTTGTTAGAGTGGTTGGTTCTGATTAGAAAAAGGTGGCACCAATCAGGGCGTTTAAAAACATCGGTTTTACAAAACGCAAATGGATGTTATCAGTTTCAAAGTAAGGCTTGTTTCTGTAGCTCTGCAAGAGTAGATCATAGGGAAGATTGGGAATGAAGGGGGAGGGATAATAAAAAGCAGAAGCAAAACCCATTCACACTTTTGAATGTAAAAATGTTCATGCTATTTCTCGTGTTGCTGTACTGTCTATGTACTTTGCAAAAAAGCATTTGTAGGAACGATGCTACTAAGAGTTGTGTTTTTAAAACATGGCTTCAGGAGGCAATGATGGTAATGATGTTATGTAGTGCATCTGATCCATTACCTTTCTCCAGTTTCTAAAAGTTCTGTGTACAATTTGCGATCCCAAGGTACTGTACCTATTTCAGCAGCCTTCCTGTAGAGGTCAGACTTGAAGCTCTCAAAATCTTCTCATGATAGAATTTCAACCTAAAGCTATAAAAGCACAAATCCAGGCATAGCCACTTTCCTCATTAACTTTATGTGGAATACTTTTAAAATAATATTGGATTGTCAGTGTTGGATTATTAAGTAACACTGCATTCTGAATTGATGGCAGCCTGAAATACATTGAAATTCAGCTTTGTCTCACATCTTGAACAGAACCCAACCTGAAGCTTTTATTAGTGCCTGAATTATTTAGATGTGTATCTCTGTCTCTCTGATCCCCACTAGGCCTCCTACCTTTGATGAGATCTGTCTCCAGCTCCCCCCTCCTGCCTGCCCAGCCCTCTACTGTGCTGGCTGCCGGCTTCCCACCGCTGCCTGGTCCCAGGACTTTCCCACTGGGGAGGGACAGGGAGGCAGGCAGTGCCACAGAGAGTTTCAACAGCTTCTGAGCTCTGCAAAAAGTTGTCAGACCTCAGAGTCTCTCCACAGAGTAGCACCAGAGGTAAGGGGTCTGCTGGAGCCTGGGGTCAAGGAAAATGAAATGCCGGGAACAAGGAGTTTGTGGTGGTAAATGCTCAGGGAATATGCTGAAGCTCAATAAATACTTCAGCATTTCAAGAAACAGTTTGTTTTGGCTGTGGGTGAAGAGTGAGCTGAGAGAAAGGAGCAGACCAGTATTCACATACAGCCGTGTGAATACCCTTTTGAATGTGCGCTGGAGTTTGTTTGAACTGAATTTCAGACTTCTTAGGGTACATCATTCTTTAACCTGTTGTTGGTTCAAAGTTTTATTACAGTTGTGCAGCTTAGAGCTTGTAATGCTTTAGCAAGCTGTAAGGAATTATTGTATATCCCTGAGATCCCTGGCTTGCAGTGCAGAATCCACCCTGTCTGAAAGCTGGGAAAGGTGCTAAAGGGTAGGAAGCTGATTTTGATCTCTTTTCTAAACAGTAAAAATAGTTCTTAATTCTTCAAAATTCTTCACTGCTGTGTCATGGTTGTTTATAATTATTATTTTTATCTTCCAAAGGGTATGTGGGAAGACAAAAAAGCTGGCAAAGAGGCAATATTTGTTTGGCCCTTAAGTATGATAAAACTTTTTTGATGGCATAAGTGTTGATATAGCTGGGCGCAAGAAAAATTTTAAGATAGTAAAACAAATAAAAGAAAGTCCATGGTTTTATTCCTGGCTTAGTAGGAGAGTAAATGAGGAGATCCATGGGGCTGATAGCATTTTTCATTGTACTGTGATAGACTGTAATGAAAATATTTATGGAGGGATATTTCATGGCCCCAGAAAGAAGCTGGTAACACTCTATGACAGTCACTCCCCATTTTGGGATGGGTAGGTTGACATATTTCTCATGACTTCAGTGGCAACAACATCTTCCCGTCATGCCTCACCCAGGCCACCTTTGTGCTGCCCATGCACCTGTGGGCCTCCAGCCTCCCTTTGGCACCCCTTCACCCCTAGCAGGTGCCCATGACTAATGGCATTAACTTGGCTCTATGGGTCTGCAAGGTATTTAATTACTGAACAGCTGCAGCAGGAGCTCAGAGAGACACACCCCACCACCAGAACAGTAGGGCAGACTCACATGTGATACTGCCAAGATGATAGACTTCATAGACTCAGATGAAAACATACTTAGATGAGATGAGACACCACCCCCCCATCATCCTGGGATCTCCCTTTCTGTTTTTTTTTGTTTGTTTGTTTTGGTTTTTGTTTAATAACCTTTATTTTGAGCATTGTCTGAGACAGATATTTTCTTCCAAAAATGCTGAGAAACCAGTATTTTATGGTAAAATCAGTCTCAGAAAAATTTTGGTGTTTTTTCAGCAGTTGTAACATATTAAAACATGCTCCCTCTTGTTTGTGATTTTGTTTTGGTTTGAGGTTTTGGGGTTTTGGTTTTTTTTTTTCTTTTTAATTTGGTTTGTTTTGTGTATAAGTTTGGGGATTTTTCTTCCTGAGAGATAATTTGAGACATAAAAAAAAAAAAAGAAAAAAAGATAAACACTACTCATTTTTATACCTATATATGTGTATTTAGAATTGCAGTTGCCAAATCCAGCCATTTTATCATAAGAACAGCCAGTATCCCAGTTTCAAGGAATTCTGCATCACCAAGTGTTGGAGGGTGTTTTGCTTTTATAATTAGATTGTACTGGGTTTTCTCTCCCCAAGATTATGCTCCTGTTGCAAAATCTGTGTATCTTACAGAAAGATATAAACTCTGACAGCTTCTCCTTTCTTGACCACTGAGGTCTGTATCTGTCTCCTGCTAGCTTTTTTGCTCCTTTTCAACCAGCTCCAGCTTCCTGGGTAGTGAGGTCTCAAGCCCTCATCCTGGGCTCTAGTCCCACCTCAGCTCTGGAGGCAGGGATACAAAACACGTATCTCTCTTATTTCTCAGGTTTCTGTTCTTGCGGGAGTCGCAAGAGGCTGTAGGCAGAAACCTACACAACTCTGTTAATAGTCTCACTGAAAAATACCTGTATTGTAAATCTGACGTGCAGAGAAACAACCAGAGTAGGGAAAGGGAAGGCTGCCCTGAGCAAGGAAAAGGACTGTTCCTTTCAGGGCACTCCATGTGAATAAAGCTCTTGCACAGGGACGCAAAACGGCCAAGCATAGACCAGGTTTGTCCATGTGATACTCAGGAGAACGTGTATTCCTGGGTTATGCCTTATGTTAAATGCCATTGAAATTAGTGTGCATTTTTCTTGCTGAGAGATGTCAGCTATGTGGACCTTGGTTTTGAGCAACTTAGGAAGCTTAGGTTTTGACCTGTATGCAAATTTATGCTATCCCACCAGCCTTGGTATCATCTATTGAAATAAAGGGCTAATGACTTAATTTCTAACTGGAAAACCTCAGAATTATAGTTTAGACAGAGATCTCAAACTGGGAGTTAAGCAGTTCAAAAGTGCACTGTATTGTTTTGGTCTAATTAACACAACATGGTGATAAGACATTAAAGCAGAGTGACAACACTATACATTGATAACAGGGGACATTAATGCCTGCAGACACAGTCTACATTGTAAAAATCTGAAAAAAAAGGGCTTATTATGTTAGATAGGTCAATGTGATTTGACCTAGTTTTGCTTTGCTGCTTGGAAATTATGTCAGTATTTGTTATGTCATCTCCTTGGATGAGCAATTTAACATCCTTTTTGCATTGCAGTGTTGTCCTAATATTTTATATATATTTACTTGCTCTCTAAAAGGATCCTTCAGGCTAAATCTAGAGATCTGGGAAAAACTGATACAAAACAAAAACCTCCTGAAATAGGCTTCCCTTTTATATATGTCCTCTGTCCAACAAAAAGGAGTAAATTTAATCACAACAAAATAATAGCTACAAATTCTGAAAGGTATGTTGTCCCTTTTGCATGTAATGTTCATTAAAGTTCATGATTACAGAATGCTTGTGGTAACTCATATAGGCATGTACACCTTTCCCATAGAGGTATTTAATTGCTAGAAAAAAAGCATTCTTAACTTTACTGAGATACTTTTGTAAAATAGAGTGGCTTAAAAGAATCATGCCGTATACTTTCCTGAAAGGTAAGGTCTCATGTGAAATCATCAGTATTTCTTTTGGAAAAACTGAGGGTTTTTTTTTCGTTTTCAACAAAAGCACAGGGGCTTTCCTTCATGTTTATGTTTATACTGTTTTGGTTTTTTTCCTCTGCTACCATCTGGACTTGTAAGGCAAGACTTTGCATTTGCCAGGATTCAAATTGTGGTACATAAGGGAACAACCAGAGGATTAAATGTTACTGGTCTTCGCTCTAATAGAAAAATAATCTATTGCTGTTACAGTATTTTGATAAGTGCTAGCAAAGAAAAGCTCCCTTTCTTCCTTAGCTTTACCTACCCTCTCACAGCAATGCCCCTTACTTGTATACCCTACCAGTGTAGGGCATTGCAAGGTTACAACTTTTACTTCGTAGCCTTTCTTGATCCAAAATGGGCAACTCTGAAGCATGATTTTGCTTCTGCTGAAGTCAGTGCTATTGGGGAGGTTATTGTAGTTATTCAGGTATGTCTGTGAGTAAATTTGCACCTCTGTGGCAAATGCTTAACAGATCGGGTGATAGCGTGAGAGCAAAACCAGGCTTTCTTTCCCAATTCATTTTTTTAATAATTTTCATTTTGATTCCTATTTTCTTGAAGACTAAGAAATTTGTTCTTGAGTTTTATCCTGAGCTTGTTCATTGCAGCCTTGAAATATTTTAATGAGCTAAGTAAGAGCTGCAGAATTTCCTCACCATTTCTTCACAAATACATCTAATCTTCAGAAGGTCCTGCTTACTGAGATTTTTCAGTTTAAGTAAAATTTAAAATTGTAATAGCTATCTGAAGTCTTTGAGTATACTACAGTTGCAAATGCTCTTACATCCCTTGTTAACCAGCTTAATTGGAACAAAAACCCAATACGAATGAGTGTTCAGAGGTGCCTCTTCTGTGCTATATTTGCTCTTGATCCCTAATTAAGCCTTGTTACTGAAGGTTAAAAAATCCTCCCACACTATAACTCTCCTTGAATGTCTTGACTGCAAAAGAAACTGTCAGGGGAGAAGTCTGCTCTTGCCTCCCATGTGCCTCCTCTCTTAAAGAGAACTAAAGTGTAAACTGCTTATGAAAGATTATCAATGACTGGAAATAAATACTGCATATCCCCAGAGTAGAAGCCTCATGCTAGAGGGAGAAGACGTTTGTGGGCTGACAACAGGATTCACATAGCTAGCAAGACTGCACGGATAGGGATTCATAGAAAGTTCTGATTGTACTCTGGAGATTATCTGGTCTGATCTTCTCTTCAACACAGGTCACTACAGCAACTTGGTCAAACAATCTTGAGCACGTGAAAGTCCACTGCTTCTCTGGGCAGCTTCTTCCAATTTCCTGTTGCTCTCATGGGGAAGACTTTTTTTTTTTCCTTGTATCCAGACAGAATTTACCTCAAAGCAGCTCTTGCCCACTGCCTCTTTTTCTGTCACCAGGTATCCTTGTCAAGAGAGGAGCTCCATTTCCTCTATATCCAACTTTTTAGATATTTAAAATATTATTAGATCCCCTTTGAGCCTTCTGTATTCCAGGCTGAGCAAACATGTTTTCTTCGACCTTTCTTTATATGCCAAATTTTCCAATCCCTAATAATCCCAGGGGCCTTTGCTGAACCCTTCTCAACTTTTCCAACCAAGGGGGCCACAACTGGTCACAGTATTCCAGGTGTAGTCTTGTAAATGCTAAGTAGACTGAAATAGTCATATTTCTTGAGGTACTGACTGTACTCTTGCTGGTGCAGCCCAGGAGGTTCCTGGCCGCCTTCCCTGTCAGGACACACCATTGGCTCCCATTCAGTTCACTGCCTGCCACCACTCCCAGGTCCCTTTCCGCAGAGCTGCTCCTCCAGCCCATCAGTCCCCAGCTTGTGCTGCTGCTTAGGATTACTTCTTTCCAAGTGCAGGACATTACATTTATCTTTGTAAAACTCACATTGTGGCTGCATTGATAAAGTTACTTTATAGCCTCCAAGAGGGGCTTCCTGGCCAACATAACAAAACAAGAACAAATCCCAAACCTGTTTAACTTCATCTTACTGCATGATTGCTCACAAAAGGCTTGAGTTGTTTCTTAAGCATCATCTGTCTTTCTGGACCAGAAACCCTGGGATATTAGTTCATGGATCTTGTCTAATTTGTTTATTTCCATGACTTTTTCTATTGTCTGTTTCTATGAATTTATACCTGTAAATATTGTAGAAGAGTTAGCTTTAGGAAGACAGATTGTGTCATTTTAGTTTAGAAAATCTGGAAACTGTTACCAGAGAAAACAGATTTGTGGAGAAATGCACTTTATTTCTCTATTTGTCTTGAGATCATGAGGTAAGTATGCACCAAAAGGGTCTAATAACCAATGGGGCTGATTTTTTTGCCTAAGGTTCCCTTGAGTTTTCAGACTAATTCCAGTACACTTTCTTAGTCCAAGGATTTTTTTTAGCTCTTTTTATAGAACCTTGTTTCCTTCCATGTGACACTCCTCTAGGTTTTCTATTACTGCCTCTTCACTTTGCTGTCCACATTTTTTTGGCCTCCTGCCCCTTCTCCAGATATCTGGACAACACTATACCTTGCAGAACTCTGGAGTAAACCTTGGGGAAGAGAGGGGACTTGGAGAAAGAAGGGAAATGCCATCTCAATCCCCCTTCTTTTTCAAATGTGCATTTAACCTCATCAAAGCAGTAGGCTTTGCCAGCCTAGGACTCCTGGCCCTGCCAATGTGCAGCTGGAGGTTTGAGCATGACGAAGAAGAAAACTGATAGCACATTTGTCTCCTCTCATTCTCTCGATTCCCCTCCTTCTAGCATTGAGCTAGAATTGCAAATTTTTCATGACAATTCTGAGATTGAAAATATATTTTAGTCTTTCTGAACATCTTGTGGCAGATGTTTGTGCCATTAGTTGGTGCTATGCCATGGGATAACTAAATATGTTTTCTTTTTTGAGATAACTGAGGTAAAGGAATGGGAAGAGAAAGAAAAACAAAGGGGCAGCTCTCGCTGTTTATGTGATATTCCTACATAACAACAGGGGAAGCAGCTCTATTTTACTTGAGAGTAGTACATTTTAAAATACTGGGGTGCATTTCTGAGACTAGACTAGGTTACTCAGTAAATAAAGTACAGAAAAGAGGGACAGAGAGAGGCCCAGAGGGAAAACAACTATGTGGGAGAGGAATCCAGGAGGAGCCTGCAGAGAAAGAAAAGGTTAACTGGCTCTCTTCTTCATATTGCATTAGGAAAGCAGAGAAAGCAGTATTTATCCAGCAACTGAGAATCAACCTTGTTTGAAAACGTCGAAGATGAAAATAGGATTTTTCAGTGGCACAAAGTCAGAACTTGCCTTGGTAAGCACAAACACAGGAAAGAGGAATAGTTCATAAACTTCAAGAGCTTGGAGGTGAAAGGAAGGAAGGTAGAAGAAAAAAGGTAAGGAGGATAAAGAAGACCTCTGAAGGCTTACAAAGGGGGTTAAACACTCACAGCAGCCATTGTGAATTCCAGTTCTATCTCTGTGAAACTCTCTGGCCTATCTCTTCTTGAAAGAACCATTCCCAATGGTACTTGTTCTTTACAGGCACTTTTGCGTTACAGTGTAAAGGTATAATGGGATGATCAATGCATTTTTGTTTTATAAATCCTCTGGAAAACTATTTTCCTAGCAGGCTTTTCTTTCAAATGAGTTTTAAAAAGATACTGTAGTATTCTGGGGTATTGGGTATTTTAATGTCAGTAAAAGCATCTAAAATATAAGGCTTAGTTTTCTGATCAAACTGCAAGGCTTCTGGCTTTTTCAGTCTTGAGGTCATTACATAGTGTGTGTAAATAAATGTTTTCTAGCAGACACTGAAACCTGGCACATGAGGGCTAGGGGTATACATAATCCTTTAAAAAGTAAAATATATCAATAACTTCGGGCACCTTCATTTCTGAAGTTTGTTGGCTGAATTTATGGGACAGCATCAATATAAAAAATTCTGAGAATAATTTTTACCATAAGGTGCTGTGAAAAAAGGGCTACATTCCAAATATAAGACCATTACTCCTGATGATCTTGTAGGTCTTCCACTGTGTGAACAAAGACTCATCCTGCAAAAGTGACAATCTGACTTTTAGCAGACAAAGAAACCAAACCCATGTTGTTTTATTTTGCAAAAGTCTTACTCCTCAAACCAAAACTCTTCCTACATAATTTCATGACAGCAGTAATATGGAAAAAGCTAGTTTTTGTGATAAAGACGTCTGATGATGTCATCTCTGCAACAGGTACTATAAAAGATAAGATTCAGTTAGAAGGTTATATGATATGGACAGATGTACAATGCCGTACTTCAGACCAGGCATAAGTTATGGTTGAAAGGTGACTGACAATCAATTTTCCCAACTTTGGACTGTTTCATTTGAAAGTTCTGTGCAAAGACATTTACTGGAGATTTAAAGGATATGTGTTAAAGTGCTATGCTGTGCAGACCTACACTAAGTGGTATTAGGATGGCATATGCACTGCAGGAAATGAAACAAGCTTGGGGATTTGCTCATATTTACAATAGACGTTTGTTTACTTAGTGTGTTCTTTCTTGTGTAGGGTGAAAAGGTTATGTATGTCTTCAGGTGATAATGGACAAATTATTTAATTAATAGGGGTGGTTTTGCTCCAAATCAGAAGGTCAAGAATCTTTGCCCAGTATGTGGGAAAGAACGATACTTGGAGTGATTAACACCCAGAGGAAATTTCTGAGTTTATTTTGGCTGGTCTATAGTTGATAATTCCCTTGGCTAAAGGAATGCCTGGCTCCACGTCAGTCACCATTTCCAGAGCTTAACTCTGAATAGCAGTTATTGGTCACATATGTTGGCCTGGTAAAGTCTCATTTCAGAAGCAGGATGCAAAATGGCACATAGGTAAACTGTAGTGTTTGGGGGTTTTGGTTCTATTTTGTTGTTGAAAGACTTCCATTTTTAAAAAAGAAAATATAAGGAAGGCTCTTGGTGTAAGTCTGCTTGTATGAATCAAGAGACTCTTCATACAACAGTACTTTGTTTTACAGACAGGAGAAGTTTCAGAGATAGAGGTAAGGAGAATTGGAATAACTGAACAAATTCCAGTAGCTCAGAAGTGTACGAGGAACATCCACTTTCCAAATCCTAACTGTACAAGTTATAAAATGAGTCACAGTATCTCATAAAATTTTTGAGATGGTATAAAAGATAAAAAGCGATAAAGGCCTCAAGAGTAACTCAGAATAAGGAAGAAAAATGGCTAGTGTTCTTGCACTAGCAAGAAATTATTTATTTAGGGGGAAATTGCAAATGATAATAAGAAGTGGAGTATGCTCATACTAAGAAAGGCTGCTCCATAAAACAAATCTAAATCCCCAAATCTGACCCAGAGCATTCCTATCCAGATTCTAGATGCATTATCAGTTTAGCTTTGAGTATGTAAGATACATTGACCACATTTTTCAAAGACTCAGAGCATTTTGCTTCAGTGGGTGAAATAATTCACAGATGTTTACCATGCCAAAATTTGGCTGTGGTTTAAAGCATCATTTCAAAGGTTTGGTACAAGGCTGTATTTTTAATATTTTGCAGGTTTATCTTTATCTTTTAAATGCAAATATGCTGAGGCAGGAATCCTGGACTCGGGTCAGTCTGTGCCTCTGTTACAATTTCATGTCTCCATATGTCCATGCTGCAGCTGAGGAGTTTATTATTCATCTTGTTTGAGTGGTAACCTCCAAGTCTCCCAATATAACAACAGAGGCATAATATGAAATAGGCCCCCAGCTCTACTTTCATGTCAGCCACTCTACATCCCTTATTTACCTCAGGGAGAGGACACAGGCTAAATCAATTTATGCTTCTAGTTCTCTAGTACCTGTTTATTTTACCTCCAAAGTGCCCAGAAGTTCAGTGAAGTCTTCCTGCAGTTGAGTGAATCAGCTACAGGAACCACAAGAATTGCCCAACAAATCTTAGTAACAAACACAGAAACTTCAGTCTGAAAAAATGGTTTGAAAAAAAAAAAAATTTAAATACTTGAGTGAACACAAGTTTATCTGCCTTACTAACTGGATTTTAGATGTCTGGGTCTAAATCTGTGGCTTATTACTTATATCAAGGAAGGGAGGAGATGTATAAAGGAGGACCTGCACAATCAGGCCTTTGCAAAAAAAACCCCTTGCATAACTAATCTTTATCATCTGTGTAATCTATCTTCAAACTATGCAAGGATTGACATACAGAGCTGAAGCCTCCTGGTGTTATGTGGTATGTTCACTTTAACTTAAGGAAGAAAAGGGGTAGAAAAGCTTTAAATAGGTTGTGGTGAAAGATATTTTGTAACCTAGGTTTGATCTAGGCAGAACAATAGAGAATAATGGAAATAATATTGAGCACTGCCATTGTCTGAGAGGTCAGGGTCAGTGAAGGGGTGCTGTGTTAGTGTTTTAGCAAGGTCTAATACAGCATGATGAAACAGGATGTAGAGGAAAGGCATCTGCAGTAGTTTCAGGATTTTAAAGAAAACAATAAAAAACTCATGCTAGCCTTAAATTCAGTAACTTGTAGTTTGCTTTGTACTCCTGTGATCCTTATTTAAAGAGGTTAAAATGAAAGTCTTTGTTTTCTAAAACAGAAATAGTATTTACAAAGTGAGACAGCAAGAGAGTATATTGCCTATAAGAGCCACACCTTTTAAAACAAACTTTAACAGGAAATCCAAATATGACATTCCATAGATTTAAAAGAAGCCATTTATAGGCATTTGCATATAATTAAACATTTGCAAGAAATTCACTGACCCATTTGATATGCCTGAGGGAAGGGATCCCATCCAGAGAGACCTTGACAGGCTTGAGGAGTGGATCAAGGTGAACTTAATAAAGCCAAACCAATGCCCAACATCAATATAAATTGAGTGATGAGTGGATTGAGAGCAGCCCTGAGGAAAAGGACCTAAGGACAGTGATGGATGAGAAGCTGAACATGAACTGACAATGTTGTCCTTTCAGCTCAGAAAGCCGGCTGTATCCTGGGCTGCATCAAAAGCAGAGTGGCCAGCAGGTTGATGAAGGTGATTCTGCCTCTCTGCTCTGCTCTGGTGAGACCCCACCTGGAGTGCTGATCCAGCTCTGGGGTCCTTAGCACAAGGAAAACATGGACTTGTTGAATCAGGTCTAGAGGAGGGTCACAAAAATGTTCAAAGGGCTGGAGCACCTCTCCTATGAGGACAGGATGATAGAGTTGGGGTTGTTCAGCCTGGAGAAGAGAATGCTCAGAGAAGATTTTATTGTGGCCTTTCAGTACTTCAAGGGGGCCTACAGGAAAGCTGAAAAGGGACTTTTTACAAGGGTGTGTAGTGATAGGACAAAGGACAACAAGGGACAACAAGTTTTAAACTGTAAGAGGGTACATTTAGGATATAAGGAAGAACTTTTTTATTATAAGGGTAATATAAGGTATAAACTCAAACAAGTTGTCTAGAGAAGTTGTAGATATTCCATCATTAGAAGTGTTCAAGGTCAGGCTGGGTGGGGCTCTGAGCAACCTGATCTGGTGATGTACCTGTTCGTAGCAGAGATGTTGGACTAGATGATCTTTGAAGGACTTTTCAACCCAACCCATTCTATGATTCTGACTTTTTTTCTTTTTTTTTTTTTTTGGTGATGTTTTAGGCAATATTATGAGATGCTCTCTTTTAATAAACTATTGTAATCTTGATTAAACCATGCATGATTGCATTCCAGGAAGTGTACTGATTTAACTGAAAATATTCTGGATATACTGGACTTTTGTTATGGCAGTCTTCTGACTATATAGTCACTGACAGTGGGATGCCTATGTCTTAGCCCATTTGCTTCAGGCTTCTTTTATAGTCCATGGATATAGGTACTTCCAGAATAAGATTCTTTTTTGCCCTAAAACCATCCAAAACTGATCAGATAATCATTTCTTGAAATGCCTATTGCGTAGAAATGGATTAGTAGAATTTTGTCATCTGTAGGCTTCTATATTTTGAACACCTCTACTTCATCAGATGAACTAAAATTTAGCACCATTTTGACTGGGCTTTGTTTTTCCTGACATCTGTTATAGCCATTCAAAGATGGCTGTATAAAATATGCAGAAAAATCTTGCTTTACTTTGTTTTTCTGATCTGAAGTCAGCTGAAGTAAATTTCAACCTTTATAGAGGATGTGATCAACTAAGGTTAGCAGAGTGGTACTACAGTCTCCTAGCAGCCAGGGATGATTTCTTCACCAAAATTCATACGACAGCATATTTTAAGTGCTACTTAATAATACTTAGTCACAGTAAACTGAATGAGAACACAAACTGACAAACGGAATTTCAAAAATGCTAACTTCAAAACTATTTCTCCCATCCAAAATGTAATTAGGGTTGAGACCTGTATTACACCCTGGAGGAATCTTAATGGGAATCTTACCCGTGGCAAGAAATGTTCCCAACTTCATACCACACATTTTTATCTTCATAAACCAGGACTCCAGTCATGAGTATCTTCTTTATTTTCCCACTCATTTCCATAACATTTTCCTGTATATTCTATTTGTGAAATTCTATGTTCCTTACTTTCCAAACTTGCCTACACCTTAATTCTTGGTCAGATTTTTCCGAAGGTGACAAGCTTTTAACATACTCAGTGCCTGTGTCCAAATTAACAAGTCATTCTGGACCAGTTAATAGCAGATCAGTAGAATGAAACAATCAATGCAGAGAATCCAGTACCCAGACTATACACATTTTGCCCCATACTTTATTCCTTATAGTCAGGGCCTGAAGACTGGATATTCATTAGCAGCTTTAAGTGCTCATCTAGAGCTTATCCATCTGTGCTATTTCATCTGAGAGGATGAAACTTCCTGTGCTCCATTATTAGTCAGAGATATGAATCCCAAGATTGATTAGTGGAGAGGATTGGGAGGTCGCTTAAAAATGTACTCCTGACCTGAACTAAAACACTACCAGGAAGACATACAGTAAGTGCAGTGGCTTCTGCTTTACAAGGGCACAGATACCCTTGAATTAGCATTTGTACTGCTCATTTCCCTAATACTGCTGTTCTAGCCAGGCTCATCTTGAGTGAGGGTGTTAAAAATGCAGATACAGCTAATGAACAAGCTGTATCAAAGGCTCATAAGGCACAATGGTGTGACTGTCCCTCAAGTGACAGTCTGAGCAGAGTAAAAATGATGAAGGGCAGGCTTAGTAGGAGGAAGATGGTTTTGGGTCAGATTGGGAGAGAGGAGTACTAATGCTAAACAGTGTTATAGTGCTAATCCTTTTAATGTCCTCTCTAGGCTTTGTTGCCAGACCCCTATTAGGGCCTGATTATTCAGACTTCTCTCTGTCTTCCCAGGCATCCATTTTGAGCAGAGCTTCTTCTTTCCGTAATTAACAGGAAGCCAAACTGCAAAAGGCAGTTAGTGTTTCTTCAAGGTGGGATACAGCTCTTTACTGTTAAAACACTGTAATTCAACCAAAGTTGCAGAATAGCTGCTAAGCAAACCATATGCATGTTATACTGCTCAGAAGTATGGGAGTATTGTGTCTGTGTTGCATTATTTCTTATCTCGTCTAACCATGGAAGGATCTCTTCTTTAGAAAAACTCAGAAGTACATAAAGGCACTGTTGTTTCTTAGAGTTAGTGAAGCTATGAAATGCATGAACTTTACCCCTTGTCTCTACAAAAGGTTTGCTAGAGCTATGAATTTTAATTCCATGGGAAATTTTTGTTGCCCTCGGCTGTTGGGTTTCAATGACTAAAACTCTTTTTGAAGTTATGCTCCAATGCTGTTTTCTTTATAGCCTCCAAAATGGCACCTTATATTTTTCCTTTATTCATAGCACTGAGAAGATGAACAAGTGTTCCCTGTTCAACCAACTGTCATATATTATCGGGTCTGCTTGACTGTTTGAATGCAGTGATTAAATGCCCATAATTCCAAGAAATACTAAAATGTGTTTAGCAGTCTGATGTTTTAAAGTCTGGGAATAAAAAGGCAGATGTTATGATCCATGAAGGAATAGCACTTAGAAGCTAAGACTGGGGCACAAGGCAACTGGAACCATTTCCTGTGTAATGAGCCATGCATGGCAAAGACTCCAGGGAGTGGCTGGCAGCAAAGAGCTATCTACAGTGATGTAATCATTTTATGTTCCATTAAGGTCTTGTTATTTTAGAATTTAAACAAATTTATGCTGCAAGAAAACATGGAGCCTGTTGTGCATCTCTGGTAAGGAAGAAAATCAAACTTCAAAGACTTGGGCTATCATTTAGAAGAATTGCATCCATCAAATTCTGATTTTTAACTGAGTATTTTGGAGATGAAATTTTGATTCAGGAAGGAGATGATAGCATACTGAGCACTGGAAATGTCAAGGCACGTGGGCATTTGTGAATGCATTTTTTTGACTGTGTGACTGCAGCTTTGTTTTTGCATACTCAAGATGATGGGCAGAAAGTATACCCTATATTTTCAAGGATCACTAGAAAGGTATTAAATGGATTTGTTTTTTAAAGAGTACTGAAAATGTATTCCTCAAAAAATTGGACACAAACTGGATATATAAAAACATGTACTGTCATATGCTTTTTTGAAAATATAAGACATAACAATAAAAAATGGAAAAAATTAAATTTGCTATCAATTTTCCCATCTGTATTATAAACCAATATCATAACCAAAACCATCCCAAGATACATTCAGGCTACTTTGTCAGAAAAGCAAAGATCCCAATTTGAGAGCTCAGATAGATCTCTGTGTCCATATTTTCTTCTATAAGGAAGGCTGTGACTTGTGTCAGACAACTTATCCACCACTCCCCACTTCGGAATCCACCCTTGCTTTAACCGTCAGACATACTTCTAACTTAAAATACATCGGGTGAAACCCACCAATAAGCCTTGGTTCAGACTTCTGTCTGTAGTGGTGTGTCCAGCTTGACAGACACAGAAGTATATTCAAAGAGGGTGGTGAGAGAATAGTGTGGTCAAACACCAGATTGGCAAAATGTGAGGGAGTTCTCCCCTTTGTCCCCTTCCACGTTTCTTTTCCTATCTTTCCTTAACCAAAGGAACAGTAGTTTGGACGACAGAGTGCTGCACAGCATAGGCTGTGCAGTAGCCCCAGGCTGTAGATTGGAGAGACTTAATGTGAATTTGACCTCAGGACATGTAGTTTTCAACCTGCTAAAGGTGTAGGTGTGATGACTTCCACCCTCAGTGGGGCTAACACTCACTCATGACACTCAGTAGGTGGCTTTCGCAAGCTCAGCTTTAACACAGAAGAGTTGAGCTCTTGTGGCAGTGCAGAAACTCAAGTCCAGGGAGCACACTGAAAGATTTCTCAATTTATTTTGTGTAAAATGTAATAAAAGCTTTTAAGTAATTTTTTTCAAATGCTGTTCCTGACTTCTGTGCCTGTGAGGGGTAGTAATGATGAGGTCCTTGCTTGCCTATCGTGCTTGTGCTGTCAGGGACTGTGATGGGAAGAAGGTGGATCCATTCTCCCTAATAGCACTGTGCTAACCAATTCACAAACCAGTTATCCCAGAAAAGTCAGCCTGTTCCAGATGCTCTCTATCATCACAGAATTCCTTTCCACTACCCAGGCATCTGATGGGAAGCTGAAGGGAGACTTGATAACACTGACCGTAAAAAGACATCCTTTCCCCCTATATCTAAAATACATATTTTTAAAATGTCATTTTTCCAATATAAGCAAACACCTACTTCTGAAATATTTAAGTTGAAAGCAGACCTGTGGCCCTTATTCTTTAGTATATGAAGCAGCAGAGTAAAGATATATATGCGAGAATTCTTTAAAAGTTTGTGTGTTCAAAATGTTTTGTCGTAAGAACAAGCACTACTCAATGTATTAGGGGTCTTCACCAAACAAGCAATCCATCCCAAGAACTTTATCTGGTATACTTCATCTGGTACAATAGGGTTATATTTATCTTCAAACCAGACAGAAGAAATCTTTTTAAGCCCTTATGGCCTTTTGAGTACTGGTCTGACTCAAAGTAAAGAAAGATAATTATCAGAGAATCTCAAGTGTATGGTGAAGTATTATGCTTTGAATTGTTTGTATTCTCCTCTCTCTCCTATATATTATTTTAAACTCCATTTTGCTCTGCATCTGAAATACAATGATAGGATATCTATGTTCCCAATGCAGCATAAAGGGATGTGACATGGAGTTTTTTTGTCTCACTGTTTTAGGGGAGGGGTGTTAAGTGAATGTGGCTGAAAAATTTACATCACTCGCTGATTGAGGGTTCAGATTTCGAATGTCTGATTTTTACTGTTCAGATCATTAGCAATGGCATAGACATGAATAATTCTGTTCATAATATTTTCAGATACTTTTCCCTGTTACTTGGGTATAAGACCTAAATAATATAATTTACTATATTGACTTCAGGAAGTGAAAATTATTCTAGGCATTGTGGTCAGTCACTTGATTTTGAATTTTTTCACTGTATAGTTGAGTCATTTCAAGGATCTCTCACACAGCAAGTATTTTGGGTTTTTGTTGCTTTTTTCTTGTATGCACATAATATATTGAGTTTTTCACACAAATGAAAGAGGTAACATCTAAAGAAAGGTGATAATAGCTTGTATTTATTTACGTGGTTCATAGTCATAAACCACTTTGACCGTGTTTTGATTGTGTACAAAGGTTCCAGCCCACCTTCCACCTAGAGACAATTACAAAGCTCAGTTTGACTTATAATGAAGCACTCAGGAAAGCAAGGACTGTGTCTCACAGAATCATGTTTTCATGCTTTCATTTCAAGTAAATGTTAATTCTTATGACTTCATGACTCAAGTACTAATATAATACAAATCCATAGATCTCAATAATAGATGTTTTTATTTGAGTAGTAGCACTTTAACATTTTAGAATAATTTACAGTAATATAAGTGGTGAAGGGAGCAGAGTTTCTCTGCTAAAGACACTTAATGGTCTGGATGTGTGATAAAATCCCAGCATGAATGCACAGCAAAATGAAGTATTAACTTTCTTTGCTTCCTAAAGAGTTCAAAACGTTTTGCTTCTGTGGGATTTAATGTAAGTGATGCTGAATGTTTAGTCTACAGTCTCCTATTCACCTTTGAAAAGCCTAGGTCGTAATCTGATTTAAGTGACAATTGAAAGAGCTCAGTGGTCACATTTTAGTTCCTTGTTTATGAAATCACCGTCAGACCCCTAACACTGTACTGAGCATGGCAATAACGGGCTCATTTTGAAACACATAGGCAAAACTGGAGTAAGAGAGGCATGGAGTATAAACTTTGCTTTAAAAAAAATCCAGCAAATTCCTTCCTTTTAAACAACACAAACGTTTACTGTAATTTTTCAAAGTTGAACCCTCCCCAGTGGATGGGATGCCTTTATTCTCAGAGATGGTAGACTATTCTGCATTACAAATTGCAAAGCATTTGGTACTGCTGGAAAAGAAATCCTTAGTAGGAGGAACTGCACTATGGTAAAAGTGATTTGCACTGGCTTATTAAAGATATGAGTGTAGTAGAATCTGGCCAGATGGTATATTATTAGGTGTGGCCACCAAGTCAGAAACTATGCTAGATTAAGAAGATGCTGACTTCGATCAACATGTTCAATCATCTGTTTTCATCTGGTTCATCCCAAAGTTGTAATGCAGATAATAGGGTAGTACAAAAATCTGCAATAATAAATTGATTAATTACAACAAGTTGATCTACGAATAAGCGAAAATGTTGCCTTAACTCATAAAGGCAACAGAAAAGAGTTTCTTTATTAAAAGGAAGCTTGTCATCCTGCATTATTACATTCTGAAAAGAAAGTTCAGTTGTATTTTTTTTAAAAGACCATGCCAGTTAATTCCATTTCTGTAACCAAGTATGGATTGGAAATTATGCAATACACCCATCAGTAAAGATTTTTGCAAGATACAGACTAGACATAGCAGAAGAAAAAGGTTTAGAGTTTAGCACTTCAGGAGGCTAACGTGCCTTAAAGCTAATTCTCGAATGGGCCGTAGCTTAATCCCTGTGCTACTAGTCATGATAGTGATTAAATATCACTCACTCAGACAATTGCTTCTGGATATTGATGTGCCAGGTTGTGGGAGTGGAGTTAAGGGGGTGGAGAAGAGAATGGTTTATGAATGTATGACTGATGTTTGAGCAGCTGAATTTCAAAAAGAAGGAGGGGAAGAGAGGGAAAAACTTGGGTTGCTGCAGGAGGGAAGAGAGAGAACAAAGCTTCCTTCAGTAAACTCAGCCAGTCTCATGATCATGATTTTTGAGTTCCTCACAGGAGAATTACCCCACTATCACAAAAGAGAAAACAAGATTGCTAAATCAAAAGTCAGCACTGGGAGAAAAAAAGTGAGCTTGTAAATGAAACAGGGTTTATCCTGAAGTAATAACCTTAGCAGTGATAGCAGGGCTCCTGGTGAACCACTTGGTGGACTTTTTAATCTGTCGTATCAGATGCTGAGTGTCGTTTCTACAGCAGGTTCTTTATGTCGAAGGAGATTAGCATTGGTGACAGAACAACATATTCTTGAATGTGAATATGGAGGAAAAAATAATTTTTCCCATCTCCCCTGCTGGTAATTCTGATATATTTTGCTAATTCTGATATATATTGCTATATTGTTTGCTTGTTTATTTTATAGATTTCTTTGTAATCAATTACTCTTAGATGACTTTAAAAAATCAATGTGGAGAAAATACATTTGTTCTCTTTCTAACTAAAGAAAAGATTCACTGAGGACAGCACTAAATCTTATTTCAACATTAAACATTTAAGTAACTGATGGCTGTGCTGCTGCCTTTTGAGTTCATGCATGGTTGCTAAAATATTTAATCTCTCAGGCTTTCTTACGCATCTCATCCATGCTAATGTGAGGAAAATATTTTGATTTCTCCTCTTTTTCAGAGAGTATCTCATTGAGTGGCTGGTACATGCAGCTCCTTGAGCAGAAGATAATGTCAGTGTGACCTTGGTGCTAGTGAGGCACCAAGTGGAGCAGGTGATCTCTAGTGCCGTCACGTGGCACATACAGGACAACCAGGGTATCTGGCCCAGCCAGCATGGGTTTAGGAAAGGCAGGTCCTGCTTGATTAATCTGATCTCCTTCTATGACAAGGTGACCTGTCTAGTGGATGAGGGACAGGCTGTGGATGTTGTCTACCTGGACTTTAATAAAGCCTTTGACACTGTTTCCCACAGCATTCTCCTGGAGAATCTGGCTGCCCATGGCATGGACTCTTCTCTGGGTGGAAAAAGTTTCTGGGTGGCTGGGCCAGGGAGTGGTGATGAATGGAGTTACATCCAGCTGAAGGTTAATCACCAGTGGTGTTTCCCAGGCTCAGTATTGGGGACAGCTGTGGTATCTTTATCAATGATCTGGACAAGGGCATTGGGAGCACCCTCGGACAGTTTGCAGATGACACCAATACCAAGTTGGACAGAAGTGTTGAACTGCTGGAAGGTAGGAAGGTTCTACAGAGGGATCTGGAGAGCCCATCTGGATGAATGGGCTGACGCCAATTGCATGAGGTTAAACAAGACGAAATACCAAGTCCTGCACTTTGGCCATAACAACCCCATGTATCGCTACAGGATTGGGGAAGAGTGGCTGGAAAGCTGCCTGGCAGAAAGGGACCTGGGGTATGCTGGTCAACAGCCACTGAACATGAGCCAGTGGTGGGCCCAGGTGGCCAAGAAAGCCAGTGGCATTCTGGCAATGAAGCTAATGACTAGTTTAGTGCTCACATCTTAGGAGGAGCAATTGAGGGAGCTGGGGGTGTTTAGCTTGGAGGAAGGGAGGCTGAGGGAAGACCTTATTACCCTACAACTACCTGAAAGAGGTTTGTAGTGAGTTGGGGGTTGATCTCTTTTCCCAAGTAACAAGCAATAGGACAAGAGAAAATGGCTTCAAGTTACATCAGGAGAGGTTTAGATTGGATATTAGATAAAAATTTCTTCATGGAAAGGGTTGCCAAGCACTGGAACAGGCTACCCATGGAAATGGTTGATTCCATGGAGGTATTTGAAAGACATGTAGCACTTAGGGACATGGTTTATTGGTGGACTTGGCAGCGCTGGGTTAATGGTCGATGATTTTAGAGATCTTTTCCAATCTACACAATTCTGTGATTCTATAATATATTACTGATGATTTTAGTCCCATAAATTTGCTTCAGATGGAGTCCTTAAGAGCTATACATTTTTAGTATTACAAAGCAGCATGTCATAAATTACTTTCTTTTATCATTCAGATTCATTTCCTTTGAAGGAAAGGAGAAAAGTTCTAGTCTTGTGAAGTAGAAGGCCTAAACTGGTAACAAAGAAGGTCATTTGAATATGGTATACAGTTATATTCAGGAATACAGATGAGAAAAATGAATCCTATTAGCTTTGTTCCCAGCAGATTCACTTTTTTTTTCTTTTTATTGATTTTTTTATTTATTTTATTTTTCATTTGGTGTTACTACTTGAGAAATGGGCTGCAAAACAGCTGCAGGGTATCCTACAAATTTAGGACTGTAAAACTTTTTTACACAGGGTCTTTCTCAGAATAATACTTCTGAATCTGGTCTTCCCCTGATTTAGGAACTTTGCTGTTTCATTGCTGAATTATAGACTCTTCAAGATGAGCTCTGACAAGCTCTGCTGTTACCACCTCATTTTCCATATCTTGCTTATGTCTTCTGAACAGGAGCTCTGTCATGCTTCTTGTGACAGATTTACACTAGTCTTTATTTTCTGGAGTTGCACATAGTTTTGGAAAGAAAAGCACCTCAGAAAATATCATAAAAGCAGTATTTTAACAAATAAGGTGTCTATATGTGGCCCTTTCACATATGCACTATTGCTGAATGAGTTGGAAGGCAAGAAAAAAAATAGTAGTAGCTTCTATGAGGGGTTTTTCAAGGCTTGGTTCTTATGAGCTGGAAGTGAGAGCAGCTTGAATTGGTATTTTAGATGCCATTCAAAATCGGATAAAGTAAGGTACTGAAAACAGACTTAGGTTTTATTTCCCTGATTTATGTAGTATTTTTATGTCATTAAGATAGCCTCCCCTCCTCACTGCATCTGGAAATCTCTCGAGCATGTTTACAAGGTTAGTGGAAAGCAGAAATGTGCACTGAAACAAGCTCTTCCTATTTCTACTTGGCTTGAGGAGTTCTGGCCTTTGTGAAAGTCTTGAAGAAATGCTTTGTTATCCTTTCCTGATGGCAATCCAGGAACCTGAACAGGCTTTGAAGGAAGTGATATGAACTGGATATGAACTTTCTGTTCACTGCAGTTACAGACTCCTCTCTCTTCCAGAGAGGACTAGTTTAGCTGTCTGAAGGTCAGCAACCCAGAACATCCTGACTGTACTGATTTTCTCTGAGTTAGTAGTGGAAGGGATGGTTACCTACAAAGAGACATTCATGCTATCTATTTTGGACATCTATCTCCAGAGGAAGATTTATTCCATTCTGGAGTGCCTGTTTCACTTTGTTTTCTAGACAGAACCTTAATCAGCTGGCTAAAATTTTGTCTAGCTTTTTAATACCTAAAAATAAAGTTTTGCTCTTGGTCATGTCTAGAGGAACTTATCTGTCAGTTCTTTGACACAGGAAATCTGCCTGCCCCATTTAACCAGCCCCTTGCCCCATTTGCCCCTTCTCAGACTGATTTATTGGCAATATAGTCCATGCTATCTGACTCACATCATCTATGGCATTAGAGATGACTGAAGTTGTCTTTTCCTAACTGAAAATGGGGAAAGAAGCTGCAAGAAATCTAATAATCATGGAGTGAATGGATCAAAGCCTGGATTTATATTCCAGGTGTGACTCCATGGCAGATGCTGACACTATTGTGGGTGTGGATCTCCTGTGCTGACGAGGAACTTAGAAGAAGTAGAAAACAACTGCAAAGCACAGTGCAGAAGCAGAGCTGTTAACACATCAGTCTCACAGGACATAACTGATTTACTGTAACTTCCAGTAGTAGCAAAGTGTTCTTTCTGGCATACTGTAGCTACTTCTTTTCTCCAGCATCTCAGGTTAATACAATACCTTTTCATTGTTTCTTGTGCCTGGAAGGGAAATGATGAGTGTTCATGTTCTGCTAGGGGGATTTTCTCATCTAGGACAAATGCAAGCAGAAGATAATATTAGATTGATCTAGCAGAAAACAGTGAGAAAATGTGACATTATATCCTTATATCACCTATAAGAGTCTGTGGTTTTAAGACTAATACAGTAAGTCTCCTGTTAGGGTGAGTTTTCTTCCAGCCAGATTGGTTTCCCAGAAGAGAAGTCCCTGTAGGCTGGCTACTGTTTAATAAGTGCACCATGACCATTATTCAAGTTTTGAGCAGATTCCTTTTGTTTGTTGTGGAGAAATATGAATTATTCTCTCTGTATCAAACAAAAATCATCATGATATTGAATTTATAAAAAATTCATAGAACTTAATGCAAAACAGTCCAAAGCTGGGTTGTTTACCCTGTCTTGTCTGTCTTTTTCTTCCCCCTCCCCACCACCCCCTACCCCCCCGCCCAGGTCATACTCAGATGTCAGATGTTGCTGAACCTGTTTGGTTGCTTTGTGAAATATGGAGGGGCACAAACTACCACCTGGATCAGCTACCCAGAGCAGCCACTACTATGTCTGATTAGTTCACAAAGACACATTTATTCTGGTTGGCATTAATTAGATTAAGAAGGTAGGGAAAAAAAAGGAGAAGAAAAGAAGTTATTGCATTCCTGAGCTGACAATATATACAGGACTGACAAGCCGAGAGGAAAATTGCAGAGCGTAGCGGCTGTCTCTACTAGCAACTGAAAATTGAGCTAAATCAACAAATGTGGCTAAAGAATAACCCGACCTTTGCAACCCATTCTTTGCAGCCTAGTAACTTTATGTTTTCAAGGGACTTGTGCTTTGTCTATTTGATCTATTTGATCTAAAGAGAGCTAGGTAGCATAAATTGACAATAACTGTGGCAAATAAGTGTTACCTGGAATGGAGAACTGAATTTGCAATTAATATCAAAATCATAGAACCAAAATCCTGATTCTGTGAATCTTCCCTAGGTAAAACATTACTAAGCATTGTATTTTATTTTTTGTGAAATTATTGTTCAGCGGGTCCAAAGCTTAAAATTAACAATCGATCTCATTGCAATGGTATGTTATGAAAGACCAAAGTACAAAAAGGCTCTCAAAGGAATAACTGATGTGAGATGGGCACGTGGATGGCTGCCTGTTGTGAGCAATAGAGTGGATATTCCTGGGAAGGGTTCAGTCAGTAAGTAGTTTGTTCCTCAGTTTTCTTTTAACTCACCCATTTTCTATAGGACATAGTCTTTCCATGGCAACTGTGAAGAGGAACATTTGGTTAATCTAGTGTCTCTGTTTCCTATGAAACAGTATGTCTGTACTAAAACTCTGAGGTTCAAGGAGATTAAAATTAATAGCTGCAAAAAGTGTTATTCTCAGCTGGTATTCTCTGGGGTATGTTAATGTCAGTCTTGTATGATCTTTAGGTTTTGAAACATATAATTGACTGTGTGATGGCCTTTTCTTCAACAGAAACTTGAAGTTTAACACCCCTACTGGTTAAAGGACTTTGTCATTCCTATCAAGCTGAAAAATTTCATGCTGAAGACCTGGAAGTTTCATAAAAATTCCTCCCTGAAAGTATTGCTACTACTTAGTAACCATCTGGGGTTTTTTACCTTGAGTCACTACTAGAGCCTTTGTTCTTTGGTTTACCTGCTGGACTTTGTTGTTATTTAAACTTTTTCCTTTGCTCTTACTTGAGAACAAATGCACTGTTTCCTATCATGCTTTTAGTTGTAATTTGTGTTGTATTTTATGGGAGGTTACAGTAGCAGGAGATTCTTTTGAAGAAGAACAGAAAGGAAACTGTATTGTGTTCCTTTCTTTGTCTATTTGCCAACATTACTTTTAGGGAAAACTCCTTTACATAGACTGCAGTGACAGTGATACTGAGAACTGTGGGGGCTCTGAAGAACCTACAACTTGAGTGACAGACTCTTCTTTCAGTCTAATGGGAGAGAAAACTTGCATGAGTCCTTAATCTGAAATTTGGCAATGAGCTGTGTTTTTTCTGCCCATATGCAGGTGCACCACCCTGATGAAGACACTGACAAGAAAATAGAGAGTATAGTATGACGCAAGAGGAAAGTTGCCAGATAATTAGAGATTTAATAATAAATAGAAAAAAAAGGTTGCTCTGTTGTCCAAGATCAGTGCTTATTTAATTTCTTGCAAATAATGAGTACTTAGAGAGTGAGAGTGATTGATGAGATTAATTAGAGCTATATGTTTAACAAGTGCTCCTAGCTCTAGTGACTCATTAATTAAAACTTGAACTTTGTAAGAAAGCTCTTTGCAATCCATATTGGTTTATGAATTCTCTTTTGTTTTGTTTTACAGTGATTTATATTTATTTGCAGTATCAAAAAAACATGAATCAACACATCAATCAATTGTAATCAGCAAGGCCTGCCTTTGTGGAGATGTTTTCTTTAGCAGTCTCTGGAGGTCTGTGTTTAAATTCATCTTACATGAGGTTACAGGAATCAGTCTTTGAAATAACTGTAGACTAAGTATATAATTTTTATGTTTAAGCAATTTTCTTTCCATTGAGGACACTGAATACCCATAATCCTTTCTTCCACAGTTACATTTGTATACAGTTACATCTCTTCACTTGCCAAACTCTTAGAAAAATAACATATGTTTCCATGCACATTGAGGGTCTTTATCCTGCAGTCTTTGCATATGTAAAAGGCACTTAATTCACTTAACAAGCCCTATGCTGATAAGGAAGGATTTGTGTTCTCGAGGCTTTGCTTTGTTTTTCATGAGTTAATGTTCTTTATTAAAAGGCACAGCTTTCTTTTACTAATACATTTCAAGACTGTTCGTTTCAATTTGCTAATGGTCCTCATTCCTTTTAAAATATACTGGTACTATGAACATAGGAATATCACTGGAAGACAAAAGACATACCCTCAGGACTAAAGATTATTCATTAGCATACACTTGCTTTGGTCCTAATCCTCTAAGTATTTGTCTGTGTACTTAGCTTTATTTAGCATTCCCAAGAAATTCATGTATCTGATGCTATTTCTTAGTGTTTGCAGAGGAATTGCCTTTACTGTTTGCAGTAGGAAGAGACTCCCTTTATAAGAAAGTTTGTGAACTATGGCTTTAGTTGGAAACAGAACTGAAGTTCCAGCTGCAATTCACACTTGTATATGCAAATGAGAAGGACAGAAATTTATTGTATGATTATGCAAATCATTTGTAATATTTTAATTATATGCAAATACTAGATTCTGATATGCAGTCCTAAGTTTGTAATTACAGTAACAGTTTGGTAATAGAAGTACAGAGCAAGCTATGTACTTCCAAATTATCGTGTAGTTGCTTGGGAATATGTTAGTTTCTATAGGACAGAGTATAACCTGCAGGAAGTATATATGGCAAAAAGAAATGTAGTTGTACTTGTTGTACACACAGAGTCTGAGTCAGTAAAGGTAACATATTATGTCTTAATATCAAGTTTAATAAGGATGTTTCATATCTACTGATCTTGATCATTTTTTCTGTATCTTTTCAGGAATTTTAGTAAAATGTGATTTTTTAAAAGAAACCTTCTCCTAATACTGTATTCTTTGTGACTCAAACTTACATAATTTTCAGCAAGGGTGGTGGCTTAAAAGCAAAGACTAAAGACAATCTGGTACTTAGCAAGACATTTAGACACCTCGATATTCCTGATTGAGCAGTGAACAGTGCTTACAGAGCTCTTTGGGAAACTTGGTTTTCAATTTTTGGCACTGAAACATCACTGTTGCTTTCAGCAAAATTGAGAGCTGGGTATGAGGCTAAAATACACTTTGAATTACCAGAAGTGTAGATTCATACTATTACTCATGAATGCCACATAATCTTCCTTTGAGATGAAGGGTTATATTTCAATGCTTAAGAAAATAAATTTAAATTGCATTTATTAAATTAAATTTAAACACCTTCTCTAATACAGTTCCTTGTGGCCATTGTATAAAAACATGACAAGATTCAGGCAGTGTTTCTCAAGTTTGTTAAAGTGATATTTGCGTCCCAGTTTTCTGAGTCAGACCACGTGGAGGTAAAGCATAATCAGACATCCTCTTTGTAAAGCATCTCCACCAAAGAGACTAATCTGCCTTTTATGGTAAAAAAATATATTTTCTAAAATATAAATCAGTGGGGGATTTAGATATAGCCAGGATCCTCAAAATTAAGAATTATCTCTAAACCTTCCAAAGTTTCAAGGCTTCCTAGATTTTGAATGTCCTTAATGTCCTCTTCATCATTTAGGATTAATAGCTTTTTCATATAGCAGAGACTGTATCTTCAGAAGAAACCTTTAAAAACTTCAGGCTTCATGTTTACTGAGAGTCAGCTCAAGTTTGTTTTGGCATTGTACTGGTAAAGAGCAGTTAACAACAAAGGAAAAGAAAACAGTTTTCTTATCTTTTCAGTTCAAAACCTTTTCCATGTGATGAGTTTGAAAGGGTAAACAATCCTTTAGAATACATCAGGAGAAGACATAAAAAGGATCAAGTTCCTGTGCTTCTGGCTGGGTTAGTTTTATCTTTTTCGCCTGTTTTTAAGCATATCCTTACGCATTGATATTCTTCAAACTTTATTTTAATAATTAGGTCCTATTGATGTTTTCATACCCCTGCTCTGACCATTCCCTCAATGTCCTTCAAGGGGTCAGATTAGAATTTGGTGCTGTATTGTAAATCTAACAATTTAGAACAGAGTAATTAATCTTCTCTTCCTCTATCCAAAACCCAAAATGCAGCACTGAGCAAAGACTTCATCGATGGCAGGGAATTGTTAAAAGTTCTGTATAGTAGTGAAGTGGGCTGAGAGTAACTTTTTCCCTTTCCTCGCCTCACCAACCCCCAAGTTTACAAGCAGTTGCTGTACATTGTAAACAAGGGGATTTTTTGTTAGTGGATTATTTTGAGATTTAGAAAGATACTCTTTTTCTGAATTGGGGAAACGTATGATGGAGCAGCTCATAATCTGTTAATCAAATATGAATCAAGAAGTACACGTTTCTCCTCCAGCAAGGTATAAAGTATTTTAGAATCGCATGCTGCTGTTGAAATTACAGTTTGCCTTTCTCCAAAGAACCTTAATGGTGGGTCATTTATAGTATGGCTTATTGGGCCAAATTCAAATGATACTTAAATAATGTTGTAAAATGCAAATGAAGCATTAGAGGGGAAATGGCATACCTGCATACAGTCACCCATCATTGTCTTAGGAGTTCCATCAGTGAGACAAGAGAGGGGCGTTATAGATCAAAGAACAATTAATATTAAACAACTATTTGAGGGAGAATTAGTACTCAATATTCATATGAAAGAATTTCATATTAAGAAGCTGCTCATATTGTATCACATGTTGCTCTTGCTGATGTGATGTTTCCTAATTTTTCCAAAAAGCCAGACTGCCTTTTCCTTCCGTTTGTATCCTTAGTGTTCAGAGAGAGTTGCAAGGTGTACATGCTGACTAAAAGGCAGGACCATCTGTATTTTCTCCACTTGTTTTACTTGGATTCAGCAGAGGATGTGACTAATCAGAAATGTACTGAAGGTATTTTCCCAGAGCAGGAAAACTCTGCATCTCTGACATGCTGCTCAGGCAGCAATGAGGTTGCTCTAACTTTGGTCATGTTCAGCAAAAATGTGTCACAAATGTCATTTGGATCAGCCTCTCTGTGCTGACTGACCATATGGCAAGAGAAGAGTGGAGAGATACTATTTTTAACCAAATCCACTGTTAGCTTTCATCATCACAAAATCCTATGATTAGCCCTCTAGAATAAATAATTTATGTGATTGTGCTTGCCTGTGAGAAACCTACATACTGCAGACATATTAGCAGATATGTTCCATTCGTTAATATTACAGTCCTTGTAATTATGATCTCATTATACTACACTATGGCATCTGCTTTCCACAGACAGTGGACTGATTGTTTTAGAGTATGTGCCTGGCAGCAGCACCTATCTATCTAAAAATGTATGGCCTCCGTCCATCAAAATATGATAAAATAAAATTCCACAAGCAATGAACTTTAAAAGAAATGTTGTATTTCTGTATTTCTGCTCTGCACATTGAATGAGTGGCATAGAGAATTCTATTTTGTGGGTAGATGGCAAAGCAGTAAAATGAGATTTTGGAAACTGCATTAGGAGTTCCAAATCAGCAAGAAAAAAAGTCTTATTTTCTAGCTTTCTTAAATAACACCTGGACCAATTTTCAAGTCCAGCTGTTTTTACCGAGATATTTATGCCTGAATAATTAGCGACAGAACTGAACCCAACAAAAAGCTGTACTGGATGCTTGTGGGTCAGTGAATTTCAGGAGTGACACTGAACTGTGATTTTGTGCCCCATTTAAGTTGCTTCTCCCACTCAGTCCCGGTATTATCTTTTTCTAGGACTTTGAAAGTTTTGTGAAAATAGGATTTCTTGTAACCTAATTGGGCACCCACTGTTTCTCTCCTATTGATTTGCTTCAGCTACTAAGGTGCTCTGTTTCTTGATTTCAAGGAACACTGTAAACAGAATAACATTTTGTTACTATACAGCACAGCTATGAGGCATGCAGAATAAGAAGAATGATACTTGACGCTCCCTCAAACAACAGAATTACACTGACCAAACTCTTATTATGCAGAGCTGACCCTGAATTCAGCAGAAATAGTGGCTACATAGCACATAAATACATTCTGGAGATTGACATCAGAAATACATCATTTTAGAACTCACACATAATTAAAGAATTGCAGTGGTTCAACAGATGGATATTCATTAAATATCTGAACCTTAAACTATATTAAATGTAGATACAGTAACTTATTTCTCTAGTAATGTGTTAGCTCACAGTCTTAGACTGAATTTCTTCACAGCCTGTTTGAGCTAGAGACATTGCCGATTAAAATCAACTGAATCTTTTGGACATAGTTTAAGAAATTATTCTTACAGCAGGGAAAAGAAGTGGATAGCTACTAACTTACTGCAGCCATATAGACCTTAAGCAACCATTTCTTGTAGTTTGTACCATGCAAAGAAACGCCTGAGCCGTGGTTCAGCACTTAATCTACTGGTTCTGTGCTGATGGTGGTAACTTTCAGCAGAAAGTAGCTATTGGTGGCCGAAATACCTTTTGTTTCCTTCATGAGGTTTACCAAAACTCTTGGTGGGTATCAGAAGTATGATAGTGCTCAGCTGATCTGGCTCCGAGTTCATTAAACTGTAATAATTTGATTATATTCAGTCATATCTCAGTCCTTCTGCTATATGAGAATCCTAACTCCATGTCCAAAGACCTCTCTATTGGAGCTTTCATGAATTTCAGTAGGTATTGCAGAGGAGGAAGGCTAGAATGCATCTGTTTCCTACTTCACTCATGAGTTCAGAAAGTGGAAGAAAGGAGTTTAGTGAGGTAAAGGGTATTTGTCAGATGCATTCTTCAGCTGAGATTCTTGGATGATAACTCAAACAAACTGGCACAAATATAAGATTTTGAGGCTATGGGTTTGAATTTGTAATTACTGCACAAGTTATATATGTGCATACATGTGTATATGTGTATACATGTGTGTAAGCAGTGAAAAGTAACTGAAGCCTTTGCTGACAAACCATCACATAAGGCATACTCAGTTCTAAGTTCTGAAAGGTCCTTCCAGTGTTGTCTATTGAAACACATATAATATTACCTTCAAATTGAAGAAGCACATGCAAAAATCAAGGCAGATATATCAGTAGAATTAAGATTATTGGAATTCTTTTGCATCATTTTTGTGATTGATTAAAAAGAATATTTAAATATAAAAAAATATTTGTTCATTGAAACTGTTTCAGACTGTGGCTGGTTGTCTGCAGATAAAGGGTATGAAAAAATCAGGCTAACTATAATGTGGACAAACATTAGCCTTGGCTAATCACAGAATGAGAGAATCATTTGGACTGGTTGATCCCAAATGTGTCTGGATGAGTACAAGCCAGCATGGCTGGAGGGACAGTGCAAAGAAACTGCATGATACTGTTAAATGAAAGATCAAGGACAGGATATGAGCTGAGCAATCTAAAATTCTTTGAGCTAGGACTTGTGCTATGGCCTCTACTGGGCTGCTTATAACTTGACTTGTCTTTAGATTATCTATGGACATTTAATATCATAGAAAAAGGTTCCAATAATTGTAATCCCTCTGTACATCTGTTTTGCTTTCTGCATGCTCAGTTCACCTGTTAGAAGCTGCTATTCCATGTACAAGATAATGGACATTGTCAGCATAAACCTTTAAAAACCTTATGAAAAATGTGCTTGAGGGCTTTGGTCTGTTGTTTCAAAGAAATGAAATGTATAGGAAATTAAATAATCACAATAGTTGTTTATTGCTTTGAAAAGAACAAAGTGCAGGTTCTTCCATGGAAGAAAAACCAAAGACAAGTGTGGATTTGCAACCTTATGCTCAAACATCTGAGGTACGTTTTGTTTCACTTTGTTGTGTTACCATTGTATAAAAGAGGGCATTGCAACATGAAAAACAGAGAACACAAGGAAGCAATTCTTTCCTGCTGTTTCCACTTTGAGTGATTTTTCTGACACCTTTGTTGAAGACCAAATGTCTGGTGCGACTTCAGTCAGGATTCCTCTCGAACACTTTGCTAAAGCATTTGCCATGTTCTGTTGCTGTTTGCTGCTTGCATGCAAGTTTAGCTAAAACAAAAAATAAAAAAAATTAAGCAACTGCTATCATCTTGTATTTCCTCTTGTATTTCATCTGATGAATTGCAGAAAGTGGGGTCTCTATGCTGTTTGTAGAAATAGAAGTCCTACCCTCAGGTGCTATACTCTCTCACGCTTTTGGCAAACTCCTGCTGGACTTTGTGCTGATACACTTTTGAGTAATATTTGGAGAAAACAGCAAAAAATAAGTGAAGTAATTATTTGCCACAAGTCTATCATGAAGAGTTCTGTCATTCTGGAGTCAGCTTCCTTCTGGCCAGTCCAAGTCAGCCTCCTGTTACAGGGCTGGGTGCTGCCAGCCCTTACTCAGTGCTGGGTAACTGCCCCCAGGGCCGAGCTCACCCTCACCCAGCCTACGAGTCAGCACTATCCCACCATAGCCATTGGGTGGGTTCCTGGGTTCCTGCAAAAGGAGCCGTTTCTTCCTGCCTTCTTACCCTACCAGTGCTGGCCCTTGGGAGGCAGAGGAGGTGTTTTGCTGTGGGCGCAGCACGAAGGGCTGGCTTTGGGAGCAGGGATCCTGGCGGAGGCAGTTAGGTGGAGCGGGTTTTCCTGCAATTGTGGGGGAGATTTTCCTGTTGTGTTTCTTTGTGACTGTCTCGCAGTTGCAGACGCAGTCAGTGCTGCCACAGGATTGCTGGGAAGGTGGTGTCTCCTACTGCCTGTCCCAGCTGGACTGCTGGTGATTTCTGAGAGGGTCAGCGTGGTCCCTGTCTCTGCAGCAATGTGTCACCCAGAAGATATAGGGCGGGATCCAGTGGTGGGTATGGGGCTGGGTGGTTTTGTGGGACTGGAGTGGATGCATATGTGTAGGTTTACCATTGCAAGTAATTTAGGAAGTATTTTATAATGTGTTTAGCAGTCATAGGGAGGAGTTGAGGTTTGCTCTGTTGCTGTGATGAATTATCTTTTTGGTACTGAAAACTCTGGAAAAAATGGAATATTTTTAGCAAAGAGTATTTTTCATCCTGTTTTCAAAGAAGGGCTTATTGTCTTGTTAGTTGTCATAAAACCAGCAAGAGAGATAAAGGGACATTAGCATCTGCATACTGTTAACAACATCTGGAACACTGTAATTCTCTTTTTAAAATAACAGATGAAGGCTGAAATACATGTTTACATGAGAAAAATGAAAAAAATACGGTAAATTCCTGAAGCTTGCTACACTCCTTGTGCAAAATCTTTTAAATCCCATTTATTTATTTGTAACTGATGAAGTTACATAACCTAAGGTGGTGACGTGCTTCAAGTGTGATGACTGAGAGATGATGTTTTTTCAAAGGATGTACTTTTGGCACCAATATGGTCAGAGTGATGGCCTGGTCACTACAGTTATTTTATATGCAAGTTCTATATCCACAAAAGCCCTCAAAACACTGCATACATTTAGGATAATCAGCATGTGTAGTCCACAATAGGACAGAATTTATAATGTGAATTTCCCAGTAAAATATTTCAAGATGAGCAATTTTGTGAGAATAGGACAAGCTGATATTCAGTGAAGTTTTAAAGTAGATATTTAAGAAGCTGCTGGAAGAAAAAGGTGGAGACTGTGCAGATGCATACCAGTAACTCTTTCAAAAAGTGCTGCTCTAGTTATTACAGTAAAACTGACCTGTTTGCCAGCTGACAAGAAATGTACAATTTATTCTATTTTTTTTGAGATAAACCGTGAGACTTTTTTTGTCATTGATGAAGAACGTCTCAAAGGGATGTAATTAAGCTATTGTTTTCTCTTTCCATGCTATCTTAAAAGCTACTAAGCTATTTTTTTGAGTGACATTGAGAACCTTTTACTTGTGAGGCCTTTTTAGGATACTGATACAGTTATTCAGAAACAATTGCTCATTTTAGTTTTTTTCCTATTCCCTTTTGGGATGTTCTGAAGATTATCTGCAGGATGATTACTTTGAGTATGTCAATTAAACTAGTAAGTAGTCCAACCAATCTAGTAAGTAGTCCTGGATCCTTTTCCTGTGCATGTGTGTGAGTGCATATATGTGTGTATGTGTTACCAGAGCACAGGCATAGCTGGGTAGTAAAAAAGCATTTTTCATTCATTTCATGAGGCTACTCAGCATGGCCTTTCCCAGGATCAGGAATACAGAAGAGGTGTACAAATCAAACATCACCCATATCTCAGGGCTGGAGGGAACTGGGACTCTAAGGAACAAAGACACTGTATAGTGACAGCTCAGAAAGACATTTCACTCAGCATAGTGAGCTTAAATTTGGTACTGGATCTTCTGGCTGTTGTACAGCAACAATGTAGGCTGCAAATTGCATTGCTGATCCAATGTAGCCCTTTTCTGCTCTTAATTTCTTACCTTGAAGTAATGAAGTCTTTCCACATATTAAAAACATCTGAGGCAAGATTACGTGGCTGTGGATAATGATTAGTTTTGTCTCAGGTCTTTAAAAAGCCTTTAAAGGATTACATTCTTAAAGGATGTAAATGCATAGATAAAAATATTTGAGATCACTATTGTGGTATGTTTCTAAGTAACACTTTCTCAAGGAATAAAATACACATGGGCATGCCCCTGGTAAGCAATAAAGCATCACTGTCTCTTTGCAAAAAGCACCAGCTGATATGACTTAGAAAGTCCTCAAAAGAGGTTAAGTGGAAACTTGTCATTTTCTTAGTATTTGGCTTTATTTGCAAAGAATAAAGAATAAGACTTTGCATCTCATTGTGAGTAAGTGTGAGTAAGGTAGGGGTGGTAAGTTACTGCACAGGCTGGGTTGGGATACCAAACCTTTGAGTGTCTTAGGGGCAGAACAACCACAGCTTGTCTACCACTACATGCAATTCTGTACTTCTTTTACTTCTCAGTTGATTTTGCAGTTTTCATTTTGTGTTCTCTTGTGTTAGAACCAGAATTTTTAATCATGCACTATTTTACGCATGCCCTAACCATTTTGGGTTATTTGGGTTAATGCTGCCATTTGGTAATGCTAATCAAGCAGAGGAGAGGACTAGTAAAGTAGTTACTACACTCCTTAGTACTGTGAGTGGGAGAAACTTAAACCTTTGAAGCCTGTTAGAGAGTTGCAGTAGGATAACAGGATGGACAAGAATGAACAGTTGGAAGGACAAGGGTCTTGTAGCCGGTTCGTGATCTCCATGGAGGAAGCAGGAAGGCAAACTACTATTTTGTAAAAAAAAGTATGAATAAAATACAGAAGTTGAAGTTAGGGGTGTTGTGTCAAGCAGGCTGGTCTTGAGACTTACTGCAGACCCTATTGTATCTGGTTCTCAGGAACTGTCCATGTGCCCTTCACATGCAGCAGGGACCAGACCTATCCAAATGCAGAAAAATCCCCATTCAGTGGTGTCAGCTGGAAACAGGTTGCTCTGGGATCATTCTCCTGTGACTCAATTCACTTTTCTGTGTCTCCTCAGTGACACCAGTAGGGCGGGAAATGTCCCACTCCTCTCAGGGCAGGCCTCAGGTTTGGTGAGGGCCCATGTGGGAATTCTTCTTCCAAATGGAGGAGCAGTCCTGCTGATTTCCATTTTATTATTCCTGGGCCAAGGAAACCTGAGCTGAGTGTTTCCACCAGTGACAGAGGTTTTTGTCAGAGGTCTAAAACAGATAACCTTCAGAGCACAGGTATAATTTGTTCCTTATCCTCCACCTTCCGGGGGTTCACAGCTAATTTCCCCTTCTAATGACCTGATTAAAATCTTGATTTTTAAATACACTATTGGTCTTAGGGAGTTCAGTGTACTGAGAGCATAGCAGGCATAAATTAGAAGGAGCTCTTCAGTGTTAAACAGTGTGGGTTTTTTGCAGTCGCTAGAATCTCTTGATATTTTCTGCAAATCTGAAGAATGTAACTGAGAAAATGTGTTCGTTCTTTTAAAAAAGTAAAAAATCTTTAATAGACTTTTTTAATGTTCACATATGAGGACGAGAGAACAGGACAGTGAGAGGTTAATGCTATATGTCTTGTAATGTGACTGTAAATACAAGGAGCTTTAGTTCATAAGAAATACATCTTGCAGGTAGTTTAAAAGTCCTGCGTTGTGGGCGAAGTCACACTCTCATACCTGGGACATTTCTTGCCGTTATTTTTGCTGCTCTTTTTGATAAGAAAGCAGACCCTGGTGTTCTTCCTTGTGAACTTATAATGTCTTTATCTAGGTGGAGGCAATGATTATGAATTTAAGTAGTATTAACAATTCCTTTTACTTAACTGTGGGGAAGGAATTCATAGAACAACTTGGTGGAAAGAGAATGCAGTAATTTCTTTCAGCCACCCTAAGATCTCCTGAAAATTTTCTGTAGCTTAATGGCCCCAGTGTTTCCAACCTGCACTACATTACATATCTGTGTGTGTGAACACGTGACTGGAAGGAATGTGCTGGAACACATTGAGTATTTCTGTTGCTGTATGATCTGTGCTAAAGATCAGAGTGTACCATGTCATCTAAGGCATTACACAAGTAAAATTCTCAGCTGGAGAAGTGTGAGAGATTTTCACCTCTACTGTGCAACCAAAGCCCTATGAAAACTGGTGGGTTTGGGTGAGTAAAATTATTTTACCTTCCTTTTGCTGCAGAGTGGCATCTATCATCTAGGAATCTCTTAGCTTGAAATGAGTGAGAAAAAAATGGTGTGGTATATAGCAATTTGTCCCTTTTGGTAACCTTTTGAGGTTGCTCCAGTTGTTGTTTCCCATTCAGACCAACATGTGAACCCGATGCCTCCACACTTTTTCATATATAGCTATGATATACCCCAGAATAAATACCGGTTTCTCAAACGAAGAGTGTGAATTTAGTTGAAGAGGTTTTTAGAACAGACTTTCAGCCATAAATTTAATAGGAGGTCACTAATGACGCCAGTAGACCTATGCTGATTCACATGTGTTAAAGATTAAACAATCCATTGCTTTTCTTCCCCTAAAGAATTTTGAGGAAATATTAAATCTTGTATCTAAAGAATGTAAAGCTACAGGAGTTGCAAGAATATAAAAACCTGAAGGTCAAAATGCATTCCAAGTGTATAGTAGTATAGGTTTATGTGCACATGTGTAATATTGTACTTAATATATTACTGTAGATAATATTAAATCAGCAATTTCTTGATTACTTTGGGATTTACAGGACATGATCTTTTTTTTTCCTAGTCTGTTAGCTTTTGAGCCTTAGTTATTGTTTTAGCTCCCATGAGAAGGAATATGTGATGTTGTGCCAAAGACCTTAATTCTGTGAGGTGTTCTTGTCTCAGTGAATAACATAACAGGATTCAGCTTTTTGAAAATATATTCTCCTACTACCATATGTTTCAATCAGAGAGGGATACTGTTGAGGCTTTATATCACTGCAAACAGCATAGCAGATGCTCTTTTGCTGTATTGATATTGTTTAAATATTACAAACAACTATCTCAACATCATGGAAACACTGCATATAACTTCTGGACAAGGCATCATTCTTCTGTCAATAGAAATGTATGAATAGGATGAACTAGTAATTTTCTTTCATGTTGAACATTTGTTTTCCTATATCAGGAGCTGTTGAACAGACACTATCCTTTGAATATTTATTAATTTGCACTGCTTTGAGAAAAAACGGTGGGAAAATATGTAATTGCTTGCTTCAGGTTGTATGCAGCTTGCTTTCTTTAGTGTTATAGAAGTTTTCATCAGACATTTCTAAAGAAAAAAAATCAGAGGTTTGGTTATTAGTTTTTTTACTCTACTAACACAAACTACACTATTTACATAAATATATCACTGATTGTGCTGCTGGTGATTACTAGCATCATGACTACTCACAGACTTCAGTGTCTGTGCTGCAAAAGGTAAAATCTGTAATGGACTTGGGACAACCTGAGGTATGAAGCAGTTCATTGGATTAATCACATTTTAAATTTTCATTAAATGGAATATTGAACAATCACATTCACTCGTTGGAAGGAAAAGTTGTTCCCAAGACAATTTTTTGTGTATCCTTGAACAGCATAGAAAATGGCAAGAATAATATTTTCTTCTTCTTCTTTTTTTTTTTTTTCAGTTAACAGAAGAAATTGAAAGCTTGTTTGTTTTTTTAATAGCCCATTGCAGGTTTTATGACAAGAAACTAAATTAAAATTTTCCTTTAGTGGTGCACTTAACAGAAAAATGTTACCATTTCAAAAACTGCAGCTATGTATGAATGTTAGTAAACATTTATGTTAAATGTTAATAAACATTTCAAAAACTGCAGCTATGTACAAATGCTAGTAACCTGCCTAAGCACTCCATAGTTTATTGAGGAATAGTGTGTGTGTGTGTGTTGACTGTAATTCCCCTTATACTATAAACCTAGGATACATACATGGACATACACATGCACACACAAGACATTTTATTGCATTTCATATGTACATGTTTATATTTTGTATTAAATTTCTTTTCATATTCATATAAGGGCAGTTCAATAAATTTGATTTTCTATCCAAAAAAGTTGGCTAGTGTTTTCTACAAATATACTTAATCTTCAAATGTTTGATGTTTAGCTCAGCCTGTGGTCTTGTGTCCATTTATTAATGTTCCTATGTATGAGTTTGGAGGACTAGGGCTGAAATGGCCTTGCTGTAGCAGGCATTCCATAGTAGCCTTAACACAGTAAATTGTTAGAAAACTCTAACAGGAAAAATGCTATTCCAACCTGCTTGGGCAGATTTTGATCATAATTCATCAAACCATGACAAACTCTGATTTTACCAGAGATTTTTCAAGGAATTTTGGAACATATCACATGTCCAACTCTTTTGCTCAGTGCTCGTTCTTTGATAAGATGCTTACAATTTCCAGAATGGCCTACAGCTCTGTTTCTTTTCTACAATGACAGATAGTTCACTACAATTTAAAAATTAACTGAAACAGCATTAATTCATGCCATGAGCTCCACCTTTACAAGAGTGGAAAATGAAGTTTTGTAGGACATTTTCTTTCATTTGTTTTCCACTCCTGGTAGACTGTGTTCTCACATGCTCTGAAAATTGCAGAATCAGCTGTAATAGAAAAGGATCAGGAGGCAATGTGTGGCATGTTAAAACATTGCCTGCTAGTTTTATTGTAATAGTGGGGAATTTATTCAGTGTGGGGAGAATTCTGTAGTGTTTTACTGACAAAAATCTTAATATAGTAGAATTTTTGGCACATATATTTTTAAGTGTTGTTTTATATTTTTGGTAAGTTGATCCTGGATGGACATCAAGTGCCACCAAAGTACCTCTGTCACATCCCTACTCAGCTGGGCAGGAGAGAGAAAATATAACAAAAGGTTCATGGATCAAGATAAGGACAGAGAGATATCACTCACCAGTTACCATTATGGCAAGAGACTTTGGTAAAAAATTAAATTTATTTCCCCATCAAATCAGAATGGGGTAATGACAAATATAATACTTTGTCTCCCCTCCCCCCTCTTCTTCCCAGGCTTAATTTCACTCCTGATTTTTCTGCCTTCTCCCCCTCAGCAGTGCTGGAGGATGGGGAATGGAGGTTGCAGTGAGTTCATCACGCATTGTTTCTGCCACTCTGTCCTCCTCAGGGGGAGGACTCCTCACACTCTTCTCCTGCTCTGTCATGGGGTCCTTCTCATGGGAAACAGTTCTCTCTGAACTTCTGCAATGAGTCCTTCCCATGGGGTGCAGTTCTTCACAAACTGCTCTAGTATGGGTCTCTTCCAGAGAGTACAGTCCCTTCAAGAACAAGGCTCCTCCAGCATGGATCCCCCACAGAGTCACAAGTCCTGCCACAAACCTGCTCCAGTGTGGGTTTCCTGCAGGGTCACAGCCTCCTTTGGGCATTCACATGCTCTGGCATGGCCACAAGGGCTGCAGGTAGATATCTGCTTTGCTATGAATCTCTGCAGACTGCAGGGAGACAGCCTGCCTCACCATGGTCTTCATCATGGGTTGCAGGGAAATCTGCACCTGGAGCACCTCCTTCCTCTCCTTATTCACTGTCCTTGTCTGCAGAGCTGTTTCTCTCACATATTCTCAGTCCCCTCTTCTCTAGCTGCAATTGCTTCTGTGCGGTAACATTTTTTCCCCTTCCTGAATGTGTTATCCCAGAAGTGCTACCATTGTTGCTGCTGGGCTTTGCCTTGGCCAGCAGTGGGTTGTTCTTGTAGATGGTTGGCATTGGCTCTGACAGATGTTAGGGAAGCTTCTCACAGAAGACACCTCTGTAGCCCCCCAGCTACCAAAACCCTTCCACACAAACCCAATACAAATACCATGTTCCAGATTAACTGTGCTAGGTTAGGGTGAAAAATGTTCTTTGATAATATCACACTGCAATTACTTTGTTAATACAAGAAATTTAAAGAACTGTCAACATTGATCATCTAATTAATGCCGATGAAAAACAGATAAGTGTAAAGACCTTGTCAGGTCACCAGTCACTTCTCTGGTGAGCATTACTAGTTAGGTTGAAGTGTCAGATCCAACTTTAAAGAATGGTGTTAATCTTAAAGTATTTTATTACTATGACATTACCAGGTCATATTGTATTCCTAGTGGATGTTTGGCTTTTTCCTTAGGAGGTTAGCAGGATAATTGTTTTGGACATAAATTACAATTTTCTGGTTGGCATTTGGGTGCAGAAAGAGTGCTAGCCAGTGTACAGGAGACATGTACAGGTATTGGCTGTGAGAACAGCTCTGTGTAGCAGTGTGTGCTTTGCAGCATCTTTCCAAGGTCAGGTGATTTCTTCAGAATATAGGGCTGTGTTGCTCCCTGCAAGGAAGTGCTTACAGCTCTGGTTCATGGAAGTCTCCCCTCACCAACACTTCCTGGCATGTTTATCCTACTGCTTCTATGTACTGCTTTCTGTACTTAAAACATAGGAACCATCCACAACACTGGCACTACCAGCAATCAAAAATCAGGAGTCAGCCTTTATGGGCTGATTTCAGTGCCACCAAATTGCCAATTTTTGCTACAGATAGAAATGTTTCAAAGAATGATGAGCCCTGGCATGATATCCTCCTCAGGAAATGTGGTTTTGATCTTTGATTACTAGGATGTCATTAAGTTCCGTGCTAACAGTCTTCTGGACTTTTGGCAATATCTCTGATCCACAATTTTTTAAGTATAAAGTGAATGGAGAGTGTAATACAACCTTTTTTCAGCATAGCATTTCTTCTAGTTATGAAACAGTTTTTTCATCTATTCAGCTCTACTGGTATTTAGCATACTGAAATTTCTGTAATTTGGCTTTTGTTTTAATTTCTCGCCCATTTCTTCTGAAAACTTTTGTGTGCGCTTCTGTGCAAAGGAAGGCATTAATACCCCCTGCAAAATACGTTGTGCTTATAACAAGAGGTACAGAGATGCTAATTCCACTAGTGTTAGTAGAAGTCTTGCCATGAACTACATTGATAGTAGGATTTCAATTACTGCATGTTTACAACATACTACATAACTAATCATTATGTGCCTGGTGAGATGTCACAAATCCAAAGTTACTTAAGTATATTTTTGATTGTTAAATAACACTTGTTTGACAATCTTTTATTTTGATATATGTTTTTAAAAATACCTCCTGTGAGTAGAAAAATAGTATTTGTAATTTCAGTGACATTTTGGTAATAGTATAATTTTCTGCCAGTAATGCCATATTTTTGCAAATAGGAAATTATGTACTTGAAATTCCTTCTTTCCTTTCTGTGTCTGGAGGCTGTCTATGTGGCTTTCAATTTTTGAGCTATGTTGAATATGGAATACAACCATGTGCATATATAAACCATGCCTATTGTACTTCTGCCTAGTCTTTCAGTTTTCTGTGGCTACAGATTCTTTACTATTCTCAAAGAAAAAAAAATAACCTTAACATGAAACCTTAAGGCAGGGGCCAGTGAGTTTGAAAGATTTTAAAGCTGGATCATCAGCACACTGATCTGTACTTCAGACACCAATCTAAAAGTGAAAGCAGAATTGCAGTGGCTTTAAAAAGTACTCATTGGATTGCCCAGAAAATGCAGCCCCTCTTCAGTGACTCTCAAAGGATTCATTATACAATCCCAGATGTAGTATGTTTTGACTTATTTGCAACTGCAAAAGAAAACAGGGGAAATGTAATTTTTTGGTTTCTATTAGTGTGCTCAGCTTTGATTACCCTGGAAGATAGGCTCTTATTCCAAGACGTTTACAGTCTGAGATCAGATTTTGGCACCCTTTCTCATGCTGAATAGCATTAGTTAGGGCTGAGCTGCTGCTCATTCAGGTCAGATAGATCAGAATTAGTCATCAGTTGAGATGGTGGTATTTGTGTAGAGCCCTGATGGTGATTCAAACATCTCTCCATGAGGCAATGATGCAATGTTTTTTGCTGCTTCTAGCTGTTTATCTGTACCTCTCTTTTATGCCAGTACCATAAAAATACCTTTGGTTAAAAAAAGTGCTTTAAGAAGGAAACTGAATGAATGAAACTGTTTGGCACACAAAGAAGCTGGAGGAATTTTGTACAGAAAGATTAGCATGCAAGAAAGCCTGTACACTGAACATGGTCCTAAGAAACCAACCTAAAAGGCTCAGAGGTTTTCACAGGCATGCTAGTAGATGAGCAATTATTAGTTTGTCTTTTTGAACATTGTCTCTTGCCAACTCTGAATCCCTTTCTCCAGTGCAGCATTCAGCCTGCAGGATAAGTGGATGATGAGGTAGACAGTTGTGGTGTGGAAGGGATTCAAGCAATGTGAATGAGATTTTGATCTTCTGGGACTCCTGTGAGACAGAGAGTGAAGAGGAGGAAAGACAAACTGGTCTTCATTTGCAGAAAAGGCTTTCATCTCTTCTGTGCTGTGTGGCTATGGCTGAGAGGGGAGTTGTCTTCCTGCTTGTATTAAATTGCCAGACACTTAATTTTGACCAGATGCACCGTGCAATTATGGCAGCTGATGGATAGTTATAAATGAATTAGTCTTTGGCAAACAACTTTATTTCAAGAAAGATCAGCATCACAGAAGATATAGAAAAACAAATTTTATGACAGGGTCAGCGCGTTTTTTAAATGCTCAAATTTCTTGGCAGAATAAAAGGACACATTAGTGCAAAGAGGCAAAGTATCCTAATTTCTAAGCATACCTCTGGAACAGACGCCTTGCTGCTCTTCCCACACAGCAAGGAGGACTAAATACTGATGGACAGTCTGAACCTTGCCTCTGTTTGCTGAACTTTCCTTTTTGCTGTGTTTCGTATTGGGGTTATAGGTAGCATTCCTGTCACTGCCACCATGCTCCCCACACTAATTGTCATGAAGTACAGAAGGTTCAAGCATGCTTGGTTCCCAAGGCTGCTAATGAGCCCTGAGCTCTTCTCACCCTTAATGAATCAAGGTTTGTTTGTGGGGGATTCTGGTCCTTCTGTCCTTTTCCCTGGTCAGGGGAGGAGTCAAGAGTTCACACAACTAAACAATGACTTTACAGTGTAAAGACGATGCAGCTGTGCCATCTGAAACTGTCCTCAGTTATGAGCAACAAAGCTTAAATACATTGTACTGTGAAGAGGTACAGCTCTGTGAGTGTGAAGCATAGCTTTTGCTTCTGCTTCACTGACCTGTCTGCTTGCGGCAGCGACAGGCTCTTGACAGGAGCTTAGGCAGGGAGAGCTGCGTAGGGTGACTCTTTCAAAACCACACTCTGTAACACTGAGCACAGGAAGGGAAGCAAAATGAAGTTTTAGTCGATCTCTGATGGGGGTGTACTGCTACCTTCTCTGGAAAGTCCCATGCTCTCCATTGAAAAATCACTGAAAAATCCACTTCAGATGTTTAGTAAGTTCACTAAAGCAGGCAGTAGTTCATATGTTTTAGCAGTAGAGAGTATTCATAAAAAAAGTGATGCTTAACACTCACACACAAACTCCTCCTAGCAAATCACACAATGCACTATCTCACTGCACTTTACTGTCTTACTGTCTAGAGACCCTTCTTGTACAAGAGGTTAGAAATTTGGGCTAAACTACCTTTTGCCATCTACTTAATTCACCTTCCTTTAGGCATTTCAGTTATGACACTGTGCGCTCCCCTAGCTATGTTTATCTTACTGCAAACATGTATGTGATATATTTTTGGCATATGTATACAGGTATATATGCACAAAAGTACAGGTACATATAAATACAGCTGTATATGTTCTTGAAATACATAGGAATAGATTAGTATATGATATATATCATACATATTATATGTAAACTATCACATGCTTCCCTAGAAACATTATTCCTTGTGTATATATTCATATATATATTTACACAAGTAAACTTGGACATGTACTCTAAATTCCATGCTATTTCTATAGTAGCAAATGAAAATTTCAATCTGATAAAATAACTTTGTTAATGGTAGTAGAGATTACAAATTTATCAATTATAATACTCTAGACTAATCCTTGCACAAAGGTGAAATGCTTATTTAAAAAGTTTTGGTAATAGATGAGTGAAACCAAAAGCAGCATCTGCAGAAGAAATCTAATTTTGCTGTAATAGGCTGTTTGAAGACCATCATTTTACGTTTTAATAATGCACAGAAACATCTGCTGTTTTCCTTGATTGCATGAGAGAGAAAGGGAAAAGGAAAAAAAATGAAGGCGGCTTGGGGTTTTTTCATTCTTAAGTGAAAAGGGAGGGTGGGAAATAAAACAGTCCAGTTTTAAATACCTTGATATGTTCATGTGCAGGTTCAAAACTTTTGATTGCTCTCCCGCCCGGCGTGGTGGGTTGACCAGGGAGCAGTGGCGAAAGTTGACAACCCCCCATGGCTGACCCCTCATGTTTTCTCTCGCCTAATCGAATTTTACGTGTGTTTCCAGATAGCTGATCAGCTTCCCTGGATTTCGCTGACGCCACAGGAAAGCTTTGCCTGAAGATGGAAACACTGGAGTCAGAACTGACCTGCCCTATCTGTCTGGAGCTGTTTGAAGACCCGCTGCTGCTGCCTTGCGCTCACAGCCTCTGCTTCAACTGCGCACACCGCATCCTGGTCTCCCACTGCGCCACCAACGAGCCAGTGGAGTCTATCACCGCCTTCCAGTGCCCGACCTGCCGCTATGTCATCACCCTCAGCCAGCGCGGTCTAGACGGGCTCAAGCGTAACGTCACCCTGCAGAACATCATCGACAGGTTTCAGAAAGCCTCGGTCAGCGGGCCCAATTCCCCCAGCGAGACCCGCCGGGAGCGGGCATTTGATAACAACAGCATGTCGTCCTGCGAGAAGGTCCTCTGCCAGTTCTGCGACCAAGACCCTGCCCAGGAGGCAGTGAAAACCTGTGTTACCTGCGAGGTGTCCTACTGCGAGGAGTGCCTGAAAGCCACTCACCCCAATAAGAAGCCGTTCACTGGCCACCGTCTCATTGAGCCCATCCCGGACTCCCACATCAGGGGATTAATGTGCTTGGAGCACGAGGATGAGAAAGTTAACATGTACTGCGTGACTGATGACCAGTTAATTTGTGCCTTGTGTAAACTGGTCGGGCGGCACCGTGACCATCAGGTGGCAGCTTTAAGTGACCGTTATGACAAGCTAAAGGTCAGTGCTACCTATCAGCTTTCCTAGCCAAGCAGTGTGTGGTTGGGAAGGAAAGTACCCTTCAGTTGCATGCTAAATTCCTTGTTCGGGCACGGGTTGGGAAAGGTGGATGTGCGATCTCTAATCAGACGAGATACAAATACACATGTGTATGTGTGTTTACTCATCACCATTTAAAATCTGTCAGATTTCACTTTAAGAAGAATTCCTCAGTTGTGCTTTGATTTCTCTAAAGCTGTCATAAGGAATATGTAGTATATACTACTCTTTAAGTGAATTTCCCTATGTACCTGCAGCTTTATTCCTGGCAGTTGGCAAGGCATAGTGCTGACTGCACATACACAGGCATTGATTGAAATGTCAGGCATTCTTTGCTGTTGATTATTTTTCATTAAGTTGCTTTCATTGTGAAAAGCCCTTCACATCACCACTAACAGGAGATGCATTTATCTGTGCTGGCTTCAGGGATGCCAGCTGCCTGTCCAGCCAGGGAAACCGAATGCTGGCTCCGCTCTTCCCGCGCTGCCTCTCACCAGCCTCACAGGCAGTGCAGTCCTGAAAACAAAACCAGAATTGTTTCTGAGCTTGTTGCATTCCCACAGTTTGGCAAGCTTCTGGCACATCTCCTGCCAGGTAGCTGGAAGTCTCTGACAACCTGGCCCTGCACAGGATGCCCTGGGTGAGGTAGCAGTGGGCAGCCAGGTCTCAGGGTTCTCTCAAGGCTCTCAGGGCTGCTGGCAGAGCAGAGCTCCTGCTGAATATTGAGGCCAAGGTGAGTGACCTCCCATCCACCTGGGTGTACATTTCTCTCATGCCAATTCCTGTGCTGCTGCAGAGCCAAGGCAGGAATTAGGCATCCCACACTTACCTCCACCCACTCCCTCCAGACAGTCTGTGTGTGCCTGTGTGCAGTGGGATTTTTCAAAAATGGACTGAAATCAAGAAATCACGAGCATGGAGAGCAAAGCTTATCTACCAGGCTTCTCACACAGAATTTTGAAGGTGGAAAAGAAACTGAATTAATAGATTTAACTAACTTAAGTCCTTTCAGATAAAAATGTGTGGCTGCACACACGTCTGTGATAACTTCAGGTGATTGCGGATGAAATCTACATACACATTCTGTGTGGGTTTTTTGCCTTTATGAATATGCAAACATGCAGATCATATTCTATGATTATATTAACATAATGAAAGACACTTCTCTGCCTGGACCCAGGAGCTTACTTTCATCTCTTAAAGATGTTATTTATTAAGGAGGGGTTGTTATTTTTGCTTTCTTCTTTTTCTAAACTGATATGTTATTTTAATAGTTTATCCATTGATAATGTTGAGCATGAGCTATAAACATGAATCGAAGATGCATGGATTTACAGTGCTTTTTAATAATCCAGTGAGTTTACATCCTTAAGAGGTGCTACTATTTAGTAAGATAACAGCATATGGTTTATCAATGTTATACCAGTAGGAATAGACTACTTAACATGAAATACCTTCAACATTAAATACTGGATAAGTATATTTTTGTGGATGTAAAAAAGTAGTAAATGTTTCTTAGTACATAGACAATGCGAGTCTTGAAAGAAGACTTTAAAAGGCATGTCTTCTCTCTTGATGTCTTTGACTCCATATTGCAGATAGTTGTGAAGAAGATGAGGGTATTTTTGCACAGTCTGTGGCTTTTCTGTGCAAAGATACCTGTTCAAAAAAGCATCTTTGCTCAGGCTTTAAGAAGGTGTATCTCAGAAGCAAAATAACATTTGCGTTGGATGTTACCCAGTGTAGCTAACCTGGCAGAAGTCTAATAAAGTACTTTCCACCAGTTTTCTGGAAGATTAATTAAAGTACTAATTTAATGGTTAGTGTAGTCCTAGGCCAAATAACTCTTGCCTCATACCAACAACTCCTAACATCATTTATCAACTGTATGATTTCTTTTGAGATGTGGACTGTCTTTGTACCCACACTGTGTAAAACAAGGTTACATAGACAATTACTAGTCTATGTGAAATCCTGTTCCTATTGTCTTTGTCATGAAGCAACCTATTTCACGTTGCTACTGCCAGTGATGAAATCAGTCATGGCAATTATGCCAGCAATTATGACACATTTATGCTCTGACTCCAGGAACAGTAGGCTAGGTGTTTCCCATCCAGATCCGGCATCCATTCTCTGTTCATAAGAACATAATCTGAAACCTGCGTCTTCCCTTTCCCCATTAGATTTCTGTCTCAGCAATTTGTTCTGGTTTATAAGTCAATCTCAGAAAATGAGATTTTCAGATCTGTAGATTGGCATTTGCCCTACAAGAAGTGAAAGAAAAATACTGGATCACACCAGTGTCTGGTAGATGACAGGCAAGAATTTCATGCCCCTTTCCACTTTCAGACCTCCTCTTCCTTCATAAATGGTTATATGATCTCTTGAGTCACTGGTCTTTCTACCCAACATAACATTAGGTATGTGCTTGCAGACAGTCTTTGTTAACTTACAGGTAATGTACACACACCTTTTGCAGACTAAAAATTAAAATAGATCAAAAAATCTCCACTAGAGAAAATGGGTTGTTGCTTGCTATAAATCTGCGGTGGCTTTTTAATATACATGGGGTTTGATATGTCTTTAAAATCTTTAAAATCTTGTAAAAAAATTCTGAAAGAATGAGAATGAGGTAACCAGTAGTATAGTGCATCAGTTAAAAGATATGTGGTTAATTTTATCTTTCAAAAAGAAAAGCTAAACCACTTCAAGTGACTCTTGTGATTTTTCTTTTTAAATTGACACGCTGTTGATACTAACAGCGACTGGTGTTCCTCTGGGTGTTAAGCTATGCTAATTACTCACATTCTCTTGCAGCGGTGTTGCTAATTGTTTAAACAATATCTCACCCTTCATTAAGCATAGGACAAAAGATGCCATTACAATCTAGCTCCTTTTGTGGCAAAAATGAAACTCTTTAATTAGGAGTTCTGTACACTTGTCCAACAGAGGCGTCTATGCCGAAGTGTGTTTAACAGTCAGTGTAACAGCAATTGTGGACATCTCAAAATGAGGAAGTGTTTTCTGTAGCAACCATCCCCAACTCTGAGAGGTGCTTTTGTTTCTCAACTTACGCTGGGGTTGAGGAGACTGAGGGCACTTGTGTTCTTCCAGGAGCAATCCTTTCTTTCTTAGCTGCACGATCATGGGATGTACCTTTATGCTTATTTTGGTTTGGTGATTATAGATGTGCTTTGGTGTTTTAGGGTTTTTTTTAAAGTGGGTCATACACATACACATATTAATAATGGAGAAGACAATAAGCCATGACTAAAATAGAGAACAGGAAATATCCTGGTGATACACTAGATTTATGAGATAGTGGTCAAAATCATGATATGAATTAAAAACAATTTTTAGTTGCAAAAATTTTGCAACTAAAGAGAACTTTAACCATCAAAATAACTAATACCTGTGCTTACTGCACCATATTACCTATAAGAAAATATTCTTAGATAATTACTTTTGATATTGATTCTGTCACTTTTTGCAATAAAAAGACAATTTAAAAGTATAGTCTTCTTTTTTCAGAGAAAAATTATAAAATTACCATTGTTCTATAGATATATTTAGTCTCATGAAAGTGGAAAAAATCCCAATAGATAAGATTTATTTTGAAGAAGGGAGAATATGTGAGGGAGAACAAACTTACAAGGTGTGAATGGAAAGATATTGCTAATTTAATATTAGCAAAGAACCATGAAGAGGTGTAACAAAAGAGAAAGATAAATGGTAAGACATATTTTTAAATGGTATAAAGCCAGAACAACACTATTGCAAGTGATTTTTTTACTTGTCTTCATATTTACTGAGAATTTGACCTCTGACAAATATCTTCTTGCCAAAAAATAATTTTTGCACAATTTTCATATTTTCTTAGGTCAAGAAAGATCTTCTGTTGAATTGAACTGCTGTAGGTTAGCTTTGGTTCTCCATATTTCTTTTGAAATTTATTAGCACTCATTTGTTTTGGACATGTTTATGAAGTCAGGGCAACCCCTCTGAATAGAACTCAGCAATTCCAGAAACAAAAGGGAGCTTCTTGTTTGTGTGGTTTTCACCTAGTTTTAGTGGCAGAATCCATAGACATCTATTTTTCCTACATTCAAGATGCAAGGATTCTGTTTTCTATGGTGTGTCAATTCAACTGATTGCAAATAATTTGTTAGAAAGCAGTCATAAATTGTTTCCACATAGCGAGGATTGCATTCAACTCTTATAAATCTACTTTGACTGTGTAAAGGTGGGAGACTTTGTCAAATCCACAGCTACTACAATAGAAAGCAAAAATATGTCTACTTCCCTGCTACATATCTCACGAATTTAAAACTTTTCGTATTTAAATGCCTTTGCAGATATACTGGCAAAATACGTGTTGAAGCTTTCCAACTGTTTTTATTTGGCATTGTTTTGTAGTGGCAGCTTGGTCATTAGTTGCTATATGGTGATTCTCTAAGAATCCAGCACTTACAAATCGTACTCCAACAAACAGTGGGATTGACAATCCAAGAACATTGGTTTCTAGACTTAGATATAAATATATTCTACTTGTACATGTAAATATTTTTCTATATACATTTAGTTCATTTTATGTCCATATTTACATTGTGTCAGTATATAAAGGAAATACTAATTTATTAGTATTTATTTATTTATATTTAGTATTATTTATTTATATTTATATAAATACGAAGATACATAATACAATATGTTGGTATTTATGTGAAAGTAGAGTTGTTTGTGTAGCATAGAAATATGGGTAATTTTTAGTAATGTCTAAGTTCATGAATATCTAGAATCTTGAATTTGAAGAAATACACATATGCCTATATTTTAGGTAAATATGTACCATGTCATGTATATGCGTGGGTCAGTAAAAGTATATTCTATCTCACATATATATATATATAAACTACACAATAATTACTTTATTTCCTGTCTGTTTTTAGTATTCCATGCATATGTCTTTTTTAGTAGTTGAATATATTTACATCTAAATTTATATTTTCTTTGCATACCCTTAGCTTTACTAACTTTATATTTAAAGGAGCTCTTTTAAAAAAATCCAACTGATATGTAAAGACATGGTATGTCAGTTTTATAGTGATATGTGTTATTAAACATTTAGATAAATGGCACTTTCCCTTACATTGTACTTAACAGATTGAGAGTGTTACTTTTTATAGTACCAGTTATGCAAGTTTAACATGTAGTTAAAACACTGTATACAACCTAACAAAATGTAGAACTCAAGGACTTTCATTATTATTAGATTAGATGCACCTTGACATATTATCTGGTATTACTTAATTATTTAACCCAGCAACAGATGGAAAAATATAACTAACTGTCTGTGCTTCTGTATTTACAAAGATCCAAAAATTTTAAGTTGTTCCATGGAAGAAGATTGACATAGGAATAAACTATTTGACTACAACCGCTTTCCAGCTACATTTATTTAATTAAATTGACATATCATTATGAAGGCAAACTTTAGAACGTTGTCTCTTTAGTTTAGTGTTATCTCAAATGTCTGTTTCCTCTGCTTTGTATTCTTTGTCAGAGTTTAGAAGGATAATAGAAAGTGTTAATACCGAATACCAATATTAGTCTTTTATGGCAGGAGTTGTGTGGGTTTTGTATTTTAGAGACATTTTGAAGTCACTCATGGATATGACTGTGGATAATAAACTATGATTTTACAATAGTTCTAGGTACTGTGAGGTTGGTTTTATTTTATCTGCCTAAGTTCCTTTAGGTAATATATGCCATAGTTTTTCAAAACTTACTTTCACAAATTTAACAGTTGGCAAGCCTTTCAATACTATTTATTTCCTTCAATTTTATTGGAAATGATGGTGTTGAAGGCCTAATCTATTCCGGAAGAACAAAAGAATTAAACAAAATTGTGAATAGTACAACATTATTATCTTTGTTCTTGTGACTCTGATTCCCAGGGAAGCCAGACTAGGAATTAAGTAAAAGGTACTGTCGTACTTTTCCATGGTTCTGGTCCAAACTGTTCAGATAACAGATTTTAAGAGTCCGTGTTCAAACTCCAGACTGGCATATTGTAATGGCCTCTTGATTGACCCTTTGTTGCTTATGTGTTTTTAGATAATACGGTGCTTGAAAGTTGTTGGTGGTAATGTAATGAATGGCAGATACTTCCTTGCAATGCGAATTTGTGTTTAAACACAAATAATAAAGTGATGAACATGGAAATTAAACAAATAGATGAGTTTAAAGGCAAACAACAAACTGTTTTAGAACATTGGGCACAGGTTGACCCTTTGTGCAGGAATGTAGTATCTCACTACCAGAGTAACGAAGACTGGGTTGGTTACAGGAAAAGTAACAAACAAGTGGCCTTTCAAAGGCAGAATATTTGCGGGTTTTAGCATAACAGAACATTTCCTTATAGCTGATAAACAGAATGAGTCAGCCAATTGTTTTAGTGCTTTACCGGGGAATGTTAAATCAAGTTGGATGTGTAAGGATAAAACTACTTAATATGGACAGCAACCACACCCCACAATCTTCAATAGCATTCAGAGGTGTGTGGAAGGGTATAGATATATATGTCCATATGTTAGGTATGTATATTCTGAACTTATTTTAAAGCATAACATCATTTGAATGCAAATATATTAAAAAATAATGTGACAGCAAATATATTTTTCAGACAAATGTGAAGGTGGTTAGTAATAGGCTTTAAATAGGAAAAAAATCCCACCCCAAAACCTGGATGTAAATATCTCCCAAAGAAGCACTGCAGAACACTCATTATTCCGATTTTTTTCTACCTTTAATTTAATGTTAGATTGCTCCATGAAGAGAAATTACTTCAACTCTGCCCAGTAATGACACACAATCATAGGAGCATGATTAAAGCATTTTAATTCTTCACCTTATGTTGAATAATTTTTGAATAATTTTCACGACCTCTTGCATTTTATTTTATTTTTTTTATTGTCTGATCTTAAAACCCAAATTTAGCAGTGATCCTGGTACACTACTTTCAATTTTTGGCCTTACAAGTGTACATCTATTATGTTTTTCTTTAGCCATCTTTCTTCAGCAAAATGTTCACTTCCTAGAAAAACGTCAATACTTGTATGTGTCATTAGCACTGTCATCCTATACCTAGGTTTTTATACCAAACAGAAACAGTACCTAATTTGGAAAGTCCGAATGGTCTGTGGCAAGGGAAACTCCTGCAGAAGGTCATGGCCTGGAAAACCGCGTTGGGTTGCTAAAGCACTTTGAATTCAAAGCCCGATATGGGTGATAAGCCTGTGTGTTCCCTTTTTCTCCCATCTGTGTTTACCTCTCCCCAAGACCAGTCATCCAGACCCCTATCTCTGCTGGCATCCCTTGACCCACTATGCATGAAGCCTTTTCTTATGCTAGGAAGGACTTGTTGCCCTCGAGAGCAAGTATCCACATCAAGGACTTGGGGTGAGGGTATTCCTGCCCTTCACAGCTTTCGTGTCTTGTTTATAATATGCTCTTGCAAATCTATTTTCCCCTTATCTAAAGTCAGTGAAAAATAAAGAAGGAGCAAAGAAAACTGAAAATTAGATGATTTTATCAAACTGTGACTATGCTGAGTTCAGTAGAAATGTTTAATTGATAGTGCATTGTCTTCACCAGTAAAATACTTATAACATTTTGGGTAGCTAATAAATAATAAAACTAACTTTCTTGATGATGTACCTTGATGGTGCCAGCAGGATTGCTTTTTACAATAGCCTTTTCTTTTTTGAATTTCTACAGGCTGGAGTGGAAGTATTACTTTTTTTACAGATTTCTACTTTCTGTGACATGTAGGTCCTATGCAATAGTTTATGACTGTGGAAGGGGAGCATCTACATTGTTATTTTAATGCCTAAGACAAATTTACTTGAGGGACTGGACCTTTGGATTGCTTCTGTACCTTACAGGTCCCCCTTGTTAAAGCTTTCCTACCTGTTTTCAGCTGCTTCCAGGTGCCAAGATGTGAGTCTTTGTCATAGGTAGAATTGCACTGCAAAATTTAGAAAATTCTGTGCTGCCTACTAGCACCTGTGTGTTTGCACATACACCTTTATCTCCCCTGAAAGAGCTCACTGAAACTCTGAGCACTGAAAACTGGAAAGGGAAGAAAAAGACAAACCATATTCCATAGTCAGGAATATAGTTCTGTATAAATATTTTCCCTTGTTTATCTCAATTACAATTTTTAGGCTATTTACATTTTTTTATTTATTACATGCACAAAGTTGCATTGGTTTGACTTTGAAAGTAAATGTGTGGTGGTTTGTGTTTTTTTCCATGCTCACAAAATTTGCATTTTTGGAGAAGTGAAAATTTCCTGTCAGAATGTAATCTCAATCTTATATTTTGAAACTTCGCAATTTTAGCTTCCTTACAGTATGTTTACCATGATAATATAAAGTAGCAGTATGAATCTATAATTATATTTTACAGCATGAGAGAGATAAAATTCAGCACAGATGAGAAATGTAACTGGAGTGCCTATGGTTAGCTTTTTCTTTTGTTAATTATCTGTTTAATTAGTTGTGATATTGAGAATGATCTTCCAAACTACCTCAGACTCCTCATCCATAACCTTTTAGTGGCCCACAAAACAGTGGCTGCAGAAACCAAATACTGAAAATTTGAAAAGGCAAGGATATTTTGGTGGAGTAATTTACAATTTCATACCTATATGGAAGTTGAGGGGGTTTTTTAAGAAAAAAGAAAAATAAAATCTCTGTGAGCATTTTTAACTTTGGAATAGACAACATTCCCCTGTACTATCATCTCTGCCAACCGCATCTGTAAAGTATAGAAATTAATTTACTTAATTTTACTATGATAATCCGCAAAAGCTCAGTTCAAAAAAGGTCCTATAACATAAGATCTTGTACAAGTACATGTAATCCCAGCTTCAAGGAATTCATTCAGCTATGCTTAGCACAAAATACAAAAGGAAGCATGACAGGTACGCAGACATTTTATGTGGTCATGGTAATATTCCAGTGAGCTGTTGACATCATGTAATGGCCAAGACTAAATAAGAAAGAAGTTTTAAATTAATATTGGCTAGTTTCACTAGTCAGTGGAAGCACTACTATTTGATTTCTTGTAATTATTTTGGTTTGAAAGACAATAGTCTTAGCATTATGTTGAAAAGTCCAGATTCTTCATCTAAGAAAAGAGACCGCAGTGCAATTCCTGGTTCTGTATGTGCCTTATGTGCCAGTCTAATAACAGATTAATTCTGATGTCCAAACTGATGTCAATACACTGTTATAACAGTGCTCTTTATTGACTGAAAATTTACATGCCCTAAATTTGGGGAAAAAAATAAATTCCAAAATATGAGAGAATGTCTCATATTTTATGAGATATTCTGTTCTATCTTGTAAGTGTTTAAGCTTTAATTTCTTAATGAAATTATCGTTTTGATGTCATAATCTTTTTCCAAAGGATATTCTAAATAAAATAAGAACATGGCATAGTGAGAAGAGATCTTTCATGTAACATACACATCAGCTCATTACGATAAGTAGCAATGAAATGTATAGTCTTTTCTTAAAAAGCTAAAAAGTACAAGCAGGCCTTTTCAATGCAATTACTTCTTAGTGCCTTACTGCATTAATCATTTCTTACACCATTACTCACAGTAGGCTCACCAGTTGTGGGTGATAAATCAAAGTTAATACCAAGACAGATGAAGATGGGAGCAGCAATCTGCTATTAGACTGAGTGAAGAGATGGGAGTGAGAGGGGGATAGAGTTCTTGGATCCCAGGACTAATATCAGGTTGAGATTGTTAATACAACTCTTGTTTTGGTATATGTCTAAAGTCATACGCCACTGCAGCATTTTTTTCTGTATTGTTTACTGTAATTCTACCAGTAATTCACACACATATTTTAAAGATATGCATACTTTAGAGATATTAAACTTCTATTTTTTTCCTCAGAAAATAAATACTAGTCTGTTTGACTACAAATGAGCTGGAACATCTCTGATGGCAGATAGTAATGGAAAATTTCTTAGCACACTCCAAGTATCTGAGCTGGAGAAGCCAATTTGAAGCAGAAATGAAGAAGAAAAAAAAGTGCTTCCCCAGTCAAAATAATTTAGCTTCTCCCTTCTTTCTCCAAAAGTATCCACACATATGCAACAAAATTTAAGACTCATCAAACTCTCCTGTTTACCCCCTGCAGTTTATATTGAGATGTAATGATACCTATGAATAACAATGTCAGTTCAAGCTTGTAATGCATTTGAATGTCAGAGAAATCTTCTACATCTAAAGCTAGCTGATAGTTAAAATTATTAAAGGTAAAAAATTAAAGACATCATCTTTCATTAGCTACTAAAGAAGTGAAAACACCTTGTGACGATGTAAAAGAGAAGAACCTACGTTGCCATCTTGGTTATATAGATTAATGTTCTCTTGGTAGGCATTCAGGGATTTACTCTAAGACCAGCTGGCAGTTTCACAGGTTCCTATGATACAGTAGCCTCCATCTCAAAACTCATCTCTGCTCTTCTGGGGATGTACTGGCTATTTTGAGCCTATACACCTGAGTTTTGTTATTTGTTATGATACAGGTAGACTGCAAAGATGGGCAACTGTTCACAACATGTGTCTCGTGGTAGAAGCATTAAGCAGACTTGTCAAGCTGTAGCTAATGACAGCGTGTGCAAACTTTATTTCCAAATGTAGGCAGCAGCATATAGGGATTATAACTCATTCAAATTGAATTTGAGCAATATCTATCTTAATAACAAGTTACTAAAGAGAAGGACACATTCTGATCAGTGTATGCATGAAGGTTCACCTGAATAGGTATTTAAAATGTTTTCACAAAATCACAGAATATGCCGAGTTGGAAGGCACCCACAAGGATCACTGAGTCCAGCTCTTCACCCTGCTCAGGACAGCCCCAAAAGTAACACCATGTGCCTGAGAGTATTGTCCAAATGCTTCTTGTACTCTGTCAGATCTGCCATGTGATGGAGTTCCTGCTTTGAGCCCCTTTTTCAGCACAAGGGGTGATAAGGTACCCACTTGCTGAAAGGACTCACAAGATACCTGTCGAGGTTATGCAAACTTTGGGTGAATTTATATGATGCTGCAGTATTTTCTTGCATGTTCCTTATGTATGGGTAAGCATTGTTCTCTTCTCTACGTTTGGTTGCAACCTTCCGTTTCAAAACTGTGCTGAAGCTTGTAGGGGAAAAGGCATTATATTAGCCATACAATAATGTTTTCACCCTCTTTTGAGCATTTCTTACGGTCACTCTTGAGGAAAAGGTGACCTTTCCAGTCAAATCCACCAAATAGAGCTGCACCATGAAGCCTTTTTGTGGTTTTTTTACATTTTCTTTACTTCTGCTGAATAAGGTTTCTTTTCAGACTTGGTAGACACATGCTCCTGAAATTTCAAGGCACTGAAATTCTTATACAGGCAGGATGCTATTAATTACTGCCGTTCTTTCGGGGTAAGTATATTATCTGAAAGACTTTTTTTTGCCCCTTTAATTTACTTGATTACTTCCAGCTTTGTTCATATTTATACAAGTTGAAAACCTTTGTCTGAACATACAGTGAGTTACTCTACTGAACATAGTGAATAACTGTAGGTTAATAATTTTCTTGTAATGTCTTTTGTTAGAAGAGGCTGGATAAAAAGGAGTGATAAACTAATAAAACATTTTTCTGAAAACCATTTAAATGAAGTCAGATTTTTGAGCAATTTTAAATGGGTTCTTGCTCTGCCTAAATCACTTTGCATACTCTCACTTGAAGGCAATGCAATTTTCTGTCAAATTTCTGTCAAAAGACACTACAACTCTTTGGGAAAATCAACCAAAACAGCAAATAAAAGCAATTTTGTTGGAGTTCTGCTCTTAAATCTTATAATGCTTAATTTCAACAGTGAAGGCTTTAGATTTTAATCTGTACAATATCAAAAATAATTTTGAATAAATTAGGGAGCTATTTTAGTCTAATTCCTACATCTACTGTGTGTGGAGCTCAGTGTTTGCAGTATAGGGGTACAAGTAAATTGTTGTGTTACAAGTAAATGATTGTCACAAGTTACAAATTCAGATGTGGGAGAGCCTATTTTGCAATGACTCTGATTATAGTTTTTAGTGAAACTGTCTGTCCAAGAAAGAAAACAACAGAAAGTAAAGGCAACAATGCCTGGTTTCTTTGCATAGTTTGATTGGGGTTTTTCCTGACATACTGTAGGCATGGTAGGAACCCCAGTTCACCCTGAAGTTCAAGACAGAAGTGCCTCATTGAATGATTCCTGCTTGCAGAGCAGGCTCTGAATCTGCTGTTATGTGTTTTCCTTGGAGGAACTTGTTTCCTTCCTGGGGAGGTCTGCAAGGTCAGGCAAATATCCGATCTTGGAAGCTGCCTGTCTGAGTTATTATTTCTACAGAAAAATTCGTAGGGAAAGTCTGACAGAAACCCTGGAGAAGCTAAGTGCTTTAGTAATGAGAAGCTGTTTTAAACTGGGCATGCCAGGTAGAAGAGCAGTGTTTGGGAGCTCTGGGGCTTGTTCTCTAATAAAATATATACGTAATTTCAGTATTCTTGTTTAAGATCCAGAATTCATGTAATTGATTTCTAGTGCTGTGAGGAAGTATCAGTTTGGTAGTGTGAGCAAAAGGTCTCCTGTCCAACCTTTTTTTTTTTTTGCTCTATTACTATTTTTGCTTTATATTATGTTTACAGTATAAACTGAACTCTGGCCTCAGGCAGACCAGAAAAATCCCAGATTTGCTTCAGCAAATGTTATTGTATTTTTTTATTATTCTTATTTATTTATTTATTTATTTGTTTGTTACTTATTGTTGACTATTTGGGATTTTTCTTACTTATACTCTTAGCACTGAGAGAGTACATTATGGGATAACTGAACTATTTAACAAGCCTGCTGCCATCAAAAATGCTTCTTCCTGTTATTCTCCCTGTCTTTTCTGCATGCTACTATCATCCCACTGAACTACCTTTGGTAGCTGAGCAATCATTTGGCGAACTGCCTCCCTGCATTTTCTGCTGGCTGCGAGCAGCCCCAACAACACAGTGGTGCAGGCACGTCTCAGGTGGGAACACTGAGTCTACTCCATTTCCTCCCTCTTTAGTTACCCACCTATCTCCGTTGGTTACAAAAGTGTACTCTAGTAAGACTGCTGCCCGAGATGCTGATAATAGAAGCACAAATCAGGTGCCTAAAATACAATTTCTGAGCAGCTAAAACAATTTAATGCTGGTTTCTGTGCATCCACCTTTTTCCACTTCCTGTAGCAGTGCATCCCTACCTGACATTTGTGCCATGCCTGTTCAATCCCACCCTGAGCTATGCCATCTCTCAAGAGCAATAAAAACCTCAACACTGTGTAGTAAAAAAAATAACTCTACATGTTAAGTGAGTAATTTTCTGGATGTCTAACAAGTTGAAATTATGCGGTGATTGGTCAAACTCAGTCTGGTTCTGGCACAAAGTGAAGATGAGTCTGGCAGATTAGAACAGGAAGGAAAGTGATTGAATGGACTTTAAATATTATCCTAAGGAAGGAGAAGCAAGGGGATTAAAAGTATTAAAAGGGGATACAGCAACTTTTTTATGTCCAGCTCTGCTAAAGGTTGTTTTCTTTATCACCACACACTGGTTAAGATGTACAAATGTGACTCGTGACATTGAGCCTACCTTTAGGAATTTGAGAAAAACTGAAAACAGAAAGCTTTCTTTTTTCTTGTGTTGATAAGTACTCAAAAAGTATTTTTGCCAATATAATTACCTGTATTGATGAACAAAGCAAAATAAACTACAGAGATACAAACTGGTGCTATAACTGTGTCTATACAAAGACTTTTTCCAGTACAAAAATTCCCTGCAGGAGTTATGCCCTTCACATGGTGTTAGCATTCTGGCAAAAACTTTTAATGTAACTTCTAATGTGAAGCCGTGGCTTTTGTTTGGAATAGTGGTAGGAGAATAAATTTGATCTTTGGAGGTTTTTACACCCCAGCTGTGAATTTTGCCCTATGATTGGGCTTCATGTCACCCCCTAACTTACTGTAAATCCTCCAGAGAGTTCAAAAAAGCAAACTGTACATGTATTTCATGAATCTGGCTTAAAGTTTAAGCTTGGAGGTAGTTGCAGAAGTAATTTGTTTTAGATTTCCTTGAGAACCCATACTAGATTTCTGGTTGGGATATAACCTTTTCTGCTTTGGGAAAAGTTCATCCATGAAAAATGCGGGCAAAACTGAGGATTTATTTCCATATTTATTTTGATTTATATGCATGACTGGAAATAGTCCTGCAATATTCTTTGAAATATAGTCAAATGGATCTGTCTGGCAATTCCCTTTTAACCACAAACCAGCAGGAGTTCAATAGCTGAGCTGTAACAGGTGTAGATATATCTGATTTTTAAAAACTCTTGTCAGAGCCTTTCCACTTTCTCACAGACTGTAGGACCAAATAGGCTTGGGAGTCATGCTCACTAAAACAGGGCTATTCTAAACTAAAAAAAGAGCAAATTCCAGAACATATCAGAGCTAATTTGCCATTGTTTTCGGCATAAACCATAATGAATCCTCATCGAATGAATGCAGCTGCTATGGTGCTGTATCCAAAATAATGTGATTAAATTGCTGCTTGGGGAATTTTAGAGTCTAAATTTGGCAGAGACTCATTACTGGAAATTCAACAGCAAAGCATTTATAATCTTATCCAGAGAGGTGATCCTGTGTTCTGTCATTCTAAGAACAGAGAGAGGAGAAACAGAACCAGGATGACAAATGGTCAGACCAAAATGTGAAACGAGAAACCACAAGAACTTTAAGACTAATCCAAGCCATACTGGAAAGCCTGTTGGGATGGCAAGGGGAGCACAGGATGAGAAACCTTCAGTGGGTTACCTCAGAAGTATTTGGCAACAAGCTCTGCACTGACAAGGTCAACAAGGAAAGAGTGTCCACCAAAGGAGCCTGCAGAAGTCACAGCTTTGCCACCATCAGGGTCAGAGGAGTCACAACCCCTGATCAGGCAAGGGTAGCTCTGGGGCCTCATGCCCAGAGCTGACTCGTCCTCCCTGCCAGCTCCCTTACAAAAACATTCTCCCCACTCTTCTGTTGGGGAGTGTGTGTATGTTTGACTGTAACTGCAGTGACCTTCATCTGGGGGAAAGCACTGAAGTTGAGCAGCTTGGCCTCTTACATGGTGAATTCTTCAAAGCTGTCAGGACCCAGACTGGCACATAGAGATTTAACTTACAGCTCAAATATCTGTAAAAACTTCTGTGATGAATGTGTGCTGAACACACCAACATTGTCTTTGCTTGGGCTGTTCAAGATCAAACAAACTATTTAAAGTGGCAAGAGTTATGATGAAGTGACTAATACAATGATTTTCTTGGTTACAAAATTGTTAAACTAAAACCAGGGTCATCCTGTCTCATCAGAAAGCAGGTTGTATTTCTAATTTGTGTTAAAAGTGACCCCAAATTGAATTCTAATTTCAGGAGAGAGGAATTTGCATTTGGCCCAATTCTGAGCCTTTAAAAGCTTATGTTTCATATGCCCAAGTATGCCCATTCCAGTTAAGCATATATGAAATATTGCAGTTTAGAGCATACTTTAGTTTAACAACTATGTTGGTGTTCCTTTATATGCTAAGCAGAGCTCCTGGGATCATGTTTCTGATATGAATATTCAGTATTATGTCTTCAGAATTGTATATCATGAATATTTAATACTACATGTTCCCAAAGGAGTCACCTAACACTCCAGCTCAGGGACAGCTGATCAGATGAAGCCAGAAAAGTCCTTAGCATTATCTTCAAAGAAAGTCCTTCACATTATCTTCTGGGGGTTTTTTTGTTTGTTTGGTTTGGTTTGTTTTTTTTTTATTTCTGTAGTGCATAGCAGTTACTGGGAAATTTGCAGAAGCAGCAGCTGCCTGCAGTGCCAGCAGAACTAATTGAAAAAGATGGGGGGGAGGAGGGACAAACAGGGAAATTTCAGGGTTTTGATGAAAACTTAAATAAATCATTTGCTAAAGAAACATAAGTGTAGGGATCAAATGTTGAGATTAAAGACTACAACGCTGAGCAGTAAAGTTCACAGAACAACTTAACAACTTTGATGTGGAAGGAACGTTAAAAAATACTAAGAGGAAAGAGTTCAAATTTAGGTGGGAATCCCTATTATAGGTATATACTTGTAGAAAAACTGTATTCTGAGGTTTGATGACAAAATAAGCCTACTGTATCCTTCTGTTGATCAGCATTGATCAGCAAACATTCTTTTGCATGGGAATAAAAAGTAGTTATTAGAGCTAGAATTTGGCCTCAGGTAAGTGTTGTAGCAGCATAAATCTACTCTAGCAACCAGCTGATGTCTCCTGAATTTGAACTGCCAGAAAGGGAAGTTAAAAAAGAAACAGACAGGGTGGGATTTGTAAGTTTGTCATGGATTTCATGTGTTTCATTTGTTTATGTAGCTTTGCAAACCCAAAGCTCCCTGAGATCTAGAAAAACAAATATTCATGTTTTCTCTGAGGTTTCTCAAATGTCAGAATGCTGGCAATCTTAGTGAGAGGCTGGAATGATTTCTTGCCATGTTGTTTCAGCTCACAATAAGCTTAACAGTTATCCTGGATTTCATATGCAATATCTTCATCATTGCTGAAGGCAATCAAGTGCCTCTGTTCTGTGCCATACCGAAAAAAATGTTGTAGCAGTTGTTCAACAACTTCACCGTGACTCTTTTGGCATTACTCATTCATGACCTTGACTTTAGCCTGTCTGGTTAGGTTAATTGGCTGCTGTAAAGCTCTGTAAAGTCACTGAGAAAATGCTGGCATAATCTTGAGTTTAATGGAAGGATTGGACTGGCCTTATCCTGCAATTTAATCAATAGAGTTGGGTAACATTGTTAGTAACTGCAAATTTATCACAAAAAGAGTTTTTATGCTAAAAGTGTTTCCACCTTTTAGTAGAACAGCGGTATTTGTTTGAGATGAGGAAAAAGCCTGGAGATAAAGTCTAATCATGTCATCCCTCTTTTATCCACTCACTCAGGGATTATGAAATTTGATTTTAATCTCATCCTGAGAGTTGTGGAAACCACACCTCCCTCTTCAAAAGGACAGTGTCTCTGAGGAAGAAGTGATAGGAAATTTGGAGTGGGCTCTTCTTTTTCACCCTTCTCTGCAATTTGTGAGGGTAGAAAGCAATTCTTCCTCTGACCCTCTCCTCAGTAAACCACTCAGTAGCATAGTTAGGACCTTGTGCCACTCATGGCATCTCTTGGGCCCAGACAGCTAGAGGCAATGAGCTCTACCATCCCTGGGGTTTACAACCTGCTGGCATGGCTGCTTTGGCCCACAGAGTCTCTGCAGCACATGGCCTTGACACACACACTGCTGCTGAAACAGCTTTAAAAGGAGAGGCATCATTGGTCCTGTGTGCTCTCTTGCTTGGTTGTCCTAGAGCCTGGAGGTTCATTCTCTCCCAGAAAAGTGGGAGCCCCAAGTCAAATTTGTACATCTCCCAGTCCATGGCAGGGGCCAAAGAAAGAACCAGTTTTTGCTTCCAATATTTCAGTTTGGCTTCTGACCCAGAAAATTAATTACAGTCACAGCCCTATGCAGTGCAGAGTAAGTTAATATTCAGGATGACAGTGGGCATGTCTGGTCTATGTGGAGCTAAGATGCCTGCAGAGGCTGCTTTCCATGTACTGCCTTATTTAGGTCTTTATAGTCCTTTATGTCCTCCAGAAGAATCCCATTTTCTGTGCAGGTTTATTTAAAATAGAGATGTAGTACGTTAAGAGAATACTGGGGGTTTTTTTGGCATAGTAGTTCTACATATTGGTCTTAGATGAAGTTCAACTAATTTATGTACTGACAATAGTGAGCTGATATTTCCTCTGATACTGAGATTTGGCAGGGAGGACCAGAAGGAAGTGTTTCGATCCAATATATAAGACAACAGCAAAAGGGAAAAAAGATATTTCCTCTTTATTATGTGGGGAGAATAATACATTACAGATAATTTCCACCCGTTAAAATACTCTTTTGTTCTTGCAACCTGGTTTGGGTTTTGTGGTCAGTCCAATTTTGATCAATGGAATATCTTTCCAACATTCCATCTTTGCTTCCTCATGTCCATAGCTTGCCTTTTCTTGTGTTCCATCTGGTCCCAGCTGCTGACATTCACAGATCATTAACCAGGACACTTATTACTAAAGAGCAGTGGTCAAAGTTTGTCCTATTCTGGCTCAGCTGTGGTGGCTGGATTTTTGTGGTCCTTAAATCCAGTCATTTCTGTATAGCCTTTGACTTTAATCAACAGACCAGCTGTAATTTAGCTGCAGCACTAGTGGGCCAACTTCCTCAAACAGGAATAATTTTTGTGTAATTTTGCAAATCCCAAGGTTAAATCACAGGTTAAGAAGCTTCCCACAGTTTGCAGAAAATAACTTTGTACTGTGCTATAAGCTTTTTCAGTGTTTGCATGAGTTATCGCTCTGATTACTGAGTTCTACAGTGTTGCACTACAGATTAATAATAACTGGAGAAGGAAGAGGGAGATATTTCATTGTTCATCAGCAATGATTAGTTCACGTAAGGGAGGTTTACTGAAGCACAATGGCTGCCATTGCCTGGTTTGTCCTACAGGCGTTAGGAAACTATTAGCAACTCATCCCTGCAAGCATTATTTCAACCTCAGAGCGCTGAAGGGCTTCTGTGGTTTGTGAACCACACACTATAGAAGATTTGAATTGCTCATAGGCTTCTCCACTGGAGGCATGCCATGAAGCCTGATGTGTGTCTGATTCAGAAACCACAGGGCAGCATGCAGTTAAACAGTAGAAGGGACCAGGAGAGATGCTGCTAAGTCCTGTGGAATACAATACCAGGTTCCCCAACATGGCAGAGAAGGACAGGAAGATTTTTGGATGCTGAGGTTTTCAGAACAATCAAGAAATGGCAGTAAGTACTGTGACACTGTGAAAGAGCTGATTTCCAATCACTTTTTTTTTGATACTGTTAGAACAGGCCAAATGCTAAATGCCAAAAGAGTGGTTCTCTCTTCTTTGCTTTCACATTGGTTGTAGCTAAAATCCAGAAGCCTAGAGGTTTGAATAGCAGCCTGTGGAGTGAAGTCCTGGGGATTAAAATTATCCAGATATTAAGCAATATGAAAAAACTTGTGTTTCTGATTTGTTAGAATTTTTGGTTGATTTCTCTTCATTTAAGCTTACTGCTTTCATAATGAACCTCTCCTTCTGAGAAGCAATGGAATTTAATTTCTAGAAGGACTCCCATCGAAAACGTTAGTTGCTATTGCTTAGTTCTTATTTAAGTAGAAATTTACAGTGGCAAAGTTTCAATCACAAAATAAAGTTAGAATGGGCAATTTTTTATTTTTATTAATAAAACCACTTTGTGTGAGCCAGGGATCCATTCCCAGTGAGGGATCTTCAGTTTTAAGTTAACACTTTTCCAAAGATACTGATAGTGGATAGCATTTATCCATTTCTGGAAGCCTTACTAGTTTAAGTGGAATTTCTTACTCATGAGCAAGCTATAGTACTAATTTTTACCCAGCTTTTCCTCTGAATTTAGCTTGTATACTAATAACACAGTCAGATCATAAGGATGTTTTCTATTAGCCTTGTCCATTCTGCATCAGTGGATTTCATGGGAGAGATGGGCTCAGGAAACCTACTGTCGTTTCCTGATTCTGGCTTACTGAAGTTCATCAGCATTCATGATTATGATACCTTTTTCACATTCATAGTCAACCCTGATAAGTTTGTAATAAAGAACTTCCATACGCTCAGGTTTTCTGAGGTGAGTCCTCTCCTGGATTGTGCAAATTTTAAAGCTAGTAAAAGAGTGCCCAGAATTTCCAGATGGTAACTGTAATGGCTCACATGATTCTAATTTGGCTGCTCTTTATCCAGAATCCTACATCTTTGGGATTTCCAGCGGTCACTACCTAGGCATGTGCATGCTGCTCTTTACCTGTGCACAGGAATTCTGACACTGTCAAGATGTCCCAGCCTTAGTGAGCACACTCTATACACTTTCAACTGCATAATAAGCCTTCAGGAGGTCCCTGGCAAGGGTCACACAGTGCCCAGATGGCTGTTGCAGCCCCAGCAATTCTATATGCCCTCATTATCTCAGATTTATTGAATGTACAGCCAGTAATCATAGAATTTCCATCAGGAAATCTTGCCTAACAATAACAGAGCACTCTTCTATATAACCCAAGCTCCTGTCTCCCTGGATCATCCACATTATGGTAGGCACAGATGGAAACAAAACCACCACCACCACCCTTATTACTACAAAGAGGTTTTTTGCATAGTGAAAATGGTTGATTTTAGTTTTGCTGACACACTCAACACTGTGTGTTGTTGCTTCACTGGAAAAACTGACCCTGTTGGGGAAATAGCTCTAGTGAATATTTAAAGCTTATGTAAATACCCTGCATGCATATGGGCAAGTGGTACAAGGAATTCTTGCATTAGGATATTGTGCATTTGATCTTTATTTCATTCTTTGTTTCTCTATTTCATTCTTCTTTTTATTTCATTCAAAAACTAACAGCCTACAAAGTTATGGTGAAAATAGTTGGAAAATATAGTCTGTCTTTCTGCTGGTGTTTTCAATTCATGCAACACTGTTTCAAAAAGAATTTGAATTTCTGGAATGACTTATTATATCTGATCACTGAGTTATAAGACACACAAAATAAACCAGTGTCTATTTTAAAGAACAAAACTCAGTGTCTCTTGAAGAATTTTTCTTTTCCTTCTGAGAAATTATTCTTTCCTTCTGACTTAAAATAATTCTATTTAACTACTTTGATTTTTAAACTATATAACTGCATTTCTTTTGAACATTCTTATGCATTTTTTTGCTTTCAAATTTCATGTGAAAAGATGGTAATTACTATGTTTCAGAAATTCTTGCTTCTAGTATGTTTTAAGATGTTTCTGAGGCAGATGTTTGGTACACCTGTTAGTTATTTACTGACTTCTTATGTGGAGAACATCAGGGTTCGTGGTCTTGTAGTTGATCTCTCTGAGCATTATAACTTGCTTTTTGACTGAAGTAAAGGGCTGCTTATTTTGATGATGTATAAATTAGTTGGTGAAAGGCCTTGTATTTTAAAAGTATTTCAGGACTTATATTTTACTCTGTTAATTTGTAAAAAATATGAAAGTATAAAAGAGAGAGGGAGAGGAAAGAATAAAAATCAGCATAGAAAATATGTAAGAAAAGAGAAGGTAAATCAAAGCTGTGTAAAGGCCTCAATCTTGTTTGTGGAAATCATGCTGTTCATTTAAATGGGAGCAGGAACTTGCCCTTTAGCAGAATGACTGCTTACAAGATATGGGACTGTCATTATGTAAAATGGTTTTGTGTATTTTCTATATTTTTTTTCACATCACCGAAGAGCTAAAGACCCCCAGGCTAACACTAATGTCTAAAACAAGTTTTGTAAGCCTCTTACTTTCAATGGCAACCTGCAGTCTGTTGCAGCTCTCATTCTGCTGTCAAAAATAAAAAGGACTTTTAGTGATGTTAAACATGAGCTGTTCATGTCTGGAGACTTGGCAGAGGATGAACACTGGAGCCTCAGTTCGGTGTCTGATGTACAATGGGTGATTACACAAAGCACCTTTGCAATTTGGCGGCTTTGTTTGCAAGAGACCTCAGGATTAAGTGAACCTATGGTGAATTACTTAACATTACCCCATAGAAACCTGCCTCTATAGGTCAAATCTGAAGTTAATTTGCTGAAAGTATTGCACTTTCTGTTCTGTTTTGGGCCTCAGAGTACATCAGGAGACATCTAGCTCAACTCAGTACATACTTCAGTCTTTAAGGTATCTTTAGGTGTGAAATGTATTCACCACTCTGAAATACACAGAAGAATTCAGGGAATATAGATATGACATTCAATGAGAGACTTTCAAAATTTTTTTCTTAACCTAAAAAATTAATCCGGAATCACCAAATTAAATCTTTCTGTAAATACTGTGGGTTATGTTTAGAGAATAAGAACTAAGACCACCCTGGATTTTTCTATTCTGATTGTAAACTCTTACAAAATACAGTCAAGTTTTTATAATCCATTTTTAGTGGTACATTTCAGTTTCTGTACCCTACGCTTTCAAGGTTAGTATCTGAGTTGCAGGAAGTGGTGCAAAGGCTGCACAACATGAGGGAGTCTAAGAAGGAGTTAGGTAGCTGGTTTCAAGCCCAGACTGCAGTGGACCCACAGGCCAAACAAGCAAAATCTCCCCTACCAGCACACACAGAGGGATCGGGGCAATAATGTGGAAGAGTGGAAGTTCACAGTGGCAAGAGGCTGCAGGAGGAAGAGATTCTCCTAAAGCTTGAGGTGCCCTCACAGAATTGACACACTGCTCTGGAGAGTGAAGAGGAAAGATCCGTCAGATCAGACAAGATGCTGGAGCTGAGTAATCTGCTCCCTGTATAACAACCTGTGCAGCTCAGAACAGGTGACAGGGGATAGCAGTGGGTGACCCTCTTCTGAGAGGCACGGAGGGAGGCCCCCATGTGCTGACCAGACACGCTCTCTAGGGAGGTGTGCGGCTTACCAGGGCCTTGCGTCAGCGGTGTCACCGAGAGACCACCATCCCTCAGACAGTTCACTGACTATTACCTGTTGCTGTTGTTTCACATTCATACCAGTCAGAAGCAGTTGGAGTGGGTCAAAAGAGGATAACAAAAATGATCAAAGGGCTGGTATGTCCTATGAAGACAGGCTGAGACCATTGAGGTTGTTCAACCTGGAGAACAGAAGGTTGAGAAGAGAAGGGGAGACCTTATAGGAGCCTTGCAGTACCTAAACGGGGCCTACAGGAAAGCTGGAGAGGGACTTTTTACCAGGGTGTGTAGTGACAGGATGAGGGGAAATGGCTTTAAGCTGAGAGTAGGTTTAGCTTAGATATTAGGAAGAAATTCACTTCCATAAGGATAGAGAGACACTGCAAGATGTTGCCCAGAGAAATTGTGGATGCCACATTCCTGAAAATGTTTAAGGCCAGGTTGGATGGGGCTTTGAGCAATGTGGTCTAGTGGAAGATGTCCCAAGGCTGTAGTGAGCTGGGGGTTTGTCTTCTCTCCCATGTAATAAGCAATAGGAGAAGAGAAAATGGCCTCAAGTTGCACCAGAGAAGGTGTAGATTGGATATTAGGAAAAACTTCTTCATGGGAAGGTTTCTCAAACAATGGAATAGGCTGCTGAGGGGAGTAGTTGAGTCACCAGCTCTGGAAGTAATTAAAGGTCGTGTAGATGGAGTACTCAAGAACATCGGTAAGCAGCAGACTTGGCAGTGCCAGGTTAACAGTTGGACTCAATGATCGTAGAGGTATTTTTCAACTGTTCCATGATTCAGTGATTCCATAAGCAGGTCAATAGACTTTCACAAGGTTTATGGGGTTCCTTAACTCAATTCCTCAGCAACCAGACTGAGTCATTTCCTTATCTGACACTCATGTCTTTCACAAATTGTAGAATATCTCTGCTTTGAGACTTATAAAGATGGATGTTTACTGGCAGTATTTGTTTGATAGGTTCATAATGAATTCACATATCATTTTATACTGCACTTGTACAGTGTGGAAACCATCAGGATTATAGTTAATTCAAGACATCATGAAAAAAAAAGGTTATGTGTTCAAAAAAAAGTAATGTTTTTACGTACATGCATTGGATAATTTGTGGCGTTTATTTGTTGCCTGGGCTAGGGATAATGGGAAGCTGTTTATTCAACCCTTATGGATAACCTGCCCCTTCAGAGTGCTCAGGTTCCACCAGGTGGGATAACTGTGATGGGATCCCTACCTGGAAGAAGTTCAATGCATGTTGCTTGCAAATAAAAGTTATCCTACATTTTATGGTACCATTTGGAATGAAACTTTTAAAGACATGTTAGGAAAAAAAAGAACCTACTCTTTTAAATATAGGGCTGCATGGAGCAGGACAGATTTACTCGAAAAAAAGAAAAACAGAAGAGTCTATTTTTTATCCTTTAAATGTCTTGATATCCTAGGGTTAAATAAAAAATTATTGTCTTAAAAATTCACTAGACCAGGATCCATTTAAAACATTACAGGTAGCATTATTGTGTCTTGTAAGTCATCATTGCATCAAGTAGCAGTGTAACATGTCCCAAATGTATAAACAATCTTAAAATCAGAAATGCAGCCTGTTACTGATAGATGTGTTATTTATTCCTGTAAGTCACCATCAAAGGTTGCAGTAGAGGTCACAGAGATCACTGAGGTTTTGTACTGCTTAGTGTATTGTACTTGAAAATTCAACTCTTTCAGTCACTGAGTTAACATTTGGAGACTGAAAATTACTTTGAACATTATGACAGCTATAGCCGTGATCTCTTGACTTTTTTCTGACCTTTTTGAGCTGAATTCTTTATCTAAACTTTTGAATTAAGGTACTAGCAGAACTTAGGCAGCATGACAGAAAAGCTTTGTTGGAACTTGAAAGAAAACCACTGTGTGAAATGGAAGCAATGTGACACTGCAGAACACCACAAATGTTCTTTCATTACTTCTATTGTGCTCTCTCCTCTTCAAGCACTTCAAAACCATATCTACTCCCACAGTTTTTCTGACCGTACTCTTAGTTTAAAGCAAGAACAGAAAGCATTGTGTTCATCTCACCCACAGTCATTGCCAAGTCTTGAGATGGAACTGAGGGTTTTTTCTTCTGTCAATAGTTAGGTACAAGTATCATGCTTATATTCTATGCTGCTTCAAGTAACTGAAAAATTTTTTTTCAGTTCCTGTCTAGGTTTCAGATTTGAATCACCTGTTTTATGCCAAAGGAATGTTTATTCCAAAGAGAGAAGATGAACAAATGTTTTATTTTCAATTATGTTAGATAGAAATATCTTAGAAGTCTTAGAAGCATTACGTCTGTGTAGAACAAAAAGAGCAACCTGAAACTTCACAAGTGATGAATGCTGCAGTGCAACTTCCAATAGAAAATCTCAGTATAGGGCACAGGCAGATCAGATTAAGTCTATCTTTGATCAAGAGCCAAAAACATCAGGAGATAATGATAGTAATTTTATATTCTTTTATTTTCATAGAGAACATGAGATAAGCATTGGAAACAGTTATTATTTATATTATATGGGGAATTCATTATTAAATTATGTTTCTCTATTTAAAACAAAGCTAAGACTGGATTAAATAAAATTGGATACTCTCTTGCCATTCTTACTCTTAATATTCAATAAATTATCTTCTATCATCTGCTGTCCAATATTCCATTCTTCAGCCTGCAAAAAAAAACCCACAAAAAAACCGACAAAAGCTTTAAATATAGTCTAATGCCTGGCCACAGATCCACTTTTAATGCTGCAATTCACTTCAACAGTTTTTGGTGATTTCAGAATGATCAAAGTAATTCAGAATGATTCAGACTAACTGAATCTCCTGTTACTTAAACACAGGATGAGGTCACAAAGACTCAATTTCTATTCCAGTGTAAACTTTCAAATAGAGACAAGTTGTGTTTTTTGGTTGGTTTCTTTTTTCTTAATCAATACATTCTAATCTGTGCTGCAAAGAAAAGAGTTAGTCCAAAGGCGAACCCTACCTATCTTTCCAGAACTGTTATTACAGAGATCTCTAGATATCAAGTTGATAGGTTGTGTATGGGACTGGAAGCAGGGGCAACTAGAAATTTGGAAATGAACTTTTTATTGCTGGTTTTTTTTAAATGCTGGTAGCTACAATTTTTTTTCTCCACTAATGATCCATTTTTAATAAAATTTCTGTGGAGAAAGAGACAGAATAAGAAAAGGAGAACCAGATTAACCTTTCTGTTCTTTAGTAAAGATTAGGGAGAACTCCCTACTGGAAGTTCACAACTGTTTCTATAAGTGAACATACATATAAGGGGGGATTTTGTAAAAGGCTATTATGGGAACTGCATCCTTCAGTTACAGGTGGGCTGCTAATTGACATTGAAGGCAACTTGTACAAATCCATAATACAGGACACCAAAGCTCAAGTATATGGTCCATACAATATATGCTCAATCTATAACTATTTATAAACATTGAAATCACAGCAGGAACATGGACCTCACACACTAGTGTATTCATACCTGGTGAGAAAATTGCTCTGCACTTCAGGAAAGAAAACATAGTTCCTTATATGTGTAGCTATTTTAGAAAAATCATCTTGGGGCCAATAAGAAACATAAAAGCTGAAGCCTACTTTTTGCTTATCTTGTGAAATTTCTGACCAGTGTATTCGGTTAATGCCATTATCTTTCTAACATCATTCTTATAAAGTTCTATGGTCTTCATGCATTTTTTGCTAGAATACATTCAGCCAGCTGTGTGTTTCCTCATACACATTTGCCTCTCTGTGCTCCCACACTTTTCTTTTGTTCTTTAAACCACGTGGGTTTCCTTCCTCAACAACAGCAACTGTTTCCTTGTCCCCATATGTTTACTACTGTCTTTAAAACTTCCCCTCAGAGAATATGCATCTAAGAAATTAGTTTTTAAAATTTTTGACACTATGACCTTTAATGACATTTGTGAGGTTGACATCTCTCTCTGAGTCATATCTCAGCATCCTGTACACTCAGGCAGTACTTCTCATCAGCATGCGTGGTTGTAGTTTATCGTAGTTGAGATCAGTCGGGAACAAGATCTGAAGAGGAAGGATCTGGGGAGAAACAAACACAGCGTGAAACAAAAATAAAAAGTCTCTGAGATCTGGAGAAAATGAGCCAGTCACATGGGTTGAATAACTTACATTTATAGAATCATAAAAAGGCTTGGGTTTGAAGGGACCTTAAAGATCATCTAGTTCCTACTCCTGTCATGTGCAGGGATTTCTCCCACTAGATCAGATTGCTCAGGGCTCCATATGACCTGGCCTTGAACACTTGCAGGGGTGGGGCATTCACAGAATGGGACAAACACAGAGACTATTTAATTTTTACAAGATCTTTTTGATCTGACACTGATGAACACATGCATATATATGTGTTCTAATAATGAATTTTGGTTTTAAAGCATGCTCTGTAGTATTTACATATAAAGTTGATAAATTAGTTTAATTTTAACCAACTGTCACTCATCAGTAATCAGTCAGTCACCTGTGGGCTATGGATAATTATCATTATTTAAGTTTTAGCCTAAATTCTCTAACATTTAAACAAGGCAGTATTTGAGTAAGTGTCCCTGGAGGGAATGTTTCAGTGCTTGGCTCTGCCTCTAATTACTACAAATTTCTGTTAACTTCACAATTATTCACTAGTGACATTTCGTTTATACACTAAAGAAGGAAAGATGTTTTAGTAGGTTTAAAAATTCAGTGTTCTTTCCTATCTGTTGATTATTAATTGATTCTCTGAACATTGATTTACTTTGTATGATTATTTTTTGGATTTTGCATGTTGTAGAAATGTTGGAGTTCAGATGGATTTATGATGCTGAGTAATTGTCTGCATAATTACAAAGAAGCCTAAGAGTAAGCCTATGCTTATGCAGCTTGATGAATTCCAGCCTAAGTCCTCTGAACCATTCCAAGAGGAGAGAAAAAGGCTCTTTTCCCACTCTGCAATGTAAAAATGGGTCACTATCATTGCAAATGGAAGTCTGCCTTCCTAGATTTGACAAATTAGCTGAGTGCTTGGCGTTATTCTTTAAAAGGAATTAGCTAAAGAACAGCTCTTTAGGATAGACCAGTTCTTGTGAACTTTCTTTAAAAATGCTTAGAGGAAATATGCTAGTCTATAGATCTAACTGCATTATTTTAATAATTTAGATATTTCTCATTAATTTAGACTCTTTTCCTAAATTTGGCAGACACAAAAATATTGCAAATATGAGTGTGAATGTGTGATAATGCAACAAATATTCTAAAAATGCAAAACTGTATTCACTGTAGTACTTGACTGTAATCCTTTAAAGGCATGTACTATGCTTTTACTCATCCTGTTACAGTTAGTGATACTGCAGTAGTGTGTTGCAATATTGTAATAATGTATAGCATGGAGTATCATATGCATTGCTTTTACTTCTCCTGTGGCCAGAGGTTAGCTCCCTTCTTGGTGTTCATAACCCAGCCCCAGTCCAGGCTGAAGTCTGGAAAAGTGGCAAGCGCATTACAAAGTAGGCTATATGGGGCAACAGGACTAACAAAGCTACAAGTAGAGCAGCTTGTGCCTTGATAACACTTCCAAATAAACCCAGTTTCTTCTCCTGCTCCATGAGTTCAGCTTTCCTTCCTTGCAATACTTTCTTGAAAACCCATGGATGTCTTCAATACCTGTTCTTTTGCATAGGCTGCCAGCTGGACAAGCAGCCAGGCAGCACAGGAAATGCGTCCAGGGTAGGTGGATGCTTCAGCAGACCCTTGGTCAGCTCAGTTCCCACACGGTTTTCCTCCTCATCAGGGTCATTAATGGAGCTCTCACTCCACTACTCAGAAAATCTTTATGATATTTGTAGAACTTCAGCGTATCAAAAACTTCTGTCTCTGTTTCTTTGAAGCTAGACATTTGGTCTATAACTGTTGTAGATGTGGAAGATAGCTACATAGAAGTATAACAGGCAGTCAAGTCAGAGAGAAGGATGAATTTAAATGAAACCCTGTTGGAAACAGAGTTTTCTTTGCTATCCTCAGTATATTCTCTCCCTCTAGAATTCTAAAAAAACATACTTTTTCACTTCCTGCTCTTCCCTCCTTCCCCAATACAACTCTACACAGTTAGTTGGACTAATTTTTCCAGGGAGCAACTGTTTAAAATATGTCTGTAGTTTCTGTACATTTCTGAATGACACAGTACTTCTACAGATCAGTGTTCAAAAGATGCTCGCCATTCTACAGTTGCAATACAGTTGTAATTTGCTCATCTAGAAAGTTACGCAAACAATAATAGCGTGCAAATAAAATATTTGTGACTATCTGAAGTCTGACTGATGCTTTGCTTTTTCCATTTTATTTTTGTTGTTGTTGTTAAATCCATGCCTTGCAAATGTGTCCTTTCAAATCTGAAGCATCTGGAAAAACTAATCAGTAACATTTCTAAGTAAAAGTTACTTAATTTTCAGAGTGATTGTAAGACTTTCAACAGTCACAAGCCTAAAGGAAATAGTGTAGGCTCTAGAAACTTCTGAGGAAAATGTCACTTAGATAAGTTTTTTGAGTAGTCTCATCTAATCTAGAACCTCATCAATAGGGGGGATGGTTCTGCTTTACTACTTGTTTCATGATAACTTGTTATCCACTGCCTCACTGGTGCTAGCTGTTACAATCATGCACCTTTGAGAAGGATTTGTTTTCACTAAGAGTAATATTTTGATGTAATGGTTACATGCTCCCATATGCTGTAGTGCTGATGAAAGGATGAGAGCAAGAATGACCCTTTCAACAATGGCATGTTCTTAAGTTATTTTAATAACTTCTGAAATTAAGTTACTAGCTGCCAAAAAAAAAAAAAAAATAAGGTAGATAAAACAGTTTTTGTCTGTCTGGGGATAAGGGCTTAAACAGAGTCCATCCTCTACTCTGAGAAACAGTGTGGGTTTTTATAAAAGGATATCTTTCCTGGAACTTCAGAACTAGGCTCTGAGTCACATACCACACACTGACTTTGCTGTCTAATTCCTCTCTTTTAAATTGCATCTACCATAAATAAAAGATGCAAGGATGCCATGAACTCTATCTGTATCAATTCATTTCTTTCTCACCAAGGAACTAACCCCACCCTGGAGTCCAGAACTTGCTGAGAATTCAGAAGCTGTGGCAGTATCTCTCTGTAGTGACATGATAGGCCAGGTAAGGAAACCTGCATTCATAATTCAGTTTCCTGAACACAAGTGTATACTCATCCCATAATGAATACATTTTCAGTGGTCATGTGAAATAAACGCTGTCAGTAAATGAAGGTGTTGCTTTTGCACTTTTAAGTATAGCGAGCCTTCTAGCCACCTACATAACTTTAAAATAGAAGGGAAGGAAGACATACATAGCAGAAATTGTCATGCCCGCTCAAAATTAGTGAATAGAACATCATTAAATTATCAGGTTTAACGCATAAATATAATTGTTACCTGTAGTTGACAGGCTGTTTTGAATAGTGAATAATGTTTGACCAAAGAGACATGATCACACACCTCAGCATATGCTCTTCTGAAAACTGGCAGCAGTTGTACATTATTCTATTCCCTCCTTTTCTCTTTTATCATCATATGTAGTATCAGATGCTGACTTTTCATCTTTGGTTTGTAAATTCCTCTCTTCTTTTAATATCACAACATCAGTGAACATAGTGATCTATATAAATATTTTTTAAACTGCTAAATGGATTTAGTGAGTCCCTGTTAGTTTTTAGTGAATCCACGAGATGCTGCCCTTGGTGTGAAATTGCCTGGCAATTTCTCACCCTTCAGCACCTCGCTCTTCCCACTCTGTCACAGCTCATCACCTCCTCATTTTTTCTGCTGCAACTGAGTGTGGAGATGCATTGCAAACTGGCTCTCTTATAGGGGTTTAAAGTGTAATTCCTGTTCCCTACTTTCTTTCAGAGTTTTAACCCACACCTGGCTTACAGTGCAGCCACACAGAGTGGTGCCAGCAGGATTAGGGTAGTGGGGAGGGCAAACCCATACTTCTTAAACTGACCTTGTCATAACAACCAGTAAGTGACAGTATTATGCTAAAGAGACTACAGTTTTGTATTGTTGTAATAATTGTATATAACCAGTCCCAGTCAGTTGACTGGTGGATGCTGAGAATTAACATGTACAGGCTGCCGGGACATTTGTAGTGCCTGTTCCACCCTATGAAAACCGGCAAGTCACGATACCTGAAGGGTAGCTGTGGAAGGCCTCTGGGTACTGCTCTGAGGCCAGTTCTGCATTACCTCATTAAATAGAGTTAGGCCGGTATTGCTTTTTTTTTCTTTTGTACCTGAAGGAAATGAAATACTCAGTGATGTGAAGTGGCAAAGGCCAGAGAATAAACATCACTCCTGGGAAAACCAGTCAAGAAAAACCGTATGTGAAAATCTTGCTCTGTAGATTTTTTTTCCCACCAGCCTGTGCTCAAAGTAGTGGAGCTCTCAATGATGATTTTTTCATTTTTTTCTTTTCTGGATGTTACCAGTTAGGAATATTTTTTCCTTAGGAGAAATAAGAAAGTAACATAGTAAACCTGTTCCTTTTAAAAACATGCTCACTGTGCACTGTGTCATTTCCAGAATCTCTTAAAGAACTGGTAAATCTTGTTTTGCTTAAGTATTTTTTTCACGAGAGAATTGGAATTTTCTAGGATTTCTCTGTGTGGGTTAAGTCAGGCATATGAATTTATTTTCAAAAGCAGCTTTTCTTCCAAACAGTGACTTATTCCTTGAACAAACAGCAATATCTAGCAGGGTAAGACAAATGGCTAACACCAAATAAAAGTACTGGAAGTGAACATTTCACCCTTTGACATATGACAAGTGCTGGACAATATCTTTAAAACCAGTTGGCACCGTCAGGTTGGTACATGCTGAGTTTTGGATTTAGTGTGAGAATAATGTTGATAACTGATGGTTTAGTTGTTCCCAAGCAGTGCTTAGTCCAAGTCAAGGACTTTCATTCCTCTTTCTCTAGTCTTTTTTTAAATTGAGTTTCCACCAACTGTACTAATTAGGAGACCTGTACTGTATACCCTCAAAAGAATTAAGGATTTCACTTCAGCTAAGTGGGTTTGTTTAACCTTGTGAAAGGAAGGCTTAAGATGGGGACTTCCTTTTACAAGGACTCCCATGAAAAAGATGAGGGGTAATGAGTACAAATTACTACTGGTGAGATTCTGATTAGATACAAAAGAAAAATTTTTCACAATCAGTGATTGGAATAATTTCCCCAGGGATGTGGTGGATTCCCCAGTGTTGGACAGTTTTAAGATTTGGCTGGCCAGGGTGCTGGACCATCTTGTCTAGACTATGCTTTTGCCAAGAAAGTTTGGACCATAATCCTTGAGGTTCTGTCCAGCCTGGGTGTGCGGTACTCAGTTGCGAGCTCGAGTTAAACCATAAAATTGAGAAAACACATATTGTGAAATAATCATATTATGGAAAATTAAACCACTTTCATTTTTTCTCTGATTACTGATGTCAGAGAAGAAAAAAAAAAAACTACAACAGAGATCAAAGTGTTGATCCTTACAGTGTTGATCATATCTTTAGCAAATGAAAAATCAAATAATCACAATAACATTGCAACCTTTTGTTAATTAAAAGCTAGATTAGGAGAACAAGTGTTTTATTTCAGTTTCTTTTCGAATAAAGACGGTGTGAAATCCTACCTAAATCAAATCAATGGTAAAATTCATAGAAATCACAAGTTGATAGTTTAGAATAGTAGAGGATCCTTTGATGTTTGCCTTTTTAAGTGCCTACAAAAGAGCAGTATTTCCAAAGACAACCATTGGACTGCTTCTGGTTTTTACTTCTCACATTTGGCATGCAAGAAGTATTCTCAAGGTTGCAAAAAAGAATTCTGAGAAACAATAAAAACGAGAATGTTGTCTCTATTGGTCTCATTTATGTGATTCTGTTGTAATATATGATTGCGTTTCTGCTGGCAGATGGAAATATTTTGCTAAATTGGAAAATATAGCTGATATCATAGGGATCATTTGAGATTTATAAGAAGGCTATCTGGTGCTGATGTTTTTCTCTGTCAAATAAACCCACACAAAGTCTTGCAGAATTATTCATCCAGAGGGCTCTTTCTCTGAGGCAGACTAATTTCTAATTCCCATCTTCTTTCCTTTCACCTGGTTTTCCCCTTTCCTGACACCCAGTCTCAGTCTCCTTGCCTGTTCAAATCCTTTTCGGGTTGTACATGCTCAGCATCCGTGTCCCAAGATTAATATTTCCCTACCTCTACATCTGTATTTATTCTAAACCTTCTCCTTTGGTTCCCAGACTGCTTGGACCTCCATGGATGCTCATCTATATTCGGTAAGCTCCTGCCATGCCACAGACCACTATTCTACTCAGGGCTCTGCCCTTCCTGGTCTCTTTCCCTAGTGGATCTACCCTGCAAGGCTTTATTTTCCCAGCTGTTTCCTCAACATTTGTATATTCTTATCTAACTATGCTGACTTTCCATTGGTCCTTCTTCTGCTCTGTTTCTTCCTCCCATCACCTTATCTTTCCACCATCTCTGCCCCTTTTTCATTCCTGGGGCTATAATTTCCAGTATCTACCCTGCTGTTTTACCCTCTCATTTGAGGCTCTCTTGTCTGGCTGTACTTCCAGAGGGGCTTCCAGTTCACCCAACTCCCAGTCTCAGTACCCTTTTTCTAAGTGACCCTTGCTCGCTCTGTTTTCCAGCTATCCATCCCCATTTCTTCCCAGCACCACCTTCCAATCAAGCCTCACCAGGAGCATTTTTTATCCATTGCTAGTCCACCTGATTCCATGTCTTTATCACAATCCTTTCTCTGTCTCTAATATATGGTGCTTGCTTAATTTCAATTTTCCGTTGAACTTTTCTGCGTTACCTAGTGGGTCCTCATGGGAGGACAACTGGGGTACAGGAGAGACGAATTCTCTCTGCTTTTAGACCCGGTATATAACCCTGCCTTAGGTCATCAGGTGGGAGAAGTCATCACAAGGATATTGTAATTTGGTTTTAGTAGCCCTGAGCTGTACCAGGATGGTACACATGCCATCTGGTCAACTGGGAGTCTGGAGCTCAACTAGCATTGACAGTTTTCGGAATTTTTAGTTGCAAAACTGTGATGAACAGTTTTTCCAGATCTTATCTGAATTTAGAAGGACTGACAGCTAAAGGCAAAAAGACATATACCTGGCACATAAACCTGTCCTGCCAAATTTAAGTCCAGCTTTCAAAGCACTGAAGCAGCAGAGCAAGACTTTTCATCATTAATGGCAGCATATTTTCTGTAACTTGTTTTGTAAAATTAGCTGGTGGTTTTATCTGGCATTTGCATAAAAATGGAAATTAAATAAAATCAGGCCAAGGAAATGTTATAACTGGAAAATTTAATCTGATATAACTGAAGTTTGACATTTCTGTATTTGAAATAAGGATCTAATAATGGGAAATGTCAAATACACATAATCATAGGTGAAACTACAATTGTTGATATGAGCAACAGCTTTAAAAAGTCTGAAATATGTTCTAAATACTTGAGGATAAATTATGAACTGAGCTACATCTTTGGAAATCATCTGATTCTTAGCATTCAACTATCGGCTGGATTTAGCTCTTTGTGTATAGTGAAACTTCTACTTTTAAAAACTTGCTGCAGGCAGACATTATAAATTCTCAGCTTTCTAAGTCCAGATATGACCACAGTAATTGCAGAATCTGACCTCGTGTGCAAGAGAGACTGCAACATTTTGCGTACTAATTCCTTTATTTCACCTAAAACTCGCAGTGGACCAAGAAGACAGGCATTAGTATGTCTGAATCCAGCTATCCATAGGCATGTATTCCAGATGGCTGTTTCCTGGGTTGTATTCAAGAGAAGAGGTTAAGCCTAATGGCCATAATGACATGACTGTATCTTAATGGCAACACACCACTAGCAAAACATTCCAATTAACAGGGGATGTACTGAGCTGAAAGAAATGGTTTCAAGTGATGATCAGCCTGGTGTGAAATTATAAACTCCATTGTTAGTATCAAAATGACTAATTACAGCTCTGATGCAGAATAGCACAAAATTTTTTTATTCTGTGGGACTAAACTGAAAATGCTTTTAGCCTTATGCAAGACCTCTAGGGAAAAATGAAGAGCGTGAAATATTTAGCTTGCATTTTTATTTAATTGGGACATTATTTCAATACAAAGTATTATATACTATTCTTTCCCCTTTCTCCAATCTTTTTTTAAATTGTATTTCTATAGGATGTCCTAATTAGGAGACCCATGCTGCATAGCCTCAAAAGATTTAAGGATTTTGCTTCAGCTTGACTGAAAAAAAAGCAATATTTAGTGGGACAGAGAAAAACAGGACAGCCAGGCTATTATGGTAAAACTGAGAAGTAGGCAGAAGTTTTATATAAGGATGTGTAATTCATTTAGGTGGTTCTTTCTTTACAGTTTTCTATAACTGTATAGGAGTAAATTCTGTTAGTTTCATTTGTCAGAATTGCTTCTACGTAAAGCAATCCATACACATTTTAAGGCTTTTTCTTTCTTTTGCCCTACAGCTTTCACATCAAGAAAGCAAATGTAAAAGCAGTTAAAAGCAGGTCTGAATCTGTTCTCTCCATTGATGGGTTTTTAATTCAAAGCGCTTTGAAACTTCCATGCCTGTTAGCGCAGCCCAGGAGCACTAAACCACAAGTGCCTGATGCCACGTGCTGGCAGACTAAGACCTGAAAAAAGAGTGGCAATTTTTCCACCCTTGCTTGGAGTGCCCAACCAATGCTGAAGGGAGGAAGATAAATCAGATTTCTCTGTCTAGTAGAGTACATAAAATAGTAAAGGCTGAAGATGCCTTGGAATCTCTGTTCTATTTGCCATCTCTCACAATTGCATTGAAAACAGAAAACATCCCTTAATAAGCTGCAGTCTTGCTCTTTGTCAAAGATTCCAGGTGAAGCAGGAAAGACGTAATGTTTCTCTAACTGTACATTACCCAGAAATTTTATTCACTAAAAGTTGATATTGTGCAGAAGGTAAGAATTCAAAGAATAGTTTAAAGGAAGTGAATAGAAAAAGCTATATGGCCATATTGTTCACTCATGGCTTACAACATACTTTAAATAGTGCAGTCAAATGTACAAAAAGTTGACACTTATGTACTATTATGATGAGTATATTAGTCATATATGATAAATTAATAGGCTTATCAAAATCCTAAAATTGATTTTCCCAAAACATGTCTCCTTGAAAACATAAAATCTTAAATTCATGGGTATTTAATAGTTCCTTGTACTTTTATGGAAAGCACATTAGCTTACTTCATATTGGGATGTTCTAGGTCTCATAGCTCTGCTGAAACAAAATAGTGTATACGAAAGCTTCTAAAAATATACTTCATTAAGTTCTTTATATAAAAGTTATCTAAGGCTCAACTATTTATCTACAGATTTTCACGATTTTAGTAAAATTTATGATGTATGAAGATAAGCATCTTAATTACAGAGTTACAGAATAATTTAGTTTGGAAGAGACCTCTGGAAGTATCTAGTCAGCCCCTTGCAAAACGAGGGTAGGTTGCTTAGGGACTATTTTGATTGTCTTAAAGGATAGAACCTCACAGCCCCTTTGAGCAACCTCTTTGGGCAACCTCTTCAGCATTTGAACGCTTTCAAGGTGACAACAGCCACTTTGGCTGTGAGAGCACATGGTCAGCTCATTGTCCACAGGATCTGTGGGGCCTTTTCTGCAATTATCAGGGTTAAGAGCTGTATTTCCAAATACAGTGTTTCCTTAAAGAAAATCAACAAGTTGTGCTATTAAATCTGTTGCCTTTACTGTGGTTCACTTTTCTTTCCTTTGCATTTGATTTTTGTGCTTGTTGTTTGACCCTTAGTCACAAATGCATTTTTAATGTAAAAATTTCGTTTGTACCTAAGACATTTCTGAGGTTACCTGTAGGGAACTCTGGCAGATGAAACAAACCAGACTTCTATTTACTTTGAAAAGTGCCTAGGAGCTAGTGTCATACACTGGAGACATACCACAGCACATGTTTAGTAATGGGAATGGACAACCTTAAAGGTCTGGACAAACCCATCAGGAAGTACTGAAATCTTCTTTTTCCAGATACGCAGTTCCAAAATTACATTCAGCAGCAAGATGATTTTTTTGTAAAATGTTTCTGAGCTGCTAGTTTTAGAAGTCTGAATTGGGAATGTTGATCTAGTAAGTTTTCATTTTGATCACTGGACTGTGGCAAGGGCAACATGCCTGTGTTATGCCAAACCTAGGCTTCTTTGAGGCATTGCTTTTGCTGTCATCAGTAATCATGTATATGTTGTTTGAGAAATAATTGATACCACTCTGACAACAAAGTAATAATCATTATCTTGAGCGCCCAGGCAACTTGCCTGAACAAATATGTGTTACCAGCACATGGTATCCATGATGAGAGGGATCTCCTTAACTTTACTGGCTTCTGATGAATCTCATTTAAAGCCCACTGACTCAGCAGAAAAACCAGTGTAGCCTTCAATGTATTTTTATTAAAGGCATTTTATTTTAGGGAAACTGAATAATCTGTAAAATAAGGATCATAAAGTTTTTCTTTTGTAAAAGTAATTGAAATTCATATAGGGAAAGTACAAAGTATGCATTATTACTGTTTTATCTCTATTAAGAAAATTTGTTTTATCAATTTTTTTAATTATTTGAATGAGTAATTTAAAGCGTTTTAGGGCCTCATGTATTTGGTGTGTCATTTGTTTCTTTCAGTCAAAATAAGGTGGTTACTATGGAAACAAAGACATTGGAAGATTTGAGTTGCTGTTGGCTTTGGGAATAAATGCATTAATACAAAAACAAAAAGACCCCTGAGATATTGAATTATAAAGTAAAATAAATTCCTTATTAATTAAAAAATCCTGAATAAAAGCTAGTTTTACACTGTGTATGCAATAGAAACCACTCTGGCAGAAAAAAATGGAAGCTAATGGACCTGTCATTTCGATATTCAATATTATCTAGAATATGCAATTTCCAAAATGTAATTCCCATCTCCTGTATGAACAGTTACAACAAAGTGAAAGGTTTACCAAAACCAACTTGCTTTTCCTGTCATAATGTAAGAACAATTCGGAAAATAGAGCCTCTCTCAACATAGTTGCACAGGCAATATATGGTGTAGTTCTCCTGGCACCTCCTCAGCTATTTGCACAATTACTTTCTTGGCCATCTCACAGACTTGCGTGTTTATGCAGAGGGCAAACAGGCTCATGTGCAGTACTGAGGAATAGAAGGCTCTCAGTCTGGGGGAGCCTGACATCCTGAGGGTTCAAAAGTGTTCCCAGGATTTGTCTTCCAAACTTCTGGAGATACAGGAAGGGGTGGACCAGGCCAATAGGAATTAGAGAGATCTCAGTTCTCCTCTCCTGTACATAACTCATTTTTGACTGTTAATGACCCTCTAGTGCTCAAAATCAGGAAAGAGTTCCATAATTGAAATAGTATCAACTTGGCCAATCAGCTCAAAATACAGCCAGGGAGCTCAGTGAGCTAGAATAAGAGGCCAAGCTAACCTGTAGGTTGGTTTCACTGGAGTACTTGCTAAAAGACACCCGTGCACATGTGCACCCATGCACACGCACATGCACAGAGAGCCATACTTAAAAGAATAATTCAGTTATAGGTGCAGCCCTTTAACTAATAAAAATGGTTAATAAACCATCAACCATAGAACCCTGCAATTTGGAAGAGACCTCGAATGATGATCTGTTTCAACCTTGCATGTAGAAGGGAACCTAGATGAAGTTATGTGCGCTATCTGTCCAATTGCATCTTGAAGACCCCCAGTGATGAGGACTGTCCCATGTCCCTGGGGAGGCTCTTACATTAAATGATAGTTCCCACTGTAAAAAATATCTTTCTTACATTGAGGTGAAATGTCACAGTGCAACTTGTACCCATTGCTCTTTGTCTTCTCCATGTGACTGCTTGTGAAGAGACACTATGCTTTGCAGGCGCCCTTTAAGTACAGGGATACTGTGATGAGGCTCCCTGAGTCTTCAGTTCTCCAGGGAGAAGGGATCTAACTCTTCAGTCAATGAAAAGAAAAAAGGATATTAAAGAGCTAAATAGTCATGGGGTGTTTTAAAAGCTGCCTTGTATGAAGTCAGGACTCAATCAGTATAGTGTAACCTCAAAATGCCGGTTTTGACCATGCACAAAAATAGCAGAGAATACTCAGTGGTCTCTCTCTACACCACTTGCACATTGCATAACTCATTTTTTTCATATTACAGAGCATGTATGAGTACCTATGTAAATGTATGCTTGTTTGTGTATGTTTTGTATGGCTAAAGAGAAGGTGTTTCTCACAAAGTCTTTAGGCCCAGCTCTCAGAAACAATGGATGTAGAAAATTCAGACCCCAAGTAATGCACTGGATAAATCAAGTCCTTGTCTTTTCTCCAAAGAAAACTTTGCCTGAGATCAAAATCTAACTGAATTAATTGAAGGCCTCAAATTAAGACTTCCATGTTCTTTAAAGTTTTTTATCTTTCCAAAGTGCCATGAAAAACATACTTATATAATCAGCATTGTCTTATGTTTTCAGCAGAATAAGTTTGCTAGCCTTGATAGTAGGAAAACTTCAAAGGCTGTCATAAATCAAATTAATAATTTGTCTGGAGGAAGTCCGTATAAATTGATCCCATTATGTAAATGTGTCAAATGGAATGTTAAGATCTCTCCTTCTCTTTCTTCAGGAATAATTAGATTTGCACATCTATCTAAATTGCTGGTCTTTTCACCAAAATGTGAGGTCATTTATTTTTCATTACCTGAATGCCTGTCATATTAAATGGCTAAAGAAAAGTAGGCAAAGCTATATGGGAGGGTTCAGGCAGGTTGATTCTACGTTTTGCTACTGTTAGCTCACCTGGTGTGAAGACGATCAGCAGACCATGTAAGATGAGCTTGGTTCTGCATCCTTAGTTTAGATATGCTGGACTAAATAAGATGAAAGAATCTAAAATTCTTTGTAAATCATTTGAAGATCATATAATCACAGAATATGCTGAGTTGGAAGGGACCCGCAAGGATCATCGAGGCCAACTCCTGACCCTGTGCAGGACATCCCAAGAGTCACACCATGTGCCTGAGAGCATTGTCCAAACACTTCTTGAACTCTGTCAGGCTTGGTGCTGTGACCACTTCCTAAGGGAGCCTGTTCCAGCACCCAGCCACCCTCTGGGTGAAGAATCTTTTTCTAATATCCAACCTAAACCTCCCCTGACACAATTTCAGGCCATTCCCTCAGTCCTATCAATGGTCACCACAGAGTAACCAGAGATCAGTGCCTGCACCTTCTCTTCCCCTCCCTAGGAAGCTGTAGACTTCAATGCAGTCTCCCCTCAGCCTTCTCTTCTCGAGGTTGAACAAACCAAGTGCCCTCAGCTGCTCCTCATATGGCTTCCCCTCAAGACCCATCACTATCTTCTTTGCCCTCCTTTGGACACTCTCCAATAGCTTAATATCTTCCTTATATGGCTGTGCCCAAAACTGCACACAATATTCAAGGTGAGGCTGCCCCAGTGCAGAGCAGAGTGGGACAATCCCCTCCCTCGACTGGCTGCTGATGCTTTGCCTGATGCCCCCCAGGACACAGTTGGCCCTCCTGGCTGCCAGGGCACTGCTGACTCATATTCAACTTGCTGTCGACCATGACCCCCAGGTCCCTTTCTGCAGCACTCTGCTCCAGCCTCTTGTTCCCTGGTCTATGCATCCAACCAGGGATAGATAAGCACATGCTTGAACAGTGTGAGTTCAAAATCTTACAGGTGCACATATCTGGACTTCTATTTGCACTTTTTTCCAAAAAACATCCTTTGATTTCATACGATGTGATCTATCATCTTGCAAACTACAGCAGAATTTTTATATTTTAATGTGTATTTTAAATGTCTTGTGAGACCAGATATCTGTGATGGTACTAGGAATATTTTGTCACAATCCACTGATTCTTAACTGACAGAAGTTTTACCCCAGTTTTACCTTTCAAACTGTGTGTAATCAGAACCAAAAAAAATAGAAAATAATGTTCAGTATATATGGGATCTCAACTATTGATGATCTCAACTATTGATGAAGTGATTTGAGTTACATTTATTGTTTGGCATGCTGCAAGTGATTTATGATTATAGGAACATAGTAAAAAAAAATTACAAAAGCGCTTGCAATCACGCTTTTCTGAGCTAAAATTCACTAAGAAGTATTCTCATGCAGTTGTTCATACTCGCATGAACAATTCATCAGTTCATACTAATTGATTAGTTCCTCATGTTCATGGCTGGGCTTCGCGAACGAAGATTTGGGAAGGGCTCTACACACGTGTGTTGCAAGCGTGTTGATTAGTTCATATCAGTAAAATAAAATATATCTGTGATCATCTGCAGTGTTGAAATAAGTGAAATACCCAAGTGTGCCATGACTTCTACATGGGACGTTTGCTTTTGCTTGTTGGTTTTTTCAATTATTGCAAATACATTGTCGAGGGCTGTTAAAAAATAATGTGTCATTGAATTGACTATTGCATTTTAGTCTTTGTGAATGTGTACTGCAGAAGGGACTGAAAAATAGTGTTTTAGCAGGGGAAGGACAGAAGTTATTTCTGCAGGTGCTCCTCTGGCTCTAGCATGCATCCCTCACCCCCTGAGCATTTCCTTGAGCATCCAAGTTACTTTCAGACCTTCCTCACAGAAACTCTTGGCACCATGCACTGTGAGTAGAGCAAGAGCCAGCAACTGAGTTCAACTCAGGTTCATAAAATCTAGCAGGAAGTGAGGGGCACATTGTAGCAGCAGCTGGACAGATCACAGCATGAGTAGAAAAAAAGGGGCAAATTATGAACACGTTTTGTAAATAAGAGTAGTGAGAGAGATTAGGATGTCTGAGAGCGGAGTCGGATACACTGCTGAGATAAGAGAAGGAAAAACTGTTAGTGTTTTACATTAAATGGGAGAGGATGGTACTTCTGACTGATGACTATCTTCTTGGTATGCTTTTCTTTCATTTATCAGTTGCAAAATACAAGGCAAAAATGAAGTCCTGTACTAGTCATGATTCATTTTCCAGTGTATCAGTATTTAAAGTATACTCAGACCTTTTAGTTTTCCAGCTAAAATTTGTGGAGGGGTTGTTGCTCTTTTGGTTTGGGTTTTGTCTTTTTTTAGGTTTGGTTTGGTTTCTTTTTGTTGTTGTTAGTTAGTGAATTTGAAATCTTGAGTTGATCTCTGGTGAAATATTGGCAGGTCAGAACAGAAACTTCACCTGACTATGAGAGAAATATGAAATAAAATCTGCTTCCAAATCATGATCTGTACCTTGCAATTTATACTCACTATTTAGTTTAAGTTCAGCTCACCACCATCACATTGTTTTAATAAGTCCCTAAGTATGTAATTATACTAAGATTATTTAACGTTTTCTGGTTTTTCCATAGGAACTTATAAAGTCAAAGGTTTAAATATAATACCAACTCTGTAGATGGAATCTGAGTCAAGGATGATTATTTTAGTAACTCCTTAATGTGAGATCTGATCCTTGGTCAAAAGTTTTGTATAGGAAAATGCTGATAAATTATATTAGCAGGCCAGGTTGACAAGTATTTTAGATGAATGTTTAAGCCTTCTTTTCCAAAAAGTACTTAAACTTGTATCTAAACTTGAAGACTGTGGAGAAGTCAAGTTTCCCTACCAAACTTATTTCAGGGCATTTACTCAATCTAGTAGATGGCTTTAGTTTACCAAAAAGGAAATAGAGCAAATGAGGAGAAGAAAACACAGGGAGATTCCCACTTCTGCCCAGACCAAGCTCTAACCATGGGCAGCAAGGCAGTGAGCATGTGACAGAATGAGCACTAAACTGGACAGATGACAACTTTTTTAAGATGAGTAACCTCTCCCAGCTGGAGCCTTTTCACTGCAAGGAAAAGGCAGAGCCACCAATGACTTCAGTGACGCAAAACCAGAGCACTCCAGAGTGGAAGAATTAGCTCGTGGTGTACTTATTGGCAAAATTTTGGAGAGTTTATAAACATAAAAAACAACTCCCCATAAAACATAATTTTAAGTGGTGCTTGGTTTAGTATAATTCACCCTATGTCAGAATTGGGTTTTCTGGTTGACTAGTGGTTGACACTTGCTTCATGAACCATGCCATTTGACAGTGGGATTGGCATTTTCTGAAAAAGTTGCTGTTCTCTGGCTTCACTTGGGCTTACTGATGGTGCCTATATGGCTCCTAATACACCACCAGGGCAACAGCTGGGAATATACAGTGCTCACAGATGCACCTGTTTCCTCCCTATAGCGGAACTGCACAGGAGATGGACTCATAGCTTCCTTCTCTGGATGGACAATTAATATCCTCAGGAGAGCAAGCTATAGAGGTCTGTTTGCTACGCTGAGAAACATAAATACAGATGGGTGCAGCTGCCCTCAAGTGTCAGCTTTATTACAAGCCAGCAGAAAGAACTGAATTAGGTTTGTGGCAGCTCCACCAGTCTGTTACCTTATACAGACCAAATCACCATGTTGACCTTCTCTACTCCTTACCTATCTAGCTGTCCTTTCTAACCTGCCAGTTTTGCATAAAACTGAATTGTTTTTACACATACCTGCTTAGATAAGATAGAATTTTTCAACCGCAAAATGCAGTAACATGTATTGACTGATTAAAACCAGATTTTTTTCCACAATAAAACCTCTTAAATAAATACAAGCTTTCAAAAATGTTTAGGCAGACATCTGTAGAAAACAGGACTCCAGTAACACTGCATAAATTGTGGTTCTTTAGATAATCTTTTTGCTTTCTTTTCATATAGATGTCTGTCATTAGCTTTGTGAAAAACTTAAAATTTCAGTTTTTGGAATGAATACTTCCCAGATCTTGCTTGTGCAAGATTACACTATACATCTCATGAGCAGGAGCTCATGTTGAATTCCTGGTTTTAAGTACATTCCATGTCCTGGGAGGTTGGAATTAAATGTAGGATGCTGCAGAACAGCTGTACAATAGTTCAAGTTCTCCTTAACCCCCTTCATTGCACTGGATTAGCCCACGGGGAAAAGCAGGAGCTTATAAACCCTCTAACTCTCCACAATAAGTCTTTAATGACATGCTTTAAATGCAAGGTGTTTGGTATTTGTTATGTTCCTTTAACACTTCAGCTTCCAGTTTGACTCCTTCATTGAAGGAAAAAAAAATCTAATATATTGTGGCCTCAAATACATCTACACTTTTGTAAACCTTTATTAACTCACATATCAGTCCAAGATACATTTTTGCTTTTTATTTGCTCAGATGCTAAACCTATTCTTTCTTGATCCCAGATTCCTGATTAATATTCTGGTCCTTCTTTAATTAATTAAAAATAGGACTGAAAAAAAAACCATATCCCAGTCAAGTTAACATTTGGATATCTTCTAATAGGTTAATTGAAATGGGAATCTCTAAAAAAAAACTTGTCCTATATAGTCAGTTTTGTCACTTCCTAAACTGGAACAAAGTTCTTATAACATTTGAATGCCTGTTTAAAAGAAAATGTTATTTTAATTTCATTTTTCTATGTCCTTCCATTACAATAAGGAAAATAACTAAGCAATGTAAGTTTCATTGACCTGTGTTCTTGGTAACCACAGTCCCTATTATGGGCAGAATAGTTTTTAAGAATATATATTGTTTCTTTCTGAAGCCTTACAGTACACATCAGTGGAAAACTTTCGCTATAGTGTTCCATATGTATATTTCTTGTCCTATTCTTTTTCCTCAAAGGCCCCAGTTATGAAATTTCTCTTGTGCTCCAAGGAAAAGAGAAGAACAGTGTAGGAAGTCTAAAAGACTGATGAGTATAGTTAGATCAAAGGGCAGAGCTGTGGCTGCAAGTGGCAAGGACCATTGGTGTATTTGAGGACATGGCTTTCCAGAGACACAAGAGTGCAATTGGAGGTTTTTCCTAGAATATTGCCTTCTCAGATTTTATGTGGTCAAGAATTGAAATGCTTGGATTTCCTTTAGTTTCCACAATGCCCTGTATTAAATAGAGGTTAATAAAAAATTAAGTGACATCCCTATGAAACATAAAAATAGACACAACTTAATTCACACCATTGAAGTCATAGTGGCTTCAAATGCAGATATTTTCATTGCACTTTTAATAAAAATAGTCCTGGACAGTTACTTAACAATGTAGTATCTCATGGGTCTTTCCTTGTGATATACTGTAATCACTTGAGATAAATATCTTAGTCCCCAGGAGTGTATCAACACTGTTGATAACTGTTATTTCTTTACACATAGAAATATGGAGCACAGTTGTCAAACTCTGTACATGTGAGACTTGAGGTCAATCATTCCTATTAACTGCGAATGTTACCATTCCCTGGCTGGAGAAATACATGCATTTCAATCACATGTATCCTGCAGAAGAGTAGTCACCTATTTCGGGACAATTACATAGAATAAAAATTAGCTCAAGTTTTTCCATGTGCATGTGACATGTCCATTTAAATAAAGAACACCAAAGAAAACATTAAACTCACATACACCCCAAACCTGGCTGAAAACCATAATTGATATTTTGGCAGTTATTCCAGATTTGATTGGCAACTTTTTTAATAGATAAGACACAAGTCCTGGGGGCAACAGGACTAGTTTGTGGGGTATGTCACCACAACGAGGTGGAAACGTAACTGGAGCACGGGCAAGCATAATGCCTTCAAGCTAGGAGGAAAAATAGTCTCAGTGAAGATGTGCTTGAATGGACTGTGTTAGTGACAGGGCGTATATTTATGATCTCTAGCCAGCCTGCATATACTAAAGACTGATCTGCTATGTCAACACCACTCTGGTTACCTTGCTAGCTTGAGTAAGTTAGGATGTAATCACATTTCTGCTTTACAGTGTTTTATTTCTCATCTGTTTTACTGCAGTGTAACTGTGTGGCTTTTGTTTATAAACTTTAACCAACTCGATTGGAAAATACATAAGCTCTGTTTAAATTTGACCATTTGTAAAGAGGTGATGGAAGGGTGGCTGTGGTTCTCAAGAAACCTATATTATTACTAAATTTAATTTCCAGTGTGCAAAGTTGTTTTCTTCTTTAAACCAGGAGGTAGTCACAAAATATGCCTTACTCCGGTCAGTTTTACACCAGGATCAAGGAAACGCAAACTGCAGTCAGTGTTTGCTGCTGAAAGGCTTTGATCATGATGGATTCAATGTAAGTGGTGATCAAGGCTGTTGTTACATATACTATCCTACAGTGTGTGAGTCTTAGCATATGCTGCAGTTTCAGTAGACCAGTTCTCACATCTTTCCAGTAAGCAGTGAGCCAAAAAATCAAATGAATACTTATATTTACCAATGGCAGGAACAATAATATTTTAATTAGAAAAATACAGTTGCTTTATTTCAAATGGAATTTAAAATCTCAGTGTAGCTGATAGCTATGTTTTATTTTGTGGCCTTTTGAATAGAGAGTTTTATGGAGCAGAAAAATGCTTCTGAGAAGATGATCTCGGGACTGTTATTGTTTTATCTGCTGTGATGTAAGGCAGGAGCACACAACTCAGCATTTTTCTTCTTTAGAATCTTACATTAATTTATTTTGACAGTATTTCCAATCCATATAGTAGCTGAGGACTATCTGTGCTACCTTCCAATTTTAGACAAGCGATGCTTTGCGTGAGACTGTTAATTTGGCAAAGGGCATGGGTTCACATTTGGTTTTCATAGACTGATAGATTTAAAGGCCAGAAGAGACCACTATGATCATCTAGTCTGACCTCCCACTTCAATCAGGGCACAAGCCTCACGCAATCATTACTGCAACATGATCATTATTTGAGTGTGAGCTAGACAACCGCTTAAAAATGTGATCAGTCCTGAGTTGCCTTCCTCTAATTTTTGGCATTAATTTTTCCAACTTAAACTCTAGTCCCTGGATCATATCATTTTATAGGCATGCAGAGTCAAAATGAAACACTATCCTTAACTGTCTTTTTCAATTACGTCTGTGATTTCATCTACTCAGATTTTTCCCAAGATTATAGGAATATTTATACTGTATAGTTGTCAGACCATACTAAACGGACAGTAAGCATTCTTTTCACTTTACACTGGATGTTGTAAAAACAGTTTCAAAGCACGCATGGATTGTCAAGATCCTGGGCTAGTTCTGCATTGGTAAGTCAGGAAGCATTCAGCCTTGCTTTTGCTTTTTGAGAGCAGTTTACCTCTACTGAGTTAACATGTGTGAAGCCTGTCCACAGAGCAAATGCACAGCAACTATGGTGCTTCTTTAAATAAAAACAACCCCAGTGTTTCTAGATCAGTTTTTAATAGACATATAACAATGAAAATTAGCAACTGACAAAAAAAAATAGATAAGGAGAGGCAGGTGCAAATGTTTAAGAAATTACAATTTACCTGGAACATTTCCAGAAATACAATTGTAATTTGGTTCACTTCACCTAACAGAACAGCAGTAGAAGGTTAGGTGGGAAGAAGGAAGATATTTTGAATAAGATTATTCACATGTATTTTCACATGTACTCATCATAATGTGAGAGCACACTTTCTTCAGACTTAAAACCTGGTTACAATTCACTCTCTCAGGAATTCTGGTCTACATCAACTGGATCAATTTTCTAAGATGACCAGAGCTCCAAATCTAGCATTGTGGTTTTGCACAACCAAGGAAGTTCCAGGTGCAGATGTGAAATGAGGTTGCAGCATTTTAGAAAGTCTGTGAGCAAACTTCTGCTTCTGAAATTTAAAATGTTCAGGCTTTTTCTGGGTTCCCCTATGTAAAGACAGAGGGCAGAGCTCAAATTCTGCTTCTAGTACCTACTGTCATGTGGTAGCCAAAGCGGTACCATGGTCTGTATAGGAATAAAATAGGGGAAAGTGCTGGAGGAAGATACTGGCAAGAGAAAATCTGCATAAACATACTGCAAGAATTGATCATGTTTAATGACCTAAAGACTTTCAAGTCAGGCCACTTTTAAGAGCTGCCATTCAGTACTGGCCTAGTGAAACTGGAAAGATTAATTAATTTCAGTAAGCAACACCAGGTTCTTGTTATCTTGTAAAGCATTAATATAAACTGTTCTTAACAGAAGTTTAACAAAATTCTGATCATTCTTGACTTAAAAAAAACCAATCCCTTGTATGGAAACAAAATTCCATTTGTTCCAGATGAAAAATTACAAAGTTCAAGGAGCTAGAGCATGGGAACTCCAGACTTTCTAAGGCTATTCACTTATTATAGTTATCTACCATTTTCATAGTCAGAAGATGCAGAGGATATCAAGAGACTGTGTGAAGCCATAATAATATATATGGGTTTATGTTTATATTCAGTGGATAGGAAATTTATTCTAAGATTTTGTTCTTTATCCAGGATATGTGTTCAGGAATATAGATTATTATATCCAGGATCTGAAAATATCATGAATATAATAATCTGTATATAATCTATGGGTCAATACATTTCTGTTTCAAAGCAAAATACTGAATTTTCAGGTATTAATGGCCTTAGTTGAAGATCACGAACTTTCAGTTATCTAAAATCACTGCAATGTTCCATAACTGTACAAAATTAATATATAATATTAAGAAGTTATATAAATAAAATTTCAAGACTATTTGCACATTTGGATCGTCTTAAGGAACTGTTTTTTAAACACAAAAGTTATCTGATACTGTAACAATATATGGTATTTTGACTTTGCATGAGTCTCAGCCCTACAAAGGGACATCTGACAGCACAGCAAACATGCCTTTGCAATTAAGATTGTTCACAGTACAGCTTATGGAAATCTAAGATACAGCTCAAACAGTTCAGCAAGGATGCCTATTCTTGTTACTCTTTGTTTTAATGGGCTATAAAATAAATGTAGTGTAAAAGGTATTTTTACAGCCAGTGATACACAATATGCATAACTGTGCTGGGAAGAAAATGCCAAAATTATGTGTTTCAAACAGCTACCACCCTTCTCGGAAGGGTCATATATGTAAAGCCATCAAAGTCTTGTTCTTTCCTTAATGGAACAGAACTGACTGCTTCTCTAGCGCTTACGGCATCAGCCCTGGTAAATGCCAAAATACATATGATTCAGCAATGAAATATTGCCATCTTCATTTGTTTGTAGCCATATGCAAGAAGGAGTAAGGAAACTGCACAGCTGCAGAAAGGGAGGGCAAGGAACAAAGTGTTTTAAAAGATCATGAAATTGGCAGGGAGTAACAGCACAAGAAAAAACACACACACACTAAATGCACTAAATGCATGTATGGAGGTGGTCGTTGTGGGGAGGATGATAGAAGTCAGATGAGTTACTGGTAGCTGCAGGCACTGAAATGATAGAATAGATACATAGGAGGGAAAGTAGTAGTATGAAGAAAAGAAACCCATTAATAAAAGATGAGGAGGGTTGAAATGAATGAAGGCTCTGCAGAGACACTACAGCCCTTCTTGGGAGGAAAACACCGCCCCACTTCTGGTATTCTTGTTCAATACTTCCTAGATGCCAGGGACTGCTTGGAGGACAAAACACACTTAAAAGTCAGAGACTGTCAGCTTGTCAGGAATACTAAGCAAGTGACTAGTCTCACACACTTATATAGGTGAATAAGAAATAGCTTGTCATGCTAGAAGTCTCCAGTTATGTCAAAATTACATACGGCCCTGAAGTTACTGACATAAATGAATGTTTAGAGTCAGAACTCTTTTTAATGGCTTGCTTTTTTTAATATACTTAAATTATATTTACCAGATCCCTTTTCATCTCTGTGGAAACTTTGCAGTTTTTGCAAAAACACAGACCTTTCCATGCCCATGTGCTTCCAGAAGCTGAAATTTCATGTAAAACAGCAGCTATCTCAGATGTGTAGTAAAAAGTGAATAGTTAGTAGCTGCAAGTTCCAGGATGCACAGTAAAGTCCTGGTCCCAAGGCAGCCAGACCAGGGCGTGGGTCACAGGCATCACAGACCTGCTCCTCACATGCCTGGGTTTCCTTTCTGTAGGAGGCTGAAACATTAGTCGCTAGATCTCAATCTCATGTGCAACTGCAGAGAGCCAGGATGCAGGTTCAGATCCGTTAGCTGGAAAGTTCTCTTTCTTCCATGGCTGAAGATATTTATGGCAGCCATAATCAGTTGATAAAACCAGACACAAGCCACAAGTTCTCTCTAAAGAACAGTTAGTGAAGGCACAATCTGTGAGCAGATACTTCATTCTTCTGTGTAGAAAGGAAGCTTTTCTTTAGAATTATTGATTAAAAAACATAACTGCTGAACTAGGGGATTAAATCAATTATATCGACCCCCTACAGTACTGCAAATCCCAAGAAAAAAGTGCTGACCTGTCTACTGGTCCTTATAAGTACAGTTCCAAAGGGGCATGTGCTCAGAGACCTCAGTTAGCTGCTGGCTTTTAAATTCATATGTTAGACTGAGAGCAGGAAATAAGGAGTCAAAAATGTTCTCAGTCAAAATAAGCCACTTCTTTTGGGGAAATGTTTAACTTTTCCTGGTCTTTTCCTTACTTGTCTTTTTTTTCCTCCTGACTAAAACTAATTGCTTAATCTAGTTTTTAGTGGATCCTTGGAAAGTCTGTTTTCTAGCACTCATTCTTATCTTGAACTTTTCTTCTCTCTTGTCTCGCATAGACAAAACATTTAATCTAATCACACATATAATGGAATATACCAAAATGAGTGTCTCATGTTCATACCTGTATAATTAGATTTTTCAAATATTTACCTAAACATTAAATTCTTTGAAATGCTAATGTGTTCCTTTCTTTTTAACAGCAAAATTTGGAGAGTAACCTCACCAACCTTATTAAGAGGAATACTGAGCTGGAAACTCTTCTGGCGAAACTCATTCAGACCTGTCAGCATGTAGAAGTAAGTACTGAACTCTGTTTGAAATAGTTATAAACCTAATTACATTCACTCCTAGTATTCAGGAGCAAAAGTTTAAACAAAAGCAAACAAACAAACAAACCACAAAAAAACTAAAACAAACAAGTGCAGAACTGAATTAAAATAGTGGCAAATTGACTTGAAACTTTTTCACTGATAAATGGTATTATCAATACAGATGACCTCCTTTACATTCCTTCCTGTTCTGTTTTTATTATGGTATGTTAATATAGCCTCCACCACTACTACACTTGAGCACATCACCTATTATCTGTAACATGTTAATTTTTTTGGGTCCTTTGTGATTAATAGTAATATTTACAGGAAGAAAATTAAGGCAAAGAAATAGGAACACGCAGATCCACAATCTACATTTAGATTTCTATTAGCCACTGTTTTGTTGTTTTGTTGTTTTTTTTAAATCAGAATTAACTATCTAAATACATATATGGCATCAGAAGTCATACATGAAATATATTTATCTTCCAGAGAAGACAGGTGCTTACAGGCCTTTGAGTTCCTTCACTTACATATTCCACTCTGAGTATCACAGGAAATCTTCAGTATGCAGAGATCTGAACCTATATTTCCCAGATATCTGGGGGATTTTCTAGATGTCCCTATGGACATAATAATTCAGCCATGGGAGTGGACACAGGAAGAGAAGAGTGTCCAAAACAGGTTCTTGTTTAGCAAAACTTTTCTTTTTACTTTTTGCCATGGAAGTTCTCCATAGGGCTTCTTATTTTCTCTCTTTTTTTTTCAAACTAAAATTCAGCAATCTAATTAAGCTTAAAAGCAACTTTTGTTTTTAAATAGATTCAAAGTCACATCTTAAAAATTTGGCTTCTGCTTAAGTACCTTGTTGAGTGTGGTAATCATAGAATCTTAGAATTCCTAAGGGTGGGAAATACATCTTAAGATTGAGTTAACCCAGCACTGCCATTTCACCTCTAAACCACATCCCCAAGTGCCACTAATGGCACATGCTGCATTAAAAAAAAGAGACAAAAAAGCTCACCCAAAAAAAGCAAAGCAAACAAAACCAAGACAACAACAAAAAAAACACCAAACCAAACCAGACAAACAAACAAAGCCAACCAACCAACTATTCTTCCAAAGACACTGTCTTATCAATTTTCATATCTGCTCCACAGCTGTGGAGCCTCACTAATTTCTTGGAGCTCAATAAAACCATTAAAGTCTATCCACAGTATCAGACATGAGGTGAATGATTTAATTTCTTTGTATAGGCACCAATAACACCAGGCAGAACAACTGGAACGACTGTAGTAGGTAATGTGAGACAGAGATAAGGCACATTTTCTTCCTCTGTGTATAAATCTCAGAGCAAACCCCACGAAGCAGATGGGCTCAGGACAGCATAAGGCCTCTTCTTCAGTGATGGCCTATGTCCAGGATGTGCTAGATTTGCAAAATTTAAAATTGCTCCTCCATCTTCTCTGCAGTTCTGCAATATATTACCAACTCTAAGGTTTAGTATTACAAAGAATCCAACTTGTTCAACTGGTAACAGATGCGCTACTGTCCCTGGAGTCCTGTTGTAGAAAATTTCTCTGTAGACGTAAAGCAATAGCAGCAAAGTTGCTAATGAATTCCTACCATGTTTTATTCATCAAATTAGTCTAATTAGCATTTAAATTAGCTAAATATTAAGAAATGAGCTTCAGTCAAAACCCTGGACCTCGGCCGTGCTGGAAATCTGGCAAGTGGGGATGTTGGAGTAAACTTTAAAGTTATCTCTGTTCCTCAGAGCTCTGTAAAAACCTCAGATATGATGAGCATATCTCCAGCATTAGGGACACTGTGGCTTAGATAGATTTTTAAAAAGTCAGTACACTCTTTCTTTTTGCTTCTTTGTGATAAAAGTTTATCCCAAACCAGGAACCCAAATGAAGTAAACAATATATTGGTTGAAACATTAATGTTACAAATTTAAAATTACAAAATATTAGGAAAGGAAGTGACTGTATTAATGTTTTCTTTTTCATTTTTTGATACAATATATTACAGATAATGATATAAAATACATTCTACAACATTTGTAAACACGTGAAAACATAGGCAGTACAGTTTAAAAACTACTGTTACATACTTTGATTTTTGTTACCTAATTTGAATAAATTTTAATGTTGATTTAGATTTTGGGGGGGTTAAAACCAGTTCAAATAAAAATAAAAGCTTTTAGTTTCACATATAGTTTGAACTCTGAAAAACAAAGAAGGAAAGGAAATTATTATATCTGTGTTAAAGTTACCAAGTTTTTATTAAGGTATATATAAACTTGAAAAAGTTATGCTAACTAACATTTATTTGTAGCTATCAACAGTAACATTTTTTTAAGCCTTTGTCATGTCGTAAGCCAAAAAAAACGGTATTACATGAAAAATTAAAAAAGAATGTCTTTGGATTTTGATATGGAGCAGAAGCTGATGTTTCTGAAAATGAACAACAAACAGACTCTGTGTGTTTTGAATAAATTAATCCTTGCCAGCCAAACCAAATGTTGTCACAGAGCCACTGTTTCTCATCAACTATGTGAGCTGTCAATGGCTTCCCAGCAGATGAGTGATCCCCATACATCCTTCCCAATAGTAAGTTCTTTTATAGCAAAGGCCAAATCCCAATCACTCTGTGTTTTAAAACTAATGCTTATTCCTTTATGAAAGAGTTATTTTCACTTTATTCTTACATGAGCAGGAGAGCACTGATCGGCAATGTGGGTTATGGAAGCTGAATGCCTTCCAGCCACTGGGGAGGGTGGATCTGGGGTGACCTCTCATCACAGCAATGGAGGCCTAAATCTTAACTATTTTTAGATGGAGTTTATCAATTTATGATGGGATTTATCCTGATCTTGGGTGACGGAAGAAGTCTGCTTCCATTCTTGCATTCTGTGAGTGGTTCTAGTCAAAACAGCAGGAAAACTTTTGTGAATAAATCAAGCCAAACTTGTATTCTTTACTGTTTCATGTACAGAGAGATAATATTAAACATTTTATAACAATAATAACAATTTTAATACCTGAATATCTGATTTCATGCTTAACATGGGTGTATAGTCTATGCTAATAGTTTATGGTAACAATTTTTAAAATACCATTTTCTCCAAAGGAACCACACCCTGAAATGTGAATGCTAGAGACTGTAACAGTCCTTTCTGTCCCAGATCCTTCTGTTTCTTTGCGTGTACACTGATACACAGGGTTTTCTCATCTTTCAGATATAACCCTAACATATTTTTTGTTTTACACTAATTTTTCCGTCTTTCCACTCTCCCTTCCTCTGTAATCCTGTCTGTCAATTCTTGGTTTTTCAGAAACCCCAAAGGCTGTTAATCAGGAAAGTTTTTGTTTTCCTTCCTAGGAGATGATGGCAGGTCCACACTCTCCTGGTTCTGGCCAGGCTGCTTTCTGCAGAGCACGCCCTCACTCAGGGCAGTTCTCTGGGTTGCCCCTGCTGAGGCAGCTCTGCTCCCTGCTCTCTGTAGGGAAGGCAGCTGTAGCTGCCTCCCCAGGGGCAGCAGGCTTGACTGCATAAAATGATAAACTGTTTCATGGGATTAATTATAGCTTTCTCCACAGACTGAGAAAATTGAACGGAAATGGCCACAACACAGATATATATTTGTTTGTATTCCTAGTCTGCAGCATTCGCACATCTCATAGTATCTGTAGAAAACTTTTTTAAGAGCATTTAAAACTGTCTTGGATAATTTTATCTTTAAATTTTGTGCAGGAGCCTTGGACTAGTCTTCCAAAAACACTGTTGTAAAATTGGGATTGACGGGTTTAGGATATGGCAATACAGGTTAATCCCTGGGTGGTAACATCCCTGTGGTCATACCAACCCACTGCCAGGTTTCCCTTCCTCCTGCTGTGTGCTGAAGTGGCCCCAGTGTGGCCTTTAGCACACATCCCCTGCCTGTGAGTGACGCAGCACTGCCACCCTCCCTGCCACATTCAAGGAGAGGGGGGCTGCACCCTGCTCTGATTGCCTGTGCCTCTTCCAGCTGTATGCAGCTCCAGATTTAGCCACTTGAATCAGGGAAGGATATAATGCTGCAAACACTTAGGTTCTCCCCTTGGTTTTAGTGTCACAGGTTTCTCTGGCTGACAAAGTGGTATGTCACAGCAAATTTGCTTCTTTGTCATAATTTCCATTCTATGAATGTGTGAGGTTCCTGCAGAGGTTTTTCAGATCATGGCATTCATTGACACAAAAAAAAATTTGAACATCAGTCTCTTATGCCAGTTACTTCTTTTCTAAGCAATTTGAGTTTTGTTTCTGGATTTTTTTCTCATCTCTTCTAGGAAATATATGATTAAATGTCTGTTATACAGTCAATGTCATGAATCTTCTCATCTGTTAGGCAGAAACATAATCTGAACTCAGCTTGAGGAAAAATTAGAGCAATTATCTAGGGGGGAGGGGAAAGGAAATAGGTTTTGCTTGTAGGCAGCTTTATAACATCTGTATCTCACTCTTTCTCTTTGTTCTGTTTTGTTTTCAATTCACCAAGCATCATAGGAAGCAAATTCTGGACACCACTGCAAAATAATTTTTGATTTCATGAAGAAGAGAAGGCATTTTCCTCTGTGTAACCCTCAAACTGCTGCATCCTTTCCTTTCTGTATGTAGTGGAAATGCTCAGTTTCTAGCTCACTTCTAAAGATCGTCAGGCTAAATCTCAGCATAAAGTTCCCAGCCAAAAAGTGGTTTTGTGTGTGTCAAAATAATAATCACCTGCATAAAAAGTAGTACATTGAAAGACCTTTTATTTCACTGGCACAGATGCTCAGCACTCATACATATTAGATATATTTTAGATCAGTGTAACAGCAGTATTGCAAAAGTGATGAAGGTGGCAGCACCTGAAATTTCCTGCTGTGGCCATTTTTATGTATGACTGATCAAAAAGAGATGAGCCAAATGGTAACACTATAAATAATGGAAATTCAAGTTTCTGGTAAGACTTCAACTATGAGACTGCTCCTTCAAGTTTTGTAGCAAAATGTCTACATCAGCTTGTGTATGAGATACATGCAGCACTTCTGTTACTTGAGGGACAGCAAAGTCAAAACTCATGTGTCAACATGGTTCCCTAAGGACACTCAAAAAATAAAGAGTCTTTGTGGCAATAAAAAGCAATGAGTATCCTATTTTCACTATTTTTCATGGTACTCGTTCCTTGAGATTTGGGATTATTTTAGCCAAAACTCAAGTAAACTGAGAAGTTCTCAATAGGAAAATTTAGTTGGAAAACCTGTATGTAAAATCTGGTGACTGAACTGCAGCAAATGGCCTTCAGTCATACAAAAGTGGCCACTACTAGTTTGAAATAAGGAATCTGCTTTGCTGGGGATTCTTTTTAGGACAGGGCCAATGGGTTAGATAAGTGCTTACCATCACTGTGAGATGCATGTGATAACTTGGCAGATAACTTGGAAAGTAGCTGCACTGAAATTTTCTTTTTCTTTTGCCCCAGCATCTTCCATTTATGTGAAAATGCTTGTTCAGCACCTACATTTATTTGCTATGTTTAAGTGCTAGAAGTAAATGACATTTTTTGATTTCTGAAATAGAAAAATATGACTTAAAGGAAGTCAGGAGTTCTCACTCTCAATAAGAGACTAATTAGCAAACTTCATGATGTGCATAAAACCCTAGGGAGAAGTTCACAGCATTTTTTTTCCTTGTAATGAGAGAAGGTACAAGAGACACTTTCTCTATGAACATTATTTTGATGAAATATATGGCATGATCTCCTTTTAATTTCTAATTACTTTCATTCTACATTTAATTCCACTCTCACAAAAGTTGAATTAATTCAGTGGAAATCTCAGGTAAGCTTTAGGCAGAGTCTTAAATTTATATAGCATTAGAAAAGAGAAACTTCGGAAATAAAAACTAACAAAACATGCTGCATGACATATGGCAATACAGAATATTCATTCAAGGATGTCCTAAGTTGCATGCCTAGTAAGCCGTAGCCTAGTAGTCAAATACTATTTCCCTAAAGAATTATTAAATTGATTTCACAAATTACTAATTAAAAGTATAATGGGTTCTATATATACATAGGTCTGCAGCACTTATGCATACATTTTATGTACAGATTAGGCACCTGCTGGAATACATTATTGCACCTACAACCGTTTTGTACCATCTGTAAATTGGAGTAATAATTATGGTTAAGTGTCACACAGATTGTATATAAGCTAACAGCAGTGCTTGCCACTGCCTGTGAAGGTGGCCAGTTCCCATTCGTTCCATCTCTCTCTTTGTCTCGCATCCATACATATGTATGTGTTCAGGTTTTTGTTAAACTGATATTCTTGCAAAACTTTGTCCTTAGACTAGTAAATGCAGCTTAGTTCTCTCTTAACCACCGATTAACTAATGCAGCAAGTAATATTTTGTGCCTGCCTTCAGAGACTGTAACTTGTTAGTCAAAATGTTGTCAAGTTATGGAACCTTCTATCTCTGAGACATTTATCTTCATGGGAACAAAATACTCATGAGTTCTTCCTTTTTCTGCCTAACATAAACAGGAATTAGAGCAACAAGGAGGACAAAGGTATTGTTTCTCTTGTGAGTATGTTAAACACAAGGCTAAAGACCCTGGATCCTGGATGAGAGTTTTGAGTACTGTATTAGTTACAAGGGCACTGGTTTCATCTTCATTAAAGGGTGGGCAGTCCTTTGAATTGCATTAATTATTTTATAGTTTTTGCTTTTCTACCCTAAATGAAATGTACCAAACAGAATATTTTGTTCAGCATGGAACAAAGGTTTAATTTCAGCAGGGAAAACAAAGTAAAAAATTAAATTAATGAAAAAATGTTGTTCAATTTAAAAGTATTTTCATTGTTCAGGTTCAAAGAAAGGCCTAACATAAAGGGCAAAAATAATGCATGAAAATAATAATATCACCTTTTTCCTGCATCTTTAAAACCCACATCCTCCTAGGGCTTAGTTTCACAAACAGCTTAATCTGGTCTTAAGACTCATTGATGTCAAAAGTCTCCCCACCTCTGTTTCTGCCCTCCCCATTGTGCTTCTCTACCTGCTGCCCTTGTGTCTGTGCAACATCCACATCAGCCAGGTGAGCTCAGCCCAGACATTGCTCCACCTGGCTGCACCAACTTCTGAAGAAGGAAATAAAATGGGGAAGACCTTTGCAAGTTGTGAAACCATGGTTTGTCTCACAATAAATGCCTTTCTCCACTGTGCTTTCCTATCCTGAGAAATGTCAGCTATAGTTCCAGTATGATGCTGCATTTGTATTTTGTAAAAACAATACTTGTTTCATTGAAGCAAGCGTAGTCGATGGTATTTACAGATATCAGCATAATCATCTCTGGAGTAGACCTTTATGAGAACTTTCCAGATCATCCAAGTTTATTTTTTATATTTTTAATGGGATTAGTATAAAAACAATTAGTTGGTTTAGGTTTTTTTTCCTCCATGAAACTTCTGGTTCAGTTTTGGTTTGTGATTAGATTGTAAATGTCACTAGAGGACTGCTAGGTATCTTGCTGGTTAGTTTCTCAACAATGTGTTTCAAAGCGCAGTGAGACAAAAAACTTTAAAGTAATATTTTAGTTAGTAATATGAGTATTTCAGTCTTCTAAAAAGGGTTTGCTTTTAGTCAAGATTGGGGCAGATAGTCTTATCTGCCTGACCCAAAGTGGTTAAGCTATCCTGGCCTAATCGATTCTCCATTCACACAATTCCTAAGTAGCCAGGGTAAACTGGCATATTTTTGTACTGACCTTTGTTTAACCTGCTCTGAGACTGCCTCTAAACACAGGTCTCCTAGTTAGAGATAGATGTGGAATGCAAACAAAAACAAAGCCTCTGGCACACTTGAAATGGAAGATGACCGTTTCTTTTTCTTTTGCACCATTTCAGAATAAAGGATTTGTCGAAGATCCATTTAGATGGCAATCTGAGTAATACCATGTATTTCCAAAGGCTCAGTTTGTCATAATAGACAAAATCAGATTTACACATAGACTAGACAAAGTCTGAAAAAGTTATATTCCAAGAGTTTCTTTTGCTCTACAGAAGACTAAATTGAATAATCCGTAATATCAAACAGGGATATGGAATGAAGGAAGTTTGAATTCATGACCCTCATTCAACCTAGCCATCCATAAAAAGAAAGAGAAGAAACTTTTTCATAAATGTGCATTAATCATTATCCTTTGTATTTCTATTAATTAAATAAATGAAACATGGACAATTTTAAAATATTACTTCAATGTATTGTGGATCTATGAAGAAAAGTTTTTCCCTTTACAACACAGAGGAAAATAGACCTCTCTCTTTAGAGGAGTATAATCCTTTAATTCTTCTAGGGATTCTAATCCAAGAAAATGTGTTCCACATCTACATGACAATGAAGAAAGTTTTCCTAGATAAACAGGTACCAGCCATTATATGTAATCGCTTTAGATTTTTTTATCCCAGTTTCTGAGCTTGGTGTAAGAAGGAATTCAGGCTCAAATCTGGAGAGAAGTATATGACGATGTACAGTTGTTGAGTGGAATCCTACCATTTGCTTTTCTCATGTTTTTGTTTTCTTGTGAGTATACAGTCATTCTATAACTATCAACTCAAATGCATAAAGAAAAATTCATACCTCTTCTTTACCTGCATACCCACAGCTACAAAGAAATTATTTTTTGAGGAATTGAGACTATTTTTATATCGTGAAGCTGAAACTCAAATGCATACCTCAGTTTCCAAAGATAAGGCTGTTTCTACCACCTACTTTCTTTCACTTTGTATAGTCAGTGCAGGACTAGTAAATAAAAATTGCTCTGGTTTTGATGAATTTGTCCCAGTCAGTGTAGTCTTAAAAAAGCAGGCCACCTCTAATTTAGGGTGTCTTATTTTGCTTGTCAATTAGAGATTATTTGCCAAAAAGACACATGAAGATTTCCACTTGTGGACAGTATTGCCTTACCCATAAGGAATCTCAGAGTGAGAGTTTTGTTCCTGCAAGGAAAATTCTGCTGAGACACTACAAAAAATCCTTTTCTTCAGTATATTAGTTGATGAAGTTTTTGTGGGTATGACTTTAGCCCTCTGACTGTTTGCCTTTGAATTAACCATAGAAGCTCCACTGTAATCTCGAATCTTTAGCCATGCTGTAGTGCTGTGGTTTCTCAAACATCTGCTGGGGACTTTGAAACCACCACATTCATTTTCTTATGACCTAAGCTGCAATTTAATTCAGGTCTCTGAAGATGAAAGCCAAGGAAACCTCTACAGAGAGCAGAACACTTCCAAAACAGTTCTGAGGCTGTGGAGATGGGAACAGCTGGCCTGCTCTCCCCTTTTGGTTGGGAGGGATTGTTGTTTCCAGGTCCCTATCAGACATCTGAGGAACCCCCATTTTTCTTTTTTTACTACAACCACTTCCTGAGGCGAAGTGCAACAGTCCCTATCCATCTGCCCGGAAAACCTGGAAAGAAACTTGAAATTTGTAAGGGTTTTGTTTGGGTTTTTTTTTCAGTAACCTGTTTGAGATCTTTGCATATTATAGAAGTAGGAATAAATTCCCCTCAAAAGCGGGAGGACTAGAATAAGTTCTTGCTTACTTGTTTGTAGACGATGTCATAGTTCTTGCTAAATCATTACTAAGCCTCTGTTTTTTACTGTGGAAAAATGTAGAATGTAAAACCTCAAATATTTTCACCAGACAGAACTTGCATTCCTTGGCCAGCCCCAGCTGGAAGTTATTTTCAAGGTTGTTGTTCATCAAAGGACTCAAGCAGAAGGCAAAACCTTATTCTGGTATTTCTGTAGCACCTGTACAGTGGAGCCCTGATCCATGCCTATGGGTCTTTGGTCTGACATATGACTCCTAGGAAACAAAAAAGTAAATAATATTCAGTGGTAATCTCACAAATGGTCCCTTTAGGGCCACAGCTAATATAGTGCACGTAAAATTAGGCATGTGCTCAATTATAAAGTTATTACTCAATCAGAGGTTTTGTAGGCTGAAAATGTGATTAAGGAGTATTTCAGCTTGAGAAAAGCCTTGGATTAAATGTTGGGGTTTGGGTTTTTTCATACAAAGCTCAGATGTATCATATAATTTGGGAATATTCCTTTCATTTTTAATAAGCTTGTGCAAGCTATACAGTTGGAAATGTCTTCAAATGAAGTTTATAAAAGAGTGTACTATTCAGATTTCAAAGAAAAAAAGAATTCTGCAGTCAAAGAAATCCAAAGGTTTTTTCCCAAGCATTTTGGTTTTCTAAGTCTAGGGCTTTTTAAGTTAAGATTCAATTAATACATTGTTATTCAAATCAACCAGAGCATTAAATGAAACAATATTGACTTAACCTTCCTGTTACTCTATGTTTCATGACAGTTATCCCAAAAATTAATTAGTTCTGCTTGACAAAATGAGTTGGTGATGTAAGTGTTGCTAGAAGTAACACTTTAAGTGGAAGCTACTCAAAAATCCCATGAAGTGTTACTGTAATTAAGTGCCAAAAGTATTACCATAATTAAGTGCTGAAGTTGGCTCTGGTGTGAGCTGACCTTGGTATTGACCCAGGAGTTATGCCTACAAGCAGTGGATGTGATCACTGCCACTGGCTAAGCCTGTGTAGGATTCCCCACTCTTCGGTGGAATTTCAGTCTACTTGTGAATCTGAAGTCAGGGCTGGGGAAACTAGCACACTGAACAGCTTGTTGAGAACAGCCCTGCAGAGTTTCGTGCTTGAAGCAGCCAAGGTGGTGGGACAACAAGGAGAGGCAATAGGAAGGACAGTGCTGACTGATTAATTTTTCCTGGCTACCTGAGCTGTCAGTGGAGAGACACTGGCACTGCTGGAGGCTTTGGGTGAGCTGCTCAGTGGTCTGTCTCTCCTCATGGACTGTGGTGAGAAGCCAGGCATAGCAAACAACTAACCTAAGGAGATAGGTAGGCACCTAAAACAGCACGGTGGAAGTTTCTTCATCTTCACCTCCTGCACGCTGATCTTTTCAGCACTTACAGTTACATCAGACCCCTTCCAGAAACAAATGTATTCTCTCTTCATTATCTTGATATCTAATTAATAACTAAGCTTCTAAAATGTGCAAACAAACCTTTATTTTTTGAAGGTTTGAGAAGGATAATCCAAAACCTTGATGAAAGCAAGCCTTTGCAAAAAGTCCCCTCTTTGCCTGGAGGACACTGTGTATTTCACATAAGGAGGTTATTTGTAAAATTGGTCCTGGTCCAAATTTAGATATATAAGCATTTGCTTAAGCTTAACGAGCTCCATAATGTGCTTACAGGTAAATGCATGTTTAAGCACATTGTTGGAAGGAAAAAAAAAGAATGCTGATGCAGATCAAGGGGCTCATCGGACTGAAAAAATAGCCAAGGGGTGAAATACAGTTACTTGTCACCTGAAACTATTGCCTGTTATTGTTCACCACTGATTCTTACTAGCACAGTGGAAAAGGTGACATGGCTGTAGGGGCAATTAGCCTGCTTTACCTTCTTACCCTCTTTTACTCTTAGCAAAGTGCAAATGGAAACATAGCTCTGAAATCAGTCCTTTCAATTTTGCTTTATTCTAGATATGATTAGACCTTTGTGCCTTTTTCTCTGACTCTTTACACATACATGTAAGCTAACCATACTACTGCTGAAGGGGAAGTACATTTTCTTGTTGTACAAAATGATGACTTTTCACCAAAAAAATCAACCTCCTCCAGAAAAAACCATATTCATCTGAGAATCAAAACTTTTCTACTATCAGTTTTCTTGTTATTTCTTTTACAAAAGTCAACTTTTTCCATAGAAAGCTAATGTTCTTTGTGAGCTTTTTTGCATTAGAAACAGTTTCATTGGCTCATATATTTATACTTTAGAAAACTACATGAGCACATCTATTATTTTCTGTCTGATTCACTGTGGAGATAAAGTGGAAATAACAAAGGCAGTCAAGACACATGACTTGGTATTGTCACTTGGATCTTTGGTAGTTTGAAACTTTTGGGAACCAATATGTGGACATATATGGGTATCATTAGTTCACTTCCTTTCCAGTAAAAGAACTTGGGGTCATTAAATGCAATTGGAAGGAGGGAGGTTCAAATCCCTCTAAAGAGACAGTTGCTCACTTTCCTCTGAGTTAAACTGTGGAGCTTATTGCTGTAAAATGGTGCAGATACTTAAAGTTTCCAGGGGTTGAAGGAGAGACCAAATAAATCCATGTAATATAATTCTTCTGAGGATTAGTAATGATGTACAAATTGTGTCTGATTCAAGAAGACTCTGAGCTCCAAATGGTTGGAGGATGAGAAAACATTCATGGGAGTCATCATACATGTTGGGACTTTTTCCTTACATGCTTTACTAGCAGATCCTGGCACTAGCAGCAGTGAGAGAGGGGATACTGCACTAGATGGATTGTCTGATCCAGTACTCGTGCTCTTAAGTGCACTAGTGTTCACTGCAGTCCTTTATATGGCTGGAAACTGTGATGTGTTAAGCACATCCTGGAGAGACGTCATTTCTCACTGATGTGCAGTAATGACTCAATACTCACAGGACCAGGCTTTTTCACTTGGGTTAGAAATACCTGATTATCTGTTTGCAAGTCCTACCTCCTGTTAAAAAAGACATTGAGACTCAATTCAGTATTTCACAAAATACAAGAGAGAGAGAGGAGAAAATAACATACAGGTTATACACAGAAAGAGTAAAAAAGTGCCAAACACAACATTTTTGAAATTACAATTTTCAAATTAGAAAAGGGGAAAGGAAAATGTTAAAAACGGTTTTGTTAATCATCTTTTTCTTTGTAGGTAAATGCGTCCCGCCAAGAAACCAAACTGATGGAAGAATGTGACCAGCTCATTGAAATTATCCAGCAAAGAAGACAAATAATTGGAACCAAAATCAAAGAAGGAAAGGTAAAAGCTTTTCTTCTTTAGATCCCAAGCAGGTCAGTACTGCTTCCTTGGGTTTACAGCTTTTTTGACTGCAGGTACTATTAATACAAAATTGTAAAAGTTCTTATGTAGTCCTGGGCTACTGTTACTTTCATGTAAAGAAGAATGAAATACTTGAAAAATTAGTATGCTAGACCTCAACTGTTTATTTGGCATTTCTCTTACTAAGTGTAATTGTGTTTTTTAAGGATGAAAACAGACATGATGTCACAATCAGTAAATCACAATTAAATTATGTCTACTTAATGATTCCTGAACTATGTTTTATGCCTGACAGTTTTTCCCCCCCAGTTTTTACTTTCACAAAATGTCACAGCATTTGGAATCATGTCTGGCAATTATCTACATGATTTTTTTTTTAGATAATTTCATTATTTATTCAAATACTATCACATAAAGATTTTATTCCAGTCATTGCATGTGTGTGTGTAATTCATGTGAATAGGAAGTCTTAATTTATTTACAAAAAAAGATATTAAAAAACATGCAAGAAATTAAATTGTGTGCATTTCTAATTCCTGAGGTTCAGTGATTATTCGTGGCAAACATATTGAGCAGGAAAAATCTCTGATATTTAAGTTTCAACACATTTTGCTAGCTGTTAACTCCGAAATGCATTACAGTTGAATTAATATTTTTATTTGCTAGGTGCACAGTATTTACTCTTTAACTGTTAACCTAACTAAGTCAAATATAAACTCTTCTTGTGTGGGAAAAGCTCAGGAAAGGAAGAAAGTCAAGAGCAGGTTAAATGGTTTATGTGGCTGTCAAGATATTCCAATTAAGTTGAAATGAAAAACCTGTAAGCAGGGGCTGACTTAAACATTTTTGAAGCCACAGGTCCTGTACACTGCATGACAGAACCTGAATTTCCTCATGCTGTTAACAAAATATAATTCCCTTCAAATGGAATAGATGGTCTTCTTCATGTTTGCTTCAACTCTGTTTCTCTGTGCAGTGAGACCAGATGTGCTGCCAATGAAGTAGCAAACTTTCCATTCATTTGGATTTGTGCTATATGCATGATTGTTTTTAAAAACTTTTCTTGCAAAGATGTATTCTAATGTCCATTTAGCATGGAAGATTTACAACACATTGACTCCAAATTTATTTGAGCAGAGCTGATATCAGAATCTGTCCCCATTCTTTGTTCTGCTTTGTTGAGCCAAAAGTGATATCAGTGGAGGTCCAGTAAAGATCTGGAATGCTTTGACCCAAATGTTGTATATGTTGAAAGATTTCAGGGGTTCAAGAGACTCATGTGAAAAGCCACAGAAAATTCTGCCCAATGTATCTTCTTTTAAGGGGGCCTTTCTGGAAGGTAGGGCATGACAGATCTCTCTGTAGGACTGTAGTTACAGCTACAGAGCTAAAAACATTCAGGTATAAAGTTCTAGCTGTGTCTACAAGCCTGGAGATTCAGCCTTGAAGTCACACAAGTGTGAAAACCCGGTGCAGCTCCATCCTTAATCTCACCTATCACTTGAAACCTACAAAATCCCACAGATCTTGTAACAGGAAAAAAACAAATATCAACTAGATAAGATAATTTTAGGGCAGATTTCATTCCTACCATTGCAGAAGTGGGTGGGGAGTGAGTGAGATGAGACTCTTCCTTTTACAATTTATCATCCATTATCTTCTTGAAGAAGATATAAAAAAAGAAGCAAGCAAGCAAAAAACATATGTCACAAATCATAACATGCCTGCTTTTGACTGCAAAAAACTCACAAGGTAACATTTATTTCAGTTCACTGTTTACTTTTTAATTAATAAGGAGATGAGCTTCTTAACACTGCAATGAACCTTTCCTGGTTAGACTGGTGTAGACCAAATTGTAATCTCCGCAAATGCACAGGCAGAGAAAGCATTATGGCATTAGTTCATCCTAGAAGCTGGTCAGATCATTAGCATTATTAAAATTCATGCATTCCCAGCATTTTCCCTGCTTTGTTGTTTCTATCTTTAGAAGAAATACTAATGTTACATGACATTAGTCATTTGGCCAGTATCTTTTTTGGAAAGTTTTTCAAAAAAGTTTATTTTCCTACTTATTTCTGTTGTCAGATAGGTATACTAAGTCACCCTCATTTATGCTTAGGATGCAAATATATCTGAAATTTAACTTAGCAGCTTCATAGCTTGTGCCGTAATTCCTGAGATTGGGAATGTTGTCTTGATCATAAATTTGAATATTTCTGCCAATCCACTTTGTTGTTAGTTTCCTCATTTTGAATGTAACTGGCTCTTAATGTGCCTTTCTAAACTCCAGAATTACTTAATTTCCTTCCTATTTCTTACTCCTGTTCAAACTATGGTCCTGATGTGATAACAATGGAAAGGACTCCCAGACCTTTCAGGAACTATTCTAGTTCCTGGAAGTTTTGTTAGCCAACATTGTCTTTAAATGGAGGATTGACTGTGCCCTTTCCTAACCTTTCAGCTAATGATTACAGTCACATCTACTGTGTTTATCTCCAGCACATATGTTTGCAGTAATAATAATCATCTCTCCAGCACTACTGTGCTTTTGTCCAGTTAAAAATATCCAACAAGAAAACACCCTGTTTGACTAAAAGGACATAATGAGAAGGTCAGGTGTGTCTTCTTAGTAGAACTGAATAGTCTTTTTCTGTTAAGTTATATTTTAAGATTATTTCTTTTTATGAAATTCACTTAAGTAATAGGAAAAATGTAGTTAATCTATAAGATGTCTTTAACACAGATCTCATAATTTCAGGGAAATGGTTATCTAAATAGCCCTTAGTTATCATGTAAGCAGAAATTACCAGGAAATTACGTTCCTTCTGCTGGAAAATAGGCCAGCTGTGCTTGTTTTGGCTCTCTCTCTTTGTTTTCCATGTGGAAAATATTCAAGCAGAAAGACTGTGCCTGTCCCTTACTGAAAATGTTGCATGGCTAGATGGAATTCCCCACAAAGCTTGTGTGAAAGAAGCTCTTGTCACCGAAGTCATTTGTCTTAACTCCTCCTTTGCCAAGGTTTGCCTCTGAAGTGCAAATACAATCATGATACACACCTTAGAGATGTGACTGCTTTCTTATGTTTTCACTCCAGGTGGTGAGGTTGAGAAAACTGGCTCAGCAGATTGCAAACTGCAAACAGTGCATTGAGCGCTCGACATCCCTCATCTCTCAGGCTGAGCAGTCGCTGAAGGAGAATGATCACGCTCGTTTCCTGCAGACAGCTAAAAATATCACTGAAAGGTAAAGAAGATATTCCTCTTGATAAGGAGGAAAACCTCACTTTAAGGTTGTTGAGTTGTCATAATTTCCGTAGTCTTGTCACACCACAGATGTGGTCAAAGACAGAGCAGTAATTGACACACACTCCTAAGACACTACTTTGTGCTGTACCAGAGTGGGAAGAAACCTTACTGTAATGCTAAATCAAAACACCCCTTTGAGGAGCAGTCAAAAAAAGGTGCAAATTAAGATTTAGAACAGTTAACAGCATGCACAAATGAAAGAGGTAGAATGGTTGCCAAGCAGATGTCTGGTACTAAACACACCAAAAAAAAAAAAAAGGTTTCTGGAGGCTGAAATTCCTACTTCATGAAAAATTCTGAGATTGAGAAAGAAGTCAGGCAGGAAGTACCTTCCTTAGAAGAAACTCGTAATGGTCTTAATGGATACATATTTTTCACCAAATAGCAAACCACCATGCATCTTTGAAGAGATAGAGATTAAACAGTCTGAATGTCTGGAAGTTACATCAGTTACTGTGTTGGGTCCCTTGGTACAGGGAATTTCTATTGTTTTTAGGGTCCTGGCTTCTTTTCAACATGTCATATATATCAAGGACCCCAAGAAAAGGACTGTGCTATCAGAAATTTTCAGTGCAATGCTGTGAATGCTGAAACATTCCCACTGAATTTCTGTAGTATTTTTTGATGAAAAAAAATGTTCTGTTGGAATTATCAGCTGTCTGGCAATCAATCAATAATATTTAAAAAACAAACCACAAAACAAAACAGGGAGAATATCTCTGAACAATGAAGAAGAAAACCATCAAAAGTACACTTATTCATTCAGCTATTTCTTTATTTCTGGGTTTGCATTGTATTTTTACATTGTCCAGTCAATTCTCCCTGAATCCAAAGCATGAAATTCCCTGCTCCTATTATGTATTTTTTTAAGTCTACCACTTACTGTGGTTTGCTGTATCAGTCTTCAGCAAAGCCATCAACACTGGGTTGTTCATTACAGTTTCAGAGAATTGAAAATCTGTTGAAAAAGGCAAGGCCAGGCAAAGCAGTGGAGAATATGTGGTCTTTCAGACTTAGAGCCTAATTCGTATTCTGTCACCAAGCTACATTGTGGCATCCCAGTTGAAGCTAGTAGTAAAACTACCATGAGTACCAAAAGCGAAATGTGGGGGTCTGTCCTTTTTTCAGTGTTCAGCAGAACCAGCAGTAGGGCAGATACCTGTGGAGACACAGAGCTTTTTAAGTGACTACCAGAGAATAGTCAGAGAAGCTCCATTTTGAACTTGTAAAACATGAACAGTTGCATCATAAATACAGTCACAGGAGAGACACTGGGAGAGCAAAAATGAGACAAGCTGACATATGGGCCCAATCAAACTTAATTCTTGGCTATCACAGATTGCTGTCTGTAATGAGACGGCTGTGAACGCCCTGCAAATCAGGGAATCATTTCAGGCAGTGAATAAAACCAAGGGTAAAAAAGCACCAAGTGCTTACAGACAAATTGCAAATGGAAAAAGATACTAAATCAGATTAATAAATTATTCCTCACAAGTAATTCTTAGTTCTCATGTGGTGAGCAACATTTTGTCTGCTTTTAAACTGCTCATGTAACAGTTTCACCAGGGCCCTGAGCTCCAGCAGCTAAAGCAGTCTCCTGAAATCATGCTCATTGCATTTCTTCATCCACATATTTCAAAGTAATTGCGGTATAATATTCTCTGTTGTAAGCACAACTGGTAGCTATGCAAGCAAAGTCATTACACACACTCTGATAATTTAGGCTGTGCATTATTTGCAGTGTGCAAAATGCGTTTATCCCAGAAAAACCCTTTCCAACCAAGTACAGCGTCGGAACAGAAAGAATTACAAAATGAAATTCAGTCCTCTGAACCTAATATTGTGACATGGTGTCTGAAATTGTGAATTGTTGAGCTCACCAAAATCTGAGTGTAACACATGTAATCACAGAGCACCCTTTGCATGGCCCCAAATGACAGTCCAAAAAGGCCTGGTGATACAATCTACATAATAAATATGTGCTTTGTGGAGGTGTTTGAATAAGCTCTTACAAAAAAATAAAGAAGTATAAAAGCTGAGAGAATTTTTCGCTTTAAATACATGGGGCAAAAGGCACTTCAATAGGGTTCCATAAGAAAAAAAATCTGTCCTAGGATCTACTTTTAATTAATTTCTACACCACGGTTGCAAGAGAAACCATGTTCAAAACTGTATAACAAGAATTGCTGACTAGGAACCCTCCTCAGCTCAGTTTCTGAAAATTATGCTGAAGACAATGAGATGTACAGATCAGTTTTTGACTCTCTTAACTGTACTTTCCTAAAATACTAAACAAAAAATATATGAAAAAATAGTCCTTAGTAAACATTTGTCTCAGAGCCATTTCAATTCTGTCTACGGAAAAAATACTCTGATTTGGGAAAATTTTAGTTGAAGCAATCAAAATATTTTTATCTGACACGTCATGAATGACAGATAACAGACATGCATTGTGTGCATGGTTGTCTGTTTATCTCCAAACTGAAGCAATTGACCAGTTTCTAATGAGGCTTAGTAATCTCTTTACCTAAATCAACTGAACCTTCTGTAAACATATCCAAAATCCAGCTCTTGAGAAATACGCATTTTGAGATACCAGGCTGAAGGATCTGAAAAATCCTTCCTGATGGCAGTTTTCTTGTGAAAGTTCATCTCTTTATATTAGTACAGCAGGACAGAGAAAATGTGGATGTAGCTCCTGAAATGAGGTAGGCAAAGAAACCTTTTGTTTTTGGAGGAAATGCAAGTATGTACCCATGCTTTTCAGGGAAAAGCCTTTCAAAATAAACTGTGCTGACATCTATTTGTTTTATCTCCCCCCGTGCCTTTTGAAGTTAACAGCAGTGTGCTGTGCTGAACAGCTGAGGAGGTGTGGGGATCTGCACCAAGCCCTTGGGATAGCAGTGCCAAGGAATGCCTGGAGCCAGAAACTGCTTGGAAAAAGAAGGGTTGGGAGAGATGCAGCATCTGTCAGGATTGCTTGAAACACAGATAATTATGGTGCTATTGCTACTTTGGTTCAACGGATCATTAGAAAGAACAATTCAAAATATATTGTTGCCTAACTAATATTTTTTTTAAATCTTCACTGACACTGCATGTTAGACCAAAGTTCAGTAATAAGTTTTTATTGGAGATTTTGCTCTCAAAAATAAAAGTGTTAGGACAAGCTCCTAACTTAAACCACATAAATAAAATACACATAAAAGTTTTTGTCAAGCTTTTTGAGAAAAAAAATCAAAATGACTGTGATAATCATATTGATCAGGTCAATGTTGACATGAAATTTATTGTGTCTTGAGTGCTAAAAGAGTTTTTCTTTTCATTACAGGGTTTCCATGGCAACTGCATCCTCCCAGGTTCTAATTCCTGAAATTAATCTCAATGATACTTTTGATACTTTCGCACTTGATTTTACCAGGGAGAAGAAGTTGTTGGAATGCCTTGATTATCTTACAGGTACTTTTTTTATCAAGATGCTATATTATATATTCATCATAAAAAAGTAGTGATAGGATTTTCTTCAGTCTTCTCCATGGTCCCAACTTTTGCTAACTGCCAGGGCACTCTCACTCCGCCTCTTCAGTAAGGGGAGAAAATAAGATGAAAAGCTCATGGGTTGAGATAAGGACAAGGAGTTCTCTCAAGAGTTACTGCTACAGGCAAAACAGACTCAACTTGGGGAAGATAAATGTAATTTATTGCCAATTAATTGTAAAAGTGGGACACTGAGAAATAAAAATATATCTGAGAAAAACTGTCCCCCACTCGGTTCTTCTTCTTGGGCTCAACTGCTCTCCTAGCTCTTCAACCTCCTCCCCACAGAGTAGGGGTTAAAGTCAGTTCATCACACATCACCTCTGTCACTCCTTCTTCCTGATGCTCTTCCACTACTCTGGCATGGGAATCCTCCCATGGAATGCAGTTCTTCATGAACTTCTCCAACACAGGCCCTTCCCACAGGCCACAGTTCTCCAAGTGCTCCAGCATTGGTCCTTCTGCCGGATGCTGTCCTTCAGGAGTGGACTGTTTCATGTGTGGGCCACAGTTCCTGCGAGAAAACTTGCTCCTGTGTGGTCATCTCTCTCAGGCTGCAGCTTCCTCCAGGGCATATCAACCTGCTGCAGTGTGGATCTTTCACAGCTGCAGGTGGATATCTGCTTCACTTTAGTCTTCCGTGAGCTGTAGGGAAACAGCCAGCATCACCTTAGTTTTCACCACAGGCTGCAGAGGAACCTCTGCTTTGGAGCCTGGAGCACTTCTCCCCCTCCTTCTTCCCTGACCTTGGAATCTGCAGGGCTGTTTCTATCACATTTTCTCACTCCTCTCTCTTCCAGGTGTTGCACAGCCTTTTTTACCCTTTCTTAAATATATTATCACAGAAGCACTACCAGCATCAGTGATGGGCTCAGCTTTGAGCAGTGGCAGGTCTATCTTAGGACTGTCTGTGTCTGACATGGAGTCAGCTCCTGGTCTTTTCTGACAGGGATCACCTTGTAGCCTAGCCACAACCAAAACCTTGCTACACAAGCCTAGCACTCTCTCCCTCTTAATTCTGAATGTATTACCCCTAGCACCCCCAGAATGCCCCAGGAAGCATTAGGTGCTACACAACACAACTGGGATGCGTTTCCTACCTCTTCTCCTTGCATTCCTCCCCACCAGAGTGATGAAGTGGGAGTGAGAAATGGTTAAAAGCCACTGCAGCAGAACGAAAGTGAAAGAACAGCTGCAGCTCAGTGTGGAGCAGCCAGAGGAGGGAGAGCAGGGACCAAACCCCATTTCCCAGAAGGTGGATGCTCCAGGTGTTATCCTCTCCCTTAGGGCTGCAGCAGATTGCAGCCTGGCAGAGTTCCCACGAGCAACCTGAAGCAGTTCAAGTAATCAACATCACAGGCTCAGCAACAAAAGATGTTTTCTCGTGTCAGTGACACTGTATTTCCCCCATCACAGAACTGGAGGATCTTGCTATATCTGGGACTAGAGAGCACACAGTGCACACGCTGCCAGAGTGTGGGTTGAGTTCTCCACAGAGCAGAGCCCCACCTCACTTAACTGAGATCTTTGGTCTGAAGAAGCCCACAGGATTAGACCCTTACTGAAAGCCTCAGTAATGTGCACTCTCAGACTGTACAATGACTCATAAAGAGAAACAAATTACTGTAATTTAGGATGTTTTGATTTCAATGCCAGAATTAGAACAATTCATTCCATTTCAATTGAAAACAGAAGAAACATGTGGTAGGTTTTCATTTCGCAGTGTTTTTAAGCATCTGCTGTTAACAGCAAGACTTTGCAGTGAAGGGCACAAAGCACTTTGACAAAAACACTTGGAAACACTTCCTGGGTCCATTCACTTGTCCCAGTTTGCAGTTTGTACACCCATGTTAGTTCAGGAGAATGTGAGAGGGTGGAGTCTTTTCATTGCCAATCAGTGTATCTTTTCCATGCAGAGTGCTGTCTACTGGCTTTTCTTCAGAGGAAAGGCTGAGAAAGTTAGGGTTGTTCAGCCTGAAGAAGAGAAGGCTCCAAGGAGACCTCATTGTGGCCTTTCAATACTTAAAACATTTTATTAGGACCTGTTGCAATAGAACAAGGAGTAATGGTTTTAAAGTAAAGGAGGGTAAGTTTAGGTTACATATAAGGAAAAAATCCTTTATAGTGAGGGTGGTGAGACTGGAACAGGTTGCCTAGAGAGGCTGTTGATGCCACATCCCTGGAAACATTCAAGGTCAAGTTGGATGGGACTCTGAGCAACCTGATCTAGATGAAAATGTTCCTGCTCACCATCTGGAGTTGGACCAGATGACCTTTAAAGGTCCCTCCCAAATCAAACTATTATATGATCCTGTGATTCTGTGATTCTATGATTCTATGAATAAGTGAACAGATTAATACTGGGCAGTGCAAGACTAGGGGCATGCACAGGGCAGCAACACCCTTGCCTGATAGAGCTGTGGAGTTCTTGCCATATTTGAAAAAGAGATTTTATCTGGAAGAAGTTTCTGTATCACCATGTGACTGATGAATGCAATCAATATCTAACACATATTCTAGTAAATAAGATACAATAGTAATGGGGTAAGAGTCATTTTAACTTCTTATACAGTACCAGTGAAATGTTATGGTGTCTGCCTCTCCCCAGATCTGCTGGAATTTTGCTACCATGTTGAGCATTCACCCCAAAATTATAAAAATCCAAGAAAATGAAAGGAAGGATTAAAACAGACTCATTTGCCCTAACCTAGCAATCTGCCTGTAAAATAATCACTCTCAACATCCTTTATGGTCGAAGAAGAATTTTAAGGCACATATCTCAGGGCAGTTGACTCCATTCTGGAGTTGCCTATTTCTCCCAGTTGTTATATATAATATATATAATATATAATATATAATCTCCCAGAGATTATATATATTCATTCAAATACAAATATTTATGGTTTAGATATTTTACGAGGTTAATTCTGTCTAGTAGTCTGTTCCTGCACCCCTGAGGTCTTTTCCCCTTTGTACATCATGTGTCACTATTATCAGCTTAATTGCTATACACACTACAGAAAACAAAGGAAGGTTGTATCTGTACAAAGGTTGTCTTGCTACAAAGAACTTCTTTGTGATCCATCATGCTGGCTGTGTCATTTACACAGCTCCTTCTCTGCCTTTTTCTTAACTCAGCCATGGTCTTAAGAAATTGCTCACAGTGCAGCCGTTTTTTCCTAATAGACCATTTTTATCCTTGCCCTTGATGCCCAGCAAAAAACAGTTTTAGCTAGCTTTGTTTTTGTGCTATTTTTCTTCACATTAATAAATAGCATATGGCTGCAATGGCAAAATGCGAAACACATGTTCAAATTATTTGAGTGTAAAATACAACCTATGCAGACAGTTAAAATACATTTATGTAAATGTATGTATATATGTAATGTGTATATATGTATAGTCCTAAGAGTTGAATGCATTTGATTATTCTCTACTGTTGTTCAGAAACTCTGGAGGAAGATTTATGTTATATTACTCCTTTCAGACTGGTGCATGGAATCTTCATAGATCTTAAACTGAACACTTTGTGACAGAGTGAATTAGGCTTTACTTTTATCATGTTTCACAGTTAAGTAAAATAAAGACCATTTGTAAGTCCTAGTGGAAGATCTATGTCGTGAATCAAGTGAAGAAACCTACCTTATAACTATCATCTGTACTGCTTCTGAACAAAATGTCAAAGTCTAAATTCCAGCTTCATTATCTCTGCTGCCAGTTGCTTTTGCAACAATTGACCTTGATTGTCTCTGGGAGATTTTCTTCTCTTTTGGTTTTTCCCAGTGTACTATTTGTCAGATCTTCTTCATCTTCCATCTCCCCAGTCCCAGTTTTCTATGTGGCACATTGATGTTTGTATCTTTCTTTCTTTCTTCCTACACTATTTCTTTCCTGAGTATAAATTTAACCAGTTTGTCCTTATTATTTGTGCAGCTGTCTTTCCTAAGCTGCTACTATCCAAATGAAAATCTCTGATATCTTTCTGAAAGTTGCCAGCCAGACATTGACATATCAAGCTCAGTATCTTAAAACAATACTTCTAATCTTCCTTTGACTGTTCTATCCTCTGTGCATATAGCCTTGATATCTTTGGAAAGCTTTCTTATCTTGCCAGTTACTCAAACTCTTCATCTGGAAATCATCTTTTTCTAACTGTGTATCTAGCTAGATCCATGCAATACATATGACTTGCAAACTCTCTGCACAATTCCTAAGGAATTTTTTTTATCCATTGTGAATCAAAAATACTTGTTCTGTGTCTTAATACTTTGAAATCAATTGGAGGAACATCTATTCTTTGACCTTGCAATTTGCCCTGCTTCAGAAGTCCCATCTGAAACAATGATAAGTTTTCTTTATTCATCACTTTAGCTGTCACTGCACAAAGAAATACGTGTTGCCTAGCATATGCCAGCAATTTTTTCACACAGAAACAACTTCATTCTGGAAACTCGTCCAGGAAACAACAGGAAACAACCTGTTTTACTGCTTAACTCTTTCAGTGTTGAAAGATCAAAAACCAACTCCAGCTAGCTCAGTCTCGTGGTTTGGGTGTAATCTCCTCTCATTCTGTTGGTTTTGAACAGTTCTGGTCTACCCAAAAACTATGTCTAGATGACTGTGTGACTGAGCCCTTGATATCAACTCAAACATGGCAAGATAATAATACATAAAATTGGTATCCACATCTGATGAAACTGTGCCTTTCAAATTCCTGCATGCGGGTGCAGTCCAGTGTCATGATACGTGATGGAGTCAGTAATGAATATCTGAGAGGTTCAGAGCAGCTTCCTCAACTTCCTCATGTTCATGCCAGCAATAGAGATATTTCTAGCACCATTTAGTCAAAGAGATGGCTTAGATCTTCCTTTCTTTAATCAGTATCAAAATCAGTAAGGAATCCTTACAAAGTCAACCACCCCATGACAGCAAGGAGATGGAGACTGAGCAAACAAAAGGAAGTTGAGGTGTTTTTTATCAATCTCTGTGACCTTGGGCTGAGAGAATTTATGTGTAGTCTCATTAGTCACCAAGGGCTGCTGTGTTCATGCTGGGATTCACTAACGAGAGGTGGCAGTTTCAGGTGTATGGACCACGTGAGCGCATTCATTGCAAAAGCCATGCAGATGACATGGAAAGGAAGGTGAATTAGACTAACCTGGTTGAGAGGGAGTAGTTATGCTCACAAAGGTCCATTACTTCTGAAAGCAAATTTAAGAAACTACATTACTACTGTTAGTGGCTTTCAGGCATTTCAGATGTGATTACTGACTTTTTCAGTGTGTCTGCTCAGTTTTGAGTAGACAAGAAGTAAAACAGCCTTCAGCAACGATTTTTCTCTCTTGTGAGAATGTTGATTCACAAATGCAGGTGGATAAAAGTCTGAGTGTCTGAAGCAGTTACCACTCCCAGATATTTGCTCTGATCCTCTATGGAGAACTGAAGGGTGTATTATGTCTTCCACTGCTGTGCAGAAAGCATGCTGGGCTTCCTGAACAGTGGTGGATCACATCTGAGTCACAAAGGGGAACTTGACAGTGCAGCCTGGAGCTTTCCCTGTGGCACCTGAGCTCTGTAGCAGTCCCAGTGAATTCAATAACCAAATCTCATGCTGTCCAATGTAGTAATGAAGCTAACTGGACAAGATCAACCTCTTTAATTGCATTACAGTCTTACACTCTCTAAAGGAGTATGTACTGTGGAATAATGAATTTGGCAGTTAGATTTCTGCATTATACATTTTGTTGTAACAAAGCATTTGAATGTAGACTTGCCTGCCTTTCTGCAGGAGAAGCAGATGTATTTGTTTTATGCTGAGTGGTTTATGAAATGAATGTTGCTGAAGACCTGAATTTCATGCAGTATAGTCTCAGGTGGGTGGAGGTTAATCACAAGAGCCAGGGAATATATGTCCTGCTTAGGACATCTCTTTTCAATCATTCATATTACATGAAGGCCTGTAAATTTCCAGCTATAAAGGCTGGGTGTGCATATGAAGAGCGAAATTAGGCTGCCATTTGCAAAGGACTTGAAGATACCTAGGTGCTATTGAAATACAGTTTACAGTTCATTAAACCTTCAGTAATTTTTGCTTTCCATAAATTAATATTTATTTTCTGTGATGAGGTAATAATAAGTACATTTCCCAAGTAAAATATTTTGCTGTGTTAGGTGAAGGACATGACTGAAGAAGACTTTAGTTGAATACCAGCACACCAAAAAATGGATTCACTTGTATATTTTTAATTAAGACTTATTCCATTTTTTTTTTTTGCTTTGAAATACAGGCAAAATATTAATACAAAGCCTCAGCTAGGAAGAAAAAAATAAAAAAACTCCAGTGATTTTTCAACTGGATACATTTTTGAAACATTATTGAGAGTACCACTAACCTCTCCAGAAAACTATGGAGAGTTTTCCTACTGCTTTTTTTATATTCTCCTCCTGGGTAACTGTTCTTATTTTAGTTTATTTCTCTTTCTTTTCATTAATACCCACCTGTCCCAAGGGTTCCTCTGCCCATTTAAAAAGAAAGACATTGGTAAACTTCCATGATACATTATTTAGAGCATCACAAATCATGGCCATATCATGAAAGACATTTGAGCTATTCCTTATGCCTCTTAGTTGAAAAAGGCTGCTTGGAAATGTGTCTGTACTTTAATCCTTGGGAACATACATCAGTAAACCAGAGACATGAACTGCAAAAATTCTTAATGGAAAGTAAAATAAATGTTTTATAAAAATAAGATATTATAAAAGTAAAGGTCAAATTCGACTTTTTTAGAGGCCATTATTTGTTACTAATAGAGGTTAAAGACCTGACAGAAAAAAAACAAAAACCAGACCAAACCAAACCAAACCCAACCAAACCAAAACAAAAAAACAACCGAACTCAAAACCAAACAGTCAGAGTTGACTTCCCTTTCCTTTAATACAGGCATATTTTGGTTGTTTCAGCTTGAGTGCCCCCCTTCTTCTCTCTGTGGCAGTTGGGAGAAACACTACTGAGCACAAGAATTTTTATTTTTTTTTCATAATTTGTCTTGTAGAGAAGATGGTTAGTAATGAAGCTCCCACTGAGATAAGAATGAGGAAGATTCACCAGTCTTTGAAAGAGAGACTCACTTCTTTCTTATTTAGGTGTTTGGCTTTGTAAAGATTGCAAACAAGGAAAATTTAGACCTAAGGAGTTTGCTTCAAGTTTCACGTATTTAAATAGCTCTTTAAAGGGAGAGTAGAAAACTGAGCATGAAAGTATGAGTGTTTGGAGCTTCCCTAAAATTGTATTTTTTAAATACCACTTAAGCAAATCTCTGGTAAGATAGGTTAGCCAAACACTGCTTTCAAGTCAGCTCAGAAGAGTGTTGACTCTCCCTCTTGATACGCATCAATGAAACTTTGGTAATTTTGGTACAATGGTCAGAGCAATCCTAGAAAAAGTAACATATCAATTGTACCCATTTAATCACAGTTTAATGTGACCAACAACACATCACTTGTTCTAGGGCATCTGAAACTAAAGCTACTTTAATACAAATAATTTTCAAAATCTGGAGTTCTTGATAGCAAGAACTCTTTTCCAACAGTTTGTTTATAATCAAAGTTACCACTGAAATTAACAAAACATTGCTGAAAAGTCTGTTAGATGGTATCGCTGCAAATTCATGCCTCAGTTGCATCCCCTAAGTCTCAGGTGAGAGGGGAAATACTTTACTGATTGTGTCAGTAAGCCTCCTCTGTTGTATCTCACAGCTCCCAACCCACCCACCATTCGAGAAGAGCTCTGTACAGCTTCATATGACACCATTACTGTCCACTGGACATCGGACGATGAGTTCAGCGTGGTCTCTTACGAGCTGCAGTACACCATCTTCACTGGACAAGCTAATGTTGTTAGTAAGTATAAATCTTCTCTTTTGTAGTTCTGTTTCCTTACGGTTTCTCTGTAAACCAAGTGCCTTTAAATATAAATGTACTCCTATATCAAGAACAAAAAGGAAAAAAATGTTTTCTAGAAAGATTTAAAGCCACAATTTTAAATCCAAATCAATAATGTTTTTAAAAGGTTTTAAAATTCAGAATTAATTCACTTAAAATTTCTTGTGTCTTTTCTAGGAGTGCCATATATTGGGAGCTTTCAAAGACTAAACCCAGCTCATATTCCCAAAGGCATAAGTATTGTCTATGATAGCAGGACTTGTCTCTTGCATCCTAAGTCCCTTGTTGCAGATGTAGCAGGTTCAAAGACCTCAGATCCATTGTCTGCACTAATCAGGCATTTGGGAGCCTGTGTAGAACTGGTCAGTAGGTAGCACTGCAGCCCCCTTGTCATTAAGATAAACTTGACTTTACCCTTGTCAGAAATACAGATTAAGGCCTTCCTCTGATTTTTATTGTCTTCATGACTACAAAGCATAGGTCTCAATTAGTGTGCTAAAGGCTAGGTCAGAAGACATCAATGCTTACATCAATGGAACAACAATTAATATTATAACTTTTTTGACTTATAATGACATTAACAAACGTTGTCTACTTTGTAGTATAGCACATTTTTTATCAAATACACTCTATATTTTGAAACTGTGATTTTCTTTAATGACAAAATTTACTGACTATTCCTTGGATTTTTAATTGTTAAATAATTATTCCTCTAAGAAAAAAGTACTGTCTAATCTTTGGTCAGGAAGTTGACACTTCTGGTTCAGAGTTCTGCAATCACTGGGATCATTGACTATGAATTTGGAGCAGTCATTCAGCTTCTTCCTTTTCCCTTTTAATGGGAATACCACTAACTGACACATACTTGCTTTAAGAAACAAGGATTATGAAATTAATCAAATCAATCTAAAGGTGGAGTTTGTTTAGTCAATGTATACGTAGACTAGGAACTCACTGCCACAGAGGGCTGTTGTGTTTTTGAGTTCAAGAGATGCCTGGACAGATCATACATGAAAAGTCCACTGAGCACAATGAAGTGCAGAGACTTCCTTCTGGCTCAGGAAGTCCCAGAGCTGTAAGCTCTTGAGACCTGGGAGACCATGGTGAAAAATAGTTAGTGTGTGCTTTCTTGGTTCCTTAACATCCTCCTATGCCCTCACCTTTGTCCACATCAAATGCCCTGGTCCCACACTGAGCTAGGTAGGGTTAGTTCTGAGCCAGTGCAGAAGTGTTATTCTTCTTGGAAAATTTGTTGAAATACTTTGGCGAAAGTCCGTGCTGTGGACATGCTTACATGCTTTATGTCAGTGGAAAAATGGTCTATGCCAATTTTCAGTACTGAGCCAAACTCTCACACTGACTCCTCTGCTGCTGTGTTCACCTCATTTTCTCCATCGCTAACAAGGAGTTTGTTTTCCAAACCATATGAAAAGATATCTGAGAATTCATGTGCTGGCATTTTAATAGCCATTTTTAAGTACCATACTGTGAACGTATTATAGTATTCAGGATTGACTGAAAAATAAACTAGATTATTGAAAATCTGATGAATGTTTTGACAAAATCTCCATTTGGTATTTCCCTTGACAGCCTGATTTTGAAGAACACACAGTAAAATTTAACATTGCTGGAAAGACCAAGTAAACTTCAACACATGCTCCTACCTCTGAGCAAGCTGGATAAGGGAAAAGTCTAGTAGTAATTTTGAACAAATTGAAGCAAGGTATATAAGGAAGGAAAATCTTCACTGATTAATCACTACTAAGCAGAGACAACTTAATGATACAACAGTACTTCCCTTGTTTTCTAGCCCATTTTTGTCTATGGATTTATGCTAGACTAGTCAATTATTGGCACTGTATGCAAATGACAGCAGTAAAAGGTGTGCCATTTCCATACTTTTGTGATGTAGGGTTTTACTCTTTGCTTACTAGGGAATAAATAACAAGATATTTCATATTTAGGCTGTATTTTAGGTTTCCCATGTGGAGATGAAAGCTTTGATCTGTAAAACATGTATCAATTAGTCTGCTTTCAGAGATGCAATATAATTTTCAAGCATAGCATGAAGTGCTTAGTGTGAAGTCTGAACTTTCACTTTAACACATTGTAAAAATGGTGTAATTAAAAGTTTGAAGAGAAAACAAATTAACACTGTAAGAAACTTTGTTTACAAAATGCTCTGTAGACCTTAAATGAAGGTAGAACAAGGTTAAAGAACTGACACTTTTTTTTTATTTTTCTCTTTTTCAATGCAGATATCTCTTAGCAAATATCCTGGCTGTTACATTCAATTTAATTGAGAGCTATAATGTTAACCAAAATTAAACACATGCATATAGAATTATATGTGGAAGGCCTTTCTGAATGTCATAAACCTTTTTTTTTAAATCTCGATATTTAATATAGACTTGAACACCTCCAATGATGATGTTCCCACCTGCTGTAGATCTGCCCAGGTTTCTAACATGTGAGACTCTCCCAGTTTGTTCCAGCTTACACTGGTACTGGAGATTTGCCCACTAACATCATAGAATGATAATGGAATCACTTAGGCTGGAAAAGACTTGTAAGATCATTGAGTCCAACCATTAACTTAACACTGTCAAGTGCACCACTAAACCATGTCCCTAAGTACCACATTGGCATGTCTTTTAAACACCTCCAGGGATGGTGACTCAACCACTTCCCTGGGCCTTTACATGAAGAAATTTTTCCTAATATCTATTCTAAACCTCCCCTGGGGCAACTTGAGGCCATTTCTTCTTGTCCTGTCAATCCTATCCTGATTTTACTCAGAACACTGCCTGGATGTTTATTGACTTTGTTGCATTCTATTCTTTGTCCTGAAGAAGGATCTAATCTCCCAACACTTATTATAAATGGCTTTCCAAGATTGTTCTTAGAATATTGGAGCGTACCTTATTAGCTCCATTGAACACAGAGAGCTGCTGCCACTGCAGCCTTCATGTTTTGATGAACTGAAGCTAGGTGATTTTTTTTAATCCTGTTTTAATGAAATAGACTTTGGGTTAGCACAAATTTCTTCCTATGTATGGCATTTGCATGCTTTTGCATGTAACTGTATTTTTATTTCTCTGTTGTATCCTCAAAAGTTTCCATTAGTATTGCATGTTGCCTCTAGCAGATAATGTAAACAGGTTCATAGACTGCCTTCAGTTCTGTGTTTTTGTGGCTGTGAATTAGTCACCAGGGAGTAGCTAGAGTACTGCATTAAACCAACAAGCTTTTTCCCCCGAGACAGTAGGAATCACTTTGCATACATATCCACCTACCGTGCTAATGGAGGCTGTTATTTTAGAATCTGTTTCTTAAACCACATAGCCAGCCTGACTGCACTTTCCAGTCCTCAGTATATTTCCCCCACCAGAGGCATATATCATTCAGAGATTGCTAAGAATTCAGTAACAAAAACAAGCAATGCTATGTTTTTCTAGTATATTTTCTATCCAACATAATCAACTATATTCTTTTTTATTAACTGAAAAATTGGAAAGTTTACATTTGATGGAAAAGGTCCAAATAGAGTATTTCATTTGAATCCTATTTCATACAGGAAAGATTATTTCCAAATGTGGCCAAACTGCTTGGCTATTCAATGTTTGGCAGCTCTGTTCTGTGCTTAAGAGCAGTATGGAACTTTAGATTAAGCAGGCTTTAACTAAAGCAGTTGTTCTCAGAGTTATACCATTTGGACATTTGCATTTCTGAGATGCAGCTAATCACCTGCAATCTGAATATGGTAAAGGCTTTTAAAATTACTTTGTCACTAGCTAGCTAACATGCATTATGACTTCATTATCCTGTTTCAATAAATTTTCAAATATTCATTGAGTATGCCTTTTTTAACATATTTGCTATAATGTGCTTCAGGAGGGTTCAAATTTAAAAACCCATTTTTTTCTAGCTCTGATACAAGATGTCCACGAAAAATGTGTCTCTTTTTTTTAACAAAAAGCAGTAAATACTTCTCTCTTGGTGGTAAAGGGAATCAGGGTTAGTTAGTTATATAGTCTAATTACAAAACTTAAGGATACAGCGTACTATTGTCAGAACCTTTTCACTGTTACATGACTCCTTTTGCTATGAGACAGGATAAAAATTTTTGAAGGATCCAAGACAATTAGGAGCCCAAGCTTTCATGAAAAACAGTGAATTTATGATTCACCTATCAATTTTTTAATATTCTAACTTTTGTCTCTTTCTGGAAGTTCTATTTTATTAAAATATTCCTTACAATCTTCAGATTTATACAGAAGATTTTAATATTTTTTTAATGACACAAAAGCAAATTTGGGATAAAACCAGGAAAACTGCTTCTTGAAAATAATTTTTATTCAAAGCATTTTAAAATAATTAAAATGCTCAAGTGATTAAATAATCTTCCCATGACTTTGGTGCTCCTCTTCCAGTTTTCAAGAAGATATCTTTTATTAAAATCTACCAGTGTAAATTTTAGGAGGATTTACACCCTGTGATTTTTCCCGTCTGTTTTTTAAATTACATCAACAGCCAACACCAGGGAAATATCTTTACAAATTATTATCTCCAGACTCTGAGAAACTTGTTTTAAAAACTCATATATCCTGTACGGACATCACTGTGCTCACTGCACCATTCCAGGATGTAATTTAAATTCTCCACATTTTTGTTAGGCTACAGTTTTAAAATACATTGTTTTACCATCTGTGTAGCCCTGTAAAAAGCCCTGGGTTTTTGAAACAAGAAACCCGAATGTAGCCTGGATTAGGATTGGGTACAATAGGAGACCCTTAGCTCCTGCTGCTGCTCCAGTGAAGAGATGTGTCCTTTTCCACTTCACCTGCTGCCACCAGCAGGGAGCTGAGAGGGCAAACACTGATCCGGAATGCCAGTGTGACCAGGCTACTTGCTCATTTCCCTGAGCCCTCTTAATCATATTCTTTTGTATGCAGAGAAGAAAGGCTGTCCTGACAGGGCATATCTGGAGACAGATTCTTTTGATGCAGTGACAAATTATTCTTTCATACTTAAAAGCTTAAATTGGCTGCCAGTGGTAACTATTCTCCATTTTGAAGGAGTTTGGACTTGTAGTTTGGCATCATCAAAACTTCATTCCTAAGATTTTTGATTCAAAGTACAATTTCAAGCCTGTTATCAAGTATCTCACAGTCAGGAAGCACAAGGACATATCATGAGCCCCTTGATGCATAGGCAAGAGCTGAGTTTGTTGAGACAGCAAGGTTTGTCAAGCAAAGTAACCAAGTCAGTTGCTGCACATCCAACATTCATTGTACACCAGTAGTCTGGGATGCCTAAGACTGGAAAAATGAAGAAAAGAAACCCAGAGTATCTTCTGTCATCAAAGAGAATAGAACATTCCCCTGGAACATAAGTTAAAGGGAGGGTTCCCAATTCTCTCTATTGACTGTGCAGAGAGTTTAGGTACATAAGGTCCTTAGTGATTATTGGCTACACATAAATACACCTACACAGGAGGAGAGTGTAAACTTAAGAGGAGATTCATAGCAATGCAACAGTTGTACCTTTACAGTCCTTCATATACTTATTTAGGTCAAAATTTTATACTTCGTTAAGGAGCAATCAGTCTCTGGGGGGTATTGTAAAAAGTGTAATGCAAGCCTGAAAAATGTACCCATTAGAGAGTTGTAATGACTAATACAAATCCAGTTTAGACATGAGTTAGCAAAAATCTGGGCATTTCTGTGTCTGCATAAGGGTTAGTTTATATATGGCTTATGTATATCATAGAACTTTGCTTTCAAAGTGTGCTTGTGGGTGGAGAAGACATTTCTAGGATTACTGTCTGTATCCATCCCACTTACTGTCATATGTTATTTGTTAACCCATCAGAGGCATCTTAGTTAAGGATTCTTTGGTCATCCTGTACTTCATCTAAAATCCAGTGCTTCATTTTGTTATATTTGAAATTAATATTTTTTGCAATAGTACCTATGAGTCCAGTAAGGAATGGTCTCAATGCAAAATCATTGTGGTAGTTTAGCTATGGAACAGGTGGGCCTGTACTCTAATACCCATGGCAAACTGGGGAAAGATGAGGTTTCCTCTGAGCAGTCAGTGAAATATGTCAAGAAGCTGGTTTTTTTGCTTCCTTTCTTCCGCTTAAGAAACCCATTCACACACAGCCTAAGAAAATAGGTAAGATTCAGAGTTTATGGTTTAGTGAAAGAAGACATGGACTGGTGTTGCTACAAGCAGTTTACTACCAGGCCCAACTGGGGTTACCATGAGGATAACACTGGGTTCTTTTTCTTCATGAGGAAGGCAGATGATTGCTCTATATGACCTAGTTTTTCAATAGTCTTGAGAAAAGCAGTGCTGCAAGGTTGCTTTTCTGTGCTGCTTCTATTCACGTATAACAAACAGTTAGAATCTCTTGTAGCTGATATTTAGGGAGGTTAAGTGTAGTCAGATGTTACTACATGTCACTTGGATGCTCACTGGTTGGTGCATGAGGAACATACTAGAATTCTTTTTTTTCCACCCACTTTACACTAAGAAACTGCAACAAAGAAATGTTGTCATTCTGGTAAATCATGGTCCAAAGACCACAACCCATATGTGAGTTCAGCCAGGGGCTTAGGCTTCCAGACTTCAAATTGGGGTGATGAAAGGAGAGTGACTCATGTCGCATGATTTTAGACAGCTGAAGTTAGGGATCTCACCTATGATAGTTACCCAGGCTACTTCTGTGGACAAGAAAAGAGAGGTACTTGTGGCTGGAAGGATGTTCACATGTGGGGAAGTGAAAGAAACTTGTTACTGAATTCTGCCTCAGCTCAGAATCCAGAAAAATAGGTTAGGCATCATAGCTCGTCATTAGATGGCAAGATAATATGAATCCAACTTGAAACTGTGCTGCAGTTACCCGTTTGCACAGCAGGATGAATATCTACCTGCCTCTTGAGGATGCTTTGTAATGCAAGGGAATTTTGACACACAAGCTTCATTATTCTTAGATTGATATTTGGAATTTGAATTCTGTTTCTAATGGTATTTTGTTATGAAGAACACATCCCAAATTAGGAAGGAATCTTGCAGTATGCTTATGAATTGTCTATGAGTCTGTAAAAACCTGTATCACAGGTCTGTTTCTTTCAAGTTTTGTATTCATTAGCCTTTTAAATTTTATTTTACATAAAGGTTTTGTATTGTCTGATATGCGGAGCTGAAATTACTACTGAGTTCTCTTTATTACTTACTGGTTTACTGGTAAAACATTAATCAAAAAGTGAAACTGTCTTTAAATAAAAACAACAGCTTTCATAACATATTCTATGCGCAGTAAAGGCAGAGACCAAGAAGGCTGTCAGGTTCCTAATCCAGTCAAGCATTTCTCTATTAAGTTTTCCAGACTTACATATGTACAGACATGCGTACACTTCCATCTGCATCTATCTTTTTCTAGCTGTGTAACCATGTAAAAGGCTGTGAATATATACTCTTCATGAATGTTAAATTTTTTATTTATGTAAACATTTATAATACGAGAGCTATAAGACTGGGGATCCATCAGACCAGGAGCTGTTCCAAATGTAGAATAAGTAATATGGGTGATTGACTGCCAATGCAGTTATACCACAGTAGGAAAAAATGTATGTCAATTAATAAGTTAATTTTAATGGAGTATTTTCCCTCCCTTATTTTACTTAATTCCTATATATTATACTTCTATGGTTGTCATCAAATGTACCCAAGAACTTTTATAAATGTAAAATTTGCCAGATCTTTCCCAGCTGGCATCTCAGCACGAGGACATAAATCAAAAAGTTGTGTGCAATAAATTTACTGGCTGAGATTACTTTCTAGCAAAGTCTGACATGTAAGAATCAAAGCTTTCTCTGAAGACCATTCTCTACCCTGTTTGGCTTCCCATGATTTGCTTCAGGTTCTGAAGAATGCATACCTGGCGACTGTCAGCAAAGGTGCCTCCCCAGTCTTCCTGGCTTTATTGCTTATGTTAGTTTTCTGAGGCTTAAACTGAGTTCATTAATCCAAACAGTAGATTGATGGGATCGTCATAATCCTCTAGCTCTTAAGCAATAAAGAATTCCTTGTGCTGGGATATGAAAAATCTCAGACTGCTAGTATCTCCACTGAGACATTTCTTAAATGCCCATTTTTTATGGTTGACTTCACATAGCAGGAACTTAAAAGGTACCATGGCTGAGGGTTGATGAAATGAGTTAGTGGCATTAAGTAGTGGCTCACTAAATGTAATAACACTTTAAAAGGTATAGAAGCAAAATTCATATTGGTCGTTGGGTTCCTGGGAATGCTCTAAATGTCCCTCTGTTACAAAGTGTTTAGTGTGTTATGACTGATGTGCTCTGTTTGAAATTGCAGGTTTATGCAACTCAGCCGACAGCTGGATGATTGTTCCTAATATCAAACAAAACCACTACACGGTGCACGGGTTACAGAGTGGCACTAAGTACATCTTCATTGTTAAGGCCATTAATCAGGCAGGCAGCAGGAGCAGCGAGCCTGGCAAACTCAAGACAAACAGTGAGTAATGTGAGATCCAGCATGCATGCGCTCTTTCTGGCCTTCCTTTTTAGGTTTGCTCCTCAAGATACAAGAGCACAGAGCAGTTTAACTTGTTAGAGCAGTTTAACTTGTTTAAAGTGCTTCCCACACTGAAAGCCACTTCTTTAACTCAATTCGAGAATGTCAGAGTCTTCGGTAGTGCAGAAAATCCTTTTTTTTTTTTGAGAGAGAGATGCATCTGTTGTTTGGTCACTGGAAATACCACATAGGAATAGAGCCATCACATGTCAAATGGTTAAAAATACTCTTTTGTGAATTTGTTTTGATATCCTCTCTATTCTTTTACCTCTACAAAGCAAAAGCTTTTCTTATGTTTGCAAGAAAACCTTTTATTTTGGTGTAGTGTTTAGAAGATAATTTCTGGTCTAATTTTATCCACCAAAATTATATCTTTTTAGGACACTGGAAAACTTCTTAGTTTTATCCACCTCAGTTTTTTATGGAGTTTAGCAAGGTGGTAGAGTAGTCAGAGATCCCACTTCAAAAAAACAATGGTTATACAAATTAATAGCAGATGTAGAATAACAATTTTAAGACTCGTTTTCAGCTGTTTTCTTCTTGTGTCTCAGCCAACATCTCAGTCATGTAGTCATTGTGGGCAGCTCTGAGGGCTGGAAAGAAAACACTGGGATTTATGCATCCTCTGAAACCTGCTTATTGTAGGGGGGTGCTTGAAGAGGGGCAAAACTGAATGTTACAAGAACAATACTGAAGAGAATGGCACGTACAGCTTTCTGATTTCTCCCTTTCTGCTATTAACCTGTGCAATGTGACTAGACACAATTCAATAGAGAGACATCCTTCAGATACTGCTTCAGCACACAAAGGCTACTAACCAGTCAGAGAGGCAGGCCATGCATATGTTACTGCTACCAGGTGGTAAGAAATAACCCCCAGATACTTTCCATTGGGTTTATTTTATAATACATAATTAAATGCACATTGCAAAAGTAGATAACCCTGAACAATTTACATCTTACTTGAAGTACATGTGCCAATGCCTCACACAGACTTCATGAGAGTGCTTGTTTTCATTTTCTGTGCATGTCATCAAATCTTCCAATTACATGTCTTTCCCCTTGAAATAAAAGAGAGTAAGAAGGGGAAAGTGCTTTGCTGGATTACTTGTGGAGTCATACTTTTCTGGTTGTCTCCTGGTGGAGGTAAATGATCTTTCTGCCTTCTGACACAATAAGCAAGCCTGTCAGAATTGTGGTGGGCTTTATATATCTAGAGGGTTCAGTTTACCAAATAGCTTCCGGTTATTGTCTACAAATCTTGTGCTACAGCCCAAGATACTTGCCAAAAGCAACAGCCTCAATAATGTTATTACACCATATTATTTGGACCAAGTTACAGTTCACTTCCTTCTTTTAATGCACAGTATCCAATACCACATGGGCATCCTTCCAAAGCAATCCTGAATTGTTGACTGTGCTTGTTATAAGTAAAGCTGTGAGTGAATGAAGAGACAATGCTAGTGTTTCTTCTTATTTTTAAACTCATTTTGTGGGATTTGAAATCATACTTTTTGTAGGAATAATGAAGATGTTATTATGGAGCCCTATCCCTAAAGAATTAATTGAACACAATTTATTCTAAATCTAATATGCTCTGAAAAAAAAGCAACCCTCAGACCATTATTAGCATGTATATTGGTTTCAATTACATGCAAGAATCAGAATATTCTGGTTACCTCTAGGTCAGAGATAAAGGACATGATGATTATGCAGGGCTCTTCTCAGGGATTATCGACACAGGGAAGTCAGTGCACAAAGAAATTGACAGTAAACTGACAATGCAATGCAAACGAGCTATTGCAGGGATCAGAATAGGTTAGTCTATCTCAAGAACACTTGAGAGGAGGAAATTAATATGGTTATGTAATCTTGCAGGTTTCTTAGAGGCTCACTAATCCACTCTCCTTTTCAAAATCAAAGCCGAGTCATCTTTGCCTCTGTGTCTCTAGGTCAACCATTTAAACTGGACCCCAAATCTGCTCATAGAAAATTGAAAGTGTCTCATGATAACTTGACGGTGGAACGCGATGAAACATCCTCCAAAAAGAGTCACACACCAGAGCGATTCACAAGCCAAGGGAGCTATGGAGTAGCTGGCAACGTGTTCATCGACAGCGGGCGGCATTACTGGGAAGTGGTTATAAGCGGGAGTACGTGGTATGTATATAAAAATATATGTGAAAAAAGCACTAGTTCACACCATGCATAAACTGGCATCGTTTCTCTGATAGAGACCAGTAGCAGAAGCATGGGGAAGAGTATGAGAGCAGGCCAAGCATATATTTTCAGATAGTTTGTCAGACTATTTTCCCAGTCTCCAATGCTTTTGGACTCTGGAACTAAATCTGTCACATTAAACATCTTTATATTTAGCAGTCTTCACAGGAGTTTTACTCCATGTCTGGGAATGATTGTTTTTTTGAACCCATGTACAGTACATTTTGAAAGCAAACTTTGTAAATGTGATCATTTCTCTACTAAACGTGAAAGATTTCCATGTCCTTCAGTAAGAAAAAATAAATAAAAATGAGGACAGTTTGATGATCCAGTTCCACAGGGACAGAGATCGGATTTGCTTCTGGGGAGGGGATGTGGAGCAGCAGAGCTGTAGGTCTGTGCCCCAGGGTATGAAGCAAGGGGAAGGAAATAGAAGAGTGCTTTCCTCCACTTCTGAATGATCCTCTGTGTCATACGAGGGCAGATTTCCAGAGGCCTTTAGTCAATGGAAGAGATGTTATCTTTTGGTATTCAAAGGCATCATGATGAAGGTTAGTGGAATGGAAAAATGAGTAAGGTCTTCAGGTATTACCCGCTGTCTCGAACAAGAAAAATGCTGTTTGTCTGTGTCAGTGCTAAGAAATGGAAAAAAAGTAACTTATGGCACATTAATCTCTGTTGGTTGAAATCCCAACAAATACTGCAGTGTCTCTAAAATGTGAGGAACTTTGAAATTTCTGTTATATATGACAAATCAGGTATTTGTCCTCAGTGTCCAATAATGAGAACATTTTCACAACCCTTTTATCCTGCACATCTTGCCATAAATTATGGTTTCCAGAGCAAATCTCTTCACCTATATTGCTTCACTTGGCCAGAAACCCAGTCTCAAAAATACTAATTTGAATCTGAAAACTACACCAGCATCTGGCAAAACATTTTTGAAAATCGCAAAATGTTTTTTTTAATGTGTCCTTGATGTTTACTCTTGCATGCCTTCTTCTGGACCATATATAAAAGGAACAAGGAGAGGTCGGATTAGCTGACAGTCAGCAGGGTACCTTAAAATCAGTTAATTCCTCTGCATTCATCTGTTGGAAATGGAAGTTTGGGGCCAGTGATTTCATAGAACCATAGAATCAGCCAGATTAGAAGGGATCTCTGAGATCATCAAGTCCAACCCTTGATCCACTACCACCATGGTTACTAGACCACTCTGAGCTGCTGAGTACTCAACAATCTTCCTTTTGAATACCAGAGATAAGCACTCATAAAAATTGCCGTAGCTGCCAAACTAGAAACAATACAATGAGTTTCCCTGATCTCTCAAACCCAAAAGAGAGACAAAGAAAAACATTAATTAAGCCTATGCAGGTATTGTGGTGAAACATCACTTAACAAGAACATAAACCAGCAGCAGTAAGAGGCCGAGGCATTCCAGTGAGTCCTCTGGGCTAACATTTGACTTCACAGAGAGACTAACATGGCTGGAAGCATTTGTTTCCTTGAGATGTTCTTTTCTTTTGCAGGTATGCTATTGGTATTTCCTACAAGTCAGCACCGAAGCACGAGTGGATTGGAAAGAATTCTGCCTCCTGGGTGCTTTGCCGCTGCAATAACACGTGGGTGGTGCGGCACAACAGCAAAGAAATCCCCATCGAGCCTGCCCCTCACCTCCGGCGGGTCGGGATTTTACTGGACTATGACAATGGCTCCCTTGCTTTTTACGATGCTTTGAACTCCTTACACCTTTACACTTTTGACATTACTTTTGGGCAGCCAGTGTGCCCCACGTTCACAGTGTGGAACAAGTGTTTGACCATTATAACTGGCTTGCCTATCCCTGACCACCTGGACTCCTCGGAGCAGCTCGCATGACTGCTAAAAGCCAAAAGGTAGGACAACACATCTTCCCAGGGTGGCCAGGCAGCTGCCTGCAGGAGCTTACCCGGAGCTGGTGGACCTATGTGGCATCCTGGCCATCGCTGCCAAATTTGGCCAAAACTGAAAAGGAGAGAATATCTCTTTCTGTGTACTCTGTGAGGAAGAACAAGAGGTGGCTTTAAAAATATCTTGGAACTTTCTTTTGCAGTTGGTTTTGTTTGGTTGGTTTTGTATTTAGTCTCTTACTGGAAGATTTATAAATTATTTATAAAAATAAAAAAAAAAAAAAAAAAAGTGCAAACCTGGTTTGGACACCTGGAAAATTACTTTTTTTTTTTTCCTGCACATTGATGGCCCTATTAATTAAACTTTCATCAACCTTTTGAATAATTTCATTTTACAGTGGATAAAAACAGGAAATCGGAAGGATGAAAACTGCGCAGTGGACAAGTCAGTATACTGCAGATTCTACTCGTACCAACATTAGTGGTCTCATTGCCAGCCTTATTGAGTGTGAGATCTCCCAGTTTCTACTTTGCACATGGAAGTGTGCAGACCAAAAGAACAGAAATAAAAAAGAGAGCCAGCCAACACAGCAAAAGAGTAAAGTTTAATTTACTTCTGTTCACAGGGCAGTGCTCTCTCAGTTCATAAAAAACATGTGGAATATCTCCTAGAAATGTGAGTGGATAAATCATCTGGTGATTTATTTTATTGATGGCAACATTCCCATCTACCAGTGCTTCACTTTCGTCTTTGGGAAATATTATAGAATCACTGAGGATGTGGGAGACTGATACCATCTCTGAGAATCAGCAACACTGGAGGGGAGCAGCCAATCCAAGGTCTGACTGTAGACTAATTTGATAAAGCACGGCATCATTTAAGGATTGATTGTAATAGAAAATGTCACGGTTCTGATGGTAGACATGTGAATGCTTATTGCTGATTTTACAAGGTTCAACATAGCAAGCCCAGCCAACAACTCGGAAGTGAGACTTGCACCACTTTACCATTGATTTTAAATTAAATACAAATGTTTCACTGTCATACACTGTATAGTGTCTATAACAAAGCAAGGAAGTCTGTTTTACATGTGCTGTATGGAGAAACAATGCAGCTGGAGTGTGCTCATAGTTATTGTCCTGGGTTGTTTGGGAAAGCACAATTCTCTTTGTGAATGAGGAGTAAAGAGCAAGCTTTCAGCAGCAGTAGGAATCTGCATGGGCAGACCTGACATTCATCCTAGTGTTGGTAGATGAGCTTCAGTGAAGGCAGTAGAGGTTGTATGTACTTTATCTCAAAGCTGAATCAGGTACATTTTTTCCTGTTTCCCTTCTACAGAATAGAAATCCTTTGTAATTACTGCAATGCTTATAAATATTCATTTTGGGAGATGCTTGAGGCATATGACAACTTAAAAAGAATGGTTTTCCTGTAGTGTTTTGTTGTTACTATGCAAGTGGTTCAAATCTGCCTGTGTAGAGAAAGGATAAATGTAATATCAGCTTTAAGAAAAGATTTACTCAGTAATTTATAACCATGCTTTTGGTGTCTTTTGGAAAAGATGCCTTAATGCACTTTGTTCACTAACGGGTCCAAAATAAAATGGTCCCAAGCTCAGCTTCAGATTTCTAAAATACTGATTCTCCCAGTAAAGGACTATATTACAATTTGCCTTCTGATGATATAAAAAAATTTATGAGCAGGATGAGGAATATGTACATGCCTATCTGGTTTTTTTCCTTTTTTTTAGTAGAAAATGAATGCCTGTCCATGTTCCTTTGATTTCCCTTTATGTGTCATGATAACTGCTGAATTAAATAGAGAAAAATCTGGCAGTGCATTGCTGGTACCAGGGCTTTCAGATGGGCAGCATCCCATTGTTCACAGGCAGGAGCCACTGATCTTTCCAGAGTAGACAAAAATAAGACAAAATGTGTACACATTGTGAACTGCAGCATTTATCATACTGTCTTTAATAATCAAGAAATGTGTACCCAAAAATTAAAGAGTAAATAAGTTCCCAAACATTACATTTTACAATTGAATACAATGTTACTGATAGAATCTGATATATACTGCCCAGAGGATCTGACCTGGGATGTTTGGGAGATAGCTGAGATGGTATGAAAATTTTTATAAAATGAGTTGACAGGAGATGACTGATGCAAAGCAGTGATAAAAATATACATGAAGAAAGGAGTTTTAATCTAGGCTTATTGCCAAGTTTCTGCCTAAAAGGAAAAGGCATATTAGCAAATAGCATGTAGCAAGACTATGTATCTTCTCTTTTGCCACAAACATTAAATCTAGAAGCTGATTTCAGAGGTGGATAAACTGAAAACACTCTTCAGTGTTTAGCTATACAATGTTCGCAGAGATTGAGCTGGACGGAAGCAATACCATGAATTTGGAAAGGTCCCAAATGATCTCATGTATTTTCATTGTAAAGATAGGCCGTGATTCTAAAGACAGATCAGGGTTTTGGCCAATGGAGGAAGAATGGTCTGTTATCTACAGGCCTTGCTGAATCATTTTTATTTTAACACAGAACATTTCATTTGGAGCTAAGCCACATTTCTCCAATGGCCTATTAACTCAGTCAGTACTTTTTGTGCATATATGTTTGTGTATGTATTTACACATATGTATGGGTATACACACCAGTATATGCACAAATATGGTGTATACGCATACATACGTATATACACAGACAAAGCGACAGCAATTAGTCAGGTATTCCTTTTTTGCTTGTTTCTTGAACAATTTCATATTCTGTATGATGATGAGGAAACAAGTTTGCTATGAATGGTGTTCTTCTGGACATTTTTTAACAAACAAAATCTGTTTATTTTGCGATACTTGATTCAATGCCTGATTAATCAATAAAAACATTCATTTGAAAATGTAGCTTCTGTGGTCTGTGGCATTTTGCATGGTCCATAGTAATGAACTGAAATCTGAGGGAACAGTAATCCTTGTATAAAAATAAAATATGGTCCTTTAATGTAGCATGCGGTCTTAGATGAGGGGTTTTCCCTTACTTTTGAAAGTTTTGTGACTAGGAATGAGGTAGCATTGTATCATGCTGTGTTTAACAAAGGCAGGTTTTTGAGGAATAGTCTGCTGAAATGCAAGCAATGAATGTGGTATATAAAACTTGTGTTGGTATAATGATTGTTTCAAAGGTGTATTTAATACCCAAGTTGGGATTCAGCAGAGTTAGAGCAAACAATAGCACAATGTCTTTAGAAGATAGTAGCAGCTCAGAGTAGTCTTGAGCTTGAGGTAATGGAAGGGCGGGGGACTTTTTTCTCTGAGGCCAGATAAGATTTTCCATGTGTTAGACTTCCATGTGTTAATGGACATCTAATAGAGAAAAAAAATAATTCACAAATGAGCTGTGTGTCATAAATTATTTAGTAGACTGTCTTCAGCCCACTGTAGTTTCCCATTGTTGGTTCTCAGAGAGCAATAAACTTGCTGCATTTTCTGCCATGAGTTTATTCTTTGTCCGTTTTGAGTGTCCCATTTTTCAACTGCTCAGCAAAGACACTCCCACTGAGCCGTAGGTCCCAAGGGTAGGAAGCATGAAAATCCCTCAGGTCTAGGTACAGCGTGAAAAGCAGGAAATCTGCAAGTGCAGGTGAAAACACATGCATGTTCTTCATTATTAGCAATAGTAGGTCATCAGACAGCAGCGTGCATCATCTGTTTTTATCCCATGTCATAATTGCAAACACTATATTCTTTGCACGTTAGAAAATGCAACAGGACACTATTGACAATGCAAATTAAAGTGTCAGCTCATTAATCAGTTTGTTTTGAGATGACCAGTATTTATAACACTATGAAAGACTGTGGGAGATTTCATTAAAATATTATTTAATATCTCACACAGTATAAGTATTTCTTAATTATTCTGATAAAGCAGATTTCTAGTAGTCACCAGATTCTGCTTTTAGTTGCAGCAGCCCAATTTTCAAATAAGCCCATGCTCCAAAATAAAATGAGGATTGCTATTGGCTCTCATGGGTATCACCAAAACTGAGGCTATTCATTTTAGTTGGCAACACTGTCTTCATTTCTGGTTTAGGACTGAAGAAGTTCACACCAGTGCACACCAGTACCTCAGTAACTGTCCAGGGCACACCTGGCCTGAAGGCCTTTGGTGGGGCAGCTTTGGAAAGATGGTGATAAACAAAAATATGCACAGGTTGCTTACGTGGTGATGTGTTGGCAATTTTCTTGTAATACAAACTCTGATGTCTTTTCACATACTCTTTCTAGTAGTGGGAGTGTGTAGTGACATATAAGGATATAAAATGCAGTATTTTCCTGTGCTACTGAGTTGGTTGCCCATATAGAAATTAGCACAGTGTTTTTGTCTTCTGCACATTGAAGAAAGTCCTGCTCTCTCCTAAGTGCTGGTTTGTGTTCTTGATTATGCTGAGCTATTTGTATTTATTGTGCTTCCTGAAATGAAAGAAACTCTCTTTACATTCTAAATTTTCCTTTAGTACTTGATTTTCATATAAAAAAAATTAAGAGACTGAGACAATGATGTTAACAATGTTTTAGTATGGATGAGACTCTTGGTTTGGAGTGTGAGCCGTAAGGCATCTGTCTACATAAATCAAATCTCTGCGCCAGAACAGACTGATTTGTCATTTCTGTGGGAGTTGAACAGTGGAGGTGCAAGTGTTTTCTTCTGAGGTAGGCTTTTGCATTAACTCCACTCTTTGAGTGGAATATTCTGTGTCTTTAATTTTTTTGTGAGAAGCGATGCTTAAGCCATTGACCAAGTATGTGACTTTCCCAGGTGGGATTCATCCTGATTTAAGTGAGGAACCAGTTGAAGGTGAAAGGCACATATATTTCACGAAGGGTGATATAGGAAAGATAAGGGCTTGAAAACCATCAGCATTGAGGCAGTTCTGGTTTAGAAGCACATCAATGTATTAGGAAGTCATGAAGTCATTTACTACAGTGTGCTAACAATGTCATTATTACTGCTCCCTGGAAGAGGAATGGGGTAAGCAAAAGAGGGAGTTCTGGAGCAATGCTGAGAAAGATCACTCAGAGTGACAGGGCAGCTGGAAACCTGCCACCACTACTTGCCTTGGCACCATGCTGCAGCTCTGCAAAACAAGCCTGCACCTATTTACCCTTCTGTTCCAGCTCAGCCTCAATCCACATTCCCAAATGACAGGAAAAAAATATTGCAATTATATGTTTGAAGTCCTAACCTGAATAAAAGCAGCAGGGCAGGGATGAGAGCCCCGGGCCTTGATCCACTTTTATTCACCCAGATTTTTACATCTGCTAACTTCAAAGGAGATAGTCCTGATTTACACAGAAGTAGGTACAAGCCCATGAATCTTCAGTTTCCAACAGGTCAAACCCAAGTGAAGCAGAAGTCCCTGTGAGAACAGCTCAGCATTCCCATTAAATCATGTCTTTGGAGAAAGCGCATTAGCTGCTAGCAAAACTGCAGTTACTCATGAGCTGTTTCCCAAGGCCAGCACAGGTGTGTTTTAAAATGTCTAGTTCTTTTAAAATGTATGGCTCAATAACATTCTTCTTGTGTGAATTGTTCAGGCAATGCTTTGCTGTTTCCTCCAAGCAGGGTGGGAACAATTCTCTTAGCAGGTGCTGTGTTACTTTTATAAAAATCATGAGAGTGGTAAATATATAAGTTATGATATAATGCTCCAACATAAGACTATTGTTCTCGGACTTCCATTTAAAATTGTATAATCACTAAAGAAGTTTAGAAGTCTGCTTCCTTTAAGTGTTTGTCCTAATTTATATAATTATTTGAATGCATGGGAATGTTTCCTCTTGAGGAATATCACTTCATTTCTTGTTAATACACAGAGACACATTGTAATTAGGACTATTCCTGAAAATTCACGAATTCATAGAATAGCTTATAATCAAGCCTTTAAAAGGCAGCAAATGGAGGCTTTATGTTTGGCATAACATTGAACAGGGAAAAAAAGCTATAACTGAAACATGTAACAGATGACAGGTAACTGCTACACAAAATGATGGGAATTTTTTATTTCATCCTCATTTTATTTTACTTGGAAAACAGATGGTTCCATTTGAAAATGTTTATCTGTTATCCTATTTCTTCACTTTCCTTTTCTGTTTTCAGTCTCATTTTTAGATTTTAAATACTAGAGTAATAACAAGGTAGTTGGCTTTATTTTTTATTTCCTTGAAAATTACCTTTTTCATGAGGTGCACAGGAATGAAATGAGAAGTCAAAATGAGAAGTGAAAAGCAGTGTGCAATATGCAAGCTTGAAAGTTGGGAATATTTTTGAAACAGAAGTTAAAGAAGGAATGCAGATAAATCTGCCACTCTCCTACAATTACTGAATTATTTGGTTTCATTATTCTGCTATTAATAGCATTGTTCTCTAATTAAAACAGTGTTATGAGATCTGATTAAGGAGCACAATCAGAGAATTAGCAGATTATTTTAGGATAATCATGGAACAAGTTTCCTTTAATAACAATACATATAATCAACCTCACTAATGTCAGCTTGGAGTTTTTAGGGTTCAGTTTGGTTTTGTTTTTTTAATAATATTGTGTGTCCTCACTAGCGGTAGTTCCCAGCCTAGAAGTTTGTGTCTCTTTTGAGAAGCATAGGGTCTAATTCCTTATGGAATTGGGAAACAGTCCTCCCTCTGGCAGGTGTAAAGGTTGTGCTTGCACAGTGAGAACATCTCCCACCAGCAGGGGGTAATTTGATCTATATTTTTGGCATCTTGTTTATGCAAGTAGTAGTGATGGTCAAACTGAGGATGAAATAAGTTCATCCGTATCTGTAGGTGTAGGAAGAGATGGAAAAACTCTGTTGAATCACAACTAGTGATTACAAACAATGGTAGACCCAACCCAGAATTAGAAATTAGTGAATACAATCAGTAACATATCCTTTTAATTCCTTCCAGTGACTGTGACCTCTTTCTCAGTTTGTCTATCAGTTTACATCTACATGCTCCTTAAACATTTATTAAAGTTGGAGTTGAAAATGTTTGGAGTTTTTTTAACCATTAGGTTTTTGTCAAACTACTTTTAAAACAAACATTGCTGATATAATGTCAGCAGCTTATGGCAGAGGGTAGAGGTAAAGGAACAATGTAGGACCTAGAACAGGTGTAAATTGAGTTCAGAACAGATTAATACTGTTTCTCTTCTAACAGTCAAGTCACAGAATCCTACATTGCATATATTTAGACAAACAGGTGTTATTACCAAGAGCACGCCCTGAGTTATGCTGTAAATTCTAACAAATGCATGAACAGTTGAGGAAATTGGAATAAATATTTGAATTAGATACACAAAAAGAACTAGAGGAGAAAAAAGTTATTTATTCACTGCTAATAATTCAAACTATTGTAGCCAAACTATCCTTTCTTATTAGAATCCTAATGCTGTTTTCCTACTGATGAAACAGGAATGCTTTGTTTTTCTGTTCTTATGAAGTCAGTGCTCCATATTAGTATTACTTGGATTACTTGGAAATCACTCAGGATGAAGAAATTTCATAGGATCAAGTACAGAGTTCTCACCAGTCTTGAGGCCTGCATAAGCCATTAGCCAGATTCGAGGCTGAACTACCATCAAGTTATGAATGCTTTCATGTATATTTAACTGTGCCAGAAGAAACATGTAGCATTAAAAAAAAAAAGTGGTCAATTTTATGTCCATGTGGGAATAGACGTCATTCTATCCAGCTACAAAGCTGCTATTTGGTATAGGGACAGGAAAATATTTTTATGGATTTTGTATAAAACTGTGCTAGTGCTGGTTCTCATGCACACAGAAATGCTGTAGCCCTAAGTCCTGACAACCTTTTATCTATTTGTGGAATTCAGAAGCTCTGCAAATCATGCTGAGGGGCTGCCACTGGCCCAATGTCTCCTACTTCCCCAAAAGTAGAAAGGAAGGCAAACCAACTCCCAAAAGTCTTCATCTCTAATCCTTTCCCGACATCTTTCATGGCAGGAACAGTAAAGGCACAGGGTGGACATTAACTCCACATCTTGTGTGGCAAGACAATTATGCTATGAAGCTTTAAGCAGGCTCCTCTGGGGGAGGAATCTGACCCCACTAGCAAGGCTCAGACATTTCTCAAGCAGCTTCTCCAGCTTCTGCCATAGTCAGGAAATGCAAGGGAAATCTTGCAATGACAAGGTGTGAGGGTGACACATTTTCTAAAGGCACGTCCAGAAAGCTCAAAGAGAAAAAGCTCAAAGAAAAAAAGTGTCATTCATCCTCATAAGAAGGTCTGCGTAAGAAGGATGGATACATTTTTCCATGTTTCCATGAAGGTATGGAAAGCTGTCTCCTCATATGTCAAGTTTGGTAGTGCTTGTGGAAAGACAGGCTTCATTTAATTTGAAGAGCAGAAAATCATTGTTCCATAGTTTTTCTTACCATTCTCCTAAAAGTTTGACAAATGGGAAGAAAAAACTGTCAAATTCCACTGGTCTTCATTGGCAAAACAAAGAAAATGCAAACAACCCAAAGACAATGCAAAAAAAACCCAAAGAAAATGCAACTAAACCTGTGTGTGCAAAATTTTTATTTGTTACAACTGACATAATAGACATATTTTTAATCTCTTACTTTTATAATAGTAGGAGAAACAAAGTGGAGGGTTTATTATGACCGGAACTCTGATAATGAAAAATAGAAATAGAAGTTGAAGGCAGAAATAACATCCCTGGGAAATGCTCCTAAGAAGGTAAAACCAGAAAGGGTTTCCATAAGGCAATTTCCATAAGGAATGGGAAGCAAATAGCACCCTCAAGTATTCATCCCACTCTAGGAACCTAACTTGTAACAGGGAGAATCCTACTCCGTGCCTGAACTTTCAACACTGGTCTTATGAGGAGTCACAGAAAACTAGCATGTATTTGATACCTGCCCTTTAAATAGCTAATGGCAGATCAAGTGACTATCACTCTCTATAATTAGCAAAATGGTATATTGAAAGTTTTATAGTTGTGATTACAGAGCAAGTCCATTTCTTTGGATATAATACAGAAATTTATAGACAGCTTCTGACAAAGTCCTTACTGTGCTGAAGTAAGCAGGCAATTTTACACTGGTCTCAGTGAAGCCCAGATTTTGCCTCTCAAATATGTATGAGGTGAAATATTGTAAGTCAAAGTCATATTAAATGTAGATATCTCCCCTGAACAAGATATCTCCCCTGTTGTAGCCAATGAGCCCTTGTTTCTTTCAAAAGAAGGCATTTATAATAATGCTTTGATGAAATGGTCATCCAGACAACACCAACAAATAAAAATGCTTCTATTTGACCATAGAACAAACTGCCCTGGAGATAATATATACTTATATGCATTCTATTGCACTGCTCCTGTGCACAGGTATTTTAGATTCAAAACAGGTTTGCTTATCCAATGCTGCAAAATGTTATATATTAATAGACAGCATTGTTCTAGCATTGTTCTATTCTTAAAGGTTTTTTTAACAGATGTCGCAATCAGATCTCCTCTGGCATTTCCTGAATTCAACATTTAACTCTAAGATTGTATCCAAGCTAGAATAGCTAGATACCAGTTGACATGACGTCATCATTCATTCCTCACAGCACTAAGCATCTATTGCTATCACAGACCAAGCAAAAGTATTAAACACATAGTGCTTTTTCCAAATGCAGTTTTTTTATGGAATCAAGAGCTCCTCAGCAAAATTGTCTTCTAACAGAAAAGTAACCAACTCATAAATTAAAATAAATGCATGAGAGATAGCTGAAAAGTGCTGGCTTTTTAACATATAAGTCAGATGATGAGGTCAAAAGTACTAATTTTACTTTGTTATTTATTTGCATCTTCTGCAAAGGAAATAGGGCTGGTTCTCTGAAGGCCAACTGAAAGTCCTTTTGATAGTCATGGCAGATTCTTTTGAATGGTTACCACCCAGAAAATCGTAATGGGGAGAGAAAAATATTCTGTAGATGGATGTAAATATCCCTTTTTCCAGGGTTTTAACTTAGACTCACCTCTCTACGCTGTATAGATTACTTTCGGAGGTTTATTTTCATCTATTTCTAAGCAGCACAAATATTTATCTAATGATGCTGTGGTGAAGTATGATTCATCCTTCAGAAAAAAGCCTTCACATGCAAAGTATTGTTAACTGCTTGTTCTTCATAAAAAGGAAGCAAATTACTCAGGCTGGAGAAATGTTATAGTGAAGGTTGTTGATGCTCTTCAAGCTGATGGAAAAAGAATTGCTCAAATAAAAGGTGAGAGTTTCTGCAGGAAGTACTTTCTGATGGGAAAACGATTAGCAATCCAGGAAGGGCAACTAATGAAAACAGACAGAAAATCACTCAAACTAGGCAAATATTTTGTAAAAGGCTTGGCAAAGAGGGATTTAATGGGGTTCATGGTGAAAGGTGCATTGTGGACAAGATTGAGATTGCCTGATGTGCTTTAGAGGGACTAGTCTGAGGGTTTCTATTTGCAGAGAGTATGTGAATAGCTTATGAAACTGTACTGGCTCATCCTGCTTAGGGTCTTGAAAGCAGCAGCAGAAAATAATGGAATTGAAATACAAACCAAGAAAGAAGGAACTGGAAACAGGAAACAGCACAATATGAAAAAGTTTTGTAAAATGAGTCTACTTATCTTTGGATTTGTAACATCAATGATTATTGAAATGGAGACAGTTTCTAAACTGTAACTTATTTTCATAGGTTGTAGCATTATGATTCATTACTTTTCTTAATTTTCATTATTTGAACAAAATATTCCTTCATTTCTGCTGTGTAAAACTCAGCTTACAATCTTGATTTACATACAAACAAGGCCTTACATCCTTAGGTATTTCCCAATCCATCATCATGGCTGGGCTTTGCAAATGAAGATTTGGGAAGGGCTCTACTCACATTTGTTACAAGTGCGTTGGTGGCTAAAAAGCCAATATGAGATAGGCATGTCCGATTGCAAAAGGCACAGCAGAAAGACTCCTTAGGTGGTATATTCTGCAATACACGGTTCTTTCTGCGCTGTCTTTTCTCCTCAAGAGTGATCCTGCGTGCTTTCTCAAAGGAAGCAGCAGTGTTATAGATGGTGTGTCTCCAGGCCTCCCGATTGGAGGCCAGAGTAGACCAGTTATGGTGATCAATATGGCCAAGGCTGAGATGTTGTTTCATGCTTGTATTCCCAATCCATACAGGCATGAAATTAACCCTATCTCCTGATAAAACCTGGGCCCCTCCAATAGCACAGTGGGCACGTGGAGACACTTTTTTCTGCCTCTAGTTGATTCTACCAAAACTTTTGGCAGATAATGTAAATAGATGGGTAGTGAGGCCTCTAGGTTTGGGAGCTTGGTGGGTTGATGAGGGAGAAGTAGGGATGATTTGCCTTTTACATGGAAGCAGGCACTGCTTAAGTGATTAAAAGTAACAGCAGATGGTTTTGTGTTGAATTTCTGGAATGGAATGTGTCTGAAGGGTGATGAAGATGTTTGATGCTGGATGATGAGGAAGTTTGGCCAAGACATCGGTGAGGTGTCACTGTCAAGGATGTTAATGAAATGTAACCACAGTCACTGTAATCCAAAAGGATTTTGACAAAATCTTTGTAAGGTTATTGTGCTCTGAATGGTGTTAAAATACAGAATTTGTGTAAATGTAAATGAACTGATGTTTAGTTATTGGAATGAGATAATGCAGATGTATTGTGGGATATATATAACTGAATGTGTAATCTAGATGATTTGAGTTATAAAAGATGGTGCTTTGGCCATCTGTCAGTGATTTTCTTTTACCAGGCTAAGGAAATTGTGGATATGAAAAGAAATAACAATTTATTAGCAAGTTTTGGATTGTATGAATGTGTCTTGATTTTTGTAATAAAGAATGTTAAGTCTACCTCTTAATTTCTACTAAAGTAAACATGTGACTTTCAGTAATGATTTTATTTTGAGCAGAATCAATCTTAAGAAAAGCAAGAGTGGTAATTAAACCTTATCTAATCTCAATTTAAAATAGTGGTCAACTGACTAATAATATGATCATGGATCCCTGCCTCACTAAGGAATTCCTTCCCATTGAAGCAAAATCACAGGGCATATGCAGCTGGAGGCAGTTTTCCAGAAATTTATCCCAGGTAGCCTTGAGGAAAACAGTAGAAGCTGTAGTGAGGAAAAACAACAGGCCTACAAGTGGGTAGATTTCCCTTATTTTTTATCATCAAGGGTAACGAAATTCCTGGCAAAGGGAAGAGAAGGGCTACCAGCCTCACACCCTCACATTACAGCAAAAAGCTTTCTCCTCCACATAATCTCATTAAGAACTGAAACAGTTCTGGAGCAAATTCATTTTGTGGTGTAGAACTATTGAAGTCAAGGGTAATAACAGCAAAGCTAAATTTAGAGAGGTACACAGGTAAGAAGAGAAAAAAGAGGGTTTTTACTGGGATTAATGATCTGTGGGAAAGATGAGTGAAACAAAGTTCAGAGAATTTTTTTCTTTCTCTCTGAATCAAAATAGTTTTGGGATTATCTCTGAGTCATAAATTCCTACTAACCATATAAAAAAAAATCACTTTTGACTGAAAGACAGCTTTCCATTACATTCCCAGAGCCTTGCCTCAGAAATGTTCATCTAAACGTGCTCAGAACTGCTCATCAACCTCATGCTAGAAAAAGCACACTATTTATTCACCTTTTATTACAGAAAACCAAAAAATATATGAAGTATATGAGCCAGCTATGGTACAAGATTTATAAATTCTGCTCTTTTCTCCTGGCAGAGGCACGACATGATATGTAGTTAATTGTTCCTTGAATTAGCATGCTTTATAATCGCTTTACTAAGGGAAACTCTCCGATAGCCTACAACTATTGCAGTTCCATGCTGCTGTCCCATCAGCACTCCCAGAAGGGCTAGGACAGGCCCCAAATCCTAGGAATGTTGACTATGTTCTGACTACAGCATCCTTGCTCTCCTCAGAGTATGTGTTGAACCGCATTATGGCAGTGTGGCATATCAACACTAGTAATGAGGTTTAACTGGAGTACACATGGGTCTACTGAATGAGCTTAACTGAAGCTAATTCTGACACCAAGAGCCATAACCCTCCAAACACAGCAGTCAGACGGTGTCTTGCTTGCTGTGGTAGAAGACTGAAGCCACATGCCCATTTTTTTTTCTCTTGTTGTAGGCTTAAACTCCCTAGTTGATTCAGTCTTTCCCTATAAATCAGCTTTTTTGAGATTTGTCATCACTTGTATTGCTTCCCTGTATATTCTTTTCAATTGATCCTACATCGCTTTTACTACAAAGGTAGTGCCAAAAAGTAGATACAAAATTCAGTGCAAGACTTTATCAGCTCTTTGGAGCAAAAGGATAAAAACAATCATCTTTCAAGTCTTCAAACCCCAATTTAGACTTGTCTTTCTCATGAAACCACGTCAAAGTTGAATAACATACCTATCACAGTCACTGCAACCCCTGTGAGAGCTCAGGAGAGCTACCTCCGGTCTGTCTTCACCTTGTCAGCAGCATGTGTGGTTTTAATCCCACCTTGTCAGGATCGTGTTCATGTTCAGTCCTGTGCTGCAGTGAATTTAGTCTGGCTTTGTGTCAGCTGCAAATGTAATAACCATATCCTCTGTTCCACCTCTTTGGGGTGTCTGGGAGCAAACCAAAAACTGTTCAGCCTAAGATGAACCTTTACTTCCTCTGACAAATACCCATTAGTGCAACTATTGGGACAATGTATTCAATGGCAGCTACTCTTGGAGCAGTTTTTCTCTTATACCTACTTGTGGTAGTTTCAGTCTGGTAACATTTCCCTTGTTTGTTTGTAAGATTGCCACAGATGACAGTGCCAGAAGACTCTCTGAGTAATAATTACATGACAAGTGGTGTCTCTTGTCTCTTCCTAGATCTGGTCACCCTGCTGTAGAAGGAAACTCGACTTGCCAGATATATTTGCTCTTGTCAAATGCATGTTAACCTCTACTCATTTTGAAGTTGTTTTCTAGGTGCTTGCTGGTTTATTTTACATTAAAAGGCACATAAAAACTGACAATGATGACTGTTATTCTAAAAGAATTCTGTGATTTATTTTCCAAAAACTACTAAATTCTTTCTCCACCTTTATATGCAGTATAAAACACACATACAAGACCCAAAAAAAACAACCCACATAATTTCAGAGCAAATGAAAGAGGAAATAGATACCCTATGTGATGTTTGGTTCAAAACTAAGACACCTAAATGCCCACATGTAAGTGAGTAGTGCCTAAGCATCAGCATCTAGTGCCTTTTGAGAAACCCCAGGGTGTAAGAGATATCTTCAGGGCCTGGCAGATATACCATGGGATCTATAGGAGACACGGCTTCTCCAGAGCAGCAGGCAAGGTACTCTAGACACATGAAATGGCCCAAATTTAACAAATGGGCCATTTCATTGGTTGACCTAAATTAATTGACCTTAATTTTGTAATTTCAATCTCTAATGGAAACTCTGCTCATTCAGTTTTATGCTACTGCTGAACTTTGATCCCCTGATTTTGGTAGGTCCTCTTGGGCATATCATCTTAAGGCTTAGGCTAAAAAAAAAAAAAACACACTCTTTTTTTTTAGTATATTTCTGCCCTTTTAGAATACAGTTATTTTTACATATAATGGCGAAGGAGAAGGAGTATCTTTTCCCTTTGCTATATCCTCCTTGGAGCAGATTATCAGTATCTCTACTTAACTGCCTTTGCTACAGTAATTACAGTGAATCGGAAGCCATTCACTGCTACTTGCCTTTGAATTACTGGTGCTCTCTCAAGTTTTGAAAAAAGTCAGAAAGCAAAGAAAAGGGATTCACATACTGGTCTGAGTTTAGAAAAGTCCTTAGATGATACAACAATTTGCTAACTTAATCTGGAAGCAAAGAGAACCTGTGAAATAAATTCTCATACCATTGAGAATTAGGATAGCACTATGATGCAAATGGGGAATCTTAGAATCAGAAAAGAATATACATAAGGAAAATGAAAGAGTTAGCTGAAGTTATTTTTACCTGCACAGAAGAAGCTAATAGGCACCTTTTATCACACTTAAAGACATATACAGCAGAAGGCACGAATTCCTCCAGTGTCATGTGACTTATTCCTTTAAGGGCAGATCTCCCTCTTACTACAGTGGCTGGAGATGCACAGAGGATTGGTTCTGCCTTCGTGCTGCTCCCCTCTACACAAGTTGCAAAGGTGTAGATGGATTTGCATTCGCTGGGGGGACCAAGTGTTCTGCCTGAGAAAAGCAAAAGTGTCCTTTCCACATCCCTAACGGAGCCCGCATATGTGCTCAGGATGCAGCTACCAGATCCCTGTCTGTCTATCTGTCCCATCTGCTTACAGCCTGGATAACCCTGGGGGGAGACGCTTCTTCTGCAGCAGGGCCTTTGGCTCTGCAGCAGCAGCACTGCCAGAGTGTCAGTCCCAGCCCCAGGCTCCCACTCCAACAGCTCACACAGTTCGGGGCTGTCTCCCACGTGCCGTACACGTGTGGGGATCAAAATTAACAATGCCAGCATGTTGCTTTCAGCATTAGCAGGGAGATCATCCGTGTGACAAAGACCCATTACACACATAATTATGTTCTCTTTTAGGTATGTCCACTTTGGCAAATGCCTAGTTTTTAAGCTGGCCATATATAAGCCAGTTGTGGTCTGGAATCTGTAAAACTATGTTAACACTGGACTTTCCCAAGTTAATGTATAATGTTAGGAGACAAAGTGGAAGAAGTGAATTGCTTTTGCTTTGTTGCAACATTTCTCCCATGCTAGTAGAGCCATACCCTTTCCAGCTGAGGCAGGCTTACAGGCAGCATTCACAGAGTGTGGGTCTTTATCCATATGTGCATCCACGCTCCACTCAATTAACATCCCATCCATCGACGTAAGTGAAACACAAGCTAAGTCTTCATAAAATGGATTTGAAGCAAGAACATTTTTTTAAGTGCCCTGGCAACCAGACTTAACAACTTTTTCCAAATATGCTGCTTTTAAAAAAGCCACAAATTTGTAGACTCACATTTTTTCCAGAGTTATATATCAATGAATTCAATCCAACTTCCCATCTGTTTTGGAGATTTATTTTGTGTGTGTGTTTAAAAAAAAAAAAAAAAAAAAAAAAAAAAAAAAAAAAAAAAAAAAAAGAAAATGCTAAAGAAAAATGCTTCCAAAAGTTCAAAAATTACTCAATGTTTGAGGATCAATACTAACTTAATATCAAAAACTGGAAAGGTATCTGTATGCCATGATTCCTGATCAATTAACAACTAGAACACGACAAGCAATCTTAAATGTGTTCTGGAAACTGAGAATCTCACAATTTTCACTATGAAGCTGTTTAAATTACAGAAGGCTCCTCTTATTTTTTTTTTCAGTGTCTCCAGGCCAGATGAAGGTGGTTTTAAAGATTTCTGTAGATGGAGGGGTTTTTATATTGAAATTTTTCCAGCAATTGATGTAACAGAATTAAGGTTTTGAAAAATCAATCTTACTTTAATCGCACTTTTAATTAATCTGGTTTCAACTCCATATGAAAATACACAATCCAAGATTTGGACAATCAAAAATTTCCTTTTTGAGAGAGAGGTATACCTGGGGAAAAAAAAAAGATGGAAAATTTCTTACAAAAATAATGGGTTTAGAACTTGGCATTATACATATGATTACTTGGGAAAATAAAATAAACTTTTCAGGGAGGGATTATCTTTTATCCTCTCCTGTTTAAATCATCAGATAATTGAATAAAGAGAGGAGCACTTTGCTCTGCTTGTCATATTCTCGGGTTTAATCTCAGCTATAAAAGGCTAGTCCATTGTTAAAATTGAAAAACCTCTACTGTGAAAGGGAAATATAATAACCTTTGCTGCATAGACACCAGGTGTTTTTTGCTAACAAGCACTGTTGATAGAGTGATGTTTAATCTTTGATGGTAATATCTAGGATGTATTGAATTGCAATAAAACCACTTTCCAGACACAGTATCTTCCAAGATTATAAAATCTATGGACAAACCATATGATTCTGCACAATGGTGTTAAATGTTGCCTGGTAGTGGCAGGGAAATTTGGGTAATGTTGTAAGTTTGATCTCTTACGTGGGAAAAATTCAGAATGTTTAATAGCTTTATTAAGCAGCAAGATTTTGTTCCTGCATATCAGGTCAGCAATAAATTCTTACCTTACCGCTGTTATAAAGCTCAGTAATAGAAACCTGAAACCTGAGTTATATGACTCTCCCCTAGGAAGGCTCTGTGATTCACTTCTCTCAGTGCAGCACAATGACAGTAGGAAACACCAGATTACATAAAAAAGTGAGGAAAAATTGTGATCCAAACTCTACTACACAATTGCAATCTAATGTACCACTGTGGAAAAATACAACTTATTATCATGATCAAATTAGATTCTCACTGAAAGCAGAATTTGGGAGGTAAAAAATGTTGTTAATATACACTGAGCTGAATTAAAATCGGTCAAAAATACAGGAGTTGAAAATTAAAAGGAAGAGTGGAGGAGAAAAAGGCTAGAGATAGAAGGTGGAGTGATATGTACCCATTTTCCTATTATATTCTTGATCAGGCATCTGACTCGTTTCATCATTTTAAAAGTCCTTTCTCAATCTAGGATAATTTTTAATCTTTATCCTGCAAGATAGGTCATGGCCTTAAATGTCTGCGGTTCAGTCTTATGCTCTAAAATACTCAGAAAATTCACCACCCTTCTCCACATGAAACCCCTAAGTAAAGGAACCCCAGCAAGAAAAAAAGTCTCATGTCCCTTAGGGCCTTTGTCTGGGATATCTTTGTGTTTCTGTAAGACCCAGCTCATTGTCACTACTGAAAAGTAAAATCCAGGTTTCAAACTAATCATGGCCACAAACTGGAATATAGGAAAAGTTGAGATAAAGGATTAATGTGACTCCAGCAATTTAACACAAGGCAGAAATTTGTCTCCGTGTTCCAAACCTTGAAACACACTTCATTTTCACCTCTAGGCAATAGTAAAGTGTGCTACCAAATTCATGGGACGGGATTAAGCATGTTGTAGCTAGGGAATTTTTAAAATGAACTGGGATTAATCTTGCCTACCAATTAAACGCTAATCATTTGGCCTAAACTAGCACTTAGCTTCCTGCTATAGCCAAGGGAGAAGGACAGACACCTCTAAAGAATGATTATTCCAACTGCTACTGAATACCCACAGTAGGATGGGTCACCTTTCATAAATGTCTGTAAGTCTCCACAGAATACAGAAGGAGTCTAGATGATTAGCTGAACTCACAACTTTAAGTCAGTTTGAACTAGAGGAGATTAATTTCACTGCTGGTGATTAAAATAAGGCATTTTGCACTGCTAATGCCTTATGAATTGTCCATACAAATGTCAAATGCACTCACTTCTTTCCAGCCTTTATATTATAAATATATCCATTCTCTATTATAAATAGAGGAGTCTGGTATTTCATCTAGTTATTTTTTTTCTTCCAGGTAGCATTATTTAAGTCTGGCATGGATAGTCTGAGTCAGCGGCTTTTCCTCCAGGTGCTGATTCCTCCTAGAGAGAAAGAAATCTTAGGATGTTGCTGGCTGTACCAGAGTATCATCAGCCTTCTGTGGGCCTGATATTGCATTGTATCATGATCCCAAATATTATCTTTACATTTTGAAAATATGTAAAAAAGAGCATTTGGGTTAGAAAGGCTATTGCCTACCACAAATCACTGGCTTTTAAGTTATAATTGAAACCACACTAATGCCAATTACTCCAGGTGGGGTAATGCCAATTACTCCAGGTGGAGTAATGCCAATTACTCCACATCTTCAGTGGTTCTGGAGCTGCAGAGAGTCAAAAAGTAGAAGTTTTAGGATGGCTCAAGTAATATTATAGTACCTTGAGGACCAGTTCAGCCCAGTTACAAAGCATGATGGCAGATGTCACGTGCTTTTTGTTCTCTGCCTCTCATCAATTTCCCCAGGCTGGAGATAGGGAAATGGGTGATGTGGCTTTTCTAGATTCCTTATTCTTTTTGAAATTATGGCTGTTTTCAGGGAACCTGACAAGCTAGCTTTTTTGAAGTAGGTGTTGATAATTTCCATTAGCAGCAGACAGTAGTTTTTCCACCAGCTTTCAGCAGTCAGGGAGAGTACAAATCTGCTTTGTAGGAGGCAGCTCACATAATCCTAGAGGCTTCTAGAATTTCATTGTGTTTAATGGACTTTCATTATGCTGGGATACTGAGGTGGTTAATACCTACCAGACCAACTGAAAGTTTTCTACCCCTGTGAGTTCCTGTCACATTTAGTTTATTTCTTCTGAAAAGCAAGATGAGAGTTCTTTGCAACAGGCTGGTCTCAGGTTTAATTCAAGAATATTCAGTCTTTGCATGTCAGCTGTAACTGGCCTTTACTGAGGGCTGATCACACTTAAGGAGAAATTAAATGAAAATACAGATAATTGATACAGGCAAAGATAGATAGACATACAGGCAGACAGATAGATAGATTAGATAGATAGATAGATAGATAGATAGATAGATAGATAGACAGACAGACAGACAGATGGACACATTCTCACACACAAAGACGGCCTTTACACAGCCCCTTTAAAACTGGATGGTGCACAGAATGTGCACAGAATGCGCATGGAATGTGCACAGAAAGGCATTGGTGTGCATGTGAACAAGCAGAAGCTATGTTCACTCCCAGGAAAGAAAGAAGCCCCAAGGAACTGAGATCTCTGCATTTTGTGATGGGTTATCTAACAAGGCAATCCCAAGAGTGGCAAGACCTCTGTGTCCCTGCTTGCGGTGGTGCAGTGAATGTTTGAGGTTAAAGAGCTGGAGAGAGGCTGGAGAGAGGCTGAAGAGTTGGGCTGGAAATCCATGCTTCCCAGGACCACACAAAGCTGTCTCTGCTGAGCCAAACATTGCTGGGGCAGAGGAAAGCCTTTCTGTGCCTGTTCATGTGGGCAGATTGGATCAGGAGTATTAACCCTGAAACAGGAGTATTAACCCTGCAACCTCCTCCCAGATTCCCTGAATGTCCTGCAGAAAGTGGCATAAAACAAGTGAAGCATCAGCATGAATGACCAGAGTCTGCATTCATTGTTTTTATATTTGCATCTAAAACCAAACCAAAACCAAATTAGGCTGGTACATTGTTGGGAAATCAGCACAAATGACAGGGCTACCAATGAAAATGCCAGGATTTTGCCATATGCAAATGGTTGTCTTTGTGTGATTTGAGGAGACAGCTAGCCTTCTAGATAATTTAGCTAACTACCATTTATCTTTATTACTGTATCAGCTGTACTTACAGAACAAATTATTGACATCATAAGGAATTAAAACTACCCTTTTTGCTCCAAAGCTTTGTTAAGATTTCCTTGATCTTTTACACCTTTTTACTATTTGGAAAGAATATTTTCTGCAAGTTACTAGGTCTTCATTTAAATGACTATGAAACAATCCTTCATTCTTCGACTGAGACACACCACAGGGCACAAGGAAGTAAAAAAATCTGTCTTGTGCTCAGGACCAAGAAGCATTTCCCTCTAAAGCATATCAAAAGTAAATCTAGCTACTGTCAGCAATGGCTGCCCTTAATTGTTACCCCATGGCTCTCCCCAGCTTTGGTTGGGTTTTCTAATAACTGTGTTGTAAATCTGCCATAATTTTCTCTTCTAATTCTTAGTTACTTTTCATCTTACAGTGTGCCTAGGAGTATATCATGGATCTTTTTTTCACCACTAGATGAAAGGCAGCTGGGAATAATTCTTTTGTTAGTTCCCACTCTACTCATATCTCTCTTCCTCCTTAAAATGTGTCACCACAGGCACTTTTGTTCTCCACAGACATTTTTTTCTTCATCTTTCTGCTGTCTTTTTGCTCTGTAATCTCATAGGACCTCCTTTTCCAGGAAGTTTTTAAGTATTCACTTTTTTTTCTTCCCCAAATAGTCTTTTTTTACCATGGCTTCTTATGCTGGAGCTCCCCACTTACAACCACTGTTCCAACACCATACGGAGACTGTGGGCACGGATCTGAGCAGGCAGAAGCTTTCAATTTCTTTCTGAATCATCCCTTCCACAGCAGGAAGAGTAGGGTCACAGCAGGGTTTCAAAATCGTGGTCAAAAATCTTCAGGTGTTGCATCAGAGCCAGAAAGGCTCTAGATGATAATCAGAAGTTTGGCAAGTTCCTAGCTTTAAAAACAGGTTGATACAATGGAAAGAAGAGGAGAAATAAGATATGAAATAGCACTTGCAACATGAGAGAAGCAAATAAAAGGAGCTGATCATGGACCATAACCAAAAGCACTATATAAGAGATGAAATCGCAAATAGTAAATGGGATACAAAGAGAAAAGAAAACCATGGTCTCTGCTTCCCTATCCTTGGTACTGCAGTAGGAGTTCAGGGCTTCAGGTACCTATGGTTTTAGAAAGCCTTTATGTATGCAAGTGCTGGAAAACAGATGCTTTGACGGTTCCTGCATTCCTCCTGGTAATTGTCTGTGGTAACACATTGCCTGGTGAACTCAGCTGAAATATTAAAAGCCTCCAGCTGCAGACAAGCTGACCCAAAAATGAATACATTCTTAGTTGGTAGAAAAATCCCTTTCAAGTGAGACTGGATTGCTTAGAATTCTTTAAAAATTGCATGAGAACTTTTTTTCCTTCTCACGTCTGTATGGGGCATTAACTGGAAACTCTCATTAACTGAACAATAAAATATTTAATATGTAAAAATGTACCTTATAATATCACTCAATTTTAGCAAAAAAAAAAAAAAGACTGCTGCACCAAAGGTAATTAGTTGTTGTAACCTGTTGTTGTCTGATCTTTCATTATAGCTAGCAAATATTTTTATTTATCCTTGGACACAGTGACACCACAGAAGACTTGAACTCCATTTTCTTAGACAATTTGCAAGTTTAGGAAAAGAAATGAGCTAATAGATGCCCAAAGAAATGTGTGTGTTTGCATTATTTGTAAGCATGTCGGTATTTCCCATTGTCTGCAATTTATGCATGCGTGCTTCCATATATAGTAACTCCTTGCCCATTCAACCATCCTGCAAAGGATGACTGGATGGCAACACACCAATCTAGAATATCAGTCACTTGTTCCAGTTTTGTAGCAAATGCCTGCAAACTTGCTGAGAGTGCACTCCCTCCCAACATTCAGACCACTAAGGAGGATACTAAACAGGCAAGTGCACTGATTCCCTGTGACCAGCCTCCAGCTGGACTTTGCACTGCTGGTCACAACCATCTGAGTCTGACATTTCAGACAGTTTTTAATCCACCTCACTGTTCATTTATATAGTTCATATATTTTTTGCTGTCCTCTTGGCATGTCCCTATCTGCATGCATATGTTTGAGCAGGGCCTCCATGGCCCCAGTTTGTTGATTGCAAAGTCTATCTTGTGCTCATCACTCTGCAGTTGTTTGCTCACCATCCCAATCTACCATTTCCCCTCTTTTTCATCATCCCTGAGGCCACGCAGCCCAACTCCTTTCCCTGCTGACATAGAGCCTTACTTCATGCACACAGGCTGCATGTGAGGACCTCCTCTGCCCTGGCCCAGAGGCAGGCACTGAGCACCCTTTAGTGCTCTGGACCTCCATCCTCCTGTAGGAGCTCACTCTCGGTCAAGGTTTCTGCTGTGCCTGTGCCAGGCAAGTTGATCCAGTGCGTGTTGGCATCCTTTTGGCATGTCACCATTGTTGCCAAGCACATGTACAGCAAGTACACTCTTAAGCAGCCTTCTGCACCACCTTCTGCACCAAGTGCTGAGCCTTTTGGCTGCCTTTGCTAGCTGGACATGTCCTTCACAGTTTGTTCTTTCTCCATTCAGATCATCTGACAAACTCCTCTCCATAAAAATTCTGAAGTTTTTATGGCACACCATCATATATTTTATGTATGCTTACAGACAAATGGACTCAAGCTAACCTGTTGAAACACTGCTCACAGTCTTGTCCTTGCACTTTTACCTTATACATAATGTATAAAGAACAGGTTAATAATGTAGTTATATTGAAGATACTTTTGTATATAAATAAATGATTAAATAAATGAGAACTCATGCATGCACATGCACACACGTGTGCCGTGCACGTGAGTAAGCATCCTATAAGGCATTCAGTGTGGGACCCATGGTGATGTGACAGGTGTTACCACAGTGCCTGAAAGCCCAGAAGTCAAGTTTGCAAGGCTCATTTAGAGGCTTGAAGAGAGCTACACCTGCATGGAGACTCATTAGGCTTCCAGACAGGGCTTTGCCAGTGCCAGTGCCGTGGCATCAAAGACAGACCAGAGTGTCATTCCTGTCTGTCCTGGTATGAGTTTCTTTGCTTAGGGAGCTACTTCTGCAGCAGATGTCCTGGGAAAATGGCATTTAGTGCCTGAAATACTTTCCTTCGTTTGGACAACAAGAGTAGTGATTATATGGCTTCTACAGCAAATGGAAGGCTCTGGAATTATAGGTGTTACCTGATTGAGCAGCTGGCCAAGTTGCCACATCCAATGACAGCACCCTATTCACTGGATCCTGGAGATATGGGGAGCCCTCATCACTTTTTCTGTAGAATTTGGGCTGGTGTAGAGATGGGAAAGCCAAACTGGGGAGTTTGCTTGTAGCTTGTTTCTTGCTACGTGCTATAATGATGTATAAATGGTGTAATGATGAGACAGTGTTATCAATCCACCACTGAAATATTCCTGAAAACATTCTAGGAAATTCAGGTTACATTAAAACTCAGCAAATGTCTTATTATTATTATTATTTTAAGACTTTTTCTGGAAGACTCCATACTGATTTACAAATATAAGAAAAATACCTCATCTGTGTTTCCTGAGTTGTTCTGAGGGGGGAAAAACCCTTAATTAGCACGAGAACAAAGGAAACAGATGCACAGTCACACCAGTGTTTTACAAAAATCTTACCTGTGAAGTTTATCTGTGGAGCATATATATACACCAAGTCTGACACAGAATTTGCAATTGTCATGTTTTCCAAAACAGGATGGGTGTTAATTACTGAATGGTATACCCAAGGGCTCTTTGTGCTCATTTTTTTTTCTACTTTGGGATTCTGACATCTCCAGAGATGCCCGTATCCTATAAGTGGTATTTCTGAAGCAAATTTATTACAGCACTTCTGCATTTTTAAAAATCATTGACAGGAAATAGTATCTCTGAGAGATACTACTGAACTGAAATGAAAGTCCAGTGCAATTAGTCATTTCCTTGTCTGTAAATGACTATTCCCTATACAACCCTTTTTAAATTGTGTAGCCCAGCTTAGCTTTCTAATGACCTTAGAGCCTTTAAAAAATCTTAGTGACAGAGCTGAACAGTGAAGTCATAGAAATATACCTCAGCAGAAGAAAAAGTTTATTGACCTTTTAAATATCCAGGAATGCAATACAGCAATGCTCAACTTAAATTATGTGAATCTTTACATATAACTAAACATACCCTAAATGTCCCTATTGAGAGTCTACATCAGAGTTCAAACCAGAACTTGTACGTGATACATTTATTTTCCGTCAGTAACATAATGTAATGTACACTCTGGTCAGGTAAGGGACCAACAGCTAGGGAATTAATTGTTAGAGTGGGAAAAGATTGTTTATTCATGCTGCAATGGGCCTAATTTAAGAGTTTGAACTGTTAGGGAAGGAAACCATGTAAAATACTCTCAATTTTATTAGTTCAGTGAGACATTTTGGATTCACACCAGAATTCTAAGCCTGATATGAAGCTTCCACTATGACTGGAACCAAGTGTTTAGTATCCCTATAGTTCATTAAAACTTACACTTATTTTAATGGTCTTTCCTTCCACACATCCTTTAGCATATGCTGTCTCAAACTGACCATTTGTTTAGCATATAACCAGGTGGATTTTTATTTTTAGGCCAGCTGTTTTGAGGAATAAGGTTGTTGAGTGACATTCCTTGAATTTTCTTCAGGTTTGCTCAGCTTAGCAGCTGCCTTTGGCATCACTTCAACAGTTGTTGTCTGAGAAGCTCCATGGACTGAGATGAGATTTGGGTCTTACCCTATAACCACCTCTTCGATGTCATGTGCTGATAAAGCTTTCTTTCAGTTGCAAGCTCTGCAAGTGTCAGTGAGCCTCGGGGCTCTGTCCTGAGCCTTTCAGATCTTTCATTAAAATGAAATCTCCTTGAAGCATTGATTGTATCATATGGCTTTCATTATCATAAGCACACTGATGATATTCAGATTCGTGGTACATGTTAACCTTTCCTACTGGGGTCAGTAACAGTATCTCTGAGCATCTAACAGCTGTCTCCCTGTGGATGTATCATAATATTTAACATTAAACACAAGAAATAGGGGTCTCTGTTAATTGGAATTGGACAGTTTCTATTTTCTTTTGGTTTACATTTCATGGAATCGGTTCAGTACTTTTAGGTGGAAACTTGAGTCTTATTCCTGATAATAATTTTTCATTTAATTTTCCATTTCTATTTTTTATTCGACAAAAAATATGTCGTTACTTAACATCTCATAAGTTTGCCTGTACTTAATCATTGCATCAATAAAAACATCCATCTGTATGTGTTGTGGTTTTGTATTTAGAGTTTGCCTTTATTCAAAAACATATTTCTCATGTCAACATATGCATACTCTTCTGCCCATAGCATCTCTCCTTACACTGGCAGCATGTCTCCTTATACAGAATCTGCCAAGACCAGTAGGAAGCATGTGCTTAGTGACAATGTATATGAGCTTATGTACAGGGCCCTTGTCTTCTAGGCTGGAACACATTAGGCGAGCTTGGAGTATGGGCAAAGGAGCCTGAGACAAACGTTTTTATAATTTAACTTAATTGTCTCTCGTGGGCATGAAAAAAGAGCATGTGGTCTGCTCCTGCTTCTCAGTAGGGGCTTTTGCTCACAAACAGGCTATTAAATAAAACAGCACAGTCATTCTCCAATGGTCCTTGAAGTGATTAGAGAAATACCATTTTATCCAAGCAGCAGCTCCTCTCCTGAGTGACAGTAATGGGGAAGTAAGAAGTTTCTCCTCAAACAGATTGATAGATAGAATATGCATGTATCAAGCTGTATGAAAGGTTGCAGAAAAAAATGTATTCAGTTTTTTATTTGGTGGCCATTGAGAGGTGACAGAGATGTTTCATTTTCTGCTTGTGCTCACTTTTACATAGGTGCCTGTTGGTCTGCAAGAATTAAAATGTGGTCTTCATCTGGGCAAATGCCAGCTTGCACTTTTTTTCATTTTAAAACAAGCAGCAACAGAAATATAAACTTCTGCTTGTAATGAAAAATAAATCAACAAATTAGAGTCTTCAAAGACTTGAATGCTGTATATAATCAGGAATAATGGTAAGTATCAGGTAAATAGTGTGTTAATTCTTTGGTATTGCATGCCTTGGGTTTCCTTTGCAATGGTAAGACCTGAGAGAGACACTAGAAGGAAATCTGTCTCATGGTAATGGCTAGTCCTTTGGTCAATATTGTGCTCCTCTGCACATGCTCTAAAAAAAGTGCTCAGCTTTCAACTCCATGTTGTTCCTCTCCAAGCAGCTTCTCAACAAGGAATAAGGGAAAACATAAAGCCTGGATATGTTCTAAGAGCACCATTCTTACACAGGTAAAATGCTAACCTCGAGCTATGCAAGTCTCATAACAGTGTCTGGGGAATCATGTCAGAAATGCGCGACAAAAATCAGTGCTTGAATTGCTCTCCAAAAGTTTAGCTTGTGCCAGTTTTGAGTGCCTTGGGTCTACCACACCACACTGTCAGGCTCCGTCCTGCCCACTGGCATCCGTAGCTTCCACAGAGGTGACCCTCTGCCTGTTTAGCCTGAGGACAGAGGGTGGTACCCACCAGCGCTACCCGACAGAAGGTGGGCTGTTAGTGAGGAATGTCCCTGGGGAGCTTTGGTCATGCAGATCAGCTTCTCCTTGCAGAGACAGTGGACACTGCTGTGTGCTCAGCTCTGCAGCCAAGCACCTTCACCCAACGTGTAAGGCAGGCCATTGCTTTCTCAAATAAACTTGGGGTAATTGCAGTGCTGGGGATTTTCCACTTCACATACATCCGTTTTGCTAAAAATCTGAGAACAAGGGTTCTCTGCTTGATTTGAACCTCGGTGTGCAATTGAAGTGCCCCAGCTCCCATGTTACTCAGAGGCAGACATCTCCCATTACAGTTAGGCATTTGTTATAAGCAGTCATTATCCCATGAAGCAGTACAATAAAAGTGTCTTGCTACCAGGCAGTGATAAGTCTTAGTTTTTATGCCTTTCTCCGCTCAGTGAACAGGAAATAATTCTGACATTTAGAATCAAGACAAAAAGCGTTAAAAATAAGTATTCTACATTATTGCAGTAAGAAATGTTTTGCTTTTTTTATATTTATACTTACACAACTGGGAATCAAAAGAAGCTAAGACAGGATTCCCTATTCAACAAAATACTTTATGGATGAGAACAGAAGAGAAAATTGGGGGGGAAAAATTCTATGGTAATATGGTCTTATTTAGTCAGAAATAAGTTTGGTTTCTCCACTGCAGAGTTGGCAAATGGCACCATGAATCTTCATCTGAAAAAGACAGCTTAAATACAACCTGCAATTGGAATCATGGTCATTATAAGCTGAAGGAAGAGAATCAGACATATTTTTAACAATGCTGCAGAGAAAAATGAGTTTTAACAAGCCTAATACTTTTTATGGGAGCAGGAGAAAGATTTGGGAGATTTGTGTGGGAAGTTTGGTTGACAGTTGAAGGAACGGGTGATGACAATGGGTTTTTTGTAGCATTTCTTAAAGCATTATTAGCAGCAATCTGGAGAAAAATAAGAGAACAAAGAAAAACTTCCAACACTGGCTCTGAATATAGTAACCACAGAAAAAGTTTCTCTGAATTTAAATACCTATACCTCATGCAGTTAAATCATTTGCAAACGTTTTTAATATCTGATATAGCTGCATTTTTCCCTTACTTTTTGGACAAAATTTTTCTTCCCTCACAGAGATCTTAAAAGAATTTATACATGTTTGGCAGGTAGAAAGACCATAACAAGACATAATAAAAGTAGTTACAGCAAATGAATCTATGACTACAGATTTTGAAATAAAAAAGTACAAACAACTCTTCCCATTTGTTTGCTTTTTTTATGCATATTTCACTGAAGAAGGCATAACTAGCACCTCAGTGCTGGACACATCATTATCTTGAATCCTATCTGGACTTTTTCTGCTTAGACTATGCTTACAAATAATTTCTAGGGCAGTTTTCTTTGTCAGGATATTTAACTCTCTTTCACTGAACTCCTATAAATTATTTATACATTTCTTCCTTTCTAAGTTCATTCCTTGTAGGGAATACCCAATAAGAGCAGGAGTAAACAGGAACTATCTGAAAATAAATGTATCTCCAAACTCTCCCTGAAACAGAGTTTTTTGAAGATGTTTGTTGAGAAAGTTCTTAAAGTACAGCTGTAGAATTTCCTAATCCCAGTCCCCTTTCTCATTATGACCAATAAAGCTTTTAAGAAGATGAGCAGAACACTAGAATATAAGTAAGAGCATATAAATGTATAGACTCAAATATATTATTCCATTCTGTGAAAGAGCTGTCTCTGTCAAACACGAGTTATACATCCTTTACTTTCCACATCAACTATGTACAGCTACCCTATCTGCTCCAAACACGAGTGCTTTTGGACAACAATCTGATTGATAGAGGAAGTAAACCCACTTATGCACTTATTTCTCTTGCCATGGCTGTACTGCATGCCTCAATGCTTAGTGCTAATAAACATGGTTCTTACAGGGTTGTGAAGGGTACTCCAGCACAAGACCTTTGTAGCAAACTGCCAAAGACAGGGCAGCTTTCTTCTTTTCATTTTTACTACCTCCATTGCATGGCAATGCATCACTGGCAGATGTATAACCTTGAGCATCACAGTAAACTTAGAAAGTAAACTGAAATGAATTCTGATCATGTGAATATTGATGTGATCTAAAATGTCATTCTCACCATTCCCATTACAACAAATTTTCACTAAAGAGAACAATGTCTGGCCTAGACTGTGATTCATATCTCAAACTTTTCACACTTCTTTGCTTCGGACAATATTTTCTATAGATTTTTTTTTCCTCCAGCAAAGTTTTATAGAGTAATACTTGCCACTTTACTAGAGCTAAATTAGAAAAAGAAATCTGAAGTATATGGTCTAAAACATTACATATATAAAAAAATGTCAAGTTAGAAAAATAATAGGCTAACCCTGAAGAGATTTTATTTCTATAAAAATAGGCACATTAGAGCATTTAAATTCAAGTTAAACCCAAGGTATTTAGGGTTAGTTTGGCCATTCTCATAAGACTGACAAATCTTGCATAAGGGAACTATAAATTTGTTAAAGAAATGAAGGAATAACTGAGGCCTAATTTATTTTATTTGACTTGACTATATAAATGAGAACTACATTTTCCCACTTCTTTTTTAATAGTTGTAGCTCAAAGCTACCTTTCTTTGCTCATGTAAAGTATCTTGAATTGGATACATTCCTTTAGCATCTTTGGTCTAGGCATCCTAAAAGCACACAGAATTCGAAAATAATATAACATGCAACCGAAGGGGGGGGGAAGAAAAAGGAAAAAAGAAGTGCACATTTTGTGTACATTCCCAGACCATTCAAAAAATCCTCGTATCAGGACAACAGATGATGTAGGGTCAATATCAGTGAAGACCTAAAGCATATGAAAGTTGAGTAAGGTGTAGCATATATGAGATTCTTGGCTTTCAGACCATAATCTGAAATGCAGAGTGAGGACTCAGAATCTCTTCTGAGTGGATTGGTCAAGTAAGAGATTTCAGAGGCGCTTTCTACAGAAATATGTACTGAGCAAAGAGATGTTCTGATTTGTCAGTAGGAAAGCAGAGTATTCTCCTCCAGTATAATGAAAATAGGGATTTATTTACACAACAGGACTTTGTGAAGCTGATTTTGACTGCATGTCCACTCAAGCAGCACCATAGAGGGCACAGCCCACTGAGCAGCAGAGCCTGGAAGCAGGACTGGTGAGAGCATTCCTCAGCAGACACAGCACCCACCGTGCCCCTGCAAAGCACCTGGTCAGGAGTGAGTGTGTGGTTCCTGCACTGCATAAGGATTAGACATACTCACATCTACATAGGTGTAGTTTGTTGTGTAACGATGTTTATGATGCCCATGTATCCAACTGGAACAGATCAACACATTTTGAATTCTGCACTGTCTTGGACACTGTATATGTTTTAAATGTGTTTCAAGATGTTTTATTAACCCTTGCAAACACCAGTCTTTTGCCATGTGCACATAATGCCTTGGAGATGCAATGTCATCTTGACATTGTTCAGCCACTCCTTAAGGACATTATATCCTATCCTTTCTTTTTTCAGTTACACTAATTTTTGTTCACAATACTTTTGTTTTCCAGCTTCTTTTAACTAATGGTTTGTTTGTTTGCTTTTTCCTGATAATTTCCAAGTGTTTTGTTGATTTGTTCTGTGATACAGGAATTCCATCTGTTCCTTACTATACCTTGGCTCTGCTTTATTTAGCATCTGTATCACATTTTGTTTCAGAGGGTTTGAATTAGTACCTTTTGTTTGCTATACCACCTATTTATCGTAATTTCTGCATTTTCAGATTCTCTCTTCCACTTGTCTGAGTTACTTGTTGCAATAACTAATAAGTAATTCATCAAAATTAGGCACTTGTCTATAGACTTCAGTGCACCTCTAAACTCATTTTTGAAACTCCTTGCAAAAAGCTGTTTGCGACGTTAATAGAATTACAAGATAATGGGTCTTGGAAAGATAACAATCAATAAAGACACTTAGGGTAACATAATATGTAGGTATGATAAACATAAAGAGCCTTGGAAAGAATATAAACTTCCATTTATTTATTGTAAAATAATACAGACGAGTTGTTATTCAACTTATGGTAAGAAATCCAGTAGTTTTCTGAAAATTGTGAATAGCACTCAGAAGTACTAGGTCATTAGCAGGACATTTTATTTATCTTCAGTAAATATCTGTGTTTACAGGCAAGACCTCTGCTTGGCTTTTACCCAGAAAATATTAAAAGTATCTCAGTGCAGAAGAGAAGTTAGACTCTGATGGTCAGCCAGCTGTTGTAAGATGTGGTTTTTATCACTTGGATGAAGTTTGTGAATCATAAGAAGCACCAGCTGGGAAGAGTTCCTTAGTAATGGATCACTCTGTATGGAACAAAATGTATAAGAAGTATTTTACCCCTGTGCATTATCCTATTTAGAAGATAAGTATCCCCACTGACAGCCAACAGCTTTTTTGTTGAAATAGCTGTAGGAAACCCTTACAGAGCTTACCAAAATCTGGAGTCAACAGACATGGTTTTTACCTATCTCTGTGCATCTGTCTTTAAATATAATAATTATTTTTTCATTCCTGCAATTATTTACATTAAAATTTTCTCTTGTTAAATGACTGGCTAAACATTTAACTGGCTAAACATGAGAAAATTTGCTCTCCAAAGGAGCATTTCTATCCATTTTTGTCATGTTCAGAACCCCAAAAATGACTGGACAGCAATAAACTCTGAGATACAGGGAGTCGGTTTCGTTCTGCAGAGTAGCTGCCTAGAGAAAGCGTTTCTGCTGACTGAAATACATCTGGTATGCAAGAAAGATTCCTCTATGATGGAAATTTTCTTGAAATCATAAAATTAGCATTTGAAGTTCGCCCCATCAATCCTTGGAGTTATAAAGAATGTAAAACTTACCTTTTAAAAGTAATTTGGCTGGTTAAACTCAGAAATATTATCAGTAAAAGATGAACAAGTACTGACTGAAATTGCATATTAAAGGATGTGAGGTGGTTGACTGAGGGTAAGACACAAAAATGGCATTCAAGCCTTTAGAATGCTCCGGAGTAGTTATCTTTTCTCCATTCTAATGCATTTATTTCATTCAATGTGTTTGTTCTCATCAGCAATGCACCAGCTTTATCATATTAAGCTCTTAGATACAGGTTAATAGATTTCATAATACAAAGTGTGAATTGGTAGTAGTGGCTCATGCTCCAGTCTTTGTGCAGCTGTTCTGAGCTTGAAACAAACCCAAAAGAAAACAAACTCCACCAAAACAAAGAACCAAACCCTAAAAACTTTTCATGAACTGTATTAAACAGACTGGTTCCCCAATGGATTTCAGTCTATCCATTCAAGAGATTGAGCAGATGAATTTAGGAAAAGATAGTAATGGGAATATCTACAGCCAATATTGCTGCCAGAGACTTCATACTGTGGAACCACAGGTCCTATATGTTCCTGAGGGCAGAATATATAATATACATACTCCAGATCATTATGTCCCTTAGTGAATGCTTTAAGTCTCCTTATACTTTCTTCAGCACTCTTGCTGCTTTAGGAAATAGTAGCCTCAATAATTAAGCTCTTAAATTTTGTGTTATCCAGTTTATCAAATCATATTCACTACCTCATTGACCTAGTGTGTCAGTGGACCAATACTGATAATTTAATGCATCTCTGAACCACATGGTTTCAGAATGACGTAAGGAATTTTACATTTTAATTTTTTCAAACTTCATGTTTCTACCATCTCACCACTGAATATTAACCGCATGTCCAAAAGCTCATTTAGAAGTTTATCTCTCTTCTGTACAGTCTATTGGTACTAAATATATTATTCTTTATTTCAGGGATTTCTCAAAGGCATTTCACTGTGCATATTGCTAATGCAGTAAAGACTGAACATTTGAATTTTTATACATGAATGTTATTTGTATGGTCTACGTTAAAATAACTTGCTCTTGCTAACACACTACTGGTATAGTTACCCAGAATCCAGTCTGCTTTCAGTAATTTTTAATTCACATTTAAAGCAGCCTAGTGAATTCCTATTAGCTCTGACTGTTGAGATAATAATCTCCATTTCAGACACGCATAAATAGCTGAGCCATGTACAGAAAAAAAACCCCATCAAAATAACTGAAAAAAAGAAGTTGGTAGATGTGTTGCTTATACAGAAACATAAAATATAAATCCCCAAATATTCAGATAAGTTTGAAGAAGCTTGCTTACATGTTGAGCTTCATCATTATATCTTGTTTTCTTTCCCTTTAATAAGGCATAAAGCCTCCTTTTTTTCCTTCTAACTCTTTGCTGTGGACAGATTTTATCAGCAGAAACCCAATACAACCATTCCTGTCAATTTACAAGAAATTCTTTTCTTCCTTCCTTCCCTCTGTTGTTTTTTTATTTTAGTTTTTATTTTCATATAAACTGTTTAGAAAGACTACTGTGATTAGATGGCTCCTTGTATCAGTTGGCAATGCTTTCCCAGAGTGACAGGCTAATTTCCTCCTTTTCTCCTCATAGCCTTGCATCCTGCTAGTGCTGCTGTGGGAACTGGGGAGTTCACTAATATTAGCATTCTGAAAAGGTTTACCTAGGTCTTCATTTATATGCATGGGCAAGTAAGAAGCAGAGGGATAAAACTGAAACGCATGGGGTATGGAGGTGGGGCTTTACTATTTCAGGTGTTGGAAATCCAACCTTCAGGGACAAAAATGTAGCATTTGGGGCTCTAACACACTTACGTTTACAGTATTTTCCAAAACGTAAAGAATTACATAATGGCAATGCTTTCAAAAGCATGAGTGTAAAAACAATCTAGAGGCTATTTTTATAAGAGGAATGAAATCACCCCTTCTGAGGGAAAATCTGAAATAGGACACAGCAGTCTGACAAACAGGCATACTGCAGCTATTCCTCCCGGCATCACACAATTTAGTTCAGTTTCTTTTTTCACATCAGAATGTCAAACTACAAGATTTCAGAACTGAGGAACAACTCATAGAGAGGAAGGGATGTGACTGAGCACAAGATCACAGCTGCTGGTTTTGCCTACATCGGGTGTTAGATGCCCGTTAAATGTTATGGGGTCTCTGCTCAGCTGTGAAATGTGCTGCTGAGAGGAAATACTGTAACTGAACTGAAAGGCATCTCAGCAGCTTCTCCCCAGGGTCAGATGTTCTGCTCCCATGAATCCTCCCCCAGAGAAAGGTCACACGAAGGGCTTGCCCTGCCCTCCTGGCACGTGGTACAGCCTACAAGGGCACTTTCTCTCGATACTGGGTGATCACTGGGGGAAAGTAAATAATAATGATGTTTTTATTTTCAGCTGTTGTCTTACCCCAGTGCAGTCCTTTGTCATATTCGAATGGGTCTGAAAGAGATTTACAGCCTGAAGTTTTATCTGAAACATGAGTCAGCTCTGAATCAAAATAAAGTTTCTCCTTTTCCTAAGAGTTAAAGCTAAGATGCCTATTTTCATCCAGATCCTACTGCTAACTCCCTGTGTATTTTATTCCCTCAAACTCATATTTTATCAAACCCTAAACTTATTCTCATATTGATTATGCCCTTGGCATAAAACTGTATTTCAATTTCACAGTATATTATATCACCGTACTTATTAAAAACCACTAAACACCCTTACCCTATGAACTGTCAGACCTCTTTCTGATAAACAGCATTAAAAATGTATGTATCTGATACCAAACGTGTGGTTAGAAATCACTTGAAGAACTGTGTTTTGTGAACATATTTCGTCCAACAGTGTGTAGCCTTCCTGAGAGCAGAATACTTCACAAGTGAGTTGGGATAAATCTGGACTAGTACTAAACTACAGATAACATTCAGTATTTTTATGGTAAAGTCCATTGCAATCTAATCTGGAGTACAGAGGAAAATTAGTGAGCAGAGCAATTTAAATTAGTTCAGCATACCAGTACTTGCTACTCTCTTTTATTAGTGTTTGGACACCTAGCAACTGCATATTTTAGGTTAGTAAAGACACACTACTGGTCTAAGCTGTCCAGCTACTCAAGTACCAGACAGATGAAGCAAATTTTTTAAAAATCTATGTCTTAGGGAGAGAGGTGGAGACAGTATTTTCTGCAGCAAGTAGCTTTTTTCTTTGGCTTTTTTTCTGTGTAAAAAACCATGAAACAAAGACAACCCTTTCAATTTTCTGCTACCATTCTTACTTCTTAGGGAGATGTAATCAAAGTATGGTCCAGAAGCAGTCATAAAATTACCTGGGTTTCTGTATTTAAAAGAGCCAAAAAAACTAAATAGCAGCACCACTCCCATCCCAGCCCCCAGTTTTCAAAAGGTGGAAAAACAGTCCCTGTCATGAAATTTCTTTTAAGGGTAGAACCATCCTTTTTTAAAAAATAGACTATTATAGCTTGGCAACAGCAATAACCAGAGGTAGGATTCTGCCTCTGAACCCCTGAGCAGGTTCTGTACTGAGACCTTCTCAGGTAGGAGAGTTTACATGTGCCTGCATTCTCTGAAAATGACAGTAACAGACTGCGGAGGAACACAAATGGCCAATTTAATCTCTAGGTAGCCTGTATAAGAATACAAAAGACAAAAGGATCCAGCACTGAAATGTGGTTCTGAAACAATTGCCCAGAATTCAGTGTATTGCAAATACAAGACCACCAAGTATTTAACTTATAACAGGTAGGCTATAAAAGCAGAACAGCCTGGTGTATTATTACACAGAGCTCCTTTTGAGTTCACTGAGTTGAAGCCTCTTTGGACTTACATTTGTTCTCATTAAAACTTCAAGATTTTTCCATTGAATTCTGTAGATCTTATCTGAACCAATAAAAGGGAAGAGGCTGATGTACTGAGAAAATAATACACAATGTAGATGGCATTTTTTCTCATCTCCCCTTTGTTGTTTTCCTGCAAGCTTTTCATATAGGTTCCTTTCCCCCAGTCAACAGAGTGACTGAGGATTTTCTGCAGAAGAAAGAGTTCATTCCACATTGAAACAAACATTTAAGGTGAGTGACTCTGGAAGCATCTTTCTCTGCTGACTATGGAGAGAGTTAGGATAATCAGCTTTAACACAGGACACAGACAGAAATTCAATTCCAGATTCAGACTTGCGTTCCTGTTACAGCTAATGAAAATTGACAGCTTCATTCAGTTGCTCCAACTTAGCATCCAGTGCCTTTTAAGATGCCCTAGGTAAGATATTTTGCCTGTCTGCTGTCTGCCTGGCCCTCATAGCCTGAGTCTTCCCTAAGGCCTGACCCATATTTGTTGTACCTGAGTAGATTCTCCTGACGTTTTGAGTCTCTGAAATAGCCTATTTTTAGGCCACCCTTATTTAGACAATGGAATTTAGCCTCTTGTAGCCACAATAAACAAAAGGTGACACTCAGTTACCTAGACTTAAGTTTCTAGTGCCAAACGAGATTCTCCATGGCATCCAAGGCTGTCACCACTGGGGGCTGGCAGATGTAACTCATGACTTTCTGGACCAGTAGTTGCAGCTGTGTAGCATAATTGAAAATGTCTAAATAAAGAAAACATTTACCATCCCAAAAGGCCTGTAGAGGCAATTGAACTTTGCCCCTCTCTGGATATTAAGAGCTATTTAGCTGATGAAAAATAATTCTAGACCTGAGTTCAACTCACTGCAACACCTTACTCAGATCCAGAGAGTAAGGCAGGCATCTAAATACAAGTGTTTGAATCTGTAGGCTTCATCTGTGAATTCATTAATTTTAGATGGGATGAAGCCTGCTGCAGTAGCTTTATGTAGATGAAGTTATATAAAACACTTGCTGATCTTGCAGTGATTGCCATTATTAGAATTTGCAAAGTATACGTATTTCTATTGTCAATTATAAAAAGAATACCTCACAAAATATGCACATTATTTAAGACCATTTTATTCTCTGGTATTGTGATAGTTATGGTTTGTCAGCATTTCCCTTTATCTTTCATGAATCTGAAATTTCTCAGTGAGTTTTTCAGCGTTAGAATAACTTCTTTTCAAATTAAATTACACCCTGCTTTGCTTGTCATTGACCTAAATACATTTTTAACCAAACATTGTAAATCAAGGAAAACATTTTAATCTCAGGCAGTTTAGACACATTTTTGGCATGTTATATATAAAAATTTGGTCTAGAAACAAAAATTTGGCATCACAATTTTAGTGATTCCTGAAGACTGGAGTAGACTGAATGATCCTTTTAGAAGTTGTGAGCCAAAACTTTCTTTTTCCACTTAGATTTTAACTGTTTGGGTGTACTGATTCTTTTTTTTTCCCCAAAAAGTCGAAGTTGTTAGTTTAAAAGTCTAAAAATTAAAAATCTTATCACTTATTAAAAACATTTAAGGCAACTTCAGATCCTTTTTCATTTCATTGAATGATTTCTCTTTTGACTCTCTACTTAGATGTATAGACACATACCAGTAGGGTTCACGGTTACCAGGTTAGGAATCCTATGAAAAAAATGAAAATTATTACAGATTTTGCAATGGGAAAACAAGAAGATTAAACTATGTTTAGGGAAAATGTCTAGGATATAAGTACCAGTCATGTACCTCAGCCATAATAAAGACTTTGCTTATGGGTTATGGAACTAAACATCTCAGATCTCTTGCTCTTGTTTGAATTGGTTTAGGATCCTGACTATCTTCTCTCATTAGGATGTACAGCAGATGTGACATATTAACTTAATTGTAGCAGTAGAAGCACAGAGAGATACCATGGGGAAAACTGGTGTCTTTTTTTCATCCTTGTTTCTTAGGAAGAAAGGTAATGTTTTGACTGGACCAAAATAATTACCTCTGGAAATTGTATCCTAAATGCCACATCTTTTCTTTCCTATTTTAATTCTTACCGTGTGGCTTAAAGTGAGCAAGTAGCATAATGCAACTTTACATGTAACTAAGAAAATAAAACTGATTCAAGCAAGGACTTGATACCCACAGCTATATAATATTTTGTCTTTGCTTAGAAGCCCAGCCATGAATGAAGAGATAGCCAACAAGCAATCCCAAGGGGTCCTGAGGCATTTTCTGTGTCTGCAGTTGATTCATCAGTGCAACAGGCAACTCCTGGGGAGTGTCTCCCTGTGCGTAGATTTTAGTTGCTGGGACTATGGTTCCCCACCACCAGATGCTCTCTCCATGGTGTCTCTTCAGAGCCCAGCTCCTCCTGGCATTCCCCTCAGCTCTCATCTGCATCCAGCTCACTGCCAGGAACTGCTGGCAACTTGCATTTTAGAGGCACCAGGTTGCTACAGAACAGATAACTCTTTGTGAACAGAACTGTCTTTATCCTGAAAGAATTACACTTTCAGCAGTAAAAACATACTTCCATTATGTGTGGGTAGTCATATTCCCTAAATGGGATAAATAGTGGCTGGCCTGTCTGCTTAAGCATTGTTTTCATTCACCATTGGTTGGAAGGATAGAAATTTTGCCGAAGAACCATGCTGTCATGAGTTCAGTAGTTTTGCAGCCAAACCTAACCTCCTTCTCAGTCAGTATATGTATTTATTGTCTGTGATAAGCAACAGCATCACCACTGCTGAAGACCTTAAACAGATTGTAAATAAGAGTCTAGCAGCATCACATTAATGTGTGGGAGACTGAGACACATAATTTTTCAGTTAATATATGCCATATTCATTTATGTGTCATTTTTGTCTTCTAGAAAGATGTTTTCATAATATGGGGGAGAACCTATCCAACCAAAATCACTACAGTGTTTTAGAAATCGCATTCTGCAGCTAGTGAATCTAATCAGAATAATACCTCTTCTATCAATTTTGAAACTCCCCTGAAAAGTCCATATCAAGCATTACCTCTTACATTCTAGGCTACCTTATTGTAGCTATAATTTTCCTTCTGACTCTTGGGGAATTTTCATAAGCACTAGGAAACTCTTGGCTGAATCCTATTTTCCTTATTCCAAGATTTAGTCTGGGTCTTACCGAAATTACCCGGAATGTTTGCATGTGTAAGGCAGGAAACATTTTATGCTATCCCTGCAAACTATGCGATAGGGAAATTTGTCAGCCAGACTTTCCAGGAATGATTGCGTTGATTTATCTTCAGCGTGGTATGTCTCAACAAGATTTCTCCAAACACTTCATTCCTAAAGCTATTTCCCTTTAAGATACTCCTGACATCTGCAGCTTTTATGGCTTGAAGCACTAGAAGGCTGCTCCTCAGATGGTCGTTACTCCACAAACAGCCATGGTTTTGACGTTAGTCCAGTCGTGGGCTATGGACTGCAGAGTCCCAAATCTCTGCATCAGAGACTGGAATTCTTCTTCTGGAAAATAATTCTTCTGACTTCCTCCAACACTTTCTTGTTTTATTTTGCTTAATTTCTTGTTATACTTTCTGGAGCCAAAAGGTGGCTCTTTATCCTTTCCCATGAGCTCCCTACATGTCACACTTGTGTGTTCTCTCCAGTGCCTGTCCTTCCAAAAACTTCTCTGCCATGGCATGCTATATTACAAGCAGAGGATAAAGAATAACAATATCCCCTGGGCCCCTTGACTCCGGGGTAAATCTTGCGTGGCAACAATAGCCATGGTTTGTCCAGGAGAGCTGCGGCAGGACAGATAAGAAAGGCATGTGGACTCTGTGGAGTGCCTTCATGGGAGGCAGGGGCCTCCATAAAAGTGGAGGTCTAAGCACCAGGAGGGAAGCACCTGGGATATACCCCATGGAGACCAACCAAAAAAACAAGGAGATATCCTAATTCCACAGCAAGTTCAACCACTTCTCCACTGCAAACTTTACAGCTTGAAATAGTTCCTGTTTTAATCTGGAGTCTCCACCAGTACGACCACAGTGGCATTCATCCTGAGCTGTGAAAGGAGAACTTTCAAAAGCTCAGGTTTGGTAGCTTCATCTGGAAAAGCTTTGCTGCTGCCATAATGCCCTGGGAGAATGACGGAGAAAATGTAGGCTGCTAAAAATTAAAAGGATGAATAATGTAAACAAGCTGATTAAATCCTGTAACCTCTTCAACTTCATAGCTCTAGGGTGGCTCATGTCCCCTTAAAATGAATGGATTCTACAAGCTGGGAGAAGGAAATTAGAGTTGGCTAACAGAAAAAAACAAGTAGTGTACAGTAAAAGAAGGCACAAATATCTAAAGAGAAATTGCTGTTTTATTTTATGCATCTGCTCTACCCTTGTGGTGAATCTGCCTCATTATTTCATGGGGTAAAATATGATAAGTGACTACAGACAAGGCTTTACAGAATGCAGGTAATTTTTCCTACCTAGTTATCTGATCCTGTTTAAAGCAAATTTGAATGATACCATGCCCAGAGCACTTTCCAGCGTAATTGTATCGATCCAAATCTAAAGGACATTAAGATATAATGAGACAGAACTTGTGTTCTGTCTTATTTCAAAATTATGAGATGCAAAGAGTCTTCAAATTAAGAAAAGTACGAAGAATAAAACCTCTTTTCAGCCATTCCTTTATAGCATGGGCTTATTTTCATGATGATTAATGGGTATAACTCCACATAATAAGGTAGGAGAGAGAGAGTAAATATAAACTATAAATATGCCACAGGTTGTCTTTTTTACATGTGTGAACTTAAAAAGGCACAGGATATTTTGTGTCTCTGTCCTTTGCCGAAAGTTTTGTCAGATGGGAAAACCTTATCTTGTCTGGGGTACAAAGTACCTACATAATGTCAGTGACATGCGTACTTTGCATCCAGCTGGAAGCACAGATTCAACTGGAGAGCTGTCTTTGGTATTACCTTTAAAATGCTTGATAAGCCCCGTGGAGGACATATCATATAATGAAAAAATGTGGTTACACGTTCCCTTGGAATCCTTGAGGTTCAGAGATGCTCTTCATTGCAAGAGGAAACCTGAGCCATTAAGGGTGCAGACACAGCCCTACTGTCTAAGGTGAGAGGTGCAGGTGATGAGATGTCATACTCTGAGCATGCCAAAATGGGGTACATATACCCATGGCAGTGGAATAAGGGAGAGGAAACTTCCCTTTTCCTCAGGAAAGTGTGCAAAAAATCATCACTGAAAGAAATCTGTGCAAGTCTTGAGCAGTGTCATTATCTCAGAATCACAGAATCACAGAATATTCTGAGGCGGAAGGGACCCATAGGGGTCATCATAGAAGAGGAAGAGGCAGAGTAGAAATGTACCTACAGATTTACACCAACATAATGAATACACTTCTAGAGCTTCACACCAGTGTTGGAGAAGTGCACACTTTGCTGTGAAAGAAAGGATCATGCCGTTACTGCTTTGGAGGTCTTGTATCAGAGATGAACCAGATGTAATGAACTGAAATGTCTCATGAAATTGTCAGTCCTGTGTCTTTCCAATACCATGAATACAGCTGGTGTCCCAAATGAATAATTCTGGACAGGCAGGAGAACAACTGAGAGGAGCTGAAATATTCCAGTAAGAATCAAAGGAATAGAGAGACTTCAACAAGCTGAGTCCCGTGTCATTGCTGGCAGTCACATCACATAACCCCACAGGTCTATAATTGATCAAGCTCTATTTTTCAGCTAATTGGATTTTTTTTTTTGCCTTAATGCCTCCAAGTAGAAAGTTATTGAAGATCTTCACTGTAATAATGTCTAGAAGTCTTCTAATTATCAGCATAAGCTTCCTTACAGCCAGGTTATATCAGTTCTTTAACCTAAATAACATTTTTCTCCACCATGGGATTTCCTTTGTTAATACATTCATAGACCAACCATAGCTCTTTTCAGACATTAATGGGAACATAAACACACCAAGTTATCTACTCCTTTGCTTTCTTACTATTTACACATGCTATCATTGACAAGTGGGAGTTGGGGAGGCAGAGGTGGGGACCTGGGAACACAGTCTGCATTAAACTTGATATGAGTCAGAGGGTTAAACCTCTGCTCATCACTCAGAAGAGAAGCACCTCTGGGATCCTCCCTTTCTAAACTTGTAGAAGAGTTAAATAGTTCAGACAAAACTCTGATCTCCAACTGACTGAATTGCACTAGATGACTAAACATTGCCTTTGATATAAATTAACAATGAGCCAGCCAATATTACTGTCATTTTAAACTCATGAGAATGGGTTTTCATACATTGTACTGTACTTTTTGTCATGGATTTCTTTTCTCATTTGAGTTTGTTTGATCTCATTTAATTGCAATAATAGAGGGAAGAGAAAGCTGAATCAGTTTTCCTATTCAGTTTTTAAAATATTTGTATAATTTCAAGCACATAAGATGCAACATTGTTAACATGTCCTTTTATAAACTCTTTGAAAAACAACCTAAGCAGAATTTAGGCATTATTTACATAGAGACAACTTTTGATATAACAAAATACAGTGAAAGGAAGCTGAAAGGAAATAAAATCAAATTATAAGTACGATACAAAATTGCAATAGCCAGAATAGGTGAAATCTGAGAGATTTTTAGAATAATGTGAGTTTCTACAGCAGCAGCAATTTTAAATCAAGATTGCATGCTTTTCTGAAATGTATGCATCATCTTAGAGAAGATATTAACTAAGTGAATTATTCAGGTTACACTAGGTATTGTGTTTGTTCACATTTTTTTTAAAAAATATTGGATGTAATGTAGGCTATACATGTTTTGCATATTATTCAGACTGCTCTAGGCTAGAACTGCAGAAAATGAGGTAACTGCATTGCAGAGAATTGAAGCTGGGAGTTACCTACTCTAACAAGAAGTTGGAGTGGCAGCAATGAAATCTTATATACAAATATGAAATAGTTATAGTTCCTTTTAATGACCATCTCCTCTTAAGATTAGCAATTTCTCTGGAATAATGAATACAATAAGTAAGGTATTCACTGTTACGAGTGGCTAGGGGAACTATTAACACTTGGAAGGTCAGCTCCCATCTGTGCTTAAGGAGCAATTCTTGGAACCAAAAATCCTTTTGAAACCTCTCCATAGATGGGAAGGACACTGGGAGAAGCTGATCGGAATCTTTCTACTACACGAATTTGAACAAACTGCCAATAATGTGACAGGTTTGTGTTGATAACAAACACACTCCAGTGTACCAGACCTACCTTTTCATGTTCAACGTGAACAAAGTATTGCCATAATGTAAGCAAGATTTATTCCAAGAAAACACATAGTGATTCTAAACAGATGCTGTCCTTCAGTTACCAAAACAGTTGTTGAAACACGGTTTGGAGGAAGCCTCTGGAGCTACCTAGCTTAAATAGTCACCTAGCTGCTGTCAGTCCTCAGACCTGGCATTGCTGCATCCTGAAAGCCTCTGCAGATGGATTTCCCACAATGTCTCTGGGCTCCTGTTCCAACAGTGTACTACCCTCCTACGTTTTCCGTATGTCCTAACTTGCAAAGTTTCCTAACATGCAAATCGAACTCTCACTCTGTGGGTATTGCCCTCTGTTTTAGCCTAAATTGAGAGGATTTGGGTCCATCATCTTTGTAGCAACCTTTCTTTAGCAGGATTGCCCTTTTGGCAAGTTTTGATTTGGTTTGCTCTGCACTTGCAGTCATATAACTTTCTCTAACTTTTTATTGCCTCCCACTCATTAGTTATGTTCCTTTCCAAAATCTATGGCCATTTTAGTATTCTCTGATGAGGAAAAGCATCACATTTACCCTTACATTTTGACATTTCTAAGATGTAATTCTCTGTTCTGCTAGACTTAGTAAGCATTTGAGGGAACAACTCAAAGTTCACTCAAATCTTATGGGAAATTTCTTAAAAACACTGATTTGATTTCAGCCTCAGGTGAGTGATTCAGACCTTCTTCACTGTACCAGTCATTCCACAATTAAAAGCGCAATATTACTGCACAGTAATAAAGTTCCCTACATATAGTGTGAGGCTTAGAAACATAAACTAGTGCAAGGGTAATGATTTCACTCCTCTGTCCAACTAAGCATGAATCCAGGCCTTTCCTATTTCTCAAACAAATATAGGATGGACTGAAGGGGACAAAAAATATGAGGAATTTTCTTTTTAGCATAATAGTGATTGAGTTTTTGACAATAAGTATTAACAAGTTTCATGTTTCTCTTCTGCATATATGGAGAGGGGAACATAAGACAAAATTTTACTAAGTGTTACTCCATATACAAGGTACGTTCCTTTGAAGTATCAATGTTCTTTTAGAGCATCTGCTCTTCAAAGGAAAACATGACAACTGGTTTGAATAGGAAACCTTAAGCCCTAAGCATAATAGATAAAGAATGTGAATGTCTTTTGATGTAACCAAAAGGCTTTGATGTATTTATAAAATCTTGCAATTCATCTTGTATTTTCAGCTGATTAATATATGGATTAAAATAATTAGTTATAACTAACACATTTTAAAATGTTTTAAAGCTGTTCTCGATCTTCCTGTTTCTCCTTTCACTGCTGACATGCCTGCTACTTTTGGAAGCCATATCACTGGTTTCTGTAGTCAAAGACAGATGTTCTGATACAAAAATGCTTAATGACCCAAATAAAGCTTCCTTAATACAAATGGAAATTAAAAGCAGAATGTGTGTTGGATGAGGGAAACCAGGCTGTTGCTATGAGGCTGGTTTCATTTATAAAGTTGACAATTCCCTTGCTTAGCTGAGAAAGAGCCAAACTGTACTTTCATTTCATGACACGACAGTATAATCCACACTAGCTCCACTGAGATCAGTGAATTTATTCTCAATTTATCTCTCGGGGAGCAGTATTTGGCCTTCACTAGAACAGGATTTCATTTGCCACCTTATAAGATTAATGTGTTGGAGACATTAAAAAAAAACCTAACCTGAAGTATTCATTCTGTAGAGGTACCAGTGTTGTTCAAATATTCTTATTTCTTTCCAATTACTGTCTTCTATAAAGAAAAAAACCCTTTCCTCTGGGTTTTGGGCATTTTGTCTGATCAGCACTCTCCACTGCTCTTGTCCTATAAGCTGAGAATAATGCCTTCCCTGAAGCCTGCTGTTAACAGCTACAAACTTGTCTGGTGCTTCCATTTCATAGAAAACTTGTTTCTGTCAGAAATTTTCAAGAGCTCTCTTGGCTTTTTGGCCACTCGTTACTTTATTTTTCACAATAAAATCAGTTGTTTTCAAATCAGCAGAGTGTAATTGCATGTGCTAAGGGAACGTTCACATCTCCTCTGCTATAATGAATGTGTCCCAGGGCTATGCTATCTATTTGCCCTTTCAAACTGCCTGTTTAATTTCCCTTGCAGCAACCCTGCACCTGCTGCTCATTTCACCATGGGGACACATCGTGAATTTTTCTAATAATATTCATGCATCTGTCCTGCATGCTTTCTTACATGAACATCTCTGTTACTTTCCTTCAATCAACCTACCTTGGTTTCTACGACCTTTTATGAATAACTAGGGACTTTGTGCTTTATCGTGAGTGCCACCTGGTCTTCAGAGTTGTCTACATAACCAAATGGCAGATATGATACACCAAACACTAAAAAATATGACAGAAATCCTCCTGGACTTTAGTTCACCTATTTCATAGTTTCAGAGAGGTTTTTCCTTGTAAAATCATATAACCACAGAATAGAATCATAGAATCATTAAGGTTGGAAACGGCTTCCAAGATCATTGAGTCCAACCTTTGACTGGACACCACCTTTTAAACTAGACCACAGCACTAAGTGCCATGTCCAATCATTCCTTGAACGCTTCTAGGGATGGTGGCTTCACCACCCTCCTGAGCAGTCTGTTTCAGTGCTTACCCACCCTTTCACTGAAAAAATTCTTCCTGATGTCCAAACTGAATGTCCCCTGGCACAGCTTGAGGCTGTTTCCTCTTGTCCTTTTGCTGGTTGCCTGGGAGAAGAGCCCAACCCTCATCTTGCTACAACCTCCTTTCAGGGAGTTGTAGAGAGTAATAAGATCTCCACTGAGCCTCCTTTTCTCCAGGCTAAACAACCTCAGCTCCCTCAGCTGCTCCTCATATGACTTACTCTCTAAACCCTTCCCCAGCTTCACTGCCCTTCTCTGGACACGCTCCAGAACCTCAATGTCTTGTAGTGAGGAGCCCAGAACTGAACACAGGATTCAAGGTTCAGCCTCACCAGTGCTGAGTACAGGGGCAGAATCACTTCCCTGGTCCTGCTGGCAACACTGTTCCTTATACAGGCCAGGATGCCATTGGCCTTCTTGGCCACCTGAGCACATTGCTGGCTCATGTTCAGCAGTTGTCAACCAGCACCCTCAGGTCCTTTTCTGCCAGGCAACTTTCCAGCCACTCTTCCCCAAGCCTGTAGTTCTGCATGGCATCATTGTGACCGAAGTGCAGAACCCTGCACTTTGTGTTATTGAACTTCATGCAGTTGATCTCAGCCCATCAATCCAGACCATTCAGATCCCTCTGAAGAGCCTCCCTTCCCTCCAGTAGATCAAAATTCCTGCCCACCTTGGTGTCATCTGTGAACTTGCCAAATGTGTCCTCGATCACCTCATCCAGGTCATCAATAAAGATGTTAAACGGAACTGGTCCCAGTACAAAGCCCTGGGGAACATTAGTGAGTGTCTAAGTGGCAGAGCAGGTCATTAACTACATCCTGCTGGATTACAGGTGGTCTATTTTGCTCCCCATCCCTGTGTACCAGCTCAGGGGGCTGGTTGCCCTGAGGATAAGCAGCCTTTCTGTTAAAGACTGAGGTAAAGAAGGCCTTAAGTACCTCAGCCTTTTCCTCATCCTTGGTTACAATGTTCCTCTCTGCATCCAATAAAGGAGAGAGATTTTCCTTGGCTCTCTTTTTGTTGCTGATGTATTTATAAAAACATGTTTTATTATCTTTCACAGCAGTGGCCAGATCAAGTTCTAGCTGATCTTTCACCTTTCTGATTTTCTCTACATGACATAACAATATCTTTGTACTCTTCCTCAGTTGCCTGCCCTTCTTCCAAAGGTCATAAACTCTCTTTTTTTCCCTTGAGTTCCAGTGAACACTCTTTTTTCAGATAGGCCAGTCTTCTTCCCTGCCAGATCATAAGCACATAAGAACAGTCTGCTCCTGTACCTTTAAATTTTCCATCTTAAAGACTGTTCAGCCTTCCAGTACCCCTTTGTTTTTAATGGCTGTTTCCTAAGGGACTCTCTGAGCTAATGTCCTAAGTAGGTCAAAGTCTGCCCTTTGGAAGTCCAAGGTAAAAGTTCTGTTGACTCCTTTCCTTATTTCACCAAGAATTGAAAACTCTTAACATTTCATGGTCATTATGCCCAAAACGGCCTCTGATCACTACACCTCCCACCAGCCCCTCTCTGTTTGTAAACAGCAGGTCTAGTGGGGCCCTACCCCTGGCAGGGTAACTTACCAGCTCTGTCAGGAAGTTCTCTTCCACACACATCAGGAATCTCCTAGACTGCCTCTTCTCTGCTGAGCTGAGTTTTCAGCAGTAATCCAGCAAGTTAAAGTCTCCCAGAAGTACAAGGGCTAGCGATCATGAAATTTCATGCTTACAGAATACTTCATGTGCCTCCTCATCCTGGCTGGGTGTTCTATAACAGACTCCCACTGGGATGTCTGTCTTGTTAGCCTTCCCTCTGATTCTCACCCACAGGCACTCAACCTTACAATCATTATCCTTGAGCTCTATACAGTCAAAACACTCCCTAATGCACAGAGACACCCCACTGCCTCTCCTTCCTTGCCTGTCCCTTCTGAAGAGCTTACAGCCATCCATTGCAGCACTCCAGTTATGCGAGCCATCCCACCGCGTTTCCACGATGGCAACTACATCGTAGCTTTCCTAATGCACAGTACTCTCCTGCTCCTCCTCTTTGTTTCCTATACTATGTGCATTGGCAGAGATGCACTTCTGCTGGGCTATTGATTTCGCTCCTAGCGCTGGCATGCTGCCCCCAGGCTCATCTCTAGCAAGACTGGTCTTATCTCCTTTTTCCTTCAAACCCAGTTTAAAGCCCTCTCAATCAGCCCTGCCAACTCATGGGCTAGAATCCTTCTCTCACTTTTAGACAGGTGAACCCCATCTACCTCCAGTGGGCCTAGTGCCATGTAAACCAATCCTTGATTGAAAAAGCCAAAATTCCACACATGACAAAATTCCACAGCCTTTAAGCCACTTGTTGATCAGGTGGGTTCTCCTGTTCCTTTCAGCATTCTTCTCTGCTACTGAAGGGACTAAGGAAAACACTACCTGTGCTCCTGTCCCTTCAACCAGTCATCCCATTGCCCGAAAGTCCTTTTTAATTGCCCTAGGACTTCTCTCCTCAACTTCATCACTGCTGACCTGGACAACCAGAAGTGGGTAATAATCGGAGGACTGAATCAGTCCAGGGAAGGTGAGGGAGGCCAGGAGGGAATTCTCCTGCCACCCCAAATAGGGACCTATTTCCTTTCCTCACAGACTTTTATATCCCCTCTATCTGCTTGATACCAAGAGGGTCAAGCAAATGATAGTGACTCTTGCCTAGCTTCCATCCACTGCATTTCTCTCAGGAATGCAAGGGAATTACTCCACCAGTCTATTTCTCTCTCACATGTTGTTTAGGGAAATCATGTGGTTTAGGGAAAAATGTAAACAAAATGCTCTTTCTGCTTCATACCTCTTCTGTCTTACTGTCCTCTCATAATTTCTTTTTTTGCAGGTCAGTGTAACTGTTCCAGATGAATTATCTTTGCTGCTAAATAATACTTCTCTTTGCTTGATTTATTGATTTTTTAGAACTCTACAGGTAATGTCACCATGCCTCTTTTCCAGTGATGTACTGAGCAATGTGGAAACTGGATTAAGCCTGAGATTAAGACCTCTGAATTGAGGTGTCTATGTTTGAGCTATAGAAGAAAATCAGTTGTTAAACTCAGCCTAAAGGTAGGTGCCTCATGTCAACTGAGACATGCCAAGCAAGACATGCATCATATCCATAAAGAACCAGCAGGCATGACACAGAAGTCATGGGAGAACTTCTGGAGAAGCAGGCCCAAGCAGAAGGCCTTACAACAGCTAAAATGATGTTTAAACATCTACTAGCAGGCAATTGCATGCTCATTGCTAATATTATCTTTTTTTCACTGCCTTTATCTTGATCTGAATCCTACCTTATGTTATAAAGAGTCAGTACAGCATACTTTATTAAGGCAAGAACTACTCTTTTGGTGGATGGGCTTTTACCTGAACAGGGCCTGTTGGGTTGGATTTCTAAGCATATATGCAGTTACTTTTAACACATAATGTACTTGAAATATTCATTTTTGTTTAGAATATTATCTGTTAAAAACACTTTCGTTACCAATCTTAAAAAGAAACCTGAATGCTGACAAATTGGAAGGGCTTTGTTTCCATTCTCATACAGTAACTTTCAACTTCTGCCTCTTAGGTCTTCTAAGGTTTCTTATTATTATTCTGCTTTGAATTGCTCCCAGATACATAAAGGGCCCTATTTGCACTCATCTTGAATAGGTGTTATGAGCAATGGATTTTGTTCAGCACTTTGTTGCATTAGGCCTTATCAAAACACATTTTGTGTGGAAACTTTGCATCATTTTGGGTCAGATCTGTGCTGTGATCAGAGAGTCAGTACAACTCGTAACTGATGTGAGAAGGGCAGTTTCCAAGATTTGAGTCACGCACAGCCATTCAGTTGATGCTTTTCAGACCTGGCCTGGACTATGTTTTTATTGCAGCTGGCCTCTTGCCTTTAGTCTACACTAGAAAAGGTTTTGCTGTTCATTGATTGTGGAGAATTATCTAAAAAGATTCTTCCAAACAGGCACCACATTAAGAAGCTCTCCTCTCCCAGTTTACACCACGTCAATAGTGAATAATAGTAAATGAGAAACAGAACCTGGAACAGCCTCGTTCAAATTGTTCAGGTCCCCCATTGTCTGTCCCTACCTATTCAGCAAGAACAGGAGTTTCTGGTTTGTCACAGGAGCTCCTGCTCTGGAGCCTCTGCTTGACTCCGTAACACTTGGGGGTGAGAAGCTACACCATTGGATAAGGTCCTAACATTTCAGATTCTCTGGGGGACTTAGGTTATTTTTGAACTTTCAAAGATTAAATAGTTGTAAGCTTTGACTTCTGATTTTTACCAGGAACCCTTCTCTCTCCTGGATTTTAAAAAAATAATATTCCGGAGGTTTGGTTTTAATAAAGATTACTTGTCTTGCATTTTTTTTATGAATGTGACTTTCCTGGTTTTTCAAACTTCTCCTCAAATCTACAGTGTTTCACTGAAGCTGCATTATATTTCATTTCCTCCAGATACCTAATGCCTTGAAAGAATGACTAATGAAGAGAATGAAAAGGAAACACTACTCAGTGAAATGGAGAGAATGAATGAGAAATAGACAAATACTGACACAAAGAAAATGACTCAGAGTAAGGCAGGGAATTAAGAAAAGACATTCCAGTGAAGCCCCCTTCAACCTCTAAATATAGTATTTTCCCTCCTTAGACAAAAGTAAAAAGCTAGAAAGAAAAATGCAAGGGGCCTCATTTAAGGAGTTTAAAAAAGAAAGGTAGGAGATGACAGGAAATGTGGAAGCTCAAATAAGGAATAAAGGCTTCCTAGGTCACTGAGTCTGATCCTCTTCCATTTCAGACAGTCTTTCTGGTAAATTGAGCAACCACCCTCAGTTTACCTGAGCTTTTTGTCTCTTCACTCCTAAAGGTAGACCACGGTAGCATTGCTGATTTCCTGATCAGATTTGTCCAGATGAATGCAAACTAATGAATTCTTTTGTCAGCATTATTAATCAACTCTTATATTCACCCCATATCCTCTTATATTCACCTCAAGAGTTACTAATACAAACCAAACTTTTTAAAAAAACAGTAGTTCTAAGTTTCTACTTAATGAATACATTCTGATGACCATCAAATTTAAGTAGTAAGCATTATCTTACATGTAATACCTGTACCAAAGATCAAGATTACTGCAATGTTATAATGAGATTTTAGAAGAATATAAAACTCTTGATAAAGAAATCACCTCATAACCCACAAAAGTAAGAGATACAGGTTAACAATGCATATTTCTTGAAATTTCAGAGTATAGATGATGCAGGTTAAGATAGTTTATAAAGTTTCCTTTGTCAACATTAGCTTAAATTTCACCCCAGACCCTGGGCCTTTGCAAGCCTGTGTTGTGCTGTCCCCATATTCACTAAAATGGGGATAGCAGCATGTCACAGAGTCACCCTTGAGGGTAAAGGGTTTCAGATCCTGTAATAATGATAGTAAATCTCTAAATAGACTACTAACAGGTGTTTATCAGGAGAGTGTTGTGCCCTGGATTCTTATGTAGAACAGGCATATGTTTCATATACAGTACATAAAGTGTGTGTCATATTTCATATAGCAGCACTGAAGGCTGTGATGTATTAAAGCTTCTTTCATATAATCAGTTAGTCTATGATCTCATAAAAATTCAGTCTGTGAAACATTTGGAAAGACTGCAGTGTTTGTAAAAGTACTTGTACCAGATGAACTGCAGTACATACTCTCCAGCAAAGAGCATGTAGCATCCTATTTGCACCATGGTATATAAACATATTAATAAACAGAAAATTCCAGTAATGGGAATCTATCATTGATTTAATACTGGCTGTGAGGGTCTGATTAGTTAAATAACTCTGAGTATTTATACGATTCACAAATTAGAATGGGCTGCTTGCTCACTCCTGAAAAATGAAAATCCAAGCGGAAAAGGGAAAAACCTTTCATTTCCCTTAATAAGGGAAAGAAAAAGAGTTGAATTACCACAATTAATCACATTTAAACAAAAACAAGATAATACAGGGCCATTTTTTTCTGTGTTCATACAAAGTAGCTTTTGACTTCGTCAGTAGTTTCACAAATTGTATCAGTTTATGTGGACATCAAGATGTAACTCAAGTCACCCACCTTTTGGAGTTTACACTTTTCACAGTCAACAGAAAGAAACAGATCTTCTGGACATGACTCTCAGCGTTTCAGATACCAGCTTTAGAGTGGGAAGAGTCCTGCCTAGTACTGATCATGAACTATAATGTGAAGTTAGACACCCAGCTCAGAGGTAAATGTACACTGCAGAATGTTACAACACTTACAGTGGGACTCAGCTGCCTGAATATAGGCAGGCAGTGTTGTTTTAGGCACTGTTGGGTGTCTCCTGCTACTCCAGAAAGACACTGAAAAGAAGAAAGAAGAAAGAAGCAGGCCTGTGTTGTGCCTGCTGTTCCTGTGCGCATATCTTGGATAAACTATGTCATCTGACACAAAACCTTGTGCCTATATTTAGGCAACGAAATGGCCTTCAAATGTCCCTGCCATTACCATCCAAGGGGCATATAACATACAAACAACCAACATGGGAAAGTTTGGGGGAAAGGGAAAGAGAAGGAAGAAAATAAATTGAACAACTTCAAAAGTACCATATGCACTAAGCATTTGCAAAAGGATTTCCTGTATGCTTAAAAGCCACAGTGATTTAACATGTCCTACATCTGGATGTCCAAATCTACATGCTGATTAACTTGGACTACAGGTTGAGCTCTTTAAATGAAAAACCAGGTGTTTATGAAAAAAGTGGGAATGTTCTTCAAACCTAATTGTAAACTTTGACTACTCACAGAAAGAATGAATGATTCGTAATGTTTTATAGAAAAAGAAAGGTGAAGCAAGAACATTTCAAAGTGAAACACTTGGCAATATTGCCTAAGTAAGCAATTATTACAGAGAACAAATTGTTACAAATGCATTTTCCTACAATGGATATGAAAGTTCATATCTTAACAAAGGAGTGCAATGCAGTTGCATTTGATATTGTCTTTGTATGAGAAAAAAAATCTCAGTCTGCATGTAGATCTGTATACCATGAACATGATTTTTGGAGAGGTTGATTTTTAGAAGAGGAGGGAAGCTGCTTATTGAGCTGCATAATGAAAACACTAGCACATGCACTTTGTGATAAGGCTATCTTCATTACGCTTTCTTATTAGAGAGTAAAGCATATGGCAGATGAAGCAAAGAATTTAAAGGATTTTTCTTATCCAGGCCTTTCAGTCGTTGCTTTTCCATTTGACCACATGGGCACAGAACATTAAAAACACTGATCTGTGGTAATAAAATCTATCCCAGTGGCTTTGCACAGTTTACCTTCAGGCACTTGAACAACTTTCAGAAGTCACTTAACACTCTCCAGTGATTAAACAGGAATGTATGCTTCAACATACCCTGAACCATGTGTAAGGCAGACACCTCAAACCTCTTCTCACAAATGGTATGAACCATTATACACCTTCTTTCCGTCTTAACCTACCCTGGGTTCATGGTCACAAATTACCTTTTCCTTCATTGATTCATTCAGTCTCATTCTGGTCATATTTGATTATGCTTTCTACAATAGCCTGTGGCAATAAGTCTCATATTTCTTATTAAGTATTGTGTGAAGTAAATAACCGTTTTGCTCTTAGGACTTTGATCTTGGTAAAATGGAGGTGTGATAAAACTAGACCAGGGACCTCCTCACATGTTAACTCTGTGTGTTACAGAGATTTTTTTACCCTTACAGATAGGTATTCCATTTGAGAAGATATCCACATGAATTGTCTTTAAGACTTAAAAGTGAAATTACATAATTTTTCTGTTGCTTCTTCGGAATTCTCAAAATGAGCAGTTAAATGCACAGTGATTTTTTTCAAAAATCTCCAAGAATCCTACTAGGATGAAGTAACCTATTTTTCACTCTGTACAGCCAAACTGCATGAAACATAAGCCTGCTAAGTTGCAGACGGTCTTCTTATTACAAGGGTATACAGTGCCTACCACAAGGGAGACATAACTCCTGCCTCTTCCTCTGAGGCTTTTTTATTCTCCCTGAGCAAATATGTTCTTGTCAGCACTGCATCTATGGTTTGGCTGGGTGTAATAGAATGGCTTCTGTATTCTTTCATTGGTTGGCCATTTGTGTTGGAATTAGCATTCGTCTAGTCATCTGAGACATAGTGTCAACATCTGGAAAACGTTAAAACCTTGGGGACATTGAATTTGTACTTTTTCCTGTGCTTATAACATTGCCTATATCCTTTAGTGTCAACTATTTTTGTTGCATTTTTAACATTATTTCTATTGAATGTGCTGGTAGTTTGATAATGATTCTACTTTGTCATTTTAGATATCCATATGTATGATGTTATTTCGAAGAACATACTTTCCTAGAGTTTATTTCACCTACTGTTTCAACTACAGCTATGAAATGATTCTCAAAATAGATAGTTATAAATATTGTGAGTGTTTGGCAGGAAGTTTTTTGTGGTTGACTATAAGAATCAGGAAAGTTGCAATATTTTACCCAAGAAACTTTTTCAGGTCTAAGTCACCTACTTGACAGAGGATGTTTCATGGATTGAATCTCTCTGGTGCATCCCATGAGCTTTTCCTATGAAAGTCCTAGGTGGGATTTTACATCACTGAGTATTTTATGCCCCAGGAATCATTCCCTCTTCATTCTTACTGTTATGTTGTCCAAACCATTTTAGGTTTTTACAAATTTATTTAAAAATTTATGTGCACTCTTTAATTTTTTTTAATGGGTAGTAGGATCAGTTTCTTAGCTCTTTCTTAGGAGAATTTACAAGTTAAGTACCTTTAACATAACTGATCCTTCACATTTAGAGGAATGAAATCTATTGGCAAACTGTACGTTTATGTAGTATATTGTACTGAATGAGTAACTTACCATCTCTGTGATATAGGTGTCTCACTTAACAAACTAGGGACAGTAATTCCTTCCAATCCCATAGCAATAAGGTCACATGCAATATGCTGCACAGCTCTCTAAATATATAAAATATATTGCATGATTGTCAGTCATTGCTATTAAAGACCCAGTGTTTTGAAGCAGATCACTTGTCAGATCCTACGTTCTGAAAATGAGAGTTCATTGACATTAAAAATGTATTTCTCTGTCTCTGAATTGTGCTGCATATAGCACTGAATTGTTATTGAAGATGGGAAATTGTCTTAATCCATAATGAACTTTGGTTTCAAATGTGAAAAGGTGAATTTAACTAATGACTTGACATAGAAAAATAAAGGAGACTGTAAAGACTTTGGTGCATTCCTCCAATTCAAATTGCTTTAAACCTCATGTTTTCTTCAGTTTTCAGAAAAATGCACCTAAGTCTTTAACAAAAGGCTCTGTACACTCAGAGTAAATCCTGTCATCATATGCCAAAATACTTTTTCTTTAAGAAAACAATATCTTTTTAAAAATCAAGCAGCTGAATAATAGAAGAGAATACAAGACTACATAAACTTTTTTTTAGTGTATTTTTTTACTTCATTCTAGCTCCAGGCCTCAAACAACAGAGTTTAAGTTGTTTGCAACCATCTATGACCTTTAACACTTGTTTTAAATCAGGAGAAATTCTGCTTTGATTAAGAGTTTTGCATACAATGTGAGTGTAGGCATGAAGCACTCCCACAGTTCCTCAGGAAGCTGTCCCACCATGCTGGCTGGCTGAAGGTGTCTCTGGCACGATCACATACAGCAGTGCGTGGCTATCACAGAAAAGGAACTTGCTCATGGATTGCTGGGCAGAAATCTCTTTACACCTCCCTCCACCCAAAGAAACAAAAAAAATCAAGCATTTAGATGTGTTGCTTACAAAAAAAAATGCCTTCAACAAAGCTCTACCCAGATAATAAGCTCAGAGAGTCTTTACAAGTACTCCTTCCTTTTCCAACACTGTTGCCTGCTTGATTTTTTTATATTTGCTAGGCAGTCTCACAGAGAGATGAAGCAAATCCTAAGCAAAACTGCTTTGGAGGGCTCTCTTTCTGAGCCCCTCTGGCTCGTTGGAAGCTGCTTGAAATGTGGTCTGCAATTAAGAGAGTTCCTTTGTCAGGAAGTTGAGAAAAGAATTAAGTCCAGATATGTATAAATGCATATACTTGTAAGGAAACATATCAACAAGTTACTGTATTCGCACAGTAATCAGATAAAGGAATGTACAGTAAAAAATGGAATCATAAAATCCCTGGACTTTCTTGTAAACAGGTTAGTATCACTTTTCTGATTTTTTTTTAAATAAAGCAAAGGAAAATATTTCATTCCTTAAGTTTAAGCACCTGAGGCAGAATGCATTACTACATCAGGCATTCAACTAGTTAACAGTTAATTCTTTTAAGAAATCATTACCAAGAGCTCTCTGCCTTAGCCAAATGAGCAGCTGTCTTTGGTGGCTCAAAACCTGCCTGGAAATTCTTCAGAATGCATATGTGTGTAAGAGGGATAAGAGGAGGTAAGGAGAAGTACTCGGGAAAAAATATTCTCAATAAGTATCCAACACCCATGGTCAGTCCACATAAAAACAAACCTTGCAAATATTTCCTAATGTAAAATGTCTAGTATGCATTTTGATCTAAAAAGTTTAGCTGAGACTACAATACAAATAACTATCAAAGTCACAAGCACCATAAAACAGAAACCAAATTCAGTGAGATACATAGTACAATTTAACTTGGTGCAATTAACAGTGCAAAGAAGAAAACAAAAACAAAAAGAAAAATAATCAAAACCTAAGCAATCTACTTTTAATATTTTACACTGATTTTTTTTCTAAGACACTGAAATCAATAAGACGTCATGACATTACAGATCAACACAGACTATTTTTGTGCATTCCCTCCACTCCTAATCTTACTCTAAAAGATCAGAGTAAATTATTCTCAGTTTCAAGAACACAAAATCTCCAGGACATTGGTGATTCCAAGAAGAGAGTAAGAGTTGATTATAAAAATCAACATCAATATTCTGGTTTTCCTCTGTTAACAACTACTAGGAGCAGAGTGTTGATTAGAATGGTCTTCTTCCCTCATGTCTGTATTCACCCATATACTGGTTGAGAATCAAGTAGCCAAACTGATGTTGAGATTTTAAACTGTTCTGTGCTTTCTTTTCCTGTATCCTAAGGGGTTCCAGTCTCACAGTGGATCCTGACAGAAATTATACCTAGTTTATTTCAAACAAATGCCCATTACCTAAATTCTTGTTACCACTGCAATCTCCTGTAGTGTCAGTGCAACTGATGCTGGCAGCATCTCAGCTGTCTTGCCCTGGCCCTGAAAGGCACTAGTGGGGTGACCATGGGACTCTGCTTTTCTGTCATTGTCAAAGTAAATGTCTGTGAGCTGCAGTGCTAAAAATTTGGTGCTGTCAGAAAGGAGCTTGTTACAAACACTCCATGGTTACCACAGCTCTTTGAGTATACCCTGTCAAAAACACATACATTTTCTCCCAGTGTCAGCTGTGCCATGAGTCCTGTACATTAGAAGACATGCTGCAGGGTTTCACTGAAGAAACACAACTAGGCATGGGTTGTCTCACTGATTTTTCTGGCTCAGGACTAGCTTTAAATAGATATGTATGTTTTATATGCTCTTTGCTCTTACCATCCTGCTTTTCCTTTTGACTCTTCATGGCAGTGTTTCTTTTTCACACCTGAGTGATAGCTTTACTGAATGGTAAAAAAGGGACATAGGAGGGATGTGGTGCTGCCATGTGACTTCGTAGCCAGTCACAGTCCCTTGTCCCACTCACAGTGCAACAACTTCTCCACATCTCTGCTCATTTTAATGACAGTGTCACCAGTGCTGTTTGCAGATTTTCCTTCACAAAGCAGCTTGACTCAGTCTGCACCAGCAGAGAATTCATGCTTCTAGGCCATGTCAGTACCTCTTGTGATGTCTGGGAAAAAGTCTGTTACAAAGCCAAGGCCACTTATAGAGAAAAGGCCTCCTTCCCATCCCATGATCAGGGTATTTGTTCCTGTCTTTTTGTTTCCTCACCTAATTTTGAGAGGGAGAATGTGTGGGTGATGGGCAGATTGTCTCACATTGTCTGAAGGAAGTAAATTCAGTATTCCAGATTTGGAAGAGATAAGGAAGAAAGAGATTTTATAAAACATAAACTGCTTTTAGCCACCCTTTGCCTTCCATCCCTTCCCTGCTTCATCCCTCCAGAGCACAATCCTGTTGTTTCCAGGTGCGGGGAACAAACTATTTTTAGATGGTGCAGAGCACTGCCTGGGTCCTCCGTGTTTATCTGTAGCTGTCCTGTTATCTTTCCTGATTGCAGAAACACAACTGTTTCTTTACTGGCTGCCCATAAAGAATTTCCCAGGCTGTTACGTTCAGCAGTGACTTGTACAATCCTGTCCTTTCTGTAATCAAGGTTGAGTTTGGTTGCTCCAACTCACTCCATGGATCAAATGGGGCTCAATCACAAATGGGGCTGCAGTATTTTTAATGTGACACTGTTGAGCCTTTGTAAGTACTCAGTCTGAAATACTGAAGGATACTTTTTCTCTAGTGGTGTAATGGTTGTAAGGGAGATTGCACGGTCACAACATCCATCAGAGTTCTTGGGTATTTTTCTTTACAGTTTGCAAAAATGATATAAAACCTACTACAATATTTAAGGACATGTCTTTTTAAGACAATTGAAGAAAGTAGTGGTGTCTAAATATGCTCCAGCTTATTTAAAAATTGAAAACAGTCCCACAGCTGCTTTTTTGCCTCCCCCTTCACACTTTTTTAGGTTGCCTACGCACAAAACATAAAGGTAACCCAAACCACAGAGCATTTAAATATTAATGTCAGCTCCTGCAAATAAGATGCTGAATCTCAAAAACCTAAGGCAAACACTTTTGTATGCAGAATTAAAATAAATAAATAAATAAAAGAACTTTCCAATTATAGGTCATGTGCAATTACCTAGAATGTCAGACAAAAAGCTGTTGAGAGAAACTTGTAGGCAGTGTGGATTGTTGGGGAAGGGATCTCACTTAATGGAGCCTCAGAGCACAAATGTGTGAGGCTCTTTGTGATAACCCTGAAGTGTTTGATAAGAAACATAAGATGTTTTTGCTCTGAGCTACTTCTGCAGTTCACCCCTAGTTTACCATGGAGTCAGTCCCCTGTATGAAAACACAATAAATTGCATCCTTTCAAAGGTCCCCTGCAACCTACCTGGTTATTCCCTCAGGATTTGAAAGCTGTATAGCAAAAACACCTCTGTCCCCTTTCCATGTATTCTTCCCTAACACTGTCTGAAATAGCTTTCCTGAGCAGCTAAATGAATAAAACTAAAGAAAACCAGAGACCACCAGCTTTGTCCCCGATGCTAACCAGAGGAATTCTCCAATCAATGGCGCTTACCATCAGCCAAGATACATGAAATTCCAACATCCAGTATGTGCTGGATATTGAAGGCTCAGAATTAGGCAAGAGTAACACGTGAGGCATTTTTTCTGCTAGTTTCAGTGGAGTTAATCCAACCTTATTCCAACAGTTAATGAACTCCAGTCTTTAGGATACTCCTTTGAAAATGACCTCTTTTGTCTGGTGGGATACCTTGAGATGGAATACTGAACCATGGAAGACATGACAGAGGAAACAAATCTGGGCTGTATGTGCATGGGATCTGTAGGTTGTTCCCTAATGTTTCCAAATGGTTGCAAAAGAGAGCTATGTGAGAACAGATCTTCCCTTTTCATGAAAAAAATCCTTTCAATTAATTTATTTTTTTAAAAAAAAGCTTTGGAACAATTTTCACCCTAATTTTTCTTCTTTATCAGAATAATTTCCATGATCCTTCATCTTTTTACTTCTCAAGAGAAAAGGAATCCTTTGCTGTTATGTTCTTTGAAGAAAAATAACCTTGACCAATTGAGGAGTAGAAGAACATGGAGTGTTCAAATGCAGATCTCCAGAGACACCACTGCTACCTCAGATTTTTTACAAACAGTCTTCAGTACCAGATATACTATTCTTAATATGAACTTTCAACAGACATAAATAATCAACATTCCGCTTTTAAAAATATACAGATTAAAAATGTTGTTGATCTTTATTTCTTCTGGAATAATAGCTTAAGGAAAATTCCACCTCCTATTGCAGCATTTTCTCTGTGTCTCACTCTCTTACAAATTGTTCTTTCAAATTGTCAGAATTGTATGGCTTTGGCATAGCTGCATAATTCCTATATGATCCTTTGAGAGTAATAGGACTGGATTGCTCTGAGCAGTTGTTCACCCTGAGGAAGTGAGTGCTAGGTGGAATGAAGCAGAAGTGTCCATTTCTGGTGGCTCATGCAGGAAAATAAAGTGAGTGCAAAGTTGACAAGACACCTGAGTGTGTCTGATTTGCCAAGAGACTCTGCTGCCATCAGATAGCTTCCCCATCAGTCAATCTTGCCTGCTCTTACAGGGTTGATATCTCATTAATTTTAATAGGGTTGCTTACTTGGCTGTGGGGGTCAACACTGATTAAAATTATTTCAGGCTGTTGGCGATAAACTGGAGCCCAGCTCTAATCCTAATGAGAGGTCAAGAAAGGTCATGAATCAGATCCTACAGTTTTGAACAATTGGGACAACAGTTGTCAGAAGAGGAGAGACTGCAACCAGTAAGTTCTTACAAGTGACCCAATAAACAAGTTACAAGGAGGCAGCAGAAGTACCCTATATACAAGGATCACAGTCAGAAATATTAGTTATGAGGCCTGAAGTACCAGTACTGGCCTTTATGTTAGAAGGCATTATTCTAACACAATGCCTCTTTCCCCCTTTTTTATTATACAAGCTGTAGCACTAGGTAATTACACCTCAGGTAAACATTCTAGATTCACCTTGCAGTCAATAGAAAGAATGATGTTCTTCTAAGTGCAATTCATCATTTTGTAAAATCTCAAATAAACTGGATGAATCACACCCTAGATGATTTCTCTGTTGGCTGTAAATGAAGCTTAAGACAATTCAATATCTTCAGGTGCACATATCTTCATTGTTACTTTCCAGAGTCAGGAGAGAGGAACCTCACTCAAAGGTTCAGCACTTGTAAAGATGCTCGGTTTTTATTAATGGAAAGGCACAGACTCAAGGAATGTGTTCTGGTATTAAAGACATTAATTTCTAGCCAACTCTGACACCCTGTATAAACATTGACATAAGGAAACATGTAAATATGGAAATAGACCAAGTAGTTGGAGAAAAATAGTGCTTTTGAACACCAAATTTTTGCACAAGCTCCATTAAAAAGAGCTGGGTGAACCTGGAGAGACTTTCACTGATAAACCTATGAGGTTTGTTTTGCCCCATTTGCCTTCCAGAAAGCAAAGAAGGCATATAAAAAATAGACAGTAAAAATATCTTTCATTGACATTACTGCCCAAATAGCTATTTTTCAGAGACCCACACCTTCAGGCTGAATCATAGCAAGTTGAGTTCCAGATGGGTAATTAATACATCAAAATGCAAATAAGATTTTCTTTTCATGAGCTATTGTAAATTATTAGCAGAGTCACAAAACCAGTACAAAAAGTAAACTATTTATTATTCCTTTTTATTTTTTAAAGGCTAGGAGATGCAGAGGTAATAGATGGACTTTTGAAGGGTAGAGGGTACAGTGTTTGGATGCTTTTAATTACACTAATTTTGTCTTGTGTGAAATAATTTATCTAGCTTTGACTTCACCCTCATTAGTTCAGTCACATGTCTCTGTTTTTCAGTAGACACCAAGTACCACAGAGGTGTTTGGGCCAAGCAATAATTTTATGATAAATTGACAAAATTCCAATTCAAAAAATACTTTGATATTAAGAACAAGATTAAGTGATCAAAGACAAGAGAGAATGGGAAATGGGAAAGTTACCTTGCAAAAATATAGTAAAACCATTGTAGCAATGCTTACATTCCTTTAGGCTGTTAGTGTCTGATGTACATCTGGGGACAGTGATATTTAATATAATGATTTACAAGACAGCTGCAAAAATGAGTTTCTCTAGCCCTGCTCCAAGCTGTGGCCATGCTGGAGGTACCAGGGAGCAGGATGAATATACCTGAATGAGGACAACTCCTGTGTTCTAATGCTTTGCAGTGATAGAGCACTATCATTTCCATATATCTGCATTGTTTGTCCATTTTTTTGCCCATTGTTAAAGCAGTAATATTTGAGAAATAAATCTCCCTTCCCTAACATTTGTTTCCAGTAGCCCAAAGTGACCTTGGAAGCTCAGTATAAACCGTGACACCAGACTTTTTCTGTTTGTCTTCCGCATCCTTTCTTTTGACAGGTTTATTAATTTCTAGTTATTGTATATACACACAGCCAAAGTCAACACAGCTGGTAAGGCCTTATCCATGCCCTTTGCAGCACGCCCAGGTTCTTGCTTTGGACTCCTTTCTCTTCTCTGCCAAAGAGAACTCCAAGTCAGAGACACAGGGTCTTCCTTCAAAGTTATTCCCTTGATCTGCTGTAAATCCATGTGACATTGCTCATGGTTCTGATAGCAAGTCTCCTCCTGCAGCTTTTGGCTGCTGTTCAGCAGACAACATTTATTCCAGCTTTTTTCCTTTTTCCTTTTTTCTTTCACATCAGAATTTGTACTTGAAACAACTACCTTCAAGTATTTTATAGGACATAGGAAATCTTGATCAGAGGTTTAACAACTTCTGGTCTGTGTTGGTTTTTTGCATTTTTTTCCCCTCTTTTAATATGATACTTAAAAGAACATCCTTGATGTCCCTGCATGGATTTGTGAAACATTTATGGCACTAAAAACACTTTATGGATTCCAGCCACTACTGCAATATCTTTGATCTGGACCTGGGACTACTCCAATAAACACATTCTGTGTGCATGATGCACTCTATTTCTTTTTCACCTGGTTGCTTTCCTTTAAAAGCTTTCCTCTCTGCACATTACTTTTAACTCTTTAATATTACTGTTTTAAGTGTTATGCTCTAACCAGTCCATATTTATTTTTATCTGTTTCTTAGTACAGTGATATCAAGCAAGAAATAGTATAAAAAGTTTATTGGGAAGACGCGAACAAAACTGCTTTGAGATGAGAAGAAAAAGTAGCCTAAATCTCTTGGGTCTTGCTTTGGAATTGTGTAAGGTACTTTTGGTCCTAAAGCAGTGCACTGCTGCTGCAAGAAGTCTCAGTGTAGGATAGAAGTGGTTCAGTAACAAGTGTTATAAAACAAATAATGACACCAGGATTTGTGTCCAATACTTTCAGGGCAGGCACAGCAGCAAAATTGCACTCTATATGTTAGAAAAAGTATTCCACATTCAGAGACTATATGCAATGTGTACAACACTGACCTGTCATTACACCAACCATTTGTCTACTCCATTTGGATTCTGGGCTTTAAATTGAGACAATAATCACAAATTAAGGTTATCAAGCAACAAGTCAGGAAAAAAAGAAAAGCTGTAGGAGAATAGGAATACTTTTGAAAAGAAAAATTATGTAAACAATTCAGGGGCACAACAGCCACTGATTCATTTCTTCTTGACATGATCCATATCCAGGATAACATAAGACATTTTTAAAAATATTGAAATGCTTTCTACCAAGAAGGAAGACTTTTTTCTAGTAACTTGGGTTTTGTACTCCTAAATGAGGTAGGCATATTTGAAAATTCCAGTTACCTTCAAAACCCTTTCATCTTTTTGTAGACATCAGTGCATTTTTTTCCATACTACACCAGAAATTCAGTCAACAGGATGCTCAGATTTATCTGACCAGAGGCAGATGTTTACATCTGAGTTTGCCATCTTGCAGTATTACCTAGCAAGGATTTAGCAGGTGAAATTCATCTGGAAATAAGTACCTCCTTTCACAAGGTATGTTTCTATGAATACTACATGAGTCAAATGCTGTGAGTGCCTCTTTCTTCTCTCTGACTGTTAAAAGAGGAATATGTGAGCAGGTATAAACGTTTTTATGACAGACATTTCAAGTCAGGTAGGATAAATCCCAATTCCAGAGTCACTTCCAGACAACATATCCACATTACCCATATCATACCTTAGAGCCACCATCAGTCTTCATTTCATGCTAAAACAAAGACAGGAGTCTTTCATGCCTACCTTTTATCTTTTTCAAGCAGTGATGGTAATGCCATGACAGAGAGCATATCCCAGACAAATCTCATTCAAACAAAACATACACCACTTTTCAGGATGAATGGTAAAAGCAGTATTATTTTTCAAATAGAAAAGTCTTCTTGACTCTCTCAAGAGTCTTCCTGCCTAATGTGTTTCAGGTCAAGGTCAAGAATAATCAATACATTAAAGTTACCTACTACCAAACTTCCTGTCTTTGAAGCTATGGCCTTTATTTTCCCCCTTTCTGACAAAAACTATATGTTTGCCCAAAAAGTACAAACATAACAGGTCACCATTTTTGGGGGGTTTTGTTTGTCTTTTATATTAAAGATATGGTAATACCAAATAAATCCTAGTGGATAAGGGGTTTTATGCCTTCTGGGACATTGCTACTATTCCCAGCTCCCCTTTGGTTAAAAGGTGTTCAGCTGCACTCATTGAGATGTCTGCATCATTTCTGTTAGTATTCCCAATTGTTGCCTTTTAAGCTTTTTCCCTCTTTTAGCACATTTGACAGCACTGTCTCCATTTCAGCCTCAGTGCATTAGTGAGATTGTTTTGTGCAACACAGTGAATTTCTTTCTGTTTTGGGGATATTTCCTGCGTAAAACATATGATGATTTGTCATTCAGACTGTGTTACAAATTAGAAGCTTTATTATACCTGACAGCTGTTGAAGACGGAGGCTGCGACAAGAGAAGAGCTGCCTGGTGTCCCAGGCTTGAGGGAGAGACCCGGGGCCAGCCGTGCACACACGGCCACACCTCACTCCAGGCTGATCCAGGGTTGTGGTGGTCCCACTACACATGGCTCCTGTGTCACACTGCCACTGTGTCTTTTAACTTCATATATTGCAATGCATAAAACATTCCCTGTTGAACAAAGCAGGGACAAGTGGGAAGTACTCGGGACTGTTTTCTTTTCAAAAAGAGACTCTTCTTTCAAACTCAGTAAGTTCCAGATTTTCGAGAATATGATACATTTGCTAGGTCCTTGTTAGAGGGTAACCATTTTGTCCTTTTTCAAAGTAGGAATGAATCCAAGTATGAATTCTTAATTTTCCAGTAGTAAAGTGGCTATAAATATAATGCTATTCCAAACAATAGCTCTCTTTCTTTTTACCCAATGCCTTTTTTTTCCTCTGCACTAACTGATAGGAAGCTCATATGTCTGAAAAATATGATTATTGATACATGTATTTTTGGGAAAATATAGGTCCTTGAAGTAGCATATTTCAGATATGCAGTAAAGCAGCTGGGAAATGACTGTTTCTCTTCCATATCTTCTCTGGAATACATTTATTTCTCCATGCATGATTGCTTTCATATGCACTGCTTATGATCTTGATATTGTTTTAAGTAATTTATTCCCTGCTCAGAAAACATGTACATATTGCCTGCTGGCTGAGTGTTAATTTAAATACATAAAATAGAAGAAAGCTGAACAGAACAAAATAGAATGGAACAGATTGAATGTATCAATGTAATTAATACAGGTTAGTCTAACATCTATTACTTTTTAAAATGCACTTCAGTCATATGCATATTTTACCTTTTCTCTGTAATCATCACGACTAAAATACTGTTTTCTCTTATTTAAAAAAATTCTTGCATATTGGATCATTTCAAGACAATTGTAAGTAGTGTGAATTCTTGAGCTCCATCAGAAATTGTGAAAGTTGGCAATGCAGTTTATAGTACCAAGATGTCACTAGTTTTTTGCAAATGATAAGAAATAAGACTTCCTCAGTCTTCTTTGTTATTTGGAACAAGAAGGAAAAAAACCCCTGAGATTATATATTTAATGGTTTATACCAAACTTGTCTAAAAATGCAAAGGTGAAGATATTTCTTAGGGAACAGTATTCTTTATTGCCAAATCCTTTGTCTGGACTGCTGAGTGTGGCGGTGCTGGATAACAGAGTTTTTGCAAACGCTGAAGAAATAAGGTTTTGTCTTTTTTTCAAATTGGCTGATTTTGTCTGATCAGACTTCATCTGTATGGTCTCCCTTTGCATTCAGCAGAGAGAAATAATCACCTCCAGGCACATCCGATCATGTCAGCTGAAATGTTCTTGCTGGGTGCCTACATGTCTCCATGGAGGGTGGTTTGATGAATACAGTGAATAGATAGGCAGCTTTTACAGAGGAAAAAAAAAAAATTAGATGAGAAGGATTCCTCCTAATTGTTCATAAGGGGAAAGAGCCCAGCCCCCATCCTGAGCAGTGAAACCTGCTACAATAACTCATCCAGGCTTTCAACAGTCAAAGTGCTGGCGATCCTGCATTCCTCGGGACATGATGTGGAGAGCTTCAAAGGGAGTTTGTTCTTCACTCAGACTTCAGCAAAAATACCAGGTCAAAGGTTGAGGGTTTGTAAACTAATAATCCCCAGATGACAGGACAGGAACCCTTACCAGTATTCTTTCCCTATTTTTTTTCTTATTTCTTTATTTCAAGGGAACTATGTCAAAAAATGGTCAAAGGAAGAAGAAGAGAATTTTCAATGAAAACAACAATGCTGTGAATATCTTTGTTAAGGGGGGGAGAAATACATGCACATTTTCACACATACATTTTAGAAACAGAATATGCATGAGCCTAGAAGAGGCTTATGGTCCAACTCACTGAACAATGTGTTAGCATTTGCAATAGTGTTAATTTTTGGAGTTTTCTGTCTATCTTCTTTGAATTGTCTTGGAGCCACCTGAATTGTGGAATAAAAAGAAAAAAGAAAACCAAAAAAATCAGGGAATTCAGCTGATATCCCCACTTTTTTTTTTTTTAATGAGCTATTAAAAACTACACAAGACAAAGCAGATCATGGATGAAAATTTCCGTACCCAGTCTATACACAGGTCTGCTTTACTAGCACAAGGCTTATAAGTTTCATATGGGAGACTTTGTAGGCAGGAATATAAGGACCTGAGGTGCTGAAATAGTCTTTAGGAGAGCAATTTCCAGCCAGAGGTATCTGCTGTCTCTCAACCAGCAATCCCAACCTGTGCAAGATCAGAAGTTTATCTCCATGAAGCTTTATCCAGCTCAAGTTCCCACAGCTCAAGTACCCCCAGCTCTGAAGAAACATGAGATAAAGCAGCTCACTCCTTCACCCTTGGTCCTTCGGTACTTGGTCTGTGAAGGAATTTCTTTAATGAGGTTTCTATATATGTATATAGATAATAAAGACATTTACAACTGCACTAACTGGAAGTAAGCAGCCAGAGACCGAGTTGTGTGAACAGCAATGCTTTCCCAATGTAATGCCACACTTCTCAACACATGTAAGGTGCTGCAGAGAAGAGCAGGAGAGGAGGACAGCCACTTCAGCAACTACTGATGTCAGGAAGGCATGAAATTTCTTACCTGTCCATCAATAGGACAGAGGTCAAAAAGATTGGACTGACTAAGACCTGACAGCACATATTGAAAAACATTGCATTCTCCCCACAGCTGGTTTTTGACTCCCACCACAGACCAATCAGTGGTGTTCCCCAGGGCTTGGTTCTGGGGAAAGTCCTGTTTAGTACCTTTATCGATGATTTGGATGAGGAGATTGAGGGCACTCTCAGTCAGTTTGCAGATGACACCAGATTGAGTGGGTGTGTTGATCTGATGGAGGGTAGGAAGGATCTGCAGAAGGATCTGGACAGGCTGGATCAGTGGGCTGAGGCCAATTGTATGAGGTTCAACAAGGCAAAGTGCAGAGTCATGCACTTTGGTCAAAACAACCCCATGTAGAGCTACAGGCTGGGGGAAGAGTGGTTGAAAAGTTGCCTAGCAGAAAAGGACCTGAGGGTACTGTTTGACAGCCACTGAACATTAGCCAGCAGTGTGCCCAGGTGATCAAGAAGGCCAACGGCATCCTGGCCTGTGTTAGAAACAGCAGGACTAAGGAAGTGATTTTCCCCCTGTTCTCAGGCCACATCTTGAATCCTGTGTTCAGTTTTGGGCCCCTCGCTACAGGAAAGACACTGAGGTGCTGAAGCATGTGCAGAGAAGGGCAGTGGAGCAGGTGAAGGGTCTGGAGAGTAAGTCATGTGAGGAATGGCTGAGAGAGAGGGGTTGTTTAGCCTGGAGTAAAGGAGATTCAGGGAAGATCTTATGGCTCTTTACAACTGCCTGAAAGGGGGTTGTAGGAGTTGGGGATCAGTCTCATCTCCCAAGTGACAAGTGGCAGGACAAGAGAAAACAACTTCAAGCTGTGCCAGGAGAGATTTAGATTAGATATTAGGAAAAATTTCTTCACTGAAAGGATGATCAGGCATTGGAATAGGCTGCTCAGGGAAGTGATGAAATCATCATCTGTGAAAGTGTTCAAAAGGCATGTGGATGTGACACCTGGGGCCATGGGTCTAGCAGTAAACATGGAGGAGCTAGGTTAATGGTTGGACTTTATGATCTTAGAGGTCTTTTCCAATCTAAATTATCCTATTATTCTATGATCATGGATTCTGTCTATGAGAGATATACAACTGTCACTCTGCATATGGGATTCACCGAATCAGCTCACAGGCTTTCTTGTAGCTAGAAATATGAATGAAAAATGGACATAACCATATCAGTTTAAAAGTTAGATGCCCAGTCTGAGCTGGTTATCCATGCTTTACTTAAAAATACAGAAGTGAAGGAAGAAGAGAAAAGAATTTTTTTAGTAGCTCCTCTGGTGCCATCTGGGAATTATTAATTTGTAAGCCTTCATACTTTGACTGAACTTGTGCTTAAGTTTAAGTGGGGAATAGCTGCTTTGAAGCTCTTCCTCAACTGCTATGACAACCAGATCTCTATATCTCAGACTGGCTAAAGCCCAGATGAATTACTGTAGCAGGCTTCATCAGTTTGGGACAGGTTATTTATGCCCATACTGCTTGCTCCAAGTGGGAACCATCCTCATATGCCTAAAAACGGGCTGGCTTAACCTTTCGGTCCCTGCTTAAAAGAATGCCACAAGCCTTTAGAGGGGAATTCAGCCATTTCTCTTGAACACCTGTTTTAGGACCTGCTGAAACTGCCCTCTTGAGTTGCAGCTCTCTGTCCTTCTGTCCCTCTTGCATTGACCACAGTCCAGCTGTGGGACCCAGCTCAGAAGAGTCATCTCCTCTAAGGACTTCAATGAAACACTCAGAAAATGGTGAAAAAAGGTGTAGAAGAGGAAGACAAGAAGAGTGGGCATAAAGCTAAAGAGTAAAAGGGCTATGACAAGAGGAAAAAAATAAACTGTTCAACCATTCATTTAATCACATACAACTGCTCCCTATGCAGCGTTACTGGTTTTTCTGCTGGAGGCTTTTTTCTATTCTCCACCCAAAGAAAAACACATCAGTTTTTCATAGAAATAGCTTTGTCTGCAAAATTTTTGTCTTTGTATGAAATGACCAGAAAAAGTCGAAGGTAAGCCACAGCATAGTGGTCCCCATCCACATATTCTACCTCCAACATAGCCAGTGTGGTTTTCCTTAAGAATAGCAAATTTGCCATACAGCAAGTACATGACATGCTCCTTATGGCTTATCATAGCCAAAAATACATGACAGAGAAAAGAAAGAAAATGCTTAGTGTTACAAAATTAACAGACCTCATGCTCAGAAAAAATGTAAGCAATTTATTACTAATCTACCTGGTATCATTCTGCATGATCGTAAGAAAAGAGGGGAGTTTAATTGTTGGGAAAAAAACAATCAATCTTTTACTGGAATTTGAAGGATCAAGGCAAAACATGGCATCGAGCCCAGCTTTAATAAACTCCAATGACATATGAGCCTTAATTTTCTTTAGTAGAAAGGTATTTTTTTCTTCTAGTACTTTTTTGCTTCTTTTTGACAGATATTTGACTACTGTAGAGCACATAATAAACACAAGCTGCCTTCAATCCATTTATTTTGTAAAATATGTGGTGTCCAGTTCTGGATTAAGAAGAACATTTTTGGAACAACTGGAGAACTCTAAATGTACGCTTTAACTTCTTTTTTTTTTAGAATTTTCTAACCCTTCTCCGAAAAAAATATATGAATTAATTAAAAAGTAATTACATTGATATAATTGGCTTCTAAGGAAATAATGAAATTCCCAGCTCTCAAGCTGTAAAACTGCATTGCCCAGTATTTGATAGATCTGTGATCTTTAATTATTTTTTCCAGTGTCTCTGTCCCAAATTTCCCCTGTATATTTTTTTTTGCACTGGCTTATCTCCTAGGAAAATCCCAGCTGTTGTTAAATCCGAGTACAAGTGAAAAAACCAGACATTTGCATTTTCCCACAGCACTTTGGCTTCTGCATTTCCTAAATGATGGATGAGGATTGGTTTCAGTTCAGGAGTTTTCCTGTACACTATGACATGAAAAGGTGGGGGTGAAAAAAACAGGAGAAATCTCAGCTAGGTTTTGTCGTTGGGTTTGACCCAACAAAATGGACGGCTCACACAAACAGGATAATTTTAAACCCCAGGAAAACAAAAGGCAGCACAAAGAAATGGAAAAATGTTTTGCAATAATAGTGTTATATTAATTCTTAAACCAATTGATTTCAGCATGATTGTACCCCCATAAAGTCCAAAGACGTTATCTGATAGTATATTCTATATGTTCTCTATTCTATTGTAGTAAACAACTACCAACTCCACATAAACTGATCAGTTTGACAGCCTCTGTGATGAAATGTTTTGAAACCAAATCTTTGGAAGGTAAGCTTTACCACTGCTAATTACTGCCCTTAAATTCAACTGAAAAAATGACATCATGCTCTCATAGAGGCAATTATCAATGTTTGTTCCAGGGACCTTCGACTTTGAGGAGAACTAAATGATATGGTTGTTTGCACGCATAGTATACTAATATTTGCACAGGTTATATATATATTTGCACAGAACTGTGTTTATACAGTTCCTGTCTGAAGTGGCTAGCTAAAATCAAACTCTCTTCCCAAACCTATACATTCATGTCAGCATGGAAAGATGCCAGGTGTACTTAGTCAGGCAAGGTACTTCATAGGCTTTTTGGATCGAAGCTGTTTTCAGGGGCTTGGCTGCCTCAAAACAGGCTTGGCTGCACTTCTCTCTGCAGACAGGCCCCAGCGGTGCAGGGAGAGCTCTTTGGAAGCACCTCGGAGAAGCGGCACAGGCTGCTGTGTGCTCCTGTACCCCACTTCCAGCTCAATCTGGAGTGTGACCAGTTTAGAGGCAGCCATTACGTTTTCACTGGAGGCTGAAATTATCTGTAATGGCTTACAGATTTAGCCTGGATTCTGTGAACACTGAAACATTTGGGAACAGTACATGATAGTGGTGATGTTGGAGCAGCTCTAGTGCCTGCTGGGGGTGCAGGGCCATGTGAACAGGAGGGACAGTTGAGCTCCACATTCCATTCCTCCAGCCCAACAAGTGTTGATCTGGGGCTGAGTGAAGAAATGAGCACAGTCAACATCCCAGGAGGTGAGCCCGGGGAGGTGTACTGGGGCAATGTGACAGCTGGCTGTGGTGGGGAGCTCTTCTCCTCTCCCTCCCACTGTGCCCACCAGCTATCTGGCTGTGCTCCTCAGAGACAGATACCCATCATCTTGAACTTGTTAAAAATGCCTTCATCTTTATGGCTTTTTTTCCTTTGCACAAACAAACATTGTTTACCCTTCCTTCATCTACAAAACAAGGTGGTATCTAGAGATCTGGTTACCCTGCAAGGTATTTATTTTAATACACCAGCCTTTCACTTCTGAAGCTTAGGGAGTCCTCTAGGGGCCAAGAAAATCCTGACAATGAAAATCAAAGGGACCTGGAAATGCTGTGGTTTAGTTGGACCTGATGGAGTGGGTCCAGAGAAGGGTCATGAAAGTGATCAGAGAGCTGGAGCACCTATGAGGACAGGTTGACAGAGTTGTAGTTGTTCATCATGAAGAAAAGAAGGCTTCAGGGAGACCTTACAGTAGTACCTTCAGTATCCAAAGGGAGCCTACAAGAAGACTGAAGAGGGACTTTTTACAAGGGCACATAGTGACAAGATAAGGGGAAATGGCTTTAAAATGAAAGAGGTTTAAGAATATATATTAGGAAGAAATCTTTCACTGTGAGTATAGTGAGGCACTGGAACGGATTGCCCAGAGGTGTGATGGATGCCCCATCACTTGAAGTGTTCAAGGCCAGGTTGGATGGAGCTTTGAACAACCTGGTCTAGTGGGAGTTGTCCCTGCCTATGGCAGGGGGTTTGAAATTAGATGATCTTTAAGGTCCTTTCCAACCCAAATCATTTTTGATTCATTACATATCTTTCACATGTGAAAGATTTTATTAGTTTTTCCAGTAAGACCAACACGGCACATTGTCTTTGCATTGGAGGCATTTCTTCTGTTAAAAACATCTGTCTGAATCATAGGAAGAGGGATGTTCTCTCCATTCCAAGACCAAATACCCAGTGGGGAGGGCTATGCATTGAGGGAGGCAGGGAAAACTCTAGGGGACAGTATAGATCATCAGGATGTGTCTAACGTGTTCCATGGGCAACTTTGCAAACATGCCCCTCTGAACTCCCAAAATGCAGGGAGCAGCACTGGCTCCAAGACAGCCATGGGCCCTGAGGATGGATTCCTTCCCCAAGCCTCCCCTGCAGCCTGGACGCAAGTGTGCAGGCTCTGGTGGTGATGCAGGAGGGACTCTTCAGAAACACTGGAACCGTTTTAGTGTTAGAAATTGCAACTTTTGGAAATTAAAGCTGTCACTGTTCCTTCTCAGCTACAAACATTTCAGGTAATGAGTTTGGCAGGAGCAGGTACTCAGCTAGTCAAATAAAAGAGAGTTTGAGGGCCCCTGCATTCAGCAGAGATACTCAGGCCAGGGATGAAGAAATCCAACACAGTTTAAAAAGTAGTTTTGGAGAACTGTAAATACATCTACAAAATCCCTGGCAGATTCTCTGGTTAAGAAATTAAGATGCCTCTTTGTCCCTTGTAAAAGCTTTATATTGTTTCTGTCACTCAGAAAAGCTGCAGAGATATTTCTTTTTTAAATGTGATATTAATAAAACAGAGTCAAAGGCACATTGGTGGCTTTTCTGTCTGCCTGCTAAATGGCTTAGAAAGTATGCAGCTCTATTTTTAGGGAGGAAATGTTTTTAGGGATTAAAATTCAAAGGATAAGGTAAACAATTGCACATAACTCTTTAACGCAAAAGTTGATTTTTCCCTTCAGTGCAGGTTAGTGCTTTCACAACAGGCTGATGAAAGAGGCCCTTGCTGATTTTTTTCCCCTGCATAGACTACAGAGGATCTCAGATGAAGCAATGAAATATGGAAGAGCAGTACAAGTGCATATGGAGGAGCAGGGACAGGGGGGAGGTAAATCCAGCAAAATTAGCCTCTGATAGTCGACTGTCCCAGCTGGAATTAGATTCTGTCATTTGTGAATATTTCATAGTTACCAGCTGAAAGACATCTAGTGAAGCAAGTAAAGCCAATCAGTGGAAGATCTGAAAGTTTTGCTTCTCAGCCAACTAAAATAAGCCACAAGTTTTATTAACATTTTAAGGAGGGAAAAAAAATGAAAATCAATATCCTCTTTCTCACTGGCAACCTGAAGGAAATGCAGGTATAATTTTGTTAGTGAGTGTGTGTTGCTGATTGGTAACATTCTCTCCTGGCTGAGGGAAGAGCTCAGGGACTCCTGTGGGAGGCAATATGCCAGGGGAGTGTGGGTGTGGGTTTATGGTGCCTTGGTCCATGCAGGGGGGGCATCAAGGAAAACTCCCTCTTCCTACCTGGCTAAAGCATGTTGGGTTGTGTTTGACTCGCTCAAGGTCTTCCCCTAAATCACGTCTCTATGCTAAGGTCCCATTTATGTCAAATATAATAGTCTGAAGGAAGTAGCAGAGACAGAGCTTCATGTTGTAACCCAGTCCTACGTTTTTCTCCCTTTTTTTCTGATGTGATGCTAGGGCTATGGAACAGATTGTTTCTGCTCTCTACTGCAAGCAAAGTTCTTGTTTCTTGAGTACCAGGGCATCAGAAGAAATTAAACCTAAAGTTCATTTTCTAGAACAGCATTAACTTCTACGAAGAAATGAATTGTTCAGCTGGCCTCTTAATCTAGATGACAGTTTTATTACAATTAAAATATCACCTCTAGGAGGCCCTTTGTTTGCATTTGACAGATTTTATTGTGTTTATATAGGCTAATGAAGCAGAATTAAATTATGCAGCTTATATTAAATTTAAATGACTGATTTATTGTATTTAAAATCCAAAATTTATCATGCATGTTCTTTAATGCCACACAAACTACATTACTTCATGCTGGTTTATATTCTACTTTGGTGATTTGCCCAATTGAATAAGGTTTTGTAAGCGCACTGAAATGTGGTGTCCAAAATGTCCAAATAGCTAAAACAGGAAAGACTGTCTTTAAGCATTTTAAGCATTTTAGAAGAGTAAAGACATTGTGATGCTAGATCTAGCCTGTGCTTCAGGTCAGTGGTTCTGATTTCATGGGTTACTATTGGTGATTTCACTGAAGTGCTTTAATTTGAGCCTTTGCCAACCGAGATAACTATCCGCATGCTCGTTTCTGCTGTTGAGATTTCTTGTTACTTATTTTATTGATCTAGCAAACTTTGTTATTCCCTGTTGAACATGCTGCTCAAATAATCCCTACTGCATACAGCATTGAATAGAAAGGAGCACTGAGTGCTCAGATTTCCATGTAAGTAAAGAGCTGATCACCTATAAATCTAACCTGATTCACGTTAGTCTTTTTATTTTCTGATCACAGAATTCCTCTCACTTCACTTTAGATTTCTGTCCCATAGATGCTTACAACTCACCTCATTACTCCGTGTTTCTTCCTTCACTAACAGAAAGAATTAGATATGTGGTGAGATTCACTGGATATGTATTTTAGATGCTGACTTTAGGACGAGATGTGTTGTGCTATAATGCCTCTATTGCCAAAGGCAATTAGTTCAGATACAGCAGACATCTACAGTGCAGATATCTGTTTAGTCAGATTAATCCCATGGCTAATATCTGAAATATTGCTAAGATAGATTCCAATTACTGTCAATATTGGTGCTTTTTTTTCTTTTTTCTTCTCTTGTCAACATAAGCATAAATGAAGGGCTTGGGATAAATTTTTTTGTAAATCAATGTGAACAAAATGAACAACTGGAATCACTGCTCTTAGGGTATATCAGACAATTCTAGGAAGCTTTAAGTAGTCCAAGAAGTACTATTTAAGAATAGCAATTTTGCTGAAAATTTGACTTTCAGGATAGAAAGTAATTTCATATATCCAGTTGGAATCTGATAATCAGTTTTGGCCAGGGAAGTGACAGAAGTAGAATTTCAGAAAATCATTTTTCTTTTTTAACAACAATGCTTGGTGAACTCATGACATAATGATTTATTTTACTTTGTAGTATTGCTTATCTTCAATTTGTCTTTCCACTTTGGCTATAAGCTCACAGACATATATTGTTTCATATGTAATACTATGGGGAAAGATATTGGGGCTGTTTTTCTGCTCAATTATTAAGATGGTATCACCAAGGGAACAACTTAAATGATTTCTGTGATTAAATATATTGTGTAATGACACAGATGTTTGTGGATATGATTAAATTGGAACTAGGAACCAGTTTAAGTTTCTAGGGCTTTATGCACTGCTTCATCCTTCAGCTCTCAGCTGTCTGTAGGGTCTCTATCATATGAATTTCTCTTACCTGTGGGTGTCATCCACCAGATTCATCAGCAGAAATCTTCATGAAATCTTCATGACTCAGCTGCACCTATATCAGTTTCCATTCAATGTAAGGAAAGATTCATTAACTTGCATCCTTTTGTGATGTGTATTTGAACTGTAGAAAAGAATGTCTAGGCAAGAAGCAAGGTGGGAATAGGCTTGTGACAGATCAGTCCTACATCTTGCTAGCTCATTGTTTCAACCACAGCATCATAGAATGGTTTGGGTTGGAAGGGACCTTAAAGATCATCTAGTTCCAACCCCCCTGACACAGTCAGGGACACCTTTTACTAGACCAGGTTGCTCAGAGCTCCAGCGAACCTGGCCTTGAACACTTCCAGCCATGGAAAACATGTAGGCTCACAGACTTGTTAAGTACCTATAGTGTACTGGGATTTGGTAACTGCCATGCATCAGAGGTAGGGAATCCCAGCAAACAGGATCTTCTTTAAAATATAGAACCTCTGATTCTGAAATACCTATTTTGTTTATTTTACACAGGGAGCAGCTGTAAGTTCAACAGGAATTTTCCACTGCATGACTCACTTGAGGAAAGAACACTTCTCCCTTCACAGATTTTCCATTGAGAAAAGTTAACATATCATGTTAGAATACACAGAATCCAATACTGAAAAATACAGTTGCCACAGTCATCCTCCCTAAAATCAAGGCTACAGGCTATGGTCCGTCCTGCAGCAAAGGGCCTAGGCCAAAGTCCCATATGTTTCCCATTTCAAAGTTTCTAGCTTGGGGATATATTCTTGTCTCTAAGATGGGTCTAGGGTCCTGCTATGGATTGCATGAAGAGCCCAAAAGCCCTGGTAATCCTGGAAAGTTCATTAGTGAAGAATATGAGTTGCCATGGGAGATTTTCTTATATTTAAAAAAAAAAAAACCCAAAACCAAAACAAACTAATATGCCTTTGAGTATGACAAAAATATATTTCCTCTCTGGAGCAGCATCACCTGTTCCTTGCTCTCTGACTCATCTGGCTTTTGTTCTTTTTGCTATACTTAAATCACAGTGATGCAATGATCCTTAAAAGCAAAGTTGTTCCTGTGTGCTAATGACACACTTGTCTACTTGGTGTTGCTAAATGATGCCTAGGTAAGTTGTTTTTTGCAGCAGATAAGTGGTTATAAAATAGATGTCAGTTTGCAATGTAGAAAAATATGCAGAATTTGTGACAAAAGAAGGAAAGCTTGTGTAAAGAATATCTACCAAGGAAGAGTCTTGTCTCTGTGTATGGATCAGCTATAAGTTGGATACTCCAACTAAACTACAGGAACAGAGGACCACAAAGATGATTAGGGGTCTGGAGCATCTCTCTTATGAAGAGATACTGAGAGAGCTGGGCCTGCTTAGTCTTGAGAAGAGAAGATTGAGAGGGGATCTCATCAATACATGCAAATATCTCCAAGGTGGGTGTGAGGATGGTGCCAGATTCGTTTAACTGATGCTCTGTGACAGGACAAGGAGTAATGGCCATAAAACAAACTACAAAAAGTTTCACATCAGCATAAGGAAAAAATTCTTTCCATGGAATATGAGAGAGCCCTGGAACAAGCTGCCCAGGGAGGTCATGGAGCCTCCCTCTCTGGAGACATTCAAAACATACCTGGATGTGTTCCTGTGTAACCTGCTCTAGCTGACCCTGCCTTGGCAGGGGGGTTGGACTAGATGATCTCCAGAGATTGCTTCCAACCTTAAGTACTCTGTGATTCTCTATGATTCTCTCTGATTTAATGCTGTAATTTTCATTTTTCATTAAGTCATTTGAATTAGGAAAGGAACATATTCCATTCAAGCAGAAATCTCTATGTTAGTGCATTTAATAGGCCTGTTACAACCCTTGAGACAATGCAGCCTAGGTTGTATACGGTGAGACTATATAGAGCAGAAGTGAATATGCCAAAAAAGCAGTCAGCCCCTACAGTTGCCAGAAAAGGTGTTAATATTTTTCTCCATTCTAGTAGAAGCTCATTGGGATATGCTAAACTCATTCGTTAAGTAACACTGCAGAGTGACAGATGCTGACATATATAATTTGACAGCTGCAAATACCAGGTACTAGAAAGTGTCATTTCCCATAAGTATAAAATAATGGGTCATTATTCCCTGACAGATTAAAAACCAAGTACTATGAATAAATGAATTGGTAATCCTGCATACTTTAAAAGAAAAATAGAGCATTATTTTTCTTCTTCCAGAAATAAAGGAGATTTCCTTTGTTCTCCTCTCACCTGTGTGTGTTGCGTCCAATTGCCAACTCACTGATGAGGTGGAGCAGAGGAGGGAGTCTCCCACACGATCTACTTAAAGCATTTAAGACCTTTATGTTTCCAGACGGGGGATGCTGCCTCCCTAGGAAGCCAGTGCAGAAACAGTATGTGCATCCAGCAGACAGCTCAGAGGAGAGGCTTACTGTCTCCTTGATTGCAAAAGGATCCCAGGAGCGCAGGCACCCAGGTCAGGTGCCTGATATGAAGGGTGCAAATACTTGCCTCTCAAGGGTTATCTGTCTTGCCTTGCACTGATCGATAGGATGCATGTTGTTATGTGGCCCCATAGGAGGGCCTCAGCTGTGGCTGCTTCCTGCCTTTAATTCTGAGCCCATTTTCCTACTGCTGGGGCCACAATGACCTTCCCCAGGTAGACAGCTAACAGCAGGAGACCCCCGAGATTTCAAGAGCAGCACCACTAGAGATGTTTGTCTTCCTCAGGGCAGGAGGAAATCTGCACACTGGCTGAAAGTGAAGTGCAGGAGTGCAGCACAGACAGTTCATTCAGCAGAGCTCTGCTGAGCCTGCACTTGCTGGGCTTGTTGGAGGCAATATATCTCCCTGGGGTCTAGAGTGATGTGGCCTGAATCCTAAAACAATTGGCACCATTCCCAATATGAATACACTTAACACATTTAACAGGAATCTAGTTGATGTCAAGTTGATTTCCAGTGCCTGCTGTATTTAGCCAGCCTTGCACCTACAAGTATGGTTATACTGTGCCCTGTGGCTAGCAGTTAAAACATTGCTATGATATATCTTCTGTCCTCTCTCCTATCTGATTATCAAACCCATCATCACCATAACATTACATTGCACTAGATGATGCTGGGACCAAAGGCTGTTCTCCAGTTGAGGCAGTGGATATTGTCCAACTGCAGTAACTTGAATGTTGTTATAGAAAGGAGCATAGCAGAAGCTATGCCAGTGCCTTTGAGTCATTGGAGACACCACTTGAAGAATCACAGAATCGTTTAGGTTGGAAAAGACGCCTAAGATCATAGAGTCCAACTGTTAATCCAGCACCACTGTGTTCACCACTAAAGCATGTCCCCAAGCACCACATCCACATGCCTTTTGGATACTTCCAGGGATGGTGATTCTATCACTTCCCTGGGCAGCCTCTTCCAGTGCCTGTTCACTCTTTCAATTTTTTCCTAATATCCAATCTAAACTTCTCCCAGAAGGAGGACATCTCTTGACATCTAGTTAGGTAGTCTCTGATAATCCTTCCTAGCAGCTCTGCAAAAGCCAAATAGCTGTTTGCTGCTCAAGAAAAGTGCTTTTTGATGTCTTTTGGGACAATGTTTCTTTTGTGTATTAGGTACTTTCCAAAAGAATCAGTATTTATTCATTTATTTCAGTTTCTTTAAATCTATGTGCCTCAGATGTAACACAAGGCCATTATAACTGACAAGTTTGCACTCTTGTATAATGGAGGACCAACAGAATTTCACCCAAATTTCTGCATTAGGGACTTGTTCTTTTTTTCATAAAAGTACAATTGCTCACACTAAAGACAAAATAATGCCTTCACCCCTTACTTATTGAACCTGTAGTTGTAAGATTTTTAACAAAATACTTTTCAAGTATTTTATTCAAGCTTTTCAATGAATTTTAAAATATAACTTGTATTTAGATGCTCTGGCAAATCATGCATTGTTTAAGATCTGGTTTTTGTTGATTTTTAGTAAACTGTGCTTGCTACTGTGTTTTTTTGTAGCAGATTAATTAGAAGCATGATAAACCCAACTGGAAAAACAACACCGAATTTTTTGAGTGGATTTCCTAGCATCTTTGTGGTTTGATATGGTTTTTTGCAAGTCTTCTATATTTAACACAGTAGCCTTCTGATCTGTGACTGCGCTCCTAGAAACTATTATCATATTAGATGTAAGTTAAAAACAGCATGACTGTACTGAACAAATACACGTGATTAAAAATGTGTTTGTATCAGTGGGAGAGAAAGAAAGTGAATCTGCTTTGAATGTTCAGGTTTTTATACCTCATTACTCGGAGACAATAAGTTATTGTTTAATGGATTGATTAAATGGAATTTTTCCCCTTCCTCAATCCACTTGTTTCTTCTCATGTATTTAACAATTGACTACAGTTCAGAGACCTGCTGAATTTGTTAAGGTTTTCACATATTTCATTCCTAGAGGGTTTTATCTTCAGACTGCCGATCATCAGGTTGAACTCATTAAAGGGAACATTTCTGGGTGCCTCACACCAGTATTTGCAAGCTCAACCTGATGCTATCCATAGCATAAGAGGCAAGTCTTCCAACACTAGCTCTGTTTAAAGACAGGCACTTGGACTGTCAGCAGTAGGGTGTATTCTTGGCTTTAAGAACATACTTTTGAGGTCTTTGAAGACAGGAAGTGTCAGAACAGCTTTGCAGATAGGAGATTATGGACAAAACTGTGTAGCCAGCATTGCAGAGGTGAAATGAGTGCTTTTCTCAGTCTCTTAAGCTACACATTAATCAAGTCAAGTATTAAAGAGCTGTTAAATATTGTTATCAACAATCACTTAGGCAACGCCAAACTTCTATACATTTATAGCATATGTGGAGTTCATGCATTTACAGTAACATTGGTTAACTTTCAGGGAATACAGGTAACTTTTTCTTAATTCCTATATCATAAACAATTGATTTAGGGCCTTTTTATCCCTTCAAGAGCCAAGATTTAAAAGGGGGAAAAATCAAAACAAAGTATAAGGTTAAAAGTTTTTATTGAGGGGCCTGGGATGCATGCCTACATACTATAATTTTCTTCTTTTAGTTCTAGGTGTTGGTAACTGAAATTTCCCTTTGGTACAGCATATGGCTGTAGTAACAATATGTCTGTTTCCTTAGTATTTGCTGGCAGTCTAGTTTTCTTTTGTTTGTATAAAGTAGAATGGAGTTTTAAAGGTAGTAGCTCAGGATGTGTGGTGCTTGGAGCACTAGTAAAGTGGTTGAGACACTGCTGGCAGCAGGAATCTGCAAAGAAACCATCAGATCGGAACAAAAACAGCTGTCTGCCAGCACCATAAACTTTAGGAAATGTTGTGGGTGATTAGTTGCTGCTCCTAATGTGTGAAAGTTGGCCTGTCTGCATATAGGCAAAATAAACTCCCTTTTACTTCTTGCCACTCATACATAGAAATCACAGGACATTATGGGATTGATTATAAGCCATAAAAGACAGGAAGTTCAGTCTTAGAGTGAAAACCATGGCAATGACTGTCTCTTTCTATTTGGATGTCATTGCGTGAAAAGCTAAGGTGAAATGAAAAGGAACAGGAAACAAACCTCAGATGGGAATGGGACAAAAAACTCTAATGGGAAAAGCAACTCGGTCAGGAAGGAACACTCAAGCATATAATATAAGGCACCTGGCCTCTCTGAAACTTTGGGGTTTTTAAGTAAACTTTAGTGGTTCAGGAACAATAGCACAAGAACAGTCCAGCAAACACACTGAGTGCCACAAAGACTTTTTCCCAAAGAAAGACATCCTTCCCATTTCCACCATCCCACTAGCTGGAATATTCTAAATAAACACCATTTCAACAAAAGCAAAAGAGAATATGGATTGATTGCAAAGAAGAGATTATAAAAAGGTACTTTTTTATGAAACCCTTCAGTTACATTTGTTTGGGATAAACTGTTTCAAAGGTCATTACAAAATTGAATTAACAGTGAGTATAAATCTGAGAACTTAACATGAATTAAAATTAGCCTTGTTTTGTGCTGCAAGGCAGTTTGAATATTTTCTTTCTGTGAAGGATTTCTCTTGCTGAATTGGTTATGAAATAGATGTGAAAACTAAGGGCAGAACGTGGGGCTATTTTATTTTTTCTTTTATATACTTCTGAGTCTTCTGCTTTATGCAATCATAACAAAGATAAATATTTATATAGCACCTGCCAGTATATGGCTTAAAAGCACTTAACACACTTTAATATACACTATTGCTCAGAAATAGAAAAAATACAGTTCTAGGGCTAAAGGTAATTTCTAGCTGATAGCAATGCTGGAAAACGGAAAGTAAACAAGATTTAGAGCAAAGTAAACCAGAATTAACTCCTAGTACGAATAAGTAGAAGAGCAAAGCTAATACTTCCACTCCTGCAAAATTTGTCAGTGGGAATTTCAAAGCCTGATTTCTCTTATCTTTCATAAACAGGCTGTAAATCTTAGGCCCCACAAAATAAATGGATGGTTTAGTACTTACTCTAACAAAGGACAAGACTTTATTCCCACAATTTAGTAAGATACAGCCTTGGCAGAAATAGGAAGACCTAAGTGCCTATAAGGGGTTAAGAGGAGCTGTAGAAATGACTTGTGCTTTTGCCTAAGCAATAAAACCACATTCTTGTGGGGGGGGAGACTGCAATATTTTGGAGTGCTTTTTCCCCACAAAAACGTCACAAAAAATTTTTTCTTTCAGAATGATCCACTTAATTGTATTTGCAAGGAAAGTAAAGGAAATGAAGGCTTTTGCTCTCAGAAATGCCATTTTTGCTTTTTAATCCTAGTCAGCAGCCCAGTGATTTAGGAGTTATTCTCAGGAGAATACCAGGATTAGCAGATGGTATCAGAGAAAACTTTGGTTTTGTTTTGGTTTTTTTTTATTCTTACTGGTCAGCATTGACTAAATAATTAAAAATTTACTAAAGAAATCTAGGAAGCAGCAGAACCAGAAGCTTCAGGGTAAAGTCCTAGAGGTTTCCCCAGAATCATAGAATCATTAAGGTTGGAAAAGACCTCCAAGATCACTGAGTCCAACGTTTGACTGAACACATGTCAACTAAACCACAGCACTAAGTGCCACATCCAGTAATTTCCTGAACACTTCCAGAGATGGTGTCTCCACCACTTCCCTCAGCAGCCCGTTCCAATGCTAAAGTCATTCTCATACTGTGAAATGCATATTAAGCATTTGTGGAAAGTAGGACACCTCCAAGAGGAAGGCATGAAAGAGCCCTGCCTCCAAGTGCTCTGTCTCATAGGACAGATTTATTTCATAAGCATAAGCAAACTTCTTACTTTTGCATGTGTAACCTTAATTTTTGCAGAATTTAACTTTTTTTTTCTTTTAAGACAGTTAGGAGATTTTCTTCTTGCTGGAGAGACTATTTTGAGAATCAATTTAAATATCTTCAATGGTTATGCATATATAGTACAAATATGCTAAATTTAACCTTTGAAGTAGTACTTAGCTCTTTCACTGCTCTTTCACTTCCAAAATTAAGACAAATTAATAAAAATTGCTCTGGATTAAAGAGGCATATTCTGTGTTTCGTTCTTAGCAGAGAGATACCTCCGCCCAAGGTTGTTTAAGTACCTATTTTGTAATAAACAGCTTTGGTCCATAACAACTTCAAATGAAGTTTCACAAATTCTTCATCATCTCTCTCAAATCCCTCAGAATCAGTAGAAATGTATTTACTCATTGCCAGATACATTGTTCCAAACAAAGCGGTACAGGGCAATACGTACTAGGTTAGGACACTAACCCTGGTCCTGGGGTACTCTAGTTCTATAGGCACAAATACTGCTGATCTTTTCTCCATACTTTCTAGGAGGGAGGGTTGTTGCTAGTCCAAGTTGCCTCCTGTTATGTAGCCATATATTTCAGAGCTAGCTATAGATCTCTAAACAAGAGCGATGTGCTTTGCCACGACTCCCTAAGCTTATGGAGTCAGCACGTGGGAGAGCTTGGTCTGTCTTAGCCTCCTGTCACCCACCTCATGCCTTTTGGCCTCTCCCCAGCCTGAGCTGGTGCTCTGGCACTGCTGGATGTCACAACCTACTTACTTTCACGTAAGTGATCCAAGGAAGAAGTGATACCCTGGAAAAGCATCACCTGGTTGTAATATCCTCCTCATCATGGAGGTCTGAGCAGCCACAGCTTTGTCTCTCAAGGGACTAGCCCAACCTTCAGGCCAGGAGCAGAGAGAAAAGCAGTCTTTGCCCATCCTGTTGAAGATGAGCCAGAGGAATGCATGATGCTGGGCCTCAGTATGCAAAGGGAAAATCTCCAGCCTAATTGCTTCACAGGTGGGAAACTTCCATTTTGTCTCTGTTCCCAAGCCTGGTAATATATTGTACATTTAAGAAGAGTAAGTAAAATACATAATCAGAGTTGGGAGAAAGGGTAGGAATGCAGAGCTTCCTTCTCCTACTAACTGCAGCAATTTCTCTCTTCTCCCTCCTGCCTTTCCCATGTTAATTTTGCCAGAGTTTGAAGGATGGTGTCAGCCTCCTTAAAAATGTAGTGGTGGAAAGACCTGAGCCCTCAATTTCTGCTTCCCTGCTCAACTTTCTAAGTGCCACAGCATCAGAAGCATTTCCACAATTTCTCAGACATTTTTCACAAGAAAAAGAGCAAGTGCTCTGAGACTCCTGTGATCACCAGTATAGGGAAGAAGTAAGATTTTAAGGTCTTCTCCGGCATTTTTTAGTAGCTAACATCAGCTGTTGCCTATTCTTTGCAGTGGCTATAGTAGAACCTGTTCCTTAGCACTTAATTCTCATTATACTTTTAAAAGGATATTTAAGCACCTAACTTGGGGTTGTAAATTGCACAGAAGCCTAGAGGTTACATATGGCAATGCTGCCCACCAAGGACTCTACGCTTTTTTTCAACATCTGACCAAATGTTTTACAGGGAAGGCCTTTTACTCAATTCTTTAATGTTGTTTACATATATTTTAGAATTGTCATTGCAAAATAAGACCTTTCAATGTTCTAAGGGCCCTTGTGCATTCCCTACACAGATTTTGCTATGCCAGGGGAAATGCTTATGCAAATAGGAATGATGGTAAAGAAAGTGGAAAGAAAAATATCAGGTCAGGAGAACAAAACTACATTTCTTCTAGCTCCGTCAGCTTGGCTATATTTTCTTCCTGACAGCAACTTTGAAAAGGCAAAGGAATTCCTTCAACCAACTCTTCCTGTGACCTAAATGCATAATTGATGAAAATGTATTGGTTACATGAAAGCCTTACAGAAACCACCAGGAAAGCATTGCAGATTATTTTTTCCTCCTTTTGCCACTATGTTTTTACAGATGTGATATGTGGTTTAAAGAGCCAAAGCAGACAGTCATGCTTTAGCCCTGCCAAATAGTCCAAACAAAGGAAAAGGTTTCTGTCTTTCCTCTCCCTTTCCTTTTCCCACCAGAATATATCAAGCTAAAAAAAAAATAGATTTTAATTGGCATATCTCAGAAAATTCATGAGAAAAATTACACTTTTAGAGCAAACAATTGTACAGCTTTGCTTCCTGCAAGAATCAGAAGTCAGTGGACAGCAAGGACACCCTGGTGGCCTCTGTCAACCTGAGCAAGCTGGTGGCACTGTTGCTGCCTCCCGGCCATGCCGAGGACTGGAATGCCACCTAGTGGCCCCCGCGGCCCGAACCCATCGGAGCTACTAAATCCCTGCTCATTTTTATCCTGACGCTGATTAACAAATATTGCAGCTGAATTTAGACCCTGGAGCAGTGGATCACTAAGTACCTCGAGCAACCGGTGAAGCACGAAATGGAATCATAGAACCACAGAATGGTTTGGGTTGGAAGGAACCTTAAAGATCATCTAGTTCCAACTTCTTCTGAGACAGCCAGGACCAGACCAGCTTCTACTGGACCAGATTACTCAAAGTTCATTCATCCAAGCCTTGAACACTTCCAGGGATGGGATATCCACAGCTTCTCTGGGCAACCTCGGTGCCTCACCATCCTCACAGTAAAGAATTTCTTCCTAATATCTGACCTAAACCTGCCGTCTCTCAGTTTAAAGCCATTACTCCTTGGGGAGTGTTTGCCCCAACATGTTCCAGGGGTACCTGCAGTGTTGTCTGCTGGTTCAGAGGCAGCACAGATCACCCATGTGCCACTGCTAACTCTCCTTATGCACATGAGGACTTTGGCCTCTCCCAAGTGTGCTCTGGTACTTGAATAACTTATAACTGATAATATCTTCTCTTTGAAGCTCACAGAAAATCTATATGTAAAGACAACTATGAGGCCCTTTGGGCACTGCAGGAAAGATATGAGGATAGACTATGGCTGGCTGCTCTGATAAAATGCCAGCCTATTGTGCTCAGTGGAGATGGAGCTGTGGTAGACACAACAATGGATTTGCTTTTCATTGATCTGAGAAAGGCCAACTTTGTGCATCTGTAAAAAAATAAGCTTACTGCAGTTCCTGGTGCAGCTGTGACATGTGATGCACTCACTCACTGAATACTCCTCCCCTGACAAACTGTGAGCTTAGCAGGAGGGAGCAGTGGGAAGGAAATGGCCAGACAGACTTTCTGAGGACCAGTTTAAAAGTCAGTCCCAACAGGGTGGATCCTCAGCCAAGTATCACAGTTCTCCACCTTTTTCCTCTGTGCATTCCTGTTCCCAGAGGCCCACAGTGCCAGGACAATGGAGATGGGAGGAGGTAGTGGTGGCAGCGGCCTCCAGCTCTGCTGGGGAGGAGGTGTCTGCACTGCTGCTCTAACTGCTGTTTGTATATCACTGTAGAGCACCTGGTATTTCTTGGTGTGCCAGTGGTTTGAGGGAAAGGAATGGTGTAGGCTGGGCTTTTCTCAAGGGTCTTTGTGCCAAGAAACACACGAATGAATACATAAATGTATTGCTGAAGGAGCAGATGGGATGAAGGCACTAATCTGGTAGGGACAGGAGTGGAAAGGGTCAACTGCTTGTTTCTTGTCCCTTACCTTGTATCAATACTGAGTTGCAATTCTCTATTTAAAAAGAGTAAACTGTAAGGGAATGAGAAGAGAGGGCTCATCCTTTTGTGGAATCACATTGTGTGATCCGCAGGAGAGCTGATCCTGTATTTGTCCACGCTGGAGCCGCTTTGCTGTAGGAAAACATTTTAGTCTTGCCCTTCACTCCTGTATCCATCAGCTAATCACAGCTACTGCAGTTTTTTACACTAGAGAGGATGGTCGGTGTCAAGATGCAGATGTGAAGACCTCACACATCCTATATGATGTCTGGTGTAACTTTGGACACCTAAAATAGGAACTGCAGGATCTGGTCATCTTGGTGGAGTGCTGCCTGTTAGAAACGGAGAATTAATGTGTATTCTACCTTTCCTCTCCACAGGTTGTCCTGGGCTGAATGTCCATCCGCATCTCACAATGCCTGAGTTAGGCACTTACACCACCCACTTCTCACAGTTCCCTCATTTCCCTGCACATACAGACTTACTTCCCTTAGTATAAAGTCTCCGTGATTTCAGCAGGAAGGCAGAGGGCAGGCAGGAGCCTTGGCTTCAGTTCTCGCCTCTCCATCCAGTGAGCAAAGATAACCGCTGCTAAGGAGGCTGTTTTCATCCCTGGCCTAATGTATATGTTCACAAAGAATGGAACAGCTTTAGTAAGAGAGGCAAAAAAACTTCATAGTCTCATGAATGGGGCATTCTCCTGAGAAAAAAGGGATCTTGGCAAAGGAACAATTCCTCCTCTCCCCTATATTATTGAAGCTTGAACACCAAGAAGGCAGAATTCTAACATGGAGCCAGAAGAAGAGCAAATAAGACAGTATATGTTACTGTGGTTTGTATGTACCAGACCATCAGATGAGCAAGATGACCTCTGGTTCTGGTCCCTCAACAGCATGTCTTTCACAATTCACCAGTACTGAATGTTTATACAGTGGAAATAATGCTGGGAACTAGACTGTAGCTTAGCTAATGACTGTTCCTGAAAAATTTGCATTCTGTGCAGAAGTTCCATGTGAACAGAGAGAGCAGATGTGTGGATTTGTTTGTGGGGTTTTGGGTTATTACAGAAAAGCTGCAGGAAAGAGGCAGAATGGGTTGGGGCTAGAGGTGGAACAAGGAGAAAAACAGGGAAGTGAGAAAAGGAGGATGGGATGAAGATGTTGGTTACCTGCCTACCTGGTTATCCTTACACAGAGGGAAATCGGGTACTCTTTCAATGGTGCCTGTTTATCTGGAGAGAGACAGTGTGGCATGGAGAAATTTACTCAACAGGAGTTGCTGTAGCCATCAAATATACAGGGATTTCTGTTACCTAAACCTGGCTTTAAAGAGAGAGAAAGGTAATAGTTTCATGTGTGTTCCCACAGGCTTAGAAAGAAGAGGTGCAGAGCAGATTATGATTTATTCCTTGTCTTCCTGTGACTAATGCTTTCTAGTAGTGTTCCTTAAAAGTTGAAAAGGGGCCAAAACATAATTCAGAGTCAATATTAATTATCTGTGATGTGGAAAAATGTCAGTCAGACCATTTATACCTTTGTTCTACCTGCAATTATAGTACCACTTGAATTAGTAAATTGGGAAATAAATAAATAAGATTATGAAACAAATGTTTAAATGTAGGAAAGAGATTAAAAATCATGAATTAATAAATTAATCTAAATGACGATTGATCTCAAGCAGTGACTGAATAGAAGATGGTTAAATATTCTGGTCAATGACAAATAGATGTTAGGTTTTAACTTCACTTACATGAAGCTAAGTACTGTATTCAGGCTACAGCGAGGCCTAAAAATGTGATGAACCCCCCAGTATGCTAATTACAAGATTATAAGCAGAAGCCTAAGTTCCCTATGACATTCAAGATACAGAATCTGCATCTCAACATGACTCAGAATAGCCAACTGAGTTATCTTTAAGTAGAAGTCTACAAATGCTTGTAGGACAATGCTCCTTCTGGTTTGCCAGAAAGACAACTAAAGCAGCAGTTAGCAAAGAAGGAGCTGTACCATAGTAACTAATTGAACTGCACAAGACCTGTATTGTGTGACTTAGGACATTCATCTAACATTATAACTGGATTCCAGCCCTACCAGGTTCAGAGTCTCTAACCATGAGGCTACTGTAAAAAAGGAAAGGACTGGTGATGGCACCTCCTGTGCTTTGGGTTTTTTCTGGAGCTCACTACCTAGAATTTACCTTCTGACAGAGATTTAGGGGATGTTTCATCCAATTAAATGGGTATGATTGAACCTGTCACACTAAGTCTTTGATCTTAGCTCTGAATTAAAGCACAACTGAAAAATATATCCAGAAGTGAAACCATAGGGCCTTTGCAACATGTAGTTTTAAAGAAGTTTCATGATTATTGTAAACAGAACAACCTAGTAAGATAACTCTTTTTTCTTCTCTTTTTAGATATCTAAGGGATTTATGAAGCTGAAGTAAAAAACATTTTTTTCTGAAAATAGAACAGCCAGTTGTCAAGGCTGATTCTTTGAAGTCCACTGT